>NC_071500.1:120000000-120625000 GCF_028408465.1 Anastrepha ludens | reverse complement strand
TATCAGTATAATATTTACTGTTTATGGACGCTATTTCAGTCCCTGACATTAAGTTGCGATTTGTGAAAGCTCTTTTAGAAACAGCTAAAACGCAAACAGAAGAGGAAGTTAAAAAAATGTTCAACACTTGTGTGGTCAAGTATGGAAAAGTAGCCTGTGCCAAAACTCGTATTCTACCTCAACCACCTCAAAAAACATTGTTTGGCTTCGGGGATGAAAATAATGGTAAGCTTTTTACACTTGGTTTTCAATTAAATATTTGTTTTATGCATATATTTACTTAAATAGATATTAGCATACAATGTGGTTCCACTGACTCGGAAAATTATCTTCAAGAAACGCTCTTATACCTGGCCGAACGAGAAGAAACAACAAGTTGCCTAAATAAATATCAGGCTATTAAAAACGTATTTTTAAAATATAATACCCCATTACCGTCATCTCCACCTGTAGAACGGTTGTTTTCATTCGCTGGAATTGTAAATCGGTCCAGAAGGCAAAAACTCAGCGATGCAAATTTTGAAATGCTTGCGTTAAGAAAGGCTAATAGCTAATAGCAAATCAAATTATATTAACAGTATTTTTACAGCATTTTTTTCAGTAATCAGTAAAAAAATATTTTTACGGCAATTTTTTTCAGTAATCAGTAAAAAAAATTTTTACTGCAATTTTTTTCAGTAATCAGTAAAAAAATATTTTTACTGAAATTTTTTTCAGTAATCAGTAAAAAAATATTTTTACTGCAATTTTTTTCAGTAATCAGTAAAAAAATATTTTTACTGCAATTTTTTTCAATAATCAGTAAAAGTTTACTGGTAATGAAAATTAAATTGCAATATCAGTAAAATATTATATTTACTGCATTTTTACTGTTACTGCAAAGTGCCCACCTATGTTTATAAACACTTTTAATTCTTTCAAGTGATGGCCCAAGCCGTTTGCATTCCAAGCGAATAAGAATATTTGTTATAGTAAATTTTCCAAGTCAAAGAGATTATTTTGTATTTTGTTTTTCTTTTTTGTTTTTTTGAGTTCGATTTCGATATTCTATTGTTTTTAATGTTACCATAAAAATTCTAATTTCACATAGCAACCCCGCCAATATGCTCAAGCAAAGAGGCGAAGAACTCCCACTGTTACACACCTACGTGTCTGTCCAACTTGCTCCTAGGGTGTCTGTCAAAAACATAGGAAGAAGAAGGGTGTTTTTACTTGTATTTCTGTACAATAATAAAAGGTTGTGAACAGTTTGGCAACTGATTTCAGATGCTACTTAATCCATTGATGCAATTTGGAAGTAAGGAAAAACGGGATATAAGACATGGGCTGAAAAGTTCACAATTAACGATTTATATTTTGCCTCGAAATAGACCTCGGTTTTAGCTATCCGACCGACCCATTCGAGCGAAATTTCTTAAAGGCGAGCATTTTTTTAGGTCTGTGGCGAATATGATGGAAGTGGGAGCAATTTGAACTTCAATCCATGTAGTTTCGCCATTATTTTGATTTACTTGTGACACAGTGAGTTGTCTTGTTTTTGGTCGACAATGAGCATACGCGGCAGCCACTTTGAACAGAGCTTTCTCACAGTCAAATGGTCATGCAATATAAAATCAGCTTGATCTTTTCATATCTTTACAATGTTAGCTAACTTACACAACTTAATTTTTAGATCACTCAAAACGATTTTGTGGCTTTTTTATGTTTTCTGGTGTTACCGACTCATTTGGACGTCCACTGCGTTGTGCATTATCGATGTCCCTACGGCTACGTTCGAAGCCAGTAAATAATAGTTTTATTGTTGTTTCTGATGGAGCGGAGTCCCTACAACACTCTCCAAGCCATTGCTTTGCTTGAATGGTATTCTTCCCTATCAATAAGCAGTGTAAAATTAAAACACGAATTTCTTGTTGATCCATCCTTTTGAAAACAACAAAAGCTGCCTGGCGCTTAGCACAATAACTCACGAACTAATGAATAGAATATGATGAAATTTTAACAGCTGTCTTTTTCCGGTTAGTACTAAATGGCAAAGAGTTGAATGCAATAAAACTAGTGTCATCTATGTGTTAGGTTTTCTGAAAGGTAGTAAAAAAGATTAAAAACGTCGCACAGTGCGGCCGATTCCCAAAAAGCTGGCCAAAAGTCGAAAAAAAAGTTTCTAGATAGAGTTTTTTTGTCTTTGGGTTGGCTACAGTAATGCCTTGAGTAGTGAAAACCGTTCATAGCAACGTCCTGTACCCTAAGTATCCTCTGTATTTTCGGTCGCAACGCGGCCTTCGTTTGAGCATCGCATTACTGTCGATGAATAGTGAAAGTTGTACACATTTGAAAGATTTTGTAATGGAGTAAATTGAACAAAACCAAATGGAATCATCTTCGGAAGGTTAGTAAAATACGAGAAATCTTTAGTACATATCAATACCTCGACACAAAATTTTTAGCTGCAGCAATACGTAGACACATTTTTTGCAATTTTTTTTATAAAATTTGAGTTTTCAAACTGTATAGTAATACAACGCCGTCATATGCTGCTTTGAAACCTATTAAAGGTTACTCAAAAAAGTAATGG
This sequence comes from Anastrepha ludens, assembly GCF_028408465.1. Lineage (NCBI taxonomy): Eukaryota > Metazoa > Arthropoda > Insecta > Diptera > Tephritidae > Anastrepha > Anastrepha ludens. The sequence continues at coordinate 120,622,428 of NC_071500.1, read as the reverse complement.
TTACTGAATAAAACAAGATTCAGCTGCTACCACTTGCTAATCAGCGACCCCGAAAACATATAAATTTACATGCATCTTGATTATGTTCTAGAATATACGCTATTTCACGTGAGGGGGTGGCCAATAGGGGTGGAAGGGGGTGGATTTTCAAAATTTTAAGATCAAATTCGTAATCAGCGACCCCGACAACCCCCGAGTAAGAAATTTTGAATCAATTACTTAATTTTTTGAGTTTTGGCCAGCTTTTCGGGAATCGGCCGCACTGTGCGTCGATGTAAACCATAGAATAATAGAATAATGTCACTTCATTACCAACGTGGATTTTTCATATATAAATTTGCAAGGCATGTTGTTGGCAGCTCTCTGTATTATATTTCATGGTACTTTCGTTTATAAAGCTTTAATTTAGAATCGTTTCCCAAATTTGCCATGATTTTTGTCAGGTTTTAGAAACCTGAATACTCTACTTTCAAAACCTCGTAGTTAGGCAAACAATTGTGATAACCAAATCACAATAAATCTTATTATTTTAAACTTATTTGTTGGAGTTTAACAATTTCTGTACTTAACTTTCGGTACGTTTCACAAAAGCTTTGACAACCTACTTACAGGGTTTGATTGAAAAGTAATGAGCCTTATTTTTTTTAAGCAGTTTTATTAAACCTTTTGGCTTATACAACTAATATCTTCAAAATTGGACCCTTGAGCGTTAATACACCGCTGGTAGCGGTCCTCCCACTGCAGGAAACATTTTTTAAACTCATCCGCCGGCATCGCGTTCAATTCGGCTGTCACAGTTTTTTGGATCGCCTCGATGGAGTCGAAACGCCTCCTCTTCAGCTTTCTTTTCAGGCGCAGGAACAAGAAGAAGCCCGGAGGGGCAGGTCTGGGCTGTAGGGAGGGTGGGGAAGCACCGGAACCCCCATTTTGGCCAATGCAGAGGTGAAGAGGAAGGCGGTGTGCGCCGGCGCATTGTCGTGATGAAGGGTCCAATTGTTGACGAGGTCGGGCCGAACCCAGGTGACGCGGTTTTTCAGACAAAGGAGCACTTCTTTGTAAAACACAGCGTTTACAGTGCTTTCTGGAAGTACAAACTCCTTGTGGACGATGCCTCGTGAGTCGAAAAAGATGATCAGCTGCATTTTCGCCACTGCAAAATCCTAACACACTTTTAAAACAGCTTCCACGCGCAGCGATGTTGACTGCACCGCTGTTTCCAACGAACTGGGACCGGTTCCTAGTGGAAGGGGAAGGTCCAACGATCATTTTTCCCCACCAGCCAATTCGGTTTATCGCTTGGCAGACGCTCCGCGCGGGAAGGTTTATTACTTTTCAATCAAACCCTGTATATCTTAAAAACTATGAGTTTCAGAAAGCAAAAACAGATGTTTTTCCCATTCTTAGAAGATCTATGCACGTTAATACAGGTATGAATTTTGGATATTGTCTGTGCCATAGCAACCCAAGCCTTATGAAGTATTTTGGTTGCGTCTTCCTAATTTGTAATTTACTCCTCAAAAAGTATATGATTGACGTTGAATTTGAATTTATCCAGTTTCACAAGTCGCTTAAGGTGGGCCAATTATTTATACAAGTAAAACACATAACAAAATCAGTATTTGATCTAAGCCAAAATCCGTTTAAATAAAACTAAACCTTGTAAATAAAAAAATACTTAATCTGATTACGACGAAGCATTACTAAAAGACTTCGTCTTCTTCCGATCTGGCCTCATCCGGAAAACCATTGCTGAAAAATGATGCACGTAAACCTTTTCGCTTGTTTTCAATGAAGTGCCGCACGACTCTGCCCAATATATAATATATATGGGGCGTTCCACGTCAACCGGACCAAAGCTCTGTCCAAACTTCTATGGGATGAAAATAATCATATAATATGTCAAAATACTCGTAAACTCATGCCCTTTCAATTGCAAAGTGGCAAATTTGAAAATTCAAAATGGCGTCATTACTGTGTCACCTCAAAGACACTAAATTCCAAAATTTGCAAATATATCTATCAATTACTTTTAAAAATAGGTTCAAAAATGATGACTCATGATATATTTGAATGTTTTTGGGGTCGCTGATTACGAATCTGAAATCAGATTTTCAAAATTCAAAATGGCGGATCCAATATGGCGGACATTTTTCGAAAATTTTTTTGGATTCGCTTGAAACTCATCACTTGGTGGTTTTCGGGGTCGCTGATGACGAATCCGATGTCAGTTTTTCAAAATTCAAAATGGCGGATCCAATATGGCGGACATTTTTCGAAAATTTTTTTGGATTCGCTTGAAACTCATCACTTGGGGGTTTTCGGGGTCGCTGATGACGAATCCGATGTCAGTTTTTCAAAATTCAAAATAGCGGATCCAATATGGCGGATATTTTCGAAATCAGGTGCCAGTTTTTCAAAATTCAACTCATCAATCATTAATTTAAAATTTTGATGAATTAAGCAGACGCAAACGCTATGAGTGCCAGCCGATCCCGCACAAACACAATTTTTTGGCCTCAAAGCAGCAAACTTTGACATGCCAATCGGCAAATCAGGATATGTTTCCTTAAATTCTGCATGCATTACTTTAATATCGGTAAGCAAGAGTATTTTTTGTAATAATCGTTTTTCTCCATTGACTTTAGCGGATACAGTGTCTTTTCTTCCCGGCATTAAACGGCTATTTTGATCACACTCATAAAACTCCTGAACTTTATTAATCGTTTCCTCAGGTAATGTTTTTCCTTGTTTTAATTCAGGTTTGGCAAAAATTCCGCCAACATTTTTCAAATGTTTAGCTTGTCTCTCGGAAGTGCCAAACTCTGAAGCAATTTGTCTTACTGTCCAACAGTCAGGAGCTATGGTTAGGATAGATATGCGAAGTGGATCATTTTTCGGTAAAGAAGTAAATTTTTCTTTTAGGCCGTTTAATAATTGCTCTAATTGCTCTTCTCTTGAAACACATTTCTTCTTTATTTCAGGTTCTTCTGTTACAGAATCATCCTGATTAGTATCATAATCGTTGCTATTGCACAATTTACGACACTGATGGCAAACTCTTGCATTTTCTGCTACCAGAGGAAACTTTTTTAACAGTGTCTTGGACAGTTTTCTTAAATTAATCCCTTTATGAAAATATGACGAATACAAGTCAAATATGACGAAAGAGAATCTAACAGTTGAATGTTAAGTACAAAAACAAATGAAGATGAACCATACTTAACATGTTGAAGTCTTAGACGCAACAAATGGAATATTTTGAAAGAGAATTAACTTCTTTGGCTAACAAGTTAAGATCTTAGACTCTATTAAATGATAAATAATAAAATAAAATCCAACAATTTAGTGTTAGTACAAAAACAAATAAAGGGGAAGAAATTCTAACATGATGAGATCGTTACGTAAACAACTGACTAGTGTTAAATGAATAGTCAACACTTATTGAATTTTTAGAATACTGAAGTCAGAATTGCGATCATCTACCTAAGAACTTACAAACTTTCAAATAATTCAATACGTTTCTTAAAAATTATCTTTCACATTGAATCCACTATTTAAAACTTTTTAAATTCTAACATCCTACTCGTGATCTGCGACCTCAAATACCTCCGAGTAACATAGTTCATGTAAATTCAATTATTCTTTTAAAATTTCAGTCGCCATATTGGATCCGCCATTTTGAATTTTGAAAAACTGACATCGGATTCATCATCAGCGACCCCGAAAACCCCCAAGTGATGAGTTTCAAGCGAATCCAAAAAAATTTTCGAAAAATGTTCGCCATATTGGATCCGCCATTTTGAATTTTGAAAAACTGACATCGGATTCGTCATCAGCGACCCCGAAAACCCCCAAGTGATGAGTTTCAAGCGAATCCAAAAAAATTTTCGAAAAATGTCCGCCATATTGGATCCGCCATTTTGAATTTTGAAAATCTGATTTCAGATTCGTAATCAGCGACCCCAAAAACATTCAAATATATCATGAGTCATCATTTTTGAACCTATTTTTAAAAGTAATTGATAGATATATTTGCAAATTTTGGAATTTAGTGTCTTTGAGGTGACACAGTAATGACGCCATTTTGAATTTTCAAATTTGCCACTTTGCAATTGAAAGGGCATGAGTTTACGAGTATTTTGACATATTAAATGATTATTTTCATCCCATAGAATTTTGGACAGAGCTTTGGTCCGGTTGACGTGGAACGCCCCATATATATATAATTGGTTTGCTCAATATTTTCTATTAATTTTGTCTTCTGGGGCTTGAATAAACGTTACGCCTTCTTTTGCCAACGTTTTATGGTACAACAAAAAAATGTGCCTTTTAATTTGTTTAGCAAAATGAATTTTTCTTTAGAATTTACTGTGAGACAAAAAATAGGCTTTCCAAAGAGGGCATCACGGATTTTTTAAGTAGCTCAAGATGGCACAGCATGCAAATTAGACATCTTATATCTTCTTTAACCATTGCTTCATGATGTGCAGTTATGTCAGTGGTCGCCAACCTTTTCAATGTGTTGAGCTACTTTCAAGATTTTGAAATAAACAGCGAGCTACTTGCACAAGCCAACATAAATTAAATAATACACAGTTATATTCGACATACAATACATGTATTTATTTTATTAATATACGTTCTATATATAATAAACTTATGACTTATAGTACTTATACTTATGCATAACTACATCCATGTTCACATCTATCAATCGTAACAAAATTTTTTGCAGTCATAATGGCAAATCACAAGCGACTTAAAAAAACAACAAAACAGTAATAGTTCATTATTATATAAATAAAATATGGGCAGATAAAAAGAGCATATTTAATGAGAAGGTTGACATTCTGACTCATCGATAATTTTTTTAATATTTGCAGTATAATTTGATCCAGTCATTCGAATACAGTTATCCAAATGTATATCTGTAAGCCGATTGCGGTATTTATTTTTAATAAATTTCATATTGGAAAAAGAAGATTCACACAAATAAGTTGAACTGAATAACGCTTTCACTTTCAACGCAACACGACATAAAACTTAATACTTATCTTTACTTACTAAAGTCCAAATACATTTTGTATTTGAACCTAAAGATTTTAAAGTCAAGTCACTTTGAAAAGCAATCAGTTCCATTTCTGTCACAGCAATGTCTTTGCCAAAGTTGTTCATAACACAAGTTGCAAACTGTTGTATATCAATGTCCATGAAGGGTGAAACAACAAATCGCGTCACTAAAGCAATTTTGCTGAAATCCTTGAAACGATTTTTGAAGTTTTCCTTCAAGTTAGAAACTATTTCCATATGATATTTACTGTCATAGGGCTCTAATAGATTTTTGGATATCTTTTCCGAAAGAAAAGGAAAATGCTTAGTATCGCGGTGTTTTGGGTTTTGTTCCCAAAATTCAAGTTTTGTAATAAATGCATTTATATCAGAAATCATTTCCGCTAATTCTTTATCCCTGCCTTGAAGCTGCAAGTTAAGCTCATTTAATTTCTCTGTAATGTCCACAAGAAAACCAAAATCTCTGAGCCAAGTCGAATTTTCCAGTTCAGGAATCGGTTCATCGCCTTCTTTGAAAAATTGGAGTATAGCAGGCAGGACATCATTGAAACGTTTGAGCACTCGTCCTCTGCTTAACCATCGCACTTCAGAGCGAAGAAGTAGCTCTCCGTATTGACAGTCAATTTCATCAGCCAAGGTTTTAAATAATCTTCTTTGTAACGCTTGAGCTCTAATCTTGTTCACAATTTTCACCACCAGTTTCATAACGTTGTTCAAGTTTAGAAAATTTCCACATAATGCTTGCTGATGTATAATACAGTGGTAACTAAGAAATTGTGGAAAACTTTCATCCTTATGACATAGCGCCACGAGCCCCTTATCACAACCCACCATAGCTGGAGCACCGTCAGTTGTCAGGCCTACCATTTTTGATATTGGAATTTTGTCAGAAGAGATGAGATTTTTTAAATGAGAAAACAGCTCTAGCCCAGTAGTATGTCCTTTGAGTGGAATAAACTTCAAAAGATCTTCTTTAATTGTAAAATCACTAAAAGCCATTCTGACAAATATGGCCATCTGTGAGGTGTCAACTACATCTGTTGATTCATCCAGTTGCAGTGAAAAATAAATACAGTTATCTAAGTCACTTCTTAACTGTAAAAAAATATCATTGCTCATTACTTCTACTCGCCTCATTACTGTATTAGCAGAAAGTTGCATAGATTTTATAGCAGACACTATTTCGTCTTTATTTCTAAAGTTGGCGAATAAAGAATCTGCAGCTTCCAAAAATGCTTGTTTTATGAATTCCCCGTATTCATAAGGTTTTTTCTTGTGTGCAATTATCTGGGAAACACGATAAGATGCTTCAGTTGCAGCCTTATTTTTGTCGATTGTTTTCAAAAATATTGACTGTTGTCCAATTAACTGTATTTTTAAATGTTTCAGTTTTTCTTTTCTGGTGGCAGAATTTAACGGGAATGCCTTCTCAAAATTCGAATGTACAGTTTTATGATGCCTCTCAATATTTCCTTTTTTAGGAACTGACACAGATGTATTACATAACAAACAAACACTTTTGCCTTTAACTTCTGTGAAGAAGTATTGTTCTTCCCATTCCGAATGGAAATGGTATGTCTTCGCCTTCTTACTACTGCTTGCCATAATGTTTCGAACTCTAACCCAACCGCTGCACGCAGAACGTTGATAATGCCGTTCAGTATTAAACTGAGCGCAATGTCAACGTGCATTGCGTATATATAAAGCCAAAAAATTCTCGAACACGCTAATCGGTTCCAGCCGATCCTAGAACGGAGACGCGACTTCGCGTCGTGTTTGTCGGCGCGAAATCGTTTACCACAGTGTTGCCGCTGTTTATCTATTTATTATGAAAATTTCTGAAATTTGCTAATACTGGTATGATTTTCAGACTTTTGGATTCTTTGCAACGTGAGCAGCGCGAGCTACCAGAATTGCCTTTGCGAGCTACCGGTAGCTCGCGATAGACGGGTTGGCGACCACTGAGTTATGTGCTTGAACAGACGCTTCGCTCAGCTCACTAAACTCAGAGAATCGGACACAAATTGATTGCTAATTAATACTTAGGGCTTAAATTGCTCAAATGTTTTTAATTGCCAATTAGGTACCTGTTTTAACATAATCTTATCCCTATTAAAAAAATTAAGTTTCATAACAAAAGTCTCAGCGGAATACAATCAATGATAAGCTCTTATGCATATATAAATGTATGTACGTACATAAGTACAGGAAAGGCGAAAAAAGAAAATAATAATTTAAGGACATTTGGCATTCAATTTTAATTTTTCCCACCTTTTTCACTTTTTATTTCTTTTTTCTTACACCATACACCCCCCTACGCACGTAGCCACGTGTATCTTAATACTGTGAAAATTTTTGCGTGTGCTTTTCTGTTTGTTCAGAGTTCATAAACTCATAAGCCACTTGTCTGATTGAGACAAGATTTTAGTGAGTTGTTGTAAGCACGTGTGCAAAGGTTCGTGAGGTCGTTTAAACCCGTTAAGTGGCGCTGCACAGTGCGGCCGATTCCCGAAAAGCTGGCCAAAACTCAAAAAATTAAGTAATTGATTCAAAATGTCTTACTCGGGGGTTGTCGGGGTCGCTGATTACGAATTTGATCTTAAAATTTTGAAAATCCACCCCCTTCCACCCCTATTGGCCACCCCCTCACGTGAAATAGCGTATATTCAAGAACATAATCAAGATGCATGTTAATTTATATGTTTTCGGGGTCGCTGATTAGCAAGTGGTAGCAGCTGAATCTTGTTTTATTCAGTAACCATTACTTTCTTGAGTAACCTTTAATAGGTTTCAAAGCAGCATATGACGGCGTTGTATTACTATACAGTTTGAAAACTCAAATTTTATAAAAAAAATTGCAAAAAATTTATCTACGTATTGCTGCAGCTAAAAATTTTGTGTCGAGGTATTGATATGTACTAAAGATTTCTCGTATTTTACTAACCTTCCGAAGATGATTCCATTTGGTTTTGTTCAATTTACTCCATTACGAAATCTTTCAAATGTGTAAAACTTTCACTATTCATCGACAGTAATACGATGCTCAAACGAAGGCCACGTTGCGACTGAAAATACAGAGGATACTTAGGGTACAGGACGTTGCTATGAACGGTTTTCACTACTCAAGGCATTACTGTAGCAAAGACAAAAAAACTCTATCTAGAAACTTTTTTTTTCGACTTTTGGCCAGCTTTTTGGGAATCGGCCGCACTGTGCGCTGTAGTGAAATAACACAAAAAATCGTATTTATTGTTCTGTGGCTCTTACTGGATAACATCTAACTACTTAAAATAAAATGTTTTTGGAAAACAAGATGCGAATGTGGTGCTGCGGTTGATATTACACAAATTTACACGTAATTACAGTTTTTTTACCCAAAAACCAGGTCATCCATTCCAAAATAAAATCAGTCGCGGTGTCCGAAAATCCAAAAAAAAAAATGTCTCTCCTTCATGTAATTTTGAAAATGCCGAGATAAATCTTACAAGTCTCTTATACCTGGAGAATCCAAGAGCCGATCGAAAGCAGTGATTATTATTATGAGGAGGCTCAGCACTACGACCTGAATGGCCTCAAAGTACTTCTCTGGGCCCGTCTCCCTCAATAAATTTTGGTTCAATGACGACAGTGTTTCCATCGTCACCCAGCCGTTGCTGTACCTCTTTCAGTCAGGCTATTGGCGTTGAGTTAATGCTCATAACTAACAGGCTGAGATGTGGGTTTTAGACACCTCTTACAATAGGTAGGAGTTTCACGTTTTATCTTTCCATTTATATGATGTGTGTGTCTGCAGGTCCCATCAATATACATTCCGTCAAAAAAGTACCGGGAATTGTTCAATAAAACGCAAAATAATTGTTTAATCATCAAAATTTATTTTGTTGCCTTCAAAGTAGGCTCCATTCAAAGCAATACTCATATGACATGCCAAAGATTAGTTTTCACGCATTTAAACAGATCTTCTGAAGCTCCTTCAGCGATTTCTCCTTAATGGCCTCCATCGACTCAAACTGGCGTCCGCGGAGTGGCAACTTAAGTTTTGGAGAAAGAAAAAAGTCACAGGGGGCTAAATCCGGTGCATACGATGGTTGTTCGATGGTATTTGTCGAGTTTTTGGTCAAGCAAGGGTTCACAGTATGACCCTTGTGAGACGGTGTCTTATCATGGTGCAAAATCCATGAGTTTTCTTTCCACAAATCGGGCCGTTTCCTACGCACATTCTCTCTCAAATGTTGCATGACTTCCAAATAATATTCTTTATTTACTGTAGAATCATTTGGAATGAATTCCGAGTGCACAACACCATCATAATCAAAGAAAACGAGTAGCATGACTTTCACTTTTCACCGACTTTGACGTGTTTGTTTTGGGATTTGGCTCATAGCGCCATTCAGCCGCCTGTTGACTGGTTTGCATGTCAAACTCATATACCCACTCGCTTAAGCATGGCTTCAGCCACCTTCTTCCGATTAATTTTTTTTAAAGAAATTTAACTCTCTTTGAACGAGTCGAGCAGCTACGCGTCTCATGCCCAATCGATGGTGCAAAATGTTTCGAATCGATTCCTCAGATACACTAAGGTCACGAGCCATCTCCATCAAACTTAGATGATGGTTTCCCAACACCATTTCCTTCACTTTGTCGACGTTTTCATCCGTTCAAAAAGTTGATGGACGGCCAGATCGGGGCAAAACTTCCACGACTTTTCGGCCCTCCGTAAAAGTCTAAGACCACTCGTAGACCTATGTTTTTGATAAAGCACACTCGCCATATAGGCTTTCTGCAACATTTTCAACGATTCCGTTCAAAACACAAAATTTAAGACAAATTCTTTGTTCCATATTTTTATCCATGGTGACAATCGCGGAGCACAACCGCCGTTGACTGATATTATTAAATACCAAAAACAAGCTAATTGACACGCTCAAATTCTGCGAAACTATAGAGGAGAGTTGTACCAACATTCCAGCAAAAAAAAAATTAGACATATTTGTAACGTGCGCTTTTTAAATTAGGAATTAACGAGCCCACTCAATTTGCCGTAATTTCTCCCCAAATCATAACATGGCCTCCACCATGTTTCACGGCACCAACCACATTAAGGGGTTAGGTGTGTTACAGAGGTTCAAAAAAAGGGTATTTTTACTATTTTTTTTTAATATATACATTCATATATTTTATTTAAACAATTCAGCATATCAAAGACACATATTTAAACAGTATTTTGTGAAATTTTTATTTAAAAATTCCGAAAACTCAGCCGTTGGTACCTCATCTCCCTTAACGTCTCACAAAAAAATGCTCTTGCCGTGGGCAGCATAACTCATTATTGGTTCATCTAAAATCAAAAAACCAAAAATATTTCGTTAGTACATGGATAAATCTCGTTACTGGACGAAGGAAAAAAAAAAAATTTATTTGAATTTTTGACAGACTTTGAACAAAAAAACACATTTTTTGGTCAAATTTTCGTCATGTGGTGGCTCGAAAAAATTAGTTGTAATAAAAAAAAAAAAAGCTTCGTTCAATAACTTGATAATGTTATTCCAAAGATGTGTGCAAAATTTGAACAAAATCGCTTCATAACTTTTCGAGAAATCGTGTCCACCGACTTAAAAAATCGAGTTTTGAGATAAACGCGTATACCTGCGAAACGCTGCACTGACATGGCCTGGTGGGCGGAACTTCTGAAGGGTCTATCTCGTAGAATTTTACTCGGATCAATTTGAAATTTTAGGAGAATATTTTAAACATATTATACTATTTAATAAGACAAAAAAAAAATCAATTTTTTGAAATTTTCAAACCCACCTAACCCCTTAAATGGCTTGAGCGCTGTACCTTCCCTTCTCCAATCAAAACTGAGGCCATTCAACCCGAATATGTTGAATTTCGACTCGTCGGTAAAAATAACGTTACCCCTAAGTCCATTTGGATTGCTAAACAATACTTTCAACCTTTTACTTAAAATAATCCTTGAGAGAAAGGGGCTTTTGGTCGGATTGGAGATAATTTAGGAAACTCTTCCAGTATCTACCACTCTTTCTAAGAAAAGAATGGTTTTTATTATATTTTTTTAATATAAGAAATACTGTCGACTTAGGCTTTCTCAAAATTTCCGCGATTTGACGCACACTTTTCTCTCCGGAATGGTATTTCACCATCACTTCTTTTAAATTACTCGACATTCGCTTATTCATCTTCACTCTTAACAACTTGCAACGTCAATGGCAAAATGTGAGTAAGAAAACTAACTTTTGCAGTTCAGTTATACCAAAAATAACGGAATATATATAGTTTACTAAAATATGCTAAAAAATTAGGGTGTCCCACTCTTCGTTGAACTGAAAAACTATGTTATTGCCATTGCTTAAATAAACGGAGCTACCATTAGTATTAAAAGCGCAACTAAGTATATTGGATAGTTAAAAATGAAATGTATTCGATAATTTCTTTATTTATATAAATTTGAATTTTTTGAATAATGCTGTCCCAGGTTTTTTTTTGGTTCACTGTACATAACACATGTATATGTACTTATACATTTATTGACCTATCCTACTAATGTGTGTGGCATAAAAACACATTCTCAGTAAACCAATTAAATCACGTGAATAACCTTTTCCATTAAGATGTTCAACCAAATATGTTATTTAGCCGCTTTCCACATTCTCACACGTGGACGAGTGTTAATTGTGTCAATTCGTACGACTGTATATATTTTTGTGTTTATTTTTTGTTGTTGTAACGTTATAATTACCACTGTTGCTGTTGTAACTTTTCTTGTTATTATTTGTGTTTTAACTTTTATTATAGTTGGCGAACAACCGACAGTTATGAGGCTCCATTCACATTCATAACTCTTTCGCACAAGTGCGGACCTGCTTGCATGTACCAGCTACCTAACTACTCACATAAATACATACATATGAATACTATACATCTACTCATTTCAGCTTTTTGCACCTGCGGGCTTGTAGACGCTTTTTTTCTACTTATTACACTTGTAATGGAAACATAAAATTGTATGGATATCCGGGAAAGTGAAAATAACAAAACATAATAAAATACGAATGTGATGCTTGAAAGCCAAACATTCGCACAATCGCTTACACATGTCCATGTACATTTTGTGTGTTTATGTTTGTGTTTGAGTAGGCATGATAATTTATACCTGTGCAGGCAAGCACAAACAACCAGGCCGGCTTAATGAGCACTCAAAACGCTCAGCTCACATGTACATATAGCGCAAACAGCTCGATATATGTATGTGTATATGTCCAATTTATATTTGTAAATACACACAAGTGTGCATATGTGCATATATATACATGTGTAGACCATGTTTGCTCGCATACTCCCCTGTTTAGCTAACCGCGCTCTCTCGCAGTTACATTCACTTCCACGGCATGCAGACAAGAGCTTCAGCCAGTCATTCAGTCAGTATGTCAGTTAGACAGTCCGTCTGTTATGTAAGCTCACTGTTTGTATTCACTTCAAATATGTTAGCTGTTTGTTATGCTCTGCTGTCCTTTGAAGAGGAGAGGTCATGGTCATGGTGTGGACTACAACTCGTATGAGTCTGCTTATGATGTGACTTTTTTTCTATTTCTCGCTAGATTTTCTCTCTTTTTCTGTCTCTCACTCTTTCTCCTTTGCTAGTATTACCAAAAATGCCACAGTCTGGGATTTAATTTCGCTTTTTGTTATGCATTGTTCATTAGGCTGCGGTTGTTTTTCGAATATTCCAACCGTTGCACACCACCGCCTCACTCACTCACACCCGCACGCACATACCCAGCAGTTCACTTTTGGTTTGTCTCGATTTTTGTGGAGCATTCGGTTTCCTTTTTTGTTGTTTTCACTCACACTCACACATACCACACATTTATTTATTTACGTTTTTTTGTTTTTTGTTTTTGAATCTCATTATATATGTTTGTATTAATTAGGCAGTGTCAGCTTAAATAGAACTTCATTCCTTAATTTATTGCAGCGTCCAGCCGTGCCTTTCGACACATTTCCCCATCTTCTAATTAACAGCTCACATAAAGGCATACCTACACGCATACATACATGTCTGTATATATACCCTACTCTCTTCAATGTCGTATTTCCCACATATTCGCACGTCTAAGCAATTACAACAAGAACAATAACAATCAAAAGAAAATCTATTACAGCAAAAGCAATGCGGCTGCTGTTGGCAGCGCCGTCGACAGCTAAGCACCAGGAGCAAAGTGGCTAAATAGTCAATGACACAACGAAGGCTTCCTACCATTTAGCTTTAAGTGTTTAGGTGTGTATACATACACGCATCCAGACACACATTTAGTTGCAAACATGCACAAGTGGACACGTGTGCAATTGACAGCAAATGAGACGTCGGTCAGTCAGTCTGTCAAATGCTCGCCACCCAAGTGGGCGTTATTTTTGCAGGAAAATGATCCGCAATTAATATAAATTAATTTTTTCCCTCAAATAGTGTTGATAAATGCTCCCTACCGGCAGCTTCACTAATCGTCTTTGGTGTTATTTTGTATTATCGTTCAAGTTGCCGACTAGGTGGAGAGTTTGGAAATTACACAATGTAATCAAGGGAGCTAACTTTTTCATAATCTACAATTATAGAGACACAGAAGTCGTCAAAAAAATTAGAAATAAGCACTGCTTCATTGTTCTCATGTAGGTCAGATATACACATATATATATATATATATAATTGGCGCTTACACCCTTTTTGGGTGTTTGGCCGAGCCCCTCCTTCTATTTGTGGTTTGCGTCTTGATGTTGTTCCACAAATGGAGCGACCTACAGTTTCAAGCCGACTCCGAACGGCAGATATTTTTATGAGGAGCTTTTTCATGGCAGAAATACACTCGGAAGTTTGCCATTGCCTGCCGAGGGGCGACCGCTATTAGAAAAATGTTTTTCTTAATTTTGGTGTTTCACCGAGATTCGAACCGACGTTCTTCCGAATAGTAGTCACGCACCAACCCATTCGGCTACGGCGGCCGATATACACATATGGTCCTTAAAATAGATACCCTCACACGTTCATAGGTAAAATGTAAATTTTTTGAATTAAAAATAACAGATATTGAATTGCATGTGCTTTTTATTTCATAGATTAATATAACAAATTATAAATAATAGTTCAAGAATATTTTCAAACTTAAACTAGTGACAGTAGGAACAAAAAGGAAATATTCATTGGGTCATTAAAATAGGTACGAAACAGAAATAGATAGGATACAAAAAGAACTTAGTGATTTTAGTAAAAATGCTGTTTAAACTGCTTATTTACTTATTTATTTGGACGTAACAACTTATTACCGAGTTACAGCCTGTCGTAGAAACTCACATACCCATCCAAAAGACTTAAGACCGATATCTCTCTCCTCTTTCCTATTGAAAACTTTGGAGAGGTTGATAGAATTTCACTTAAGCCTAACTATAGATAGAAATCTTATCTCTACGTCACAACATGCCTACACGAAAGGGAAATCGGTAGATACAGCTCTACATAACCTTATTTACATGGCAGAGAGTTCACTGCACAAACAGTAACAATGTTGAAGGGGGGGCAATTACTGCAGCACTCACTGATCTTAGGGTAGAACCGGGCTTGGTAGGCTTCATTGGCAAAATGCTAAATAGCAGAATCATTGAAGCGGAACTAGGAGAATCGGTGCTCAGGAGATTGGTAAGTAGAGGTACACCGCAAGGTGGAGTCCTCTCACCGTTTTTATGGAACGTAGTTGTAAATAAACTTCTGTTAATACTGGAATCGGTGGGCTGTAAGGTGATAGCTTACGCCGACGATGTTGTTATTGCTGTCTCTGGTAAATTTGTATCTACATTAAGAGACCTAATACAAATTGCTCTAGATATACTTTCTAGGTGGGTAGGAAAGTGTGGTCTAGGAGTCAACCCAGACAAAACACAACTCATATTGTTCACTAGGAAACACAGAATCCCTCAGCTAAGTCCAATTACGCTCAAAGGGGAAGCTCTTGTGATTTCGGAAGAAACCAAGTACTTGGGACTAAACATAGATAGGAAACTGACTTGGAAGTCAAACACCTTAGAAAGAGTCAGGAAAGCGCAACTAGCTTTTTATGCCTGTAAGAGAGCTTTAGGGAAGACCTGGGGAATTAAACCTAAGGTTGCTCATTGGCTCTACACTGTTGTCGTCAGACCCATTCTTCTATATGGAAATGTTGTCTGGTGGTGTGCTATGCAGAAAAAAACCTATTCTAATTTATAGAATAAGGTGCAGAGATCAGCGGAACTAGCAATATGTGGCGTCATGAAAACCACGCCATCCATGGCTTTGGATATTATACTATATCTGCCACCCCTAGATCTCTTCTGCAAATACTCAGCGGCTTGCTCCGCTTTAAGGCTCAAAGCGAGCTCACAATGGAAGACTGTCACACATGGACATTCAACCATCTTAGACTCCTACACGGATATACCCAGTGACTGTGATTATCACCCTCCCATTCTTTGCTTCGAAAGGAATTTCCTAATGAAAATCCCTTCTAGACTGGAATGGCTTGAAGAAGATCCAGCACCCAACACACCCGTTAAGATCTACACGGACGGATCCAAAATGGACACCGGTGTAGGATCAGGGTTATTTTGCGAAGAGCTTTCTATTAGTGAATCCTTTAAATTACCGGATCACTGTAGCGTTTTTCAAGCGGAAATAAACGCTATTCATGAAGCCTTGAAATGGTTAAAGATAAACAGAATATCATCAACGGATATCTGCATTCTATCAGACAGCCAAGCTGCCCTACGAGCCCTGGATGCATTCCAAACAACATCAAGGAGTGTCTTACGTTGTCGCCAATCTCTAAATGAGATGGCCAAACAATATCATATAATATTATGCTGGGTCCCAGGCCACAGAGATATATCAGGGAACTGTAGGGCAGACCAACTTACAAGAGAAGGTACCTGTATGCCAGACATAAGTAATTTTATGGAGATACCTCTCGCAACTTGTAAGCTTCTCATTAAGGACGCACTAATCAATTCTGCAAATCAGAGATGGATTAGCGCTAACACCTGCGAAATTGCTAGGTAAACATGGCCAAGGCTAAATTTACGTCTGTCCAAGAGTATTATAAAACTGAGTAGACTTCAAATCAGGACCTTAGTAGGGGCCCTCACAGGACATTGTCTCATAGGAAATCATGCAAGGAGATTAGGCGTATACACGCATGATTTCTGTCGTAGCTGCAGAAATGAGGAGGAATTGGAAACAATTCAACACCTTTTTTGCACATGTCCGGCTCTAGCCAGAAGCAGAAACCGATTTTTAAAATCCTACTTCTTAACGAACATAGATAACACTACAAGGAAAAGTATCCGAAATATTTTAAACTAATATCTGCTTCTCTGTCCATGCAAAATTCGGATTGATAACTAAAATTAATTTATTAGTTTGAGTTTTCGAGATATCCTAACCTAAAAGTGCAAAAAACCCCATTTTTGCCCATATTTGAGGTTATGTAGCCTTGCAGATGTTTTCTTTCACCAAAATTAAAGGATGGCATCTTTAAATACAATCCTTTTTTTCAAATGGCGTTTTGTTTGCTCAAATATCATTTTTTTTCGCAGAGATATCGCATTTTGAAATTTTCATGTTTCGAAATTTTCCTACACCTGAAAATCGATTAAGATAACATAGACATGATATATTCGATTACTAATTTTCAATTCTGAGGCCAGATTCGGATTCAGCGCATCATAAACCTTCGGAAATATATAGTCTGGTTTCTGGGTCTGAATGTTGGTTAAATTTTGTCGGCCTGTGTAATCTATACACTTTAGGTATCAACAACCTTTTACGCTTTGTCAAAAGCTCAGGATGGTTCAATATGGAAAAGGAAATGTAGCCCAGCCCCCGCGGCTCACAACGGACCCATTCCGTGGTCTAAGTGGCATCGTTGTCTCTATGTGCGATGCGGCTGCCAAACCTACCTACCTACAGCCTGTCGTATAATGTTTCGCCAGATGTTTCTGTTTTCCGTATACCTTTTCGAGTTTCTTAAGCCAAGAGAAGCCCGATCATCTTGAATTTGGTCCTTCCGAGGACGTCAATCAACAACCACTGGGTGCAGTATGATTGTCAATGACTTTTGGTATTCGATTTGCCACAGAATTGACAATCCTAAGCAGGTTTCTGCAGATTGGACTACCACAGTTCTTTGATATTTTGCCATAAATCCTTCTTTTTTAAAATGTTTCCTTCCGATTCGCCTCTTCAAACCTCCTCAATTTTTTTTCAATTGGGCTCAGATCTGGCGACTGGCTTGATCAATCCATAGCTTTAACATTATTTTGTAAAATCCATCCACGTACTAATTCTTATGTGCGTTTAGGGTAATTATCTTGCATAAAAAGTCACCGAAATGGCGCATTCTCCTCAGAACATAGTATAGTAGCTTCACTTCTCGAACTATGTTCTTGAAAGCAATTGCAATCGGAAAAACGACCTCCATTTTTCAGGTGGAGGTCCACGTCTTAGAGCTATGTGCCAGATAATGTCTTCGTGGAGGGACGCGTGGTGTCAATATCAACATTCCCTTTGACAGTCAAGCAACTCTAAAATCTGTAGATCAATCAAGGTTGGTCCGTGAATATTTTAAAATTCGCGATACCCATGAAACTTTGTTGCTCTGATGTGGGTCACGTTACATGAGGGGCACGAAGGGAATAAAATTGCAGACATTTTAGCGAAAAAGGGTGCAAACACTCCCTTCAGAAATCCTCAACCTTTCTGCGGGGTAAATAACAGCTTCAAAAATGCTTTTCTAAGTAAGTGGGAAAAACGACGCTTAATCGAGTACCAAGGAGAGGAGAGCCCAAACGGGCATGCGGCAGTCGAAAAGATTCATTCATCCAAAACGTGTAAAGGTAGAGGAATATCTAAAATTTCAGTACAAATGCGATAAAACTTTACACTGAACTATTAACAAGGCATTGTAAGCTCAATTACCAAATGAAAAAGATAGGTGTGGTAGAAAATGATTCTTGTAGACTCGGTAAAAAGGCACAAGAAAAAACAGAGCACGACGCTGACTAAATTATCTGGGAAGTAGGGATTTAAATCCAAACCGGCCTAAAACTGTTTGAGTTGGCTAGATGGGAGCATAATAGATAAATCATTTCAGCTGGCGGTGCACAAATAGTCATTTATAATAATGAACTTGGACCTCGTAAATAAATTTTTCCATTATTTTGTTATGAGGTGAATAGGTCGTACTCCATATCCTCAAATCATTATGCTGACACCACCGTTGGTTGGTTTTTGTGGTGATTCTTCCAGAATCGAACTAGCGCTTCCGCACCATTATTTACCAGTTATTTACGGCAGGACTATTTCCAGTCTGTGCGGTTTAAGAACCTTATTATGTTGTTGACATCTAAGCCAGACAGTTGCTCGAGACTCTCGAACAGCGGCCTGCCTAACGTAAACATTCTGTCCTTGCATAGGGCAGGGCATTCACAGAGGAAGTGGAAGATTTTTTCCTTTTTTCCGGTTGTTTACAACTATGTGACACCACCGAGCTTTACTGTTCTTTTTTGTGATCGCGGGGAGAATTCTTGTATTTTAAGACGTCTGGTCCTCGCAATGACTTTTAATTGTGAACAAAACTTTTCCTCTTCCTTAAATTTTCTTGTTTCAACAGAGGAACTTTACGAGCTATTCTGCCTGTTGTTGTATAATCAACGCCGTACAATTCATGCTGATACTGCGTTGTTGATTTCAGCTGTAATGGCCTTTGATGACTTAAGGGAGGGTTCAAAAAATCGATTTTTTGTTTTTTGGCTTATTAATTTCTACAACATCTCAGAAATATTATCCTAAGATTTCAAGTCGATCCGAATAATAGTTTCGGATATACAGCCTTTGGAAGGTGTGCGCTCCAAGCCACTTTTATTGTTACTCAAAACTTTAAACGCGTTTTTCTCGAAACCGTGTTTTCAAAGTCGGTTGTCAAATGTTCTCGAAAACTACTCAACCGATCTTGATGAAATTTTACACAGGTGTTCGAGACATAATTTACTCGTGTTTGGACGAAGGATTTTGTTTTTTTTTGTCAATTACAGCTATTTAAAAAAAAACAAAATGTCAAGCAAATTTGACCAAAATTTTCATTTTTTTGGAAAAATGTTTGACAAAATTCCAATTTTTTTTTTTTTTTCTTTCCTTCGTTCAAGCACGAGTTTATGGTCTTAACTAAAACACTTATTTTGTTTTGTACATTTTTGATGATCCTGTCAGGAGTTATGCTGACAACGGGTTCGCCCCTTTTTTCACAATGGAGGAGTTTTAATTTTTTTCTTTTTGTAAATTTCAAAAATTATTCTTTAAATATGTATCTATAAGACGGAAAAAAGTCTGAATTAAAAAATAATATTTTACATAGGAACAAAATATTGAAAATAGGCCTTTTTTTACCCGACGAAACCCATGTAACCCCTCAAAACAATCTCTCTTGACAAGAGTCAATATTAAATTATCAATAATGGACGTCGTTTTCTTTTTGCCACCACGTCGTTCTGCGGACTTTTTGGGCTAAGGGCATTTGCAACACAATTTTTGGATCGTCCACCTGATTCAACGATAAATTTGTGCAAGTTAAAATCCCAAACAAGCAAGAAAAACGAAAGCCTAGACATGAAAAATTTTCTTGTTTCTGGATAACGCAGTATGTCCTCCATGGGAATTAAATTTAACTAGCATACACTTTTAGCTTTTACCTCCAAATACAACGGCAGTTTATTATCTTATTACGAAGGCTTATAAATGATATTATCGCATTCAAAATACTCTCCTACTTCCCATCAACTGCAACGCACTATTGCCAGAGTTCGATCCAACTCTCGAAACATTTCTGGAACTCCAGGTTCATAATAGCCATCAGAGCTGTCTTCGATTTTTCGATTACTTTCTTTCGGCTATTAAAACATATTCCCCGTGTTGGTTTGTTGACTCGATTAAACAGAAAAAATTGATGGCTAAAAATTCACGGGTAATGATGTCATTGTGCGGCGGTGCTTTATGGTGTGCAAAATCCCCTAGTTTTTCCCCCCTTTCATTTTTGGTGAACTGCTTCACGTAAACGTCTCATAACACCCACTGACTGACCCTCTGGCAAAAATTCGTGGTGTACAACGCCATTCTAATCCATAAAAACCGTGAGCATAGCTTTCTTTTTGGACTGAAAACGATGTTTTCGGAGCTCTCATAAGCCCGAGACGTGCTCCTTCCAGCAATGATGCGCTTAATGAATGTTGGGTCGGATTCAGCCTTGGAAACCGGGCCCTTTTTTGCATGAAATTCAAGTCCGGTGGAACCAACTTTCCAGCGGCATGGCGCAAACCCAAGTCATTAACTAAAATGTCTTTAATGGATCCATAAGCAGTGTTCAAATGTTCAAACCCTCTCCCAGCTTTCTGATGGTTAATTTGCGATCATCAACCTACTTTGCTTGCACTTTATTGATGTCACTACGTTCGTTCGCAAACGGTCGTTTTTTTAGAGTATCATTACCGAAATAGTAGTTTCTCAACATTGCTATTTAATACAAATTCATTGTTGCAACTTCAAATCCATTTTTAAAGATCGAAAACACGCGCAGAGTTAGATTTACTCAAGGCAACATATTTAATTCAAATGTCAAGCAGTGGCGATACAATTTTGGGCGAAATATTAAGCAGAGATCCAGCAACTTAACAAAAGAAAAACAGAACTCAAATAAGCGTTGGTTCTGGCGGTTGTTCCGGTTACTTTTTGAGCAGGGTGTGTGGAACCCAGTTTACAATTCCCATGCTAATAAGATCGAAGGTGTACAACGTAATTTGGTTCGTTTTGCTCTTGGTTTTGAAAAGGAAATAGCGACAGCAGAAGCACACTCATTACTCTTCAGCGCGGCCCAATTAGCACAGAAGATGACATTTTGATACACCACTTGTAGAACCACTGCCTTTTATTAGTCGAACAATTTTGATTTGACTATGAATCAGCCTATGTTTTCTATTTTCTTTTCAAATTAACCATCGAGAATTTCCCCATTATTGTATGTCGTAGAGCACCCAGACTTGGGCACTCACGCAGATAGTGAAAGACTGCTTCCATAGATTCCTCTACATCTATGGTTGTGCGGCCAACTTTTCTTGTTGACAGGGTATCCTAAAGTGCAGTGGCCGGTTATTGTTGGCGTAATCTGAATATATCTGCTCGTGTCTTTCTGCACAGCTCGTCAGTTCTGGATTTGTTGAAATTGGGCCACGTTAGTTTAGTTATTTTGCAGGTATCTATGTTAGTCCGTCTGTCAACCTCCTGCTTCTGGAATATTGATAATATCTCCATTTTGCGCACGCCTTGGGGACAGCCTATTTCTACCGCTTCAGATTCGTTATGGGATGACTCCTGTTTTGCCAGTTCATCAGCTTTCCCATTTCCTTCTATATTTCTATGGCCAGATACCAAGGCGAAAGAGATGTGTGTCGTGCGAAGTAAAGTATTAAGTTCTTCTTTGCATTGTCAGACGATTTTTGAACTTATTATAGGTGATTTTAAAGCTAAGATGGCCACCTGACTTACTGAAAAACTACATACTTCCAATAGTTGTTGGGGCTGGTTTCCTGCAAGTTTCCTTTATCCCTCTTCCTTTATCCCTTTATATGGATTATTTACATGTCCAGTATAAAGTAAATTTGCATTTTGTATATTTGGGTGTAATAATTTACCTCTAAGCTTCTGACTACGACTCAGTATACTAATAATAAACATTCTAAAAATGTATACTTCATATAAAAAATAAATGCACACGGGGTGGAATGCATTTTTTTATTACACTCTGGTAGATAATTTCATAGAATTTTGAAGTGAAACTTCTTTACGCGCGTCAGAGTATAATTTCAAGGCCGCGACATACGAGTTAGCGTTACGAAAACCCGTCACAAAATGTATAAGCCTACGGCATATAAGCTATTCTCTTTCTCTGCTTTGTGCGGTGCTTCGTAGTCTCGCCACTCTGTAGATACGTATTACAGAGTATGCACAGCCAATATACACTAATGCGGAAAACAGTGAACGGCGTACGCAGTCCCTTACCGAGCACAAAACTGAGCAAAACTCATCCCGTAGATAACAGCTGTTTTTAGTTGGTTACATACATACAAACTATATTTACAAAATACATCGGTGACAAAATGGATGAAGAAGACATCGAAATTTGCGACTTATTTCTTAATTTATTTCTACTATTGTATATATATTATATAAAAAATACAAGGACCAAAAAAAGTGCAGAAGGTATAAAGTCCGGCCATTAAATAGGAATTGGGGCACAAGTGGTTATCAAATCCAAGTGTTCCGTCGATTGAAAACATTGGAGCCTGATGAATTCTTTTCACACACAAGGATGTCTCCGCCTGCTTTTAAATTTAGTGAGCAGTTCCTTAAGGAAGCCAAGACAGCGGATTGGTCCTGAGGAAAGACTATTTTTAGTTTTGCTGCATGCATATTGAGAAAGCGAGGCTTCAAGTCGATTAATATTTATTTTTTATTGGTTGTTTATATACTTGTCACAAGGCGTATCTGTGCAAAGCATTGCATGGAGTTATAAGTTAGGTGCAACGACTGTGCGCGAAATAATACAGGAAACTTGTGAAGTTATCTGGCGGCTACTCTCTCCAGTTTACGTTAGCGAACCTACAGAATCACAGTACAAGGATATTAAAATAAAAAAAAAGAAATAAAAAATAAATAAATGTCCAGCCAAGTCAAGTTCGATGTATTACAACTACAAAAAATTCCTTAGCATCGTTCTGATGGCCGTTTGTGATGCCCAGTATACTTTCACTGCGATAAGCAACGGGAGATATGGTAGTCATAGTGACGGAGGTAATACAATTTAAATGTAATAAGTTATTTCACCTAATACATATGTTTATTTCACAGGCATTTTTCAACTTTCATCATTTGAACAGAACTTGATGCAAAATACTTTGCCACTACCGCCCCCGCGCGAATATCTATGGAGTCGCCCCAACCATTACCACATTTTTTCGTTGGCGATGCTGCATTCCCATTGAGAACAAACTTAATACGTCCATATCCCGGTTCTAACTTACCAAGAACCAAGCGGATTTTTAATTAATTAATTGGACCTTCGCATTGGCGGACCCTACATATAAAATTGAAACACATGTGAAGTGTAACAAATATACTGTGAGCGTCAAAATAAAGTGTACAAAGCATTTTGTTATAATATGGGTTTATTTGAGTCTTTTATAACAACACAATATATTTTAATTTCATGTTTTTTAAATTAGTATTTGATTCTCTACTTAATACTTGAAAACAACAAAAAATAAATTACAACAACAAAAGTTTTAAAACAAAAACAAAATTTAGTGCATATTTTCCGCGTCAAAATAAAGTGTACAGAGATATATTTTACAAAAATGATATCGATTTAGTATTTTTTTGATTTTCCTTTTGCTTTAATAACGGAAGACAGTGATCGGGGCATCGACTCAACTAGTTTTTTTGTCACGTCAGGTGAAATTTTATCCCACTCTTCCTTTATAACGAGTTTCAGCATATCCATATTGGTGATCTTTCTTTCCGGACTTGGCGGTCTAAATGTTTCCACAAATGTTCAATAGGGTTTAAGTCCGATGACTGTGGAGGATGATCCAATGTCTTAGGAGTACGATAAAGGGGCCATTCTTTTACTATTTTTGCTGTGTGCTTGCGATCATTATCTTGTTAAAAGATCCAAGATCCCTCCAAGTCTAATTTCTGCACACTGGTAAGCAAATTATTTTGTAAAATATTTAGATAATCTGTTTTGTGGTACTTTCAATAAAAACCAAATTGCCAACTCCGCTTGCCGCCATACATCCCCACACCATCACCGAAACCCCACCGTGTTTAACTGTGGTTATCAAGTTTTTTTCGGCATACTCACTATATTTGGTTCTCCAGACCTTAACCGGTTTTTTCTAATTGAAAAAAATAAATAATAGAATTTAATGTATTGTAGACAAAAACCTTTCACTCTGCCGATCGCAACCAATTAAAATACAATATGAAAAAAGTTTCAATACAACGAAAAAGTAAACAACCAAAAACAACGGTATTTTTTACGATACAACATCGCTAAAATGCTACTGATGGACGTTTTACAATTTATTTTGACGCGTAAAATATGCACTAAATTTTGTTTTTGTTTTAAAACTTTTGTTGTTGTAATTTATTTTTTGTTGTTTTCAAGTATTAAGTAGAGAATCAAATACTAATTTAAAAAACATGAAATTAAAATATATTGTGTTGTTATAAAAGACTCAAATAAACCCATATTATAACAAAATGCTTTGTACACTTTATTTTGACGCTCACAGTATATATAATGAATTATTTTATTATTTATGTTTATTTATTTATGAATTTTATTTACGAATTTTTAGATATGCAATTTATATACATAAATATACTTACAAGAATAAAGTCCAATTGTAAATTTATGCAGTTAAAAATATTTGGAAATATTTTCCTTCTTCAGTTAGTTCTTTTATTATTGCAAAATTCAGGTACAATGTATACATATTTACAAAATCACAGTATTCATATTCCAAATTCTTTCTTTTCTTATTCTATAAAATTCAAAATTCGCAGATTCTTAAAAGTAAACTTAAAAAAATTCAATAAAAGATAAAAATAAAAAAGAATTCACAGATCCTTAAAAGTAAACTTAAAAAAATTCAATAAAAGATAAAAAAAAAAAAAAATTCAACGAATTTTAAAACTAAATTAAAAAAATTCAAACGAAGATAAAGAACTACGAACCCTCATTCCGGCTCCTGCTCTATTTTAAATGTTACCTTCAGTATTCTCTGCATGGCCCGGGCTTGCTTAGCTGCACTCATTTTAGTAACCTTTGAGCCAATCATATAACCGAATGAGTCCGCTGAGTTGTTTGTTTTGTTTTCTTTTTTTATGAACCTCTTCTTCAAGATATCGATTGCTTCCAAAATGCCATTTTCAACCTCAACACTTCTGTCGCATTTTTTTCCGCTAGGTTGCTGTGACTGGGGTGGAGCAAGTGACAATACACTCTTCTGGTGGCACTATTGGTGGCAACGGTGAGGGCATTCTTTAAGAAAACATTATTAGTTATCACTTTATAAGAATATTCCAACTATACTAACGGTTGAGGAATAACATGCGGCCTTAAAAATGACATGATTTTAAGCAGATACCATGGCTTCTGGTATTCTGCTCCACTGCCTGATGGTGCTTCTGGTTTCCTGGCTTCTCTGCCATACCTATCGCGAAGAGTTAACCACCTCCGTCTGCATAGCTCACCTTTAAAATAACTTTGTTATGAAATCTGAAATACTAATATAGCTCCCACTCACCACTTGTGCGCAGCTCCTTTCCGATCTGTTCCCATATCAACGTTTTCCTTCCCTGGAACTTATATAACGGATTAATCTTATCGTATAGTTCTTTATTGTCTTGTACTAGCGGTACAAGATGCTCGTCGTTCAGCGCCATTTCCGTTTTTAATATGTTTGTACAGAAATTTGCGAAAATAAATGCATATGCATCTGCTTGTATCAACACAATGTTGCCATTGAAATTTTTGCTTACACACTTTTTCACACATCCGCATTATGAGTTAGAATTTTTCGTTGTTTAATAAACCAAAGCCAAAAACCAACAAATGCAAATAGTTCATTTATCTATAATTAACATTATTCAACAGTGTTTTTTAGTTATTTTAATAAAAAATATAATTTTTCTAAGTTTATTTTGTAAATGATTTCGAAATGTACTGCTTGGCAACACTGTGTGGTGAGAGAGCAATCAGCTGACAGGGTTTTACGGGAATTTTTAAAAATCCTGAAATGAAATCTGCGATACTACGATACAGAAGGAAGGAATTTTTCGTTTACATGTGGTTCTCATTAGTTTGATCGTAACAGCTCACAGGGGGCTGCGTTTACGTCGTTTACTGTTTTCAGCATAATACTGTGCCATATACTGCAGCCTACGGTCTATATCATATGGTGACATCCGTTTACACGCGAATGCGCGTGATATTACGCAGACGCAGACGCCTAGACACGTAGAAAACGACGCGGATTTGTGTAGTACACATGTTCATAAAAATTATTATTAAATAATATTTAATATTTAATTATATATTCAGTGAAAGTGAAGTTAAAATTTGCAAATTAATTTCCAATTAGAACAGGTATGTACTGATAAATTTTTATAAATATACTCTGTCAAATTTAGTATCTATACGAAGAAATTAAATATCAGTATATTGTGAATATTAAAGATCTATCTTACACAGTTCACAGGTACTGTTGAGGAAAAACTGCTGTGCCTTACTGAACCCGATTTGACATCACTAATTTGAGTATTTGTAAGTATAATTTTATAATAGTAATATTATTGTTTGGAAACTCTTGATCAACAAATGATTCAATTTATACAACAAAGAGAAGGATCGTCGGTATACTCTTTTAAATGTCAAAGTCTACGTGCTCATGCTACTGACGCTTTGAATCCAGTTATGGAAAAATGCAATGTGGAACTCAGTTACCGAATTTTAACTGCATCGTCCAGTGTAAAAAAAGTAATGTTCGAACCGGAGGAACTGCTATCTACCGCAACAAAAATGATACCGTGAATGTCCTCACACCACACTTACGATTTAAAGCTGTACAGTCAACATCAAATGCAGCTATAGCAGAATATGTCGGTGATATTTGTAATTCTGTGTGCCGTGCGATAAATGGTCAAAACATAGTAATTGTGGGTGTCTACATAACTCCGAATTCAAATATCAATGACATTATCACATTTTTACATGGTTTGTTAATATATTAAGATACACTCGAGATGGTGGTAAACTTCTTCCTCAACGCGACGATCCGAAACCTCTCACATTAACTGGAGATTTCAATGTAAATTTTGCATCGAACCCTTCCATGAAATTAATAGAATTTTTAGAACATCAACTGAATTTACAAATGAGTAATGGCCGCTATATTTCAACAAAAAAATCAGGAACAACGATAGATGCCGTATTTTCTAGCTATATCGACTCAACCGAGTCAAGAACATATGTACGTAATAAGTACTACTTATATATCCTATTTCAGTTATCACCAGCCGATTATAACCACTGCTGCTATTGCACCATCAATACAAAATGTACAGGCTATTGAAGCACCGACTAATGTACAAATTTCAGAAATAAATGAATAATTTCATATTATCCACTATTATTGTATGTAATTGTACAAGAAATCATTTCAATGCTCACTAAAATATTTAAATTTAATCCAGAAATTAAGAAGTTTCACTTCAAATATGCGGCTGGCATTTTCTTATTATTATTTTTTTTTTAATATGATATCCGGCATATGTCCGCCGTGACTACAAGTTACATGGCCGATCTGTCAGTCAAATAAATCGATTGTTAAGCGCGCTGTAGGGCAAGATGCGCCGTCTTGTTGGAACCAAATGCCGTCGATGTTTAGCTGATTAATTTTTGGAAACAAAAATTCAGTGAGCATGACTCGGTAGTGCTCGCCATTCACCGTAACGGCAGTTCCTTCCTCATTTTGAAAAAAAATATGAACTTCGCGAACAGGTTGTTTTTTTTTAAGGTAAATTTCTATAATTTGGAAGCCTTTTTCTGGCGTTAAATACTTCATAATGACTTGCCAAGTCTGAGTGAACAGAAATGTCAACACAGTTTGCCATTCTTACCTTCCAAGTCATAGTTATCGGTATCGATAGTTGATATGCAGCTAAAAAGCACCCGATAAGCATTTGACAAAAATTCTGAACTTGTAATAAAATGTCGTAGAAAGGGCAAATTTTTATAATTTATAATTTTTTTAATATTTTTTGCCACCAAATTCTATCCCTGGAATTAGTCTGCGCAATGTCCCACATACTTCTTCTTCTGGATTGGCGCGATAATCGCTTACGTTATTTTGGTCAGAATTAACAGAGCGTACTAGTCATTTCTTTCTCATGCTAACCGGTGCTAGTTTGACACACCATGTGAAGCCAAGTCCTTCTCCACCTGATCCTGGCCTTTCTCTTCCTCCGCTATCACCAGCTGGCATCTCATCGAATACTTTCAAAGCCTGTCTATGTTTTCGTAAAGCTCATACAGCCTTACCGCATTGATGTCTTTAAAATGTGGTCGTTGGTTTCAGTCGTTGCTTTCTCTTTTTTTCGTTTTCTCTTTGTTGTATCAGAACTGTTTTTTGCTTCCAGTTTTAGAAGAACCCTCGAGTTACATCTGATTATACAGAGGCCGTCCTCAAGGCCTCAATGTCCAAAACACACAGGTAATTTATGACAAAAGCGCTGTCAAACCTAGGGCTGCGATAATCATAGATACCAATATTAAATTTTTGCCATTCACAGAATTCATGGATGGCGACACATCAACAATACTGTTCGAAGCGGAGTCTGGTGGAAGCAAGAGAGAGGTCGTAATCGCCTCAGACTTTTGCCAAAAAAGGGGCAGATGAAAACTTCATCGGACCTAGTCCTATGTTCGGGTTCAACAAAAATAACCTAAAACAAAAAGTAAAATACTGGGCCAAAACTCTATTAAATCAGCATTGGAACAATGTAGAGGGTCGTAGACACTCCAAAAAGTTCCTAAGTTTCAACGCTAAAAGAACTAACATGGCCCTCACGTTAAACAAAAAGAGCATTCGCACTCTCACAGGCGCCCTCACGGGTCACTTCACCTGCAACAAACACTTACATAAATTAGGCATAACTAACACCAGCACCTGCAGATTCTGCTGCGAAGATGAGGAGTCTATAGAACATCTCATTATCGAATGTACATATATAAATTCACATATTTGTATTTGCATATGCCCTCTTCCTGTGTGCATGGTAATGAACCATTTCTCTGTTGAGAATAGGTCGATGATAGGAAAAGTAGGAAATGAAAGGGAGTGTTTCGAGTGTAAAGTGTCTTGAAAAAGGCAAATCGATGATGGTGCCTCTTAGTGTTGTTGACTTATTAACGTCTGATGCACAATCGAAATTGAACATACAATATCTTTCATGAATTTGATAAATGTTTCGTCATTTTTCACGTTTGTGTAAATTTAACTTCACCTATTCCATTGCGTTTCCATTTACCGCCTCCTCTATATCCATACAAAATATCTATCAAACAAATGAAATTAAAATTTTGTTTTGAAAATTACAACCATTACATCAGTATTTTCTTATGACGTTGTCACGTTAAACTATCGTCAGTAAACCGACTGTACAGACAACCTCTTTTTTACAAAATCCGTGCAGTCCTTTGCACACTCAAATATAAAAAATCACTTAACTTTCATTAGCATTTTTATTTGTTAAATCAAATTTCAGAAACTATGCACCAATTATTGTAAACATAAATGGAAGTATTGTAATTAATTTTCGTCTAATTTGAAATGCACAGCTGCTTCAATTTACAAATGTTCTTATTTTATTTTATCAAATGTTTTACAATTGCACTAATTTCAGTTCACAAAAAATTTCATTGCGTTCATTACGTCCAGACATCTCATTAACAGCTATCGAAATCTTCGTGGAATGGAATGGTAAGTAAATAAATAAATAATTTTGTAACAAATTTCGCAAAAACTTTCCAAAACGGCTAAAAAAATGAACGCAGCTTCGTTACTTAAATTTGTGTATGTACGTAAGCAGCTAAAAAATTAAACCAAATAAAACAAGAATACAAAAGCATAGAGACATAAAAGTTTTGCAAAAAGTTGATGAGAACAACAACAAAGTGCCATGAAAGTTTAAGACAGCAACTCAGCGCAATTAAATTCTCACGCTCACCAAGTCGCATAAAAACCACGAAAGAAAAGCAGACGCACACGAAAGACATTTGTACCCACATACACTCTCACACATATTATATTACAGCAATCGCAGAACATACAGTGAGCGCAAAAGAGTGCGGCAGAAAAGAGCTCGCGGCATTGAAGCTGTGCGTAATGCACGAATTTGAAATCGTTTAGCAACTTTTGAACTTCTTCGCTTCACTTCAATTTACTTTTCGAACATTCTACTTTTCCTTAATGTTACAGCCGTGAGTACGAAAATAGCACTCACGCTTCAATGAAAGTAGTGTAACATCTCGAAACAGTTTATATTCGAAATTTTAGACTTTCGATTTTTTAGAAGATGAGTTACTAATACTAATAAAGCAAGGTGCTAAAATTTCCTATTCATAGACTCTCCTAATCATCCAACTCCTCGTTTTCCGTTATTTCCATCGCTGTTGAAAATGCAATCAGGTTAGAGAGGTTGGCCTCTAGATGCAATCTCTTAAGGGATATGGCAGCATTTTTATGTAGTTAACACTGCATTCCTCTTAACTTCATGCAGATCCCTCTATCCGCACAGTGGAGCTCGAGCGTCGTGCCAAAACTACCGAATACTGCTAGTATTTTCCGGGCAGAAGTCTTTGCGATAGTGCAGGGATGCAAAATGCTTAGGGAATGTGAGAGCGAGGGAGATATTAACATTTTTTCTGATAGTCAAGCCGCGATTAAAACTCTGACGACGCCATGGTGCAGTTCCAAACTGGTCAACTCCTATAAGGAGGAGATCAAATCTCTTAGGTGTGCAGGTAACGTTTCTCTGATCTGAGACCCAGGACATATGAGCATACATAAAGGGAAATAAAATTGCTGATGAGCTTGCCAGGAAGGTGTTGACTGAATTGGTCTGATAGATTTACTACCCGATCATTGGCACCCCACTGACTGTTGTTAAAGTTGAATTGCACAACTTGTTTCTCAGAAAAGAGCAGAAGATATCGAGTTTCCTTCGTATGTTATTTCGAAAACCCTTTAGCCGCAGAACTCAGAAAGTCATGGGTACTCCACGACATTCAATTTGCAAACTTATAGCTCTGTTTACCGGTCATTGGGCGAACGGCACACACGCAGAAAATCTAGGTTTACTATTTAATCCCCATTGCAGAAGTTATGGGGACCTTTCAGAGAAGAAGACTATTGAGCATTTCCTCTTAGCTAATCAAGGGCTGATTACTATAAATATATTGTGATTGGGAAATTTCAGAAACTTAGTTTTGGAAACTTATATTTAGAAAATTGTACACCTCAGATACTAAGGTATTATATAGGGTTCTCCAAAAACAGGTGTTATTTTGAATAGCCCGCTATTTCGGTAGATGCCACTTTTGAAGCTGTCATTTTTTGGTAATTGACAAGTAGAAACTACGCCATTAATAAAAATGGAACGATACACGCTTAAAAACGCATTGAAATTATTAAAATTCACTATAAAAATGATGAAAATTTGGCACAGACGGATCGTAAAACTCGAATATTTTTGAGTCATCGGGAAGCCCCTGGTCGGACCGCAATGCAGAAATGAGTGAAAAAATTCGAGCTGTTGGGACAAGTTAGTGATGTGAAGAATAAAACCCGTGCACGTCGCTCAAGAACAGCCGAAAGTGTTGAAGAAAACTCACGTTTGTTCATTCCTCGTCGTTCTTTGAAATTAGGCATTCCACAAACGTCATTACATCGTATTTTGCATAAAGATTTGGGTCTTAAGGCTTATAAAGTCCAGTTAACACAAGAACTCAAGCCGGCTGATCATCAAGAACGTCGTGTCTTTGTTGAATGGGTCGTTGAAATGCATGAAAATGTTCCGGAATTCCATCGAAAAATCATCTTGAGTGATGGGGCCCATTCCCACCTCGGAGGCTTCGTCAACAAGCAAAATTGTCGGATCTGGGGCTCAGAAAATCCAAGAGTTATTGTTGAAAAGCCTCTCTATCTCCAACGTGTGACTGTTTGGTGCGGTTTATGGTCCGGCGGAGTCATTGGACCTTACTTTTTCGAAAATGAAGCTGGAGCAACAGTTACGGTGAATGGATTGCGCTATCGAGAGATGATTAACGATTTTTTATGGCCGTAATTGGATGGTATTGATCTGGGCAACGTTTATTTTCATCAAGACGGCGCTACGTACCACACAAGCAACGAAACCATTGATCTTTTATCAAAATAACAACTCTTATTGGAAAACCCTTTAGCATACCATTTATATATAAGGGGGCCGCTTTAGGGTTGGTGCGTGACTACGATTCGGAATGCGGAGTACGTTGGTTCGAATCTGGGTCAGACAGTAGAATAAAAAAACATTTTTTTCTAATAGCGGTCCCCCCGCGACAGGAAATCGCAAACCTCAGAGTGTATATCTGCCATGAAGAAGCCCTTCATTAAACAATATCTGCCTTAAATCCACAGGTCCCTCCATTTATGGAACAACAACAAGACGCAGGCCCCAAATAAGCGAAGGAGTTCGGCCAAATACTCAAAAACAGTCTTAAGTATAAGAACTGAAGGCAATCGATCGCTTAGTGTGATTGAAACATCCTTCGGCACCTTAAGCTTCTCAATACAAATCCTTGATTACATTATCGGACCTACGCCAAGGCCGTTATATACATATATATATAATTGGCGCGTACATCCTCTTTTTTTTTGGGTGTTTGGCCGAGCTCCTCCTCCTATTTCTGGTGTGCGTCTTGATGTTGTTCCACAATTGGAGGGACCTACAGTTTCAAGCCGACTCCGAACGTCAGATATTTTATGAGGAGCTTTTTCATGGCAGAAATACACTCGGAAGTTTGCCATTGCCTGCCGAGGGGCGACCGCTTTGGAAAAATGTTTTTCTAAATTTTGGTGTTTCACCGAGATTCGAACCAACGTTCTCTCTGTGAAGACCGTTAGTGCGTTGTAAATATTCCTGTCACGATTTAAGAGTAAAGATGGGCTTAGACTGTTTTTTCGCCTTTGCATTAAGCTTAGCCACCAAAATGGATTATCGCAATAGAAAATCAACTACCCTTTACAAATGCATCACAACACACAAAAATCCTCTTCGTCAAGAACCAATTAGGGAAATCTAAGAATGCGTCCGTTTTCGGCCATCTGGCTGGAACGTTAAATTCAAATGATTAACAGTTTAACCTGGCCGCAGGAAAGGCGATGTTTAGCCCTTATTAGAAACGGACATGTTTAATCTGTTAGCTACTGTTAGAGAACAGCTTGGAGCCTCAATTATGCAGTAAAGCCATAGAAACGTGATATGGTTCCTTTCCTCAAAGGTGCCTTTCGACATAATTTGTACAAAATTTCATAAACAGTCTTGAAAAAGCATAATATTAATTTGCATACTGCAATATATCAAAAACTTCTCCACCGTTTGGAGTACTAATCTTTACTACAAAATCATTTTGTATTAACGAATAATATTAATTATTTTCTATTTTAACAGTAAAAAAATTTTATTTTAATTAAAAATTAACTTTTTTTCAAAAACTGCTTGTGTGATTTGTGTGTATGTTCACTGTATGCTGGACTGCCAAGCAGGTTAAGTGTGAATAATAGGCAGAGCAAAGATGGAAGTTGTAGGCTCTCCGATTTCTATATCTGTTGATTTGTTATTGTGTTGCTCACTACTCCATCGTATAACGGCAGAACAGCGCATGCCGGGTATTTGCTATTATATCTTCTTTTTCTTCTTTATTATAGGATTAAATTAATAGTTTTATACAAGAAATGCAATTTGTTTGGTTATAAATAAAAAATGAGTAAAAATAAGTGAATAAATATCAATTATCAATATAGCTGGATGTCCAAAACTTATTCTAGCGTTTGGGAGGGCGTCCAGATAGCCTCATAGTCACCGGCTTACCCGTTATTCTTGATTTAGCCAACCTATTGTCGGGCATGCGCAGCTCGATATTATTCCATTTTTTTCTTCGTCTTCGGCACCGATGCAGTGTGGGAAATGCCATCTTTCCTCGAATGAACTCGCAATTTCCTTCCATTTTTCTTCTGAGTTGGGAAACTGAAACAAACACGGAACAAAAAATGATAAAATAATTAAGTTTAAAGACGTTTTCTTAGTCCAATATTATTATAATGAAATCAGGTTTTCTTTTTTAAGGAATCCATCGATAATTCACTACCAGTTGAAGAAATTATGAATGCTGATGTTGAAGACTCTATATCAAAAACTGCAGATATTCAAGACGTATCAACAATACAAACAAAACTACCAATAATTTCAAGACCTGGTACTGGTAAAAGAAAGAAGATAAATGATGACCTAACAGCAGAAGTACTGACTACTGTGCGTGACCATTTCAAAACACCCCCGGAACAATTTGATCGTTATGATCTGTTAGGCAAAAGTATTGCCGTAAAGTTGAGAGGTCTTGAAAAACGGCAAGCCCTCATGGCGGAGAAAAAGATAGGTGACATACTGTTTGAGGCTGAAATGGGCTGTTTAAACA
Organism: Anastrepha ludens; assembly: GCF_028408465.1. Taxonomy (NCBI): domain Eukaryota; kingdom Metazoa; phylum Arthropoda; class Insecta; order Diptera; family Tephritidae; genus Anastrepha; species Anastrepha ludens. The sequence continues at coordinate 120,587,911 of NC_071500.1, read as the reverse complement.
CACAGTCAATTTATTATTCTAATTCATCAGCAAGTCATAGCCCTAATATTACCCCATGTCCCACACCGTCTCCAACATATGAGCAAGGTTCATTTGCACCTATACATAATGACGGAACTGGATACCCGTTCAATTCTCAGGATACAACATCCTCGTTTTTTTCTCAATTTAATTCTAATTCATAGATATATAATGTATATAGATATATAATATATTCAATGGATTCCTTAAAAAGTTAATATAAACCCTTTATAAAAAAAGTGTTTTTTTTTTATTTTTCTTGTTCTAGATGAAGATGGGTAATTTTAATTCATAAAATACGTACCTGAATATACTTCCGTAAAACTTTGTACAAGGCGTTACTCGTCTCTGGGATAATTTTTCCAAGAGATTGAGGTGATATTCTTGTCGAAAATTTGAGGCACTCATACGACCGTCCTGTTGCTAAGAATCTCAATGTAGCAGTTAATCTCTCGTGTGGAGATATTGCTTTTCTCATTACTGTATCTCTCTTTATAATTAACGGAGAATCCAGCGAGAGCAATTTTTGGTACACTGTTTCGGTTATGCGCAAGTAATTGAGGAAATCTAATGGTTCTTCACGTAATTCTCTCAATAAATTTATGTCTGAAGATTGATTTCGCCTTTGTAACCACTTTTTACACCATTGTTTACGCTTTTTCGATTTTTTTCTATTTTTTAACAAGATAAAAAGTAAAGCGAAATGGGCGATATCGTCTTGCTTCTTCGAATCCATTGCCAAAACTGAAGAATTGAACTGTATGTGTGTTTGCTTCAACAGTGTACAGTTTCAACTGACGGTTTAAACTGTTCAGTTTAAACTATCAGTTGAAACTGTATGTGTATGGCCGGCTTAACAATGTCTTGCAAGCCCCCCTAATGTCTTCGTTTCGCATAACATCTCTGCGAGTATGTCCGGTGATTGATCGCACTGTTGTCATCACTACCTTATTCATTGCTTGTTGTGTTGTAGTTGTGTCTGCTCGAGTTTCAACTGCATAGGTGAGTACTAGTCGGATGCATGTTTTATAAATTTGGACTTTGCCATTTGAGCTTAGATGATTATTTCGCCTCATTACATGGCGTAAGCGCGTGTTGTGCAAATTTGATTCCACCTGAGCTTAGTCATGTATTTTTTTATAGTTTTAACATACTAGGGTAATTTACAAATAACGTAACCGCTATTTTTTCACACATAATTGTACCTACATATGTCAGAATCCATATATGAAATTGAAATGAGATACTTGGGAGAAATTTGTTTTTGTTGAAAAATGTTTTTAACGAAGCCGCTTCATTGATTTAAGTGCCCCCCAATGGTTGGTTGAATAAGTCAATGTGAGTTTTGCGCGCGCTTGCATAGTAAACTAAATTGTCAGTTAGGGAATGACAGTTGAAGGAAATATGTATGTAGAGCTGGAGAGTGGGAGAGACATGAACGACTACAATGAAATGCAATATAGTAAAATGTTACTCACTTTTAATTTCCACTTCTGCATATCACCGGCGTCGGTAGTCGCAACGACAAAATGGCACCATTTAATTCATTTGCCATTTCTATCTACTCCAACAGCAGCTGTTGCTCTCGTTGTTGGCATTTTTGTTATTGGAGACCATCTCCGCCAAGTTGCGCATTTCATTGTCAACTACAGCAACGTTTGCGTAAACAAACGAATAAAAAGGCAAACAGTCAAATAACCAAAAAGAGAAATAACAATAAAAACAATAATAAAAATGCAAACAAACAGCTTTTGTGAGCCCAGAAATATGCAACAGTGAATGTCATTTGCATGCAATAACGAAAATAGCTATGCCAGTGAGGCAGTTACTTAACGCGTGTGAGTATTGGTGAAAAGTCGCAAACAAATAGCGTCCGCTTTTTTCTACTTCCTCTTCTGCAACGCTTTGTTTTACATTTTTCCTTCATTTTCCTTTTTTCTTCAGCCGTTAAGGGCACAAACTGAAACGAGTGCACCTGTGCTACCGAAAAATGTCAGGCGCGTGCAACATGTGATAGCAAACAAAAACGCAAGACAAAAAAAACTCAAAAATAAACAATAATACAGTCGAAATTCTAACGCAAAAATATTACTTTGTGATTCTGCTACGCTCGAGTATTTGACTCAATTTTTCTGTATTTCTGTTTTTTGTTTTTGCCTGCCACAGAACGGGTTTATCTCCCCGCGTTTGCTTTTGCAAATTCGCACAGCAACATGCACATCAAAGTAAATATTTGATTTTGAGTAGAAGCTGAAAAAATATATAGGTCGTTTGTTGCAAATTTTTGGATTTGCGCGCATACATATGTATCTGCATCTACGCCAGTAAGTATGCACGCACTCTTTCGCCTCCGCCTCCGACTGCACCATGCAACCGTACGTTAGCTTAGCAGCTGATGAATGTCGGTGGTTGAATAGCAGATTGGGGACTCCGGTTTTTTCATGCTTTCATGTCGAATTGCCAATGTAGCTGATTGGCGCAGCCCCTAATAAAAATTCCTCCACACGCACAAGCATTTGTGGTACACACACAAGCGCACGCTTCGGAAATTTGGGTTCATACATAGCCCTACATGGCAGGAAATGATTTTATTGCAGCGACAGTTTTTGTTTGCCGCTAATTCGAGAGTTTTTTTTTTACATATTTTCCAGTATTCGTTTTTACGTACATATTTCAGAAAAACTTATATGCGTGTTTGTGTGGACTTTGAAGAATTTTCAAAATCACTGCCGTTTAGAAAACAAAATATTTGCTTTGCTTAAAATATTCAACTGGATTCATGTTTTTAAAGTACTGTCTGTCACCCATTTACTCAGACAGAGTTATTCAATAGGCGAGCCCTAATTTGAAACTAATGCAAAAACAGCAAAGTGTCTGAAAACTACACTAAGTTTCAAGCAAAAAATGTGCTTAAATACGCAGTTAAATTAAATACAGCACTCACAACTTAATGACGAAATGTTGTGCATCCTTTCTTTGAGGGTGCTTAAATCTTATTATTTACGAGGTGTGTTAAAAAAGTATAGCGAATTTTGTATTTACGTAGGTTACCTGTATTGAATTTCGATTTTTTTGTGGCGATATGTTGGTACTCATGTCTCTCACTCATGGCGACGAGTTCGGCCATTTTGAATGTTCAGTTAATTGTTGACAGCTGCTTTGCTTGCACGTGTTTCGGCTCGTCCTCGACTTTCACCTACTCAAAAAGATGGATCAAAGAACCTGTATCAAATTTTGTGTGAAAAACGAAATTAAGTGCGCGGAAGCATTCCAAATGTTGACTGTGTCATACGTAGAAGCTACTTTGGACCAAAGCCGACAAAATGTTCTCAGAAGGCCGAGAAGATGGGAACGATGAAAAGCGTGCCGGTCGCCCGAGCACTTCAACAACAGACGAAAATTGAAGACGATTGATGAAGTGAAGAAAATGGTAATGACCAATCGTCGAATCACCGTTAGAGAAGTCGATAAGGACCTAGACATATCGATTGGCTCGTGCCATTAGATTTTTTTCAATGATTTGGGCATGAGACGGGTCGCCGCAAAATTCGTACCAAAATTACTCAATTTCGACCAAAAGCAGCATCGCATGAACATTGCTAATGAGATGTTGACTCTTTCCGACGGCCCCAATTTGCTCCAGAGGGTCATAACTGGTGATAAATCGTGGATTTATGGTTATGACGTGGGAACCAAAGCTCAATGATCTCAATGGAAACTGCCGCACAAACCAAGATCGAAAAAAGTGCGCCAAGTTCGCTCGAATGTAAACGTTTTGCTTACCGTTTTCTACGATTGCAGGAGCGTTGTGCATCATGAGTTCTTGTCATAGGGTAAAACGGTTAACAAGGAATATTACCTGCAAGTTATGCGCAGTTTGCGCGAAGCAATCCGCCAGAAACTCGCGGATTTGTGGAAGAACAAAAATTGGCTCTTGCATCACGATCACGCCCCTGCTCACACATTGTTGTTTGTGCGCGACTTTTTGACCAAAAACAACACACTAATGATGCCACAGCCATCGTATTCCAGAGATCTGGCCCCCTGTGACTTTTCCTTGTTCCCGACGTTAAAGAGACCCATGAAAGGACGATGGTACGCTACGAGTGACGAGATAAAGACGGAATCGAAGGAGAAGCTGAACAAGATAAAAAAATGATTTTGTGAAGCGCTTCGAAGAATGGAAAAAACGTTTCCACAAGTGCATAATATCTCATGGGGATTACTTTGAAGGGGACAAAATAGATATTAATGAATAAATGAATAATTTTTGAGAAAACACAAAATTCGCGATACTAACACACCTCGTATATAGGGAAAATAATATTATTAAATACTACCAAATATACGGCATATGCTGCTCTGATGCTAAAGCGAAGTGTTTTACTCAGCATCAATTTATTGGTTTTTCATCTCCTGTAAAAAAAGCAAAATCATAGATTTCCAACACGACGGATTTCCGGGATTTAGTCCACATACCAGTAAAGATTCATCTTGTGTTTACTTGTTATCATAGAGAAAGCAGGGCAAACCCTGGAACTCAAATGCCACATTGATGAGGATTATAGAAATTCTTCAAATCAAAGCATCATTTTCTGTCTATTTACCATTAAGTATTTTCGTGTCGATAATGTCTGGTCACAGTTTTTTTATTGCAATTCTAGTTCCAGTATATATAACATTCATTACCATTATTGTCATCACAGTTCGTTGTGAACCATTGCCTCCGTTACGATTCGCCTCCAAATCCCTCGGTCTTCAGCTTTTCTTTTGACATCAGATATGTCCATAGTTGATATGTCTGCTTCTACGTCATCTCACCATCATCTGTCGTCTTGTGTTTCGAAGATCTTTTTTAAAGTTCTGTAGTTGCCCATTCGCAAAATATGATCCTACCATCGATTCATTTCCGCTTTAACATTTCCGATAACATTTGCAAATCTGATGTCATTGTCCCGAAAGGGGTAGGTAGTATCATCAGTCAAAAATTCGGTATTATAATTATTAACTTTCTTCTACACTCATAACAGTATCAATCGATTCCTGCGTACATGTGTCTGTTTGTAGCGGGCGCCGTATACGAATGGGTTGATGCGTGACTACCTTTCGGCAGTGATCATTTCAGCAAATGATTATTAATATTATGAGAAAATTTAACACTGCGAAATGGGAAATCTATTGCGACCCCAAAAGATAAAAAAAAAGTGTTTTTTGACAGAAATAGCCCCTCGGCTGGCAATGGGGGTTTTTCCGAGTGTATTTCGTAATAAAAAAGGTCCTCCTAAAAAAAATCATCTGCCATTCAGAGGCAGAGGAATCAATCGATTCATTCACCAAAGTAGTCGCCACAGCCAAGGCTTTAAACATTTTGTGCCGCAAGGCACTCGAGATCATCGAGTATTGTACGTCTTTGTATACAACAGTTGAACAGCGATCGAAGTTGATTTGATAATTGTTTAAGTTGTGTTATTGATTGAGATAATCGTAGTTATCATGAGAAGGTGAATGGAATTCGTTACTGAACGTGTGGGTACTAATGGGGAATGCACGTTTTGGGTCACTAAAGATAGCCAGCCAGTTCGACAGTAAATGGTGCCGGATTTGCCGATTTTTCAAAGTTCTTAATTAATATCGGCGCAAACTACGGCAAACAGGTCGGCGATTTCTCGAAACGCGAAAAAGTATGCAGAGGGAAAAAAGAACTAAGTGAAGAAATAAGGGTTTTAAACCTTTTGTAGCACAAGCCACTCCAGACCTTCGAGTATTGTTTGACTTTGCATGCACTGGTTGAACAGCTCTTGGTTGTCTTGTTATTCTTCGTATGCATACTTGCCGAGCTTCCGCCACGACGGAGACACAAAAATACAAATCAGTAATCAAGGCGGCCGCCGTAGCCGAATGGATTGTTGCCTGATTACCATTCGGAATTCAGAGTGAGAACGTAGGTTCGAATCTCGGTGAACGACTAAAATTAAGAAAAACATTTTTCTAATAGCGGTCGCCTCTCGGCAGGCAATGGCAAACCTCCGAGTGTAATTCTGCCATGAAAAAGCTCCTCATAAAAATATTGCCATTCGGAGTCGGCTTGAAACTGTAGGTCCCTCCATTTGTGGAACAACATCAAGACGCACACCACAAATAGGAGGAGGAGCTCGGCCAAACACCCAAAGAGAGTGTACGCGCCAATTATATACATATATACATATATATATAATCATGCATAGCTGGCGACGGTTGCGTTTACTTGAAGCAAATTTAGAGGATGATGTACGAGACGGCTAGGGACTACTCGATGCCGGTTTCTGGGATGTGTGTACGCGCTTACAGTACGTTTTGCATACAAAAAATTATACATATCGAATAATTTAATATAATTCTTTTCGTACCTCATGTAGAGTTTTCTATTATGCAGAATTTCCACATAAGAAGAAATTGCATTCAAGAAATATTCTATGGGAAATGTCTATGTATCTTTCTTATAAGAAATAAGTAATATATTCCTATGTATTTACATTACCGACCTATAATTCTACTTAGATACAAAATGCGTATGGATTAAATCTCGAACGCAGTACGAATACGTAAAGGCTCAATTTCGGAACATAAATAATAATCTTAATATTTGCACTTCAAGGTCACTTAACAGAACACGAATGTAAAGGTAACCCTCACCAAATGAGAAAAACAGCTGCGCTCAGTGATCAACAGTAACAACAACGCTGCCATGATTGCTATCAGTGATCAACCTTTGCCGCTGGATTTTCTCCTCAATTATTTATTTATTTATTTATTATTCACTAATGTCTAAGAAAAATTCAGAACAGACATTTAAGAGATTAATTCACAACTACAATGCAAGTATTTTCGAATATTTAAAATTAAAAAGTGTAGTAAAATTGAATTATCAACATAAGGAACCATTAAATTTTTAAAAATTATATACAAGTTGAAACAGAATATTAACGAACTCACAACACTGCACAACAGCATGAGGATTGGGTTGCGACAAATGATATTAGTCCAATTTTTTATGAAGATTTCAAATCTGTAACTAAAATTTCAGTATCAGCTGTTGTTAAAAAAATATGACACACAAGTCCTTTTATAAAGAAACACTTATATTTAAAGATAATCATAATTTATTTAGTTTATAAGTTGAATAAAAAATTCCTTTGCTTGATTTTTTTTCTGAAGCTGAGGGCAGAGAGCGGTTCTGAATGCTCCAACAATAGTCAGTCATCATGTGCGCGGTCCTGGTGGAACCGCTCTCCTTGTTTTTCACTTAGATTAGGTTATGAAGAAAGTGTAACTTGATGCTCGTGACTTTACTTACTCACTCGTTTTTCGACGTGTTGGGAATAATCAGAACTTTTTTTATTTCCCAAAAACTTTGAACAACCCAAAAAAACTCATTCCATGACTTTTTCTCGAACGTCCGTAAAATTTGAGTCTGTTGTTAAAGGTCTTATCTGTGGGCCATCAAAAACTCCCGCCTTCATCTTTTCTGCATTTAGTTTTTGAAACTTTTTTGATAGAAAAAGAAAATAATTTCCGTTTTTGTCCTAGTTGTACGTGTAACGGGGGTAAAATTATAAGATCCCTTGATACTAGAAGTGGGTTGATCACGTTTTGTGTACCGGGAACTAGCACTTCCCGAGAAGTTCAATCTTTTTTAATCCAATGTTGTGTTTTAGTTCTACTGTCTCACAAACAAAGAAAACAGAGATACTTTGTGTAACAACTTTGTTTTCCTAGGAGGAAGTTTCCCATTTCGTGAGCCTGTTGTGTTCCACATATAATATTTAATTTTATCTAAAACCAGGGCAACAGTTGTATATTCTTTTTTTTTAGTAGAATGTGCAATAGGCAACGACCCAAATTTATTCCCACTGTGCAAGATAACTCAATTTAGACTCTGTTTTGATGAGTCTATAAATAAACGCCACTCATTAGAAACGTAATTTTGTAATCCCATTATAGCCATTAATCCAGGTATATCTTTACAAAGTACAAATTTATCTTCTTCAACAAAATATTTCAAAAGATTTTGTTCTCTTGTGCGGTAATAAGAAATTTTAGTTTCCTTTGCTACTAAGCTTTTTTTCTTTTATCCTAGAAGCCAGAAGCTCAGAAGCAGTCTTCGATAGGCCCAAATCTCTGATAAGCTCCTTTAAATCATCTTGGTTGAATGGTCTTCGCGTTTCCAGGTCATTTTCAAAGTCACTTACCCTAGAGGCCCTACAGGCAATGCATAGGTTCCTCCTGTGATGGACCAGCTCAAGGTTCAGGTGATATCTTGGGGCTTAAAACAAGTATATATGCCGACCGTATGCAAGGATATTCCTATTTGACTCGATTTTTCCGATTAATGTCAGTTATGTTAACCAAACAACAGTCGTCGTGGTGGTTCGCGGGTTCCTTCCAGACCGTAGCAGTTTCGTACCTAAATCTAATTCTTTTCTTATTTATCCGCAAACTTAGAAACTCAACGCATATTTTGCATTCCTTTTGAGGAATCCAAGGCTTATTTTTGATTTCCATCGGGTGACCAAAGTAATTTTTGTAAGCCTTAATTACGAACGAGGTCACATTTAATCGATATTCTTTAAAAATGTACACACCGCAAATGAAACAATATTAATTCGGGTCATTTACACAAACTCGACGATGTCATGTCAAATTATAATGATAAAAGCATTTAAGTACCACTATTGAGGTAACATGGAAAGAGTTGAGGGCCTTCCTTTTTTTTTAGTCAGGAGGTGTAAATCAAAATGTCAGAAACGTGATCAAAGGTAGCCTCACATCAATGGAATGTGGGGCATACTCCCACTAACACTATAACATTCCTCCTCCTTAGCTGATTTCCCGCCGCGTTAGTAAAGGGTGATAATTTAACAGCCATAGGAAAGTTTTTCAAAAACCACAGAAAAATGCATAAACGCAGTCCATATAATTTAATGTTTGAAGATTATTTCATGCAAATGTTGACCGGGACTGCGCTTCAAATCGTCCAATTTTGGCATACTCTTTCCAATGTTTCGGCCAGTATCTCACTCTACGTAATCGTAGTCGTAATCGGCTTGATATCCAATAATGTAAATTTAATTATACATTTAGTCACAATAACTCGAATAGCCGCTTCAGTGGGTCGATTAAACTGATCATAAAATGGAAGAAGCGCGCGATAAACTTTCTTAACAGAACATAATAAAATTTATAATAAAATTCAACGATTTGCAAGCGTTGTTCGTTTGTAAGGCGATTCATGGTTAAATTATAGACCAAACTGAAGATGTTTGACAGTGAAACAAAACACGAAACGTGCGTCAGCTGTTTAAACCAACTGTTTAAAAAGATAATAGCTAAAAAATCACCCGTTATTTCTTCAAACTGGAGCGGCGTTCATGTCTATTGACACAACAAGTTCCTGCGTCGAGGTTCCGCTCCTGTGGGTGTATAAATGCTTTACGACATCGTGAGTATTCATTCTTCCCACTGCTTTCGAAAGCGGTTGTGGGGGGGAATGAAAAATAGAAGAATGTTAATGGTCCGATACTCACAAATTATTGTCTTTTCTTCGATTTGGTACTGTTGTGAGTGTTTTATTCAAGCATTTGTATCTGTCGTCGGTTTGTCTAAAACAGTTCATCTCCACCGCATAACTGCTGGCAAATGTGCTTACAAAACTTAATAATAAACGAACTATAATTTACAAGAATACGATTTTTTTCTCCTTTTCCCTTCTTCTTTTTTTCCTCAAAACTGTCGAATTATGACTTAGCTAGATTAAGTACATTACGTAAAAAATAATCTGGCTGGCATTGGTACCTAATTAATTAAATATTATAATAGTATTGAATACTTAACCTATCTTTCTGCTTCTACTGTTGCTGTCGCTGCTGTTGCAACTGCTGCTGTCGTTTCTGGGTTTTCCTCTCCCAGTCAATGTGGTTGAGCCTTGTCACGACTGTAGCCGCGAACATTTTTACGACGTCCCATTTAGTGCTGGTCGAGCACATATCCTGGACAAATCTTGTGTTAGATGGCAGGTGATCGAATGCTCTCCAGCACTGCTCGTTCTTCACTGAAACGTTTGCAGCTCTATCGCATAGATGACCACTGGTATTTTTCTAGCAATTGATTCCTGACTGGTTATCAGTAAGGTTAGTTATGCTTCTGTTGTTTTAGCTGCTTTCAAAACTGAAATGAAAAAATCTTTTTACAGCGTGGAAATACACTTGTAACCCTACCTAGCACTTCCAAGTATTCTTTTTCCGGCAACTTTACGTGAAGTTTTTTACACGACTGGAGCGACCTACAGTTTTATGCCGCCTCCGAGTGGCAGATGGATTTTATTACAAGAATTTTCATGATAGAAATACATTCAAAGGTTTGCCGTAGATTCGAGTCCGTGTACTTTCGAATGGTAGTCACGCGCCAACGCATTTCTCTGAGATGACTTTTCTAAGACAGCCATAGTTATTTTTGAAAATCATCAAGGACGGATAACTTTTACAAATGATGTGAGGTTGTTCCTAAACGTGCTTTCAAAACTAGAGTAAATGTGACAAAACGGAAGGCATCATTTAATTTAGAAGATCCCAGTGATTTATTTGTTTATTTATTTATACAAGCTTACACAATGTTAATTAACATATGTACAACTTGAAACATGCAGCGCTAGCTCCCAGTGATGTAAAATCAACTACTATTGTTTTTTTTTTAAGAAAAGGAAAAATAATAATTTTTTTCGAAAATTCTAACTCTACTTCACTTTAAGAATATTAGCTGAAATATTACCGAAACCCCGAGATCAGCACCCGCTAATATTTACAGAGTTGCTGGCACTAAGACTGTGCATATAATATCAAACAATATTTATTTAGAAAGCGAAATTAATAAAGTAAAATACGAAAATTGAGAAAAAATACACCAACAACAGTTTGGTTTGAAAGTAAAAACACCTAACCTGTGACATTTTTTTTTCCAGAGTGAAATAATATCATTTGTAACTGCTGGCAATGACTCTGGTATCACCAGGAAGCTGCAAATAAAACAAGCTCTTATATTAGCACATATTTCTATATTATCAGGTCAGTCCATAAGTTCGTGCGTTTTTAAAAGGTGGTTTTAAAATTAATAAAAAAGATGTTTAAAGTATTTATTAATCAACTAGCGCACCCGACAGACTTCGTTCTGTCAAATAGATTTTGAATGTGGGAGTTTATATTTCGACCTTAAGACGTTTTTACTCTGCTGACCCTCACACGCCGCGCTATCATCATGGTACCGCTTCTGTTCAGGAGAATTAAAGAAAAGTGTCAGCTCGGGTGACCTAAGTATCTTCGCTTCCACGAACTTTGGACCCTTTTGGGACCCACTAAAAACCCCGACTGGAATGTTTGCCAGAGGGCTTTAAATTAAGAGGGGAACTTAAGGTTCAAACCTGATTGAAAAATAATCTAAAGGGATAGTGGGAACCTAAAGGTGACAAATATTTATAAAGTGGGTGCTTCAATGGCAAAACATAGAGATATTTAATTATTTTTTATTTATTATTATTATTAACATAGGGTTAATAACCGATATAATAAAGAATAATGAAATAAAACGTATATCAGTAGTTTCTGTAATCGCTTTATTATAAATCAAGTGAATCGTAATTATTAGCAAAAATCTGTTTTATTTTTATTGTAGTGCTTTATGATATACAATGTTTTTTGTTTGATTACCTGGTGAGTATACAAACAAATCTGATGGTTTTCCAACACGGGAACAGGCAACATACAATTGACCATGTGAGAAACATGGATTTTCTAGATTAATTAATAATGTTTATCTTTTGGTATTCTTAAAATATGTTTGGATTTGTTCAGCCCTGCTTGATTATTCCTAGAATTTACTTACCTATTTTTATTTATTATTTGTGAATGAAATCATTCTTTAACTCGTTCTGAAACTAAAACAAAAGAAAAAATATTGCGAGGCTAATCAAATCTGTAGCACTTACATTTGTTGACTTTTCAATTTGGTCGGGTTCATGATATTATCACTTTTGTGTGAACGCATTAGGTCCTCTAACGCGAACACGCACACACCTGAACGCGCAATGTTTGTATGGGAAAAAGGAAAGGGCTGTTTTAGGGTTTTCCCGGAAATTATTCGCATTTTTCTCGCCGCAAAAACCATCCCTGGACTTCCAGGAACATTTTAAAAAAATAATTTTTAAGATTGGTCCATGCGTTGTTGAGTTATGCGCTTACCAACACATTCAGCGATTCTTTTTTATATTATACTATAGATAATGTATTTTCCTTCATTATTTACAATGTCTTCTCAACGTTTAGGCAAATTTTTAATTCCCTGCTCAAAAACTTTTTTGTCCTTGGAGCCAAAATACGCTTCGATATCCCTTTTTATAGCTTCTTCTGAGGATTAGGTCTTGTCACTCATATGGGATTGAAGCCCACGGAAAAGGTGATAATCACAGCAGTTATCGTATGGTTTGGTTCCAGAAGTTCATAATAAACAATACCGGCCATATCCCACCAAATAGACAGTAGAATCTTCTTGTGGTGAAGGCCATCTCTAGGGGTCGGTTCTGGTGTTTCATCTTTATCTAACTATTGGCGTTTGCGAGCAGGATTATTGCAAAGGACCCATTTTTCATCACCAGTAACGATACGGTTCAAAAAACTTTCAGTTTCAAGCCGAGAACACACATTCACTCTTTGCTAAAGGTTGGCGACGGAAAGTTTATGCGGAACCCATTTTCCCAGCTTTGAAACCTTTCCCAAATGAACCAGGTGCCTGTGAACTGTTCCATGCGATGAATTTCACCTCTGAGCTATCATATCGACTGTCAACTTTGGCTCAGCTTCCACGAGTTCGAGCAAGGCGTCGGAGTTAAAAACTTCAGGACGACCAGCGCGCGGGGCATCCTCCACGTCGCAGTTACCACTTAGTCCACGCAGTCCTTACACTCACGGTACCCTCTCCGTGAACAGTGTTTATTTCTGCAGCAGCAGTTGTTGCATTTTTACTACTTTTATAAAAAAAAATATAAAATATTATTTGCACGTGCTTCTATCCGCGATTTAAATCACTTGTTGAATGCAATATATCAAATATAATGATATATGAATATATCAAAGAAAATATAAATAGTTCCGTCATATTCTGCGAATAATTTTTTGTGTGCAAAAATCGTACAAAATTGAAAATATGGGTAAAATACCCACGAACTTATGGACTGACCTGATACATTCGTCACAAATTTTGTGCAATGAAATGTGCACAGGTATAAATGTACATACTTATATATACTACACATACTTACATGTGTAAATATTGGAAATCAAATTGAATCAATTGAAATTGAAGAAGTAAGAATTATTGAAGCAGGAGTGAAAAGTCATTTGCATTATTTTACTTATTTCTTGCTAATGAAATTGAATTTGAAGAATACCAGTTGCTCACTTCTCATAGGATTTTTCAAGCTCGAGCTTCTTCTTTAAATTCAAATTAAACACATTTTTATTTTTAATGGAATTCCATTATTTTATTAAAGGTATGAATAACTATTTTTCCGAAGGTGAAAGATTATGTAGTAATGACTGGATATATTTAAAATTTTATGAGATTGCCAGCTTTCACAGGTTTCTCATTTTTGTGGTAAAAATTAATTATTTTTGTGCGATTCTTAAGTTAAATTCGACTCCTTTTATCCAAAAGTTGTATTTGTTACTTAAGAAATGAGACTGTATGTGTAAGACTTTTAAGCCTTTTAGAATTAATCTCTGTTGGAAGTTACAAGATTCGAAATCAATTATTTTTTTACAAAGCGAACTTAAAACTAAAAATTTATAAAATCGTATTATTTAAATTTAAGTGTGTTAAAAATGAAATGTTATTTATCAGAAATTATAGGCTTTCTAAATGAAATATTTTAAACGAACTCTGACAGCTGTGATAATTTTTTGTAATAATTTTTTGTTCGTTCGCATTTGTAATAATTTTTTGTTCGTTTGTTTGTTTGTTGGTTTAATTATTGTAAAAGTACAAAGAAATGAAAAACACCAGAAATATAATAATATTCAAAGGGAAATAACATTTTGATATAATTGCTTCGATAAGTATATATATATAATATATATTTCTATAATATATTTATATATATATATATATAATTGGCGCACACACCCTTTTTGGGTATTTGAACGAGCTCCTCATCCTATTTGCGGCGAGCGTCTTCATGTTGTTCCACAAATGGAGGGACCCAAAAGGAGGTTTGCCAATACCTGCCAAGGGGCGACCGCTAATAGAAAAAAGGTAAAGGTGGTAAAGATGAAAAATCTAAAGACAAAGTCGGAAAATCAAAACTCTCACTGATTTCGGGTTAAAAAATGAATTGAGATTCATAATCGTTTGTGAAGAATTACAATTAAATTGATTTTATTCAAGAAGTTTTTCAAATAGGGTTGCTGAATTAACTAAATTCATTAAATCCACAGGTTGGTGCAGAGAAGAGTCAGGAGTATAAAGGATGAGCTCCAGTGCTATCACAATGGGCCTATTCGGGCCTAAGTGTGTCGGATGATAGCCACTCAGTATACCCCAACCTAAATCTATCGCAATGGTTAGCACTCAAAATTGCTACAGATTTCGTTCTTTCTAAAGCGATAAGCTTAAACCAACTTATAACTTTGCGGCAAATGAGCATTAAAAAATAAATAATTATTAACGAAAGCTATATTTCGTAAACAAAAGCTGCCACCAGTTATTTGAGGGTATATTTAGGATCAGCGACGACAAATTAGTAAATAAACCTTAGTCATCAGGGAAAAGTTACAATTCTGTTGGGCAGTGTAATATATGAAAATAAAATAACAAACATTTTCGAAGCATTATTTTGATTTGTTACAAAGAAAGTACAATAACTTTTTAAATGCATTTGAAATCACTGTTTGGCCCCAGAAAGGTCCAAGTCCAAAAAGGTTGAAAGGGTGAAAAGTCTAGCGAGTAGCACATTAGCTTTATAATCTCCTACTGAAGCCAATGCGAAAAATCTTAAAACGGCGAAAATTTCTGCAAGGAACATTAAACTGTTTTATTTCTAAAAGATCCGGGCAGTCAATTTTGCCATTTACGGGACCAAAGATAAATGATACCTGAAAAGTGCCTCCCTCACTGGCTAAAGACTAATCAATCGACAGCGAGATTCGTATGATGGAATCGGGTCTGAGAAATTGAGTAAAGGGAGTGCAAAATGCACAACAATTTTTTGCAGCCTCTCCACTCGATTTATATGGACTGCATGATAAGTAAATAATAATAATGGATAAGTACATGGGTCAGTGAATCGCGAAGAGTGACGTGATCGAAATGAGCCTTGAAAAAAGACATAAATCTTTAATCACATCTGACGAAGCAAGAATTGTATAACTAATATACATTTTTAAGCTTAAGAAACGCGATTTTATGACATTTTTCAATATTAACAAAAAAACGGTTCATAAGACACCACAAAAATAAATTATCCAGCTCAGACTGTAAGACGGTAGAGTCACTTGAATTTCTTATTTCATTAAGAACTCTTAGATCACCCGCGTAGAGAAGAAATTCAGCCGAGAATAAACATGAACAGATCTCTTCAATAAACAAAGTAAATAACAGAAATCCTAAAATGCTGTACTGAAGTACACCAGATATGGCAATAAACTTTTTTGAAGAAAACCCATCGATGACTTCTAAGCTGCTCCTTTTTATTAAATAAGACCGAATACAATCTAGGAAGGTCGAACGAAAACCAAGCCAGCCAACGTTATTAAAATCGTATGGAATGTTTTATTGAAGGCCTTTAAGAAGTCCGTGTAGATCGAGTCAGTTTGGTATTCACTCTGAAAGCTTGCGTGGAAATGTTCAGAAAAAACTAACAGGTTAGATAACATAGATCTAGCAACTACAAAACTATGCTGGCTAGGACTAATATGACGTTTTAAGCCAAAAAATGTAAGTCGCCTTGGCAAACACATTCAAAGTGCTTAAAAACTGCAGATAATTGAGAAATTGGTCTCTAATTGGCAATATCGATTTGTCTCAACAACAGTTTCAAATAATTCTTCAAATGTTAACAATTTCGTAATAGGTCCATAACTTTTGACTTTATACTTATTCCCACTTTCAAAGGTTGGAGTTATAGGAACCCTCTTCCACACATATAGAAATAATTCAACAGAGAGCGATTTATTAAAAATTAACAGCGGTTTTTGGGAAGACTAAGTGAAAGACTGTCAGCATCGATTATGGATGAGGGTCTCAGGGTTGCAATCACTTCTTGAGCGTCATCTTCTGTCACGTATAATGCGCCAAAGGAGTATCAGAAAAACCTGAATACCTTAGATCTACATCTGAATTGCTTTCAAATTTTGCACTACAAACTTTTCAATATGTGTGTTAAAAACTTGACTTCCATATAATTTGATATGAATTTGAATGATAATTTGAATTTTGGCATTCTTAATAATTTTTTTTTCTTTTAATTTTTCTCAATATGAGAACTTATACTAAGGCATTCCTGAAGCACACACGAACAAATCACTTGTTGTTGTACAATTTCATGCTCATGGTTTTTATAATTTCTCAACAAATTGCAATTTGTAAATTCAAAAACTATTTTTCATACTTTTCTAAGTTCGGATGCAAATAATTTTGCTTCAAATATTAACATTGAGTCTAAAATTACCATTATTTTTTTGCCTTGTTGGTATTTGTTTTGCTCAAAATGTAGTATTTCATAGCATAAATTTTAGGCTTTTAATCAAAATAAAGCAATATTTTCAGTAATTGCACACATTCAGGAAAATATTGCTTTTAATGTGAAATAAATCCAACATTTTTGTTACTTAAAATACACAATTTTCTTAGAAACGGCTTTCGAAATAATTGTAAAGCAAGAAAATTACATAAAAATCATCTTTTTCTACAAAGATTGCATGCACTCGAAAAAATACAAATTAATTCCTGCATACCCTGCGAGAAAAGTCTTCGCTATAAATGTACAGAGGAAAGGTCTTCGTGGATGAAGATGTACTTATTTACTCAGTAGAAATGTCAATCCCGAAAATTCAGGATTTTTAAAAAAATCCCTTTTTATAGCAAAACAAGTAGCATTGAATTTAATGAATAAATGAAATAAAATGAGGTTTGCACTTTGACCTCAGGGTCTTTTGTGACCTCTGCCTAACACAGTACCTCGTCGAACCCCAGTGCCCTTAATAAAACTAAGATAGACCTAAGCGTATTTGCCTCTCATCCGGTCGCATCCTGCCGAGATGTCTCATCTTTCTTCGCGCTATAGCATCACATTCGAGTCACGGTGCGTGCGGAGCAGGATCTGCTGGTATCACCCAGGGTTAATAGAGGCTGTCCCCAAGCTGGTGTGCTATCTCCATTGCTCTAGTGCATGGTGATCGATCCTCTACTCACCACCTTAAATGGTGATGGATACTACACACAAGCATATGCGGACAACATTGCCTGTTTGTTAACGAACATCTGTAGAAAATTGCAGAAAATTCTGGATATGACTGACACTTAGTGCTGTGCTAATGGGCTAATCCCACCAAAACTGGTATTGTCCTCTTTACCAGAAGGCGGAAGCTTGATGGACTCGTACTGCCTAAGCTAAAAGGAGTCACAGTCCAGCTATCCAAAGAAATCAAATATCTTGGAATAATCCGCGATAGTAAACTTCTTTGGAAGCCACACATTGAAACAAAGGCATCGCAAGCGCTAACAGCTTTCTGGCGGTGCAAGGGTGTCTTTGGGAAAACGTGGGGTCATTCTCCTAGCAAGATCCTATGGATCTACACGGCTATGATAAGAGCAATTATCGCCTATGCATCAGTCGTCTGGATGAGCAGACTCTCTCTCGTGGAATCAGGACGACCTTATCAAGATTACAACGCACTGTGGCCGTCTGTTGCACCGGAGCTTTTCCGCTCAGGCTCATAGGTTTGTAGTAGTCTTTGTCGGGCTTTGGGGCAAAGATGACTTTCACCAAACGCCACGTATGTGGGGCATAAGCGTGCGCAAGACCTGCCGAAAGTTTATTTTCAAAACCTTCATTAGTTGTTCTCCGCCATGCTTCAGCACGATTGAATAAATGCCGTCGGGTCCTGAGCACTTAAAGTTTTCGTTTTCCCTTTAACTGTCGTAGATGCAATGAACCAATCCCATCTGCCGGTAGTTATACTGGCATGATCGGATTAATCGATGGAGCTTTGACCAACAACACTTCTGCAGCCAGGGAAAAGCGGACGAATGAGAACTTAACCTTCAACAATGACAATATATCGAAATAAATAAATAAATAAAAATTACTCATCGTCACAGTCCCCTTTGTTTTGGAACAATGATTTTACTTTTTAGCAAATATGGATACGGATATCATTTTTAATATAAAAAGCAGTGCATGCATATGTGTGTTAAAAAGTTCCTCCGAATAACTTAATTTTTTATTTGAAGTGTTGTACCGACTGAATTTCTTCTTCATCTCCACAACTCCTGCAGAAGACATTGCGAGGTACACCCATTCTACTGGATAGGGGGTAATAACAGTGCAGCGACCCGTTACAACACCAGTGAGAACGCTGGTAGTTGATCTGTTGGCAGACGTTAATTTATTTATTCAATTAATAGTAAAAAAATGCAGTATTTCATAGAGACTATGGAAAAGGATTAATGCTAAATAATTTGATCAAAGCAAAATTAAACTTATAATGACTTAGTTTCAATTGTAATGAGTGAAAGAAAATTTAACATTTCTTATAACTTACAGAGAAAGAATATTAGATAATACTAAGAATTTAGTTCAGCAATTCATTTAGTACCAATTTGAAGTGGTTCTTTGTTGTAGTAAAATCCAGGCCAGTATGATTTGGAAGCGAATTAAATTCTCCCAGAGCTCTAGAAATCGGAGCATTGGAAGCATACCTAGTTTTTACCATCCCTAGCCAGAAACAAAATATTGAAACTGATTTTCACGAGTAGCAATTTGGGGTTAATGGTCCCATTTATCAAATCGAAAAGGATCTAGTGATTTTAGATTAATGAGCAAGCACCGACTTTTATAGGATGAGCACGTTCAAGCCTACTAATATTCCAAGCTTTGTGCTTTTAAGATTCACTTTTGGCCAGAGTGCTTTGGAGACCCTGCAGTTAGTAGTCAGAAACCACCTTCTATTGGTAAGCAATGAAATAAAATATGTCAATTTTTTCCACACTGGACGCGATCCATAAAAATTATTTTAAGATTGTGAAATTTCTGTTCATTCATTCATTTTGTACGTACATATCGTACGAGGTTTAAGTTTACGTCGGTGGTACCTTCCTCTTTTTACAATACTCAAAGAGTTTCACCGTAAGACAGGTATTCGAAATTTGTGTAACTGCATGAAATTTCCATACCTTGTCATTGGCCATTTCTGATCAATTTTATTAAATGACATGTTACCCAAGTCAAACCTTTTTTGATATATTTAATGTTGAAGATTATTGAAAGAAATGTTGTTTTTAAAATGTTGGTTCACGGGTTCGGCTTCCATTTTCCCATTTTTAATTATAGTGTATATCCATCAATCGGCCAAACACCCAGAAAGGGTCTAAGTGCTATTTATAATATATATATATTAGGGCGGGTCGATTTAAAAATCGCTCATTGCTCTGTGAAAATCGTATTCTAGGGATCAAAATAAGAAACTTTTCCGAAGGAACCATACCTCTAAATCGAATTCTGATGTCCCCCAATTTCAAAATATCACCATTTTTGGCCCTAACATGAAAAAATCAGCTAAAGGGCTATGTTTTTTCTTTATTTTTATTTATTTATAATAATATTTATTATTTATTTATAATAAAATCTATTTTTTCTCTTAAGAAATTTATTTAGTCAGAACAGTTATGAGTTATAGAAAAGAAACTAAAAAGTTCAACCCAAATTGGGGGACATCAGAATTCGTTTTAGAGGTATGGTTCCTTCGGAAAAGTTTCTTATTTTGATCCCTAGAATATGATTTTCACAGAGCAATGGGCGATTTTTTTGCCTCCCTACAAATCGACCCGGCCTAATATATATATAAATATATATGTATATACCTGTATATTATTATTATTAATAAAAATCAGCAATACAATTTTAATCAAGCACTGGCAGTTAAAAGTGACTGCTTAATACGGTTTTGGATTTACGATTTTTCTCTAATTGCTCCTCTTTCACATCATTGAAAAAATTGTTATGGAACTAATCTGCAAATTATTTTATAAAGTAGTATGTCATTTGTGCTATCCAAAGAAGGTATAAGACTTAAGTTTTAAAAGTATTGAATTGAGGGTTCAAAATGTGAAGGGTAAAACTTCAAATACGTGAAAAATACAGGCTTAGCCAAGAGTATTACGCACCCCTCTAAAATAAAAGTAATTTCAAATGTGGGGGTTTAACCTTTGATTTCAAGAAGAAATTGGATTTGATTGAAAGAAATTGGAAATTCCGTTAGTGCGCGAACAGCATTAAGTTCGTGGCTTTCAGAAAAAAATCGGAAATCCGTTTAGCTAAACATAGCTTCTAACCCTAGTCCAATTCTTCATCTTCATCAATTTCAAATCGTCAATTCTTTTTTCTTTTCCTACTGGTATTTGGAACACCTGGTGTGGCGTTCGTGAGACGATGGGTTACCGAGGAATACCATCCAGAATGCGTGGTGTCCACTGTTTAGCATGGGGGAGGCACCATTATGTATTAGGCTGTACGGCTGCTGCTAGTGTCGGCGAAATGTTCATTTGCGGGGGTCACTTAGAGAATGAAAAGTTAATAAATGTATTAGGAACTGTACTTTTGGCTTCGCGCATTTTCGGCGCCACTAGTTTAGATGTTTTGTTAGATTGGCCAGCACAGTCCCAAGATCTAAACCTCAAAAAGCACACGAGGGCTATTTTTAAAACCCTCAAACCTCCGAGTATATATCTGCCATGAAAAACGACCCTCATAAAACCATTTGCCGTTCGGAACAGCATCAAGATGCACATCACAAATAATAGCAGGAGCTCGGTCAAATACCTAACAGGAATGTACGCGCCAATTACTTTTGTATTTATTTATTTATTCATTCTTGACAAGACCGCACAAATATTCCTGGTACGAATTCTCATTATTTGATTAAATTATGCCAAGTACTAAGAAGGGAGTGTTCCATCCATCCACCTTTCGTTATGTGGATACCTACTGAGTAATCAATTACATTATTCTTAGAACACTATTCAGAAATTTCATAATTAGGAGGATTTTTCCGGTGACCATGTATGTAGATGGGGAGGTTTATTGCAAATATACGCACATTTTTTTCACTTTAGTTAATTTGGATGCAAGGAAAGACTATCAGTAGAAAAAAATTAACGAGTTCACTTCAAAAATAAATTGACTTTGGAGAAATGTATCAGAATACCAAGTATACCTCCGCACACACACACATGGACATGTACGTATTTATGGCTTGAATTCAACATTGAAATTGCACTTGAACACGCACACATGCATACAGATGTACATACAGATATTTGAGTTAGTGTGTGTGTTTTCATTTCGGGCCGCACTTGAGTTAATACGAAACTTAAAAACTGAAAATGAAAAAAAAACAAAAGGGAACAGGAAAAAATTTTGTTAGTACACTTTTACCAATTCCAGCTGGCACAGACGTACAACTCCCAGCACAGGATCTTTTAAGATGGAGGATTAAGTAGAAATTTTGCAATTGAATAAAGTGAATTCGTTTTTAGTGTAAAAAAATATTGAAAAATATACAGTTGGAAACGAGTCCATCGTCAATGGATGGAGATAACGAGATATAAGCTCGCGTTTGCATAATTTTTAAAATATTCGCAATAATTTTCAAGCTAAATGTTTCTCGTAAATTTTATTGTAAAAATCAGTTCATTGCGTAACATAAACTTTATATATCAAGATTGCAAACTTTCGGCAAAGTTAAAAAAAAATGTAACAAATTTTACCAAAAAATTTTACCGATGTTGAGAATTTTCTTCCGAACCCATTCGGCTACGGTGGTATCTTTTTTTTCTTTCTTTTCTTTCTTTTTCTTTCATATAAAAAAATTCGAGCATTCATTATATGGGAGAAAATGCATAACACTCTCAACAAAACAAAACCTACCTAGAATTAAGACGAACTTCAAGTGACTTTAAACTTTCCCTTTGTTATACCGGGAGTTTTTTCTTTTGCTGCATGAGAACTATTGATATCGATAATTACGGGTTGACGTTTCTGTGCAGTAATGTTTGGCAAGTCATCATGAATCGTTTAATGCTAGAACACCGGTTCCAAATTGTTGAATTTACTTTGAAAAAAGTCTGTTCGCGAAGTTCATAGAGCGAAGTTTTGAAGAAGATGCCGAAATGTCGATTCGTCGTCGTTCTCAACTTGCTCGCCTTTCTCCTAAGACTACGTAAACAATTTTATACAAAGGTCCTGGCTTACGTGCTTATAAATACAGCTCGATCAAAGGCAGATAATGCCAGACATATGTCAGATATCATTTCAAAAAATATATGACATGAATTATACACCGGATTATAATAAAAAAATCATTTTATATTATTATATTTCTGTTTTGTATTACCATTTTAAGTTCTCAATCTATTAAAAAACACCCGACATTAAAATTTAATGGACTATAAAAATGCATACCTGGAATTTATTAAAAAATTCAAACTAAAAAATTTGAAATTTTTATGAGCATTTTGTGAGTTTCTTTTTTATTTTTTATTTATGTACTTACATATGCCCATCCATAATTTAAGATTGCTCTGGATATCAGTCACCAGTTCGCCGTCTTTGTTCTTACAGGAAAACGCCCTGGTCTTAAAACCTTCTGTAAGCCGCCGAACTTTCTGGTAGAATCTTCGGGCGTTGTTCCTGTTGACCAGCATCTCAAGCTCCTCGCACTCACGTATTTCGGCCTCTCGTTTCTTCTTTCGGATAATACGTCTCTCTTCCTTTTTTAGCTCTCTGTAGCGATCCTACATGGCTCGCGTTGCGCCCGAACGCAGCGTGGGGCGGCATCCATTCTTTCTGCGACATTCCTCGTCATACCAACTGTTTTTTCGGGCTCGCCGGAATCCGATTTCTTCTTCGGCGGCGGTATGTAGGGAACGAGAAATGTTGCTCGTGCATGCCGGTATGTTGGACAGTGAATCTCTCTTGCCAACAAGTGCTACTTTGGACTAAGAAGGCAACTGAGCAGTAAAGTCCTCTCTCGACTAACAAAACTAACACTCTACAAGGCTCTCATCATGCCCGTCCTAACGTATGGCGCAGAAGCTTGGACGATGCCAACATCCGACGAAGCGACGATTGGAATGTTTGAGAGAAAGATTCTGCGTAAGATTTTTAGACCTTTGCACGTTGGTGATGACTTGTATTGCAAACGATGGAACGATGAGCTGTGCGAGCTTTACGACGACATAGACATAGAGCAGCGAATAAAGATCCAGCGGCTACGTTGGCTTGGTCGTGTCGTCCGAATGGATGCAAACGCTCCGGCTTTGAAAGTATTTGATGCGGTACCTGCTGGTAGTAGCAGAGGAAGAAGAAGGCCTCCTCTGCGTTGGAAAGATCAGGTGGAGAAGGACTTGACTTCACTTGTTGTGTCGAATTGGCGTCAGTTAGCACGAGAAAGAAACGACTGGCGCGCTTTGTTAAACTCGGTCAAAATCGCTAAGCGATTATCGTGCCATTAAGAAGAAGAAGATGTGTTTTCTGTTATAGTATAAAAAAATACACGAAAGTTGATACAAACGAAAATCCAAATAAAAATAATTTCAGCAATGTGGTCGACAAAAAAAAAAACGATTTAACATATTCGTGGAGCTACTCTTTGACAGATGCCGCGACGTATTCGGCAAATTAAATATTAGCTTGGGGAAAAAGAAATACATTATTTTCTCGGTAGATAACTGTAATGATCGATATATCGTAAAGTATCTATTAAATAAAATAAAGTTTATGCTCGTTATCAAGGTGACATTTCACACTAAAAGAAATCGTTTACTGTTTTTTGTGTGTTCCATTCAGTTGTGAGTTACAGGGTGTTTTACACAAAGGCGGAAATGCAAGCGAGGTCGCTAAAATTATGAATGGTGTTTGTGGTGCTGATGCTATAACAGCGAATTGCTTGCAATTTTGGTTACCTAGATTCCGTTCAGGTATTTTTGATGTTAAAGAAAATGTCGATGAAATCTAAGTTGACCGGGATGTTAATAGTCGTAGCATCGCCCATGAGCTAAAGAGGGACCATAAAATAGTTTAAACCATTTGCGCAAAAATTTTGCACACTGGAAATTTTATTTTTATTTTTTATCATAACAATTTAATTTTTGCTATGGCTATTAATTTGATAAATAAATTTAATAATTGATTTGATAATTCACTGTTGTTTATTTGATTTAATTTTCAGTTCTGCCGTCAGTTCACATCACCGCCAAGTTTTTTTTTCTATTGTTACTTTCAGACTATTTTCTGAGGGAAAATATAGAGATTATATAAATACACAAAAAACAATTGAAGATTTGGGAAATAACACTCGGATAGAGGCTGTCTAAATAGAGTCCCAACTTTGCCTAAATATCATTGAAAACTCCACTAAAATAATTGACGGCTGTAGGCGCACCCAAAAGGAAAATTTGGAAAATTTCGTCTATAGTTCACGAACGGCAGGCACTCGAAGTACTCAATAGATAATAAACAGATAATAAATTGTCGTTCAAAAAATGTGTTTAATTTGGATTTAAGAAAAGCAGCTCAAACTCGAAATACCCTGTATGACTTCTACATAAACATAAGTAGAAAGAAGGATATGTGTACTGAAAATCTACACGGAAAGTGCCAAACGGAAACCTAAGAGCTGCTTAACAAAATACATCGAAATAATAAAAGCGTGAAAATTTAGAGAGAAAGAAAAATGTAAACTTAGATGGTGTAAAACTTCAGCTTATATTACTTCGAAAATAGAAGAAAGGCGATAAAAAAGCAATTCAGTGCAGTGAATTGAATGCCTGGAGTATTGTAAAAGAAATTGCTTGCATTTATTTGCACAACAAAACGAGCAATTATGCAGCAGTTGCAGCTCGTCAGTATTGCTTGCATAACCACAACAACACAAACATACAAAAATTCCAACTTCACGTGAATAGAATAATTAAATGTTGAATATAGAAAAAAAATATTGTTTTATTTTTACTACAATAAAAGAAATAGAAGAGTGGGCAGTGTTCATTTGCAAGAAGCGCAGCAATGCAAGGCCAAAAGGCGAAAGCAAATTCTTAGAATCTGAAGTGTATTCAATAATAGCTTAGGGACCTAAAGATGGCAGTTAGACCAAGAGAATACAGATAAATTAGCATGTAAATTAATATTTTTCTCAGTATAGTGTAGAGCTTTCCAAGCAGGGCGCGGGTCGAAATTGAATGCAACAGGCTGTGTGTGAGTTATTAACGAAAGTCTTCTTTTATTTGAAAGCCTTATGGGTTGGTACCTGACTATGATTCGGAAGTGCGCAGGTTCGAGATTCCAGACACGAAAAAAAAATTAGTACACAATTTGTTTTTGAATGACAGTCGCGCGTCGGCAGACAATTGAAAAACTCCAAATGTATTCCTACCATGAAAAAGCTCTCCATAAAGCCAATCTGTCGATCGGAGGCAGCGTAAAACTGTAGGTCCCTCCATTTACGGAAAACCTCAAGACGCACAGGAGGTAAACGCCATTTATATATATGTAAGCCAATATTTACGAAATACGTCATCGTTTAAATTTAACAGCGGTTTTCCATTTTTTTAGCGAGGTGTTAAAGCAATCGAAAGCCTTAATCAGTGTGGGACATTAACGCCACTAAAATCACCTCAAGTCCGACGGTTCATCCTACTGGGAAACCATTTTGGTAATTATATCTGGAGGTCGTGATGCTCAATCGTCAGTTATATTCGTCTGCTGTTCGTCGTGCTGCATTTTGTCAATGTCAAAGTGGTGGTTGCTGCTGCGGTTTTGCATTGTGTCTGTCTCAATGACTCTGCCGAATAGATCCAACTGAATTTAAGCAACAGCCTTTGCTACGCCAAATTTAAGGACATTGATTGATTTCCGCGTGTTGGTATAGGTAGACCTTCGATTCTGAAAGCACTACAAGAAAACTGATTGTACATAGTCAGAATTTTGTACAATCTCGGAAGTTAATTTACATCACCTTCGTAAGAGATAACCATACTCTCAAGTGGTTCATTCGGAGTGTCCATCGTTGGATTCACCGCTAGAACCAAACATCCTCCATATAATAAGGGTGAAGAGAAAAGGAATTGGCTACTATCAAACTATAGTATTTGCGGTTGAGGATTTTTTTGTTGGTGTATTCTAAGAATGCGTATGAGCTGACTTCTACTCACGCTCGATTTACATGCAAGATACTCGGCTTGGTTTTGAGCCAAGATGCGCTAGTGCCTACGGTCTGCACTTTCCCCTCGGTACTACCAGTTCAGATATTCTACTCGGTACTACCAATTAAGATATATGCGTTCATTACCACCGCGCCTCTGCCTTCGCATATTTGTTGAGGTTACGTTACAACCATAGTTTTAAGTTCCTTCAGATTCTAGCATATATTGTACTAGGCTAGCAATATTTGAGCGCCACAGCGGAAGCGGTTGACGGTGTTGGCCCCACTAACGACATTGTCGAATGAATACACACAAAAGACGCCGCCGAACTAGCGTACACACCATAGAGTATCGTATAGCAATTTTGCTTATTAACATCCCCACTCATGTCGGGAGCCCACTCTTGAATCTGTTGGATATTGTACAAGTCTAATAAGAAAAACAGTAAAGCGACTAACAATAAAACTCCAAAACTAGACAGGAAACAAACAGACAAAGCAAACACGACACGAAATCGCAGGCGACAGAGACCGCCATGTTTACAAGAGCTCAATTCAAAAGTATATGGTGTTAAAAAAACCGCAAATGGTGACTTGCTACTGGTGCTTAAGCGATCATCTTATCACTCTTAACACTCTTAAGATCAACGAAGCAGTTGAGCTGAAGCTATACAAGCACTGGAAGAACTCGCACATGACATTAAAGATCATAGTCCGGTTATTATAGCTGGTGACTTTAACGCTTGGGCAGTGAACTGGGGATTCCCCCGAACCACCCCTAGAGGGAAAGCCCTCTTAGAAGCGTTCGCTATGCTTGACATAGCGCTTATGAATTCTGGGAACCAGCAAACATTTCAAAAAGCAGGGAAAAGGTCAATAATCGACCTGGCATTTGTTAGCTCTAGCTCTAGCTAGCAGACTCCTCTTCAAACAAAAAAGGAGACCACTAAAAAATGCAATTAAGAGCAGCAAACGCCGCTGCTTTCAAAAACTACGCGAGGATGCTGACAGCAATCCATGGGGATTTTCATATCAGCTTAAGATCAAAAAAAAAAAAACAAAGGCCTTCAAACCGCTGCCCACGACGTGCCCGTTTATACTGCGCAACGTGGTCGAAACAATGTTCCCCCAACAGCAAGGCATCGCAGCCAACGTTGCCAACTGCATGGAAGACGATGAAAATCGATGCTTTACCAACACTGAGGAAACTTTACACATTTGCAAACAGATTAAAGGCAATAAAGCACCCGGGCCTGATGCGATCCCGAAAGAAGCACTTAAGTTGGCAATCCAAAAGCATACTCGTACAGAAATCTTTGTAGATATTTACAACTCCTAGAAGAATGCACATATCCCTCAGGCTACCGTCCACTATGCTTACTGGAGACGGAAGGCAAAATATTAGAGACGCTAATTGCGAATCGCCTGGAATCGATAGTGCCGGAGGGTTATCGCCGCACCAATATGGCTTCCGTAAAACACGCTCTACCACAGATGCTGTAATAGCGGTTAAGCACTTCGCTCACAAAGCGATAGAAGGTTCTCGCTGGCTCTACGGGTATAAAGAATATTGCCTAGTCACAACGTTACATGTAAAAAATGCATTTAATACAGCAAACTGGGGCAAAATCCTAACTGCGCTGGAGAATTTCCGAGTCCCAGTTTACATTCGAAAAATGGTTGAAAGCTACTTCACTAACAGAGTGCTGCAATATAAAACCGACGAAGGAATGAAAAGGTACAGAGTAACCGGAGGAGTCCCACAGGGGTCAGTGCTGGGCCCACTTCTCTGGAATATAATGTACGATGGAATCTTGCGTCTCAAACTACCTCCAGGATCCCAAATCATAGGGTTTGCTGATAGCATTGCAATCGTAGTCGTTGCTAAATTCCTTAACCAAGTTGAAGCGGTTTGCAACCAAGCGGTCGAAATCACAAAAGATTGGCTGTGCAATAGTGGTTTAAGCCTTGCAAATCATAAAACAGAGGCAGTTCTCACGCAGTAGGTGACCACGCACTGGAGTCTAAGCTGTACACGAAATATCTTGGGGCAATGATTGGCCACAGGTTGAGCTTTAAACAGCACCTAACATACGCCAGCGATAAAGCAGGGAAGGCTGTATCTGCATTGACACGTATTATGATGAATTCGAGTGGACCTAAGCAGGCTTCTAGGAAGTTGCTAGCAGTGTGATATCATCTATCTTGCTATATGCGGTACCAGCCTGGGTTGAAGCAACAAGCTCCAGCACATACATGAAAGGCATTAAATCGGTATACCGGTTATGTGCCCTCAGGGTGTGCTGCGCATTCCGCACAGTATCGGAGGATGCTGTATTAGTCCTCGCGGGAATGCTACCAGTTAAGCTGACTGCACTCGAATTTGCCGAAATAAAAAAAAAACATTGAGCGGGTCCGGCACAGCTGACTAACCGATGGACTGAGCGAACTTGGCAGGAGGAATGGAAGAACTCCAAGAACGGACGATGGACATATCGATTGAATCCGAATATCACCAGATGGATAAATCAAAAGCATGGACAGATAGATTTCTACCTGACCCAAGTACTTAGTGGGCATGGATGCTTTAAGGCTTATCTGCATAGATTTAAGCTCGAAGATTACCCATATAGCACCTTTTGCGTCAGTCTAATTGAAGACGCAGATGATGTTTTCTTTGCTTGCCCTCGTTTTGAACTAGAAAGAGAAGATTTGAGTGATAGGATTGGGAAGCCAATAGTGGTTAGTAACCTAGTAGACTAGCTTGACTCAGAAGAACATTGGACCGCTGTCAGTAACATGGCAAGAATACTAGTTGCCGAACTGCGTCGCGCTGAAGCGCAGATTTCTATGTAGAGGCAATAGGTCAGTCCTACTCCCGTGCAGTATTACCTAACGGTCATCCCGCGGGAGGGAAACGGAGCTAGGGTCGAAAGTCAAGTCTCACACTTTTCGGCTTTCAATGTTTTTTGCCACCTCCATAAAAAAAAAAAACCTTCGAGTAGTGCTGTACGATCTCGAAGGTAATCGCAACCCAGTCGGCAGAACTTGCCTTGGTGCCTGTTTCGGTCAACATATTTGATGTAATCCAAGTTTTTGCTCCACTATAGTTGGTATCAGGTCACATTGAAAGCCAACAGTGAAAGCCACAGGCCCTTGAACTACATTTTGATGTTTCCATATTACATATACACATTCAGCTTCAATTTTTAACAAAAATTAGACAACCAAATGAACTATTTATGTGCGAAGTTGGCAACTGTACAACACCAGTTTAGTAGATTAGAACAGTGTAGCACATCTACTATACACGTATCATTCGAGTATATATAGACTAAAACAAAAAAACATAATTATAAAAAACAAAGACCCCGAACGAAAAAAATGTGCACCTGACCTTTTTCTGCTGCTTAAATAACTTAGGTACTAACACACGGGCTGAAAAGTCCCGAGCCTAAAAAATAAAGCACGTTTTTTTTTGTTCAAAATTAGTTTTATGCATCAACGTAATTTCCATCAAGAAAGCACAATCATTCCAGCTTCCCTTTATCAATTCAATACCACTTTCGTGGGACGATTTATCTTTTGCCTCAAAATAGGTACTCAATTAGGTCCGCGAACAGCCAGAAGTCACTGGGAGCCAAATCTCGCAAATACCGTGGGAGAGCAATACGAGGATCAGAAGCAAAAGCAAAAATACAAAAACAAACACATTTGCAGCCTTTTTTACTGTATGCAGACCGCTAAAGCAAAACAAAAAATGAATGAAAATGAAAAGTAAAAAAAAAAAAAAAAATATAATATATAATACAGTGATCGTAAGAGTGGTTTTTTTATCAACCATTTGTGGAAAGCGAACATCGTTTGAAATGATTCTATTATATAATAATTATGCAATGGGCAAAAAATATGAAACAAATAACAGAAATGGTTTATTTAATATTTAAAAATATTTGATCTCACCGAACTTATTTTGTTGAGAAAAGTAGCCGCAAACCCGCACATTTCGACAAGAGATCTTACTAGTGAGCTCAGAGCTGAGTGCGGAGTGGAATTTTCTCATGAAACATTCCGCCAAGTTTGGCAAAAGTACAACTCTACTTCGCGAATTGCTCGAAGAAGCATTCGTTCTCTGCACAGCATAGCGGTTATCTTTTGCTAGAACGCACCTAGCTCAGCCAGCTACCAGGGGATGATGCGATATTCTGCAATGATACTAAAATAGTGGTGTATTGAAACGATGGACCCAATAGAGTGTGGAGGCCGCCACTGAAAGCACTGCAATGCCACTTGACAAATAGTGTAAAGAAAATTTGGCTTCATGACAACAAACCCCAGTTTAAATTCTACCTGGTCGACGCTCCAAAACATAAAACTCATTTGGTCGAAATGTGGCTTCTTTTTAATTGGCGTAAAGTATTTTAGACATAGCCCAGCGAATAAAGATCCAGCGGCTACGTTGGCTGGGTCATGTCGTCCGAATGGGTACAAACGCTCCGGCTTTGAAAGTATTCGATGCGGTACCAGCTGGTGGTAGCAAGCAGAGTAAGAGGAAGGCCTGCTCTGCGTTGGAAAGGTCAGGTGGAGAAGGACTTGGCTTCACTTTGTTAAACTCGTCCAAAATCGCTTAAGCAGTTATCGCGCCAATTAAGAAGAAGAAAGTATTTTCTATATTTTCTACTATTGGCTTATTAATTATTTATATTTGTCAAAGTAAACCAAGGATTGAATGAAAACCATATCAAAATGCAATATTGCTTTAGCATCTTTTATAAACAAATTTAATGCGTAACACATTTCGAGATATTTGAATGCAAGGTTCCGCAAACACAACATTTCTTATTTGGATATTTCTATTACATTATTGGTTTTGACAAAAATTCTTAAAGAGAGACATTTTGCATTGGCTTTCCCCTCTAGAAACTTTCCGAAAGTACAAAGATTAAAAATATAATTATAAGAAACTATGCGATAGCAAATAAATGAGTATAACAGAGATTTTACAATTAAAATAAAAACCTTGCTTGTACCTACATATGTATGTAAAGTAAGTCGCGTGCGACATCGTAAGTTTGAATTTTAAAAATTTGAAAAATAATTTTTTTTTACCATAAATTCTGTAAGTAAAAATGGTGGAGAGAAAAGTTGAAGGAAAATCAAAACAAATTACAAAGCAATGAATTAAAAAACAAGGAAGGGATGCGGAAAGCTATGCAAGGGAGACGACGTTGAGTGAAGGAAGTAATAAATTGATTGAAAAGTAAAGACGGTACGCGCGCATACATAAGACGCTAAGTCAGGAGAAGTCCGCAGAAATGCGAAATGCAAAACAGGCAAGCTTTACAAATGCAAGCAAATGATGGTCAAAGCTATAAAAGGAAGCCTTGCCAAATACATGCAGAAAAAAATAAAAATATAGAAAATTCTGTTTAAAAAATACAACCAGTCCGTATAAACAAAATAATAATAATACTCCTAACACTTTTTTACCCTCCTTACTTAAATTTGTTTTTGCATTTATATATGTAGTTATTAAATGCTTCTCAATGCTTTATTCATACTGCATATATTTTTTTAATTTGTTGTGACTCTGTGAAAATAAATACTTGAATATTTCTGTTGATTCAAGCGCTTAAGTTTAGAAAATGACACCTTTTGCCGGGTCTGCCCTGACGAACCAGAGAGTGCAAGACAAGTGCTATTCCTGTGCTCGCATTTCGACACAGAAAGAGAAGACCTTCGCAGAGTTTTTGGCGAACATCCCACAAAGGTAAACCTTACGACGAAAATATGCGATAAACCTGTAAAATGAACCTACGCCATTAACAGCTTGATCTCCAGGCTGATGTAAATGCTGAACAGTCGCTGCAAGACGAACACCGAACAAATTCTCGTACTGACAGAGACTGACTTATTTGAGTTAACATACTCAATAGCGGCCTCTCGACGTATTAATGAATGAATATAATGAAAGTTCCGACAGGAGCAACCGTTCGGACAAGAGGAGGTTTTAGTTCGGCTTAAAGTCCCACACTAACGGCTCCAATGTCATTTTACACTTTCGACGCTTTCCTCCTCCGACTATGGTAGCGTCTTTCAGGCTGAGCAGAAGGCAATAATGAAAGCCGTGACACTGGTACAAATCGTATCGCATCACGAAGACAATATGTACATTTGCACTGATAGTCAGGCGGCGATAAAAAAAATGACGCACAGCTCTTAATGAGATGGGCTCCTGACCATTATGACATTGTGAGTAACTTCAGGGCCGATGAACTAGCGAGACTTGGCCCCACACTTCGTAACGAGAATATTGAAAATTGTACTGGTATACCCCTGCATATATTATATTTAAGCTACTTATTTTTTAGAAATGTTTGAAAAAAACGAATGGAAGATGGTTTAATGAAACCATCAGCAGAATCGCCTGTGGTCCAAATAAGCGCAGTCTTAGCACGCAGGTTTCAGTTATAACGAGGCACTGCCTAGTAGGCAGGCACGCCCAGAAAATGAGTGTGCAAGCACATGACTTCCGCAGAAGAAGTCTGGATGAGGCGATATCGTACATGCTGCTCTATCCAGACGTAGATTTACTATTTGAGTCAGAAGATTGTTTAATGAATTGGAAGATCTCAGTACTGTGGAAACCAAGTACCTCCTAAAATGTTTGAAATGCACACTTTCGTTTTAGAAGAGATAAGGACAAATTCCCAAGCGGTATCACAAAGGGCTATGAACCTGGGAGTGATTTACAGTGGGCAGCCTGAGCTTCAACTTAACCTCAGCAGGGCTTCAACCTAACCTAACTTAAGTATCGTTTTATGAACCTACTGCACACCACTGTGCCAGAATGCTTGCCATCAATTTTCGAGAAGCTTATTAACGCTCTGCCTTTCTTTGCGTTGGCGGCGTTGAAGCTGATAATAATTTTTTAACTATGTTGTTAAGACGACGCCAGTAACAACAAAAAACCGAACATGAATAACGATGCTTGCAACAACTGCAAAAATCACCATAATAACCTCGAATGGAAGTAAAAGTAAACGTCAGAAGTAAGTAACAGCTAAGTGGAGCGTTCGAGCCATAAAATGCGAACAACTCAAGAGCGATAGAATTGTGATTATTACAAGAAAATAGTTGGTGTTAAAATATGGTTGTTGTTGCAGCTTCTGCTGTCCATGATGGTAATACCGAAACGTTGTTTTTGTTGCAAATATAACAACAGTAGCGCAAAGCTGCATAATTTCAAGAAAATTTAGGCCAAAAAGAGAATGATGAAACATGCAACGAACAAAGAAAAAGCTTTTTGCAACCAGCCAGCTGAATCCATTGTGGGAAGAAGAGTGAGTGAGGCGCAGCGCGGTTTGAGGAGAAGCGGATGTGCAAGGAAACGATTGGGGCGGGTGTGTTGCGATTGGCTTAAATTGGGTATCACATAATGACTGACACAACCATTAATATTTGTTGCTGGCGATAATTTGCTCTACATTTTTTGTGCAGCGCACTTGCGGAGCTTGTTAGCTCATTTGCCGCCAACTATACAACTATAAAATGTGCTCTATTTGCTCTCTTGTAAACTTTACAGCTTTCCTTTTTTATATTTGTTGTTGCGAATGCAGTAATTGAGCGCTGCTGAAGTATTGTATTTTTTTTTACTAAATTCGTTGCAATTCGTTGTTTGTGTGTATCTTCCACTTAAGGTTCATTAAAATGTTGGGCCGTTGTTAACAAACCCAATTGTTTGCAGAACTTCTTTGGTGCGTGAGTGTAAATTCCATATAGTAAATCAAGTATTGCATGAGCAAAAGTGGGAGACTAGTAACTTTTGGACTAGTTCGGACTTGATCTATAGGAAGTAAAAAACCATTTTCAACCTGTCTCCTTTTAATTGTTTTGAAATTAAAATTTTATTAACATCTGAAAATATCTTGCAAGATTTTAGATTTTCCACCAGCCCTAACTGGGCCGATTAGCGGCACCAAAGTCACGTCCACTTCGATGTACCTAAGGAACTAAAGTCGTTCTAATGAACTTTATACTGGACTTAGTTTTTTTTCACTTAGCTTTTTCCTATAAAATATAGTTGTGGTAAGGCGTTAACTTTGTTTGGAAAATTTCTTCAGAACAATAGAATTTATTTTAAACTTGCTGCGCATTGCAGCTGCAATTTCTACATCTAAGAAATTCTGTGATGGTTACTTTTTTCTTGTCAACTAACAGCATTTTATGGTCATCAAAATAAATAAAGTCTACAAATTTGATAATGTAATTTGTATATACGGGGGACTAAAGAAAGTTCGATAAATTGAATTGAAGAAAGAATACATTTCTTTCATTATTATTATTTTTTTTATCTGCATTATTTTTTATCTTCTCCACATTATCAAAATTAATTTTCATGCATTTCTTTAATCTGTAAATCCACTGTTATCCTGCACGAAATGTTGTAGGCACCGTCTTGCCGCTTAGACTTGAAAGTATGGCACTATGGAAAACCGGCGGTTTGGCCACGCTTCTATTTTGCATACCCCGAATAGCCACAAACAAGAAATCGACTTTTCTCTTCCTAGACTCACTTTTGACAGACTCTTCAAGGCGAGCATACCGTCTAAGGGGGAATTAAATTTCTATACAGATGGTCCAAGCTAGACGATAAAGTTGGCTATGGAGTAGTTTCGAAGGAATTAGGCTTTAACTATCCGTTCGACTACCAGACTACTGCAGCATCTATTGGGCAGAGGTTTCAGCTATAAAAAGTAGCTACGTATGTTTTGTGTGTGGCAAAGCCAATTGAGTGCTACAACAAAGTTCCATGCTTTTTACTTCCACTAATACATACTCGACAGACACCCACACAAAACACCAAAATGGAAAGGGTATTTCAACGGTTTTATAGTTTGACTGTCAACAAAAATAGTTAGGCTTACCGGAGGTATGTCCATTAGTCTTATTGTTTCGCTGAAAGCATGAAAAAGAAGTGAAAATTCATAGCAAAAGTATTGTGCACTTTGTATATTTGAATCTACTCTTAACAGATTGTCCCACTCTGCACCTCCATTGCCACAGATGCGAATGTAGTTATTAAATGAATGATAGAGAACCAGTTATTTTTCGAGGATACCTCTGTATATATTTACTCCAAACTGCTGCCGCCATTATTGACTGACTGGCTGACTGATTCCCGCCTGGCTGCAGACTAAACCTTTCGGAACCAACTTTAACTCACACATGCATTCATGCATCGTATGTATCCGTAGATGATATAAAAACAACCTTCAATACCTACAACTCAACATTACCGTATAATTTGCTGCGGAAGACCCCTCCCACTCCACACATTCGCACCCAGTCCTCTTCTTCTCTCCACAATTCTCTAACAGCGAGCTGCATTTGCACTCAACCTGCACTCCGTAGCCGCTCACTTAAAAGCATAAAATGTATTCCATTTCAACGTTAACTAAAATATAAAACTGTAACACTTTACTCTTATCGCCGTTGTTATTGTTGCTGCTGTATTATGCCTTACTACTATACACAGTTGACGAATGAAGTGTGTGCGAAGATATAATGGTCGGTATCGCCCTCATTTGACCCCTTCACTTCGTCCGTCGTCCACACCTCGACGATCCGCTGTTCTAAGCACTAATGTTCGGATTACTACATAAAAGCTTCGTTATTTGCTCGCTCCACTCAGTTTAGGTTGGCAAATAGCCCTGCAGGGAAGTTCACTAGTGCGTGTCCCGAGAATTTAGATACTTTGATTAGGACGCAGTAATTCTACTTTTTCTCTAAGCAGCTGTCGAGTTGTGAACTGATAGTTTCCCTTTCGGTACTTCAGAGCCAGTACCAAATTCAGGAGACAAGATCTAATACGCCCTTACCTAGTGTTATGCCATGTTCCTACCGAAGATGTTTACCCTCAGTCGGGGTTTAATTGTGGCAGAATAATAATCATTCCCTACTCCACTTCATACGTATATAGACTTTTCTGCTCTCAGCTACGATTAAACTTCATTTAACCACAAAGTAAAAGGCATGTCTACTAGTGATTAAAAATGCTCTTTTACTTTTTGATGAGAGAGTCCTTAGCTTTCTAACATTTCCTTCGCTAACAGGTGAACAAAATTGTATTCAAATAAGCTTGGGCTTTAAAAACTTAGGTATTATCTGACACTTTTTAAATCACATCTATACCAATTAAAAAATACTGTAGGATTCGCCTGCACTGAAGCTGTGTTGACCAAGCGTACACTATGGCTGGTGTTGACTAGAAAAGGAGTTCCCGGTAAGATAATACGCCTAATCAGAGCCCTTTAAGAGTACTCCGAACTGGGAATGCTTCACAACGGCAGCCTCAGCGACCCGTTCACCACTAACGCAGGCGTAGCAAGGTTGCCCCCTACCACCCCTTCTCTTCGCAATCATCCTAGATGACGTCATAAGACCATTGAGTATCAAGAGGTCACAAAAGAGGAATCGTATGGAGTTTCACCAGACATCTTGAGGACCTTGTTTTCGCCGATATCTGCCTCTTCTCTCACAGACTCACTGACATGCAAGAGAAGGCGAACAGACTATTCACGCTGGCACGCACTGTCGGACTGGAATTCAAAATCGCCAAGACAAAGGCTATGAGAGTTAGCCACAATAAAGCAAGACATATAATGATTGACGGATACCGGTGGAATTTGTCGAAAGCTTCTACTAACTCGGCTGCCCTATCACGGCAGACGCTGGATCAAATGACGATGTCAACTGAAGGCTAAACAAAACAAGGGTGGCGTTTAGGCGAATGCATACAGCTCATATGTGAATCCAGTATTGTTGTACGCAAGTTAATCATGGCTGGCATCTAACATTATCACACAGAAACTACACTCTTTCATCAACAAATGCCTCCCGCTGACACCAACGACGCGCTGTCAACAGCGATGTTGCGCGAGGTAGCAGATGCCGATGTGATGGACGGCGCAAAAACAATAGACCGTGTACGATGGAAATGTTTTGTCGAGGCCCTATTCTCCCGAGCGGAGTAAACAAGGATATAAAAAAACAAAAATAATGAAATGGCAGTATCATTAGCGTACTTTGCATAAATTTCCATATTGGTTAATTCTGGGAGAATTGTGAATATAATTTTCTAGGAGAATTTGAATACTAAACGGCATGGCAGTACTACTCATTTGTTAACACATACTACGATATTGAACTGACGAACCGGGAGCATACAGAGCATGGCCTTACAATACTTTGTGGAATTTTTTCTCATGTTTTACAAAAGACCACATAAATTTGTAAAATACATCCAGTCGCTGTCCCGCTCTCAGTGAATTTCCGCTGAAAATCAGCTGATTACTGACCTAATAATAAAATATTTTTATTGTTGTAATTATATTGATTTTATTACACATTTATATATATACGATTCTATGAAAAACAAAATCGTGCCTTAGCTGTCGCTGCTAGCGTTAACGAAATAGTCGATGAGTCAAGAGAATGGAACATAGACATACTATTAAAGATGTCGTTTGTTCGATTTCTTGACTAAAACCAGCATCCCACTGCGTCAGAAGCCATTGTCACCACCGGACACTACGGTCGTAAAATAAGAGCAGCGCGATTGTTTTCATTTACTATCATATTCTGAAACTAGATGTCGCTACTCCTACCATGACTTTTCCGGTAGGGTACTACCCTACATATCAGCGTTGTATTTACATACAAATGTGCGGGCGCTTGAACTAATGTGAATTGCTTGTGTTTTGCTGTCTAGCTGCTGACTTCGGTATTAGGTTTAATGGCAGTTAAGTGGCATTAACCGTTTCTTATGCTGAGATTTAAATGCTTAAATTATTTTAAGTTGCACGCGCTAAATAAATAGTACGGGATTTTACCACCCCATCCACCCAACCAGGCACGTAAACTCTGGTAATGCAAATGCGGAAACGAGTAATATTAAAGTACTGTGAGAAGACAAACTTAGTGCAAAAGCGCTTAATAATGAGCACTTTATACCTACTAAACATTTACAAGTTGTAAACTTTTAATGACGAGTTTTTAGTTTCTTAAAATTTAAAGCACCAGAGTAACTGCAGGAACTTGTAATTATGTATGTACATAATTAAATGAAGATGCTAACAGTGATTTCGAGACCTTCAAATCCTGTGCATCACAAATCGAAGGCCTACAAGAATCATTAAAAGCCTAAAGCTAGTGGAACTTAAATGGCAAGGTGGTTGCCACTCACCATGAGGGTGCAAAGCGACCCACCAATACCTGGATTTTGATATCACTCCTTCGAAATCAAGCCTCTTGATTTGATTTTCGATGTGGTGAAACAAATTCGTGAGCGAGACAGAGACAGAGAAACTGTTAAGCTCCCTCCACTTACTTCTCGTTCCCGCAGCTGCGGCGGAAGTCAATACAGGAGAACCTCATACGCTTCCCACGTGTGTCCATTGTCCATTACGCAGCGCCTGGAGATGATATCTTAAACATCTTGTTCTGTTTTTATTCATTCTAGGCTAGATCTGTCTGGTTAACTCACTATCTGGGATCCATGGTCCATATATTATTAGCATACGCGATGTATGTCGACCTGATCCAGAGCTTGCGTACGCATAAATGGACGTTTACAATCCGTGCACAATTTTCTGACTTAAGATCAGTTCCCCTGCTTAATAACTCGAGCGCTATTTATATGA
The DNA here is from genome assembly GCF_028408465.1 of Anastrepha ludens. NCBI lineage: Eukaryota > Metazoa > Arthropoda > Insecta > Diptera > Tephritidae > Anastrepha > Anastrepha ludens. The sequence continues at coordinate 120,548,688 of NC_071500.1, read as the reverse complement.
AATCGGCCCAGGGCCATTGGCCTCATCAACAAAAAATTATGTTATAATGTACTTCCAGGATTATATGGTCGACTTTCTCTTCCAAACCAAAAATCGAATTTAAAAAAATATTATTGTAATTAAAAAAAAATATTTGATTGTTTATATACAATATATGTATATGTATATTTCCTTTATCAGTTAACAATTTTGATACAGCACCCACATTTTTGCTTACTTATGTTTGCCTCTCTATTTTACGAAACATCTATGTTATTATTCCGAAAAAGTGTCCAGGTGAGTCAGCAGCTTACCGTGGCAAAGTAGGAAAGTCTCTAGCTGCTGCGTGATAAGGTGATTCTAGGCGTGTCAGATGGGTGTATGCGCAATGTTCGTAAATACCTAATCCGAAGTCTATCTTGGCAATATCAAATCTCTAGTTATATTTATCAGCGTTTGTGTATGAACTAGACAGTGTTTTGAAGACAAGTACTTAATTATATTTTGTCTTGATACTTAAAAGTTAATTTTTTATCAAATGCAATTCCAAGTACTTTAATTGCATTAGTATGAGAAAGTGTAACGTTAGAAAAGGATAGTGAGGGGAAAGTACACTTATGTTTGCGGCAAATGTGAGAAGTGGAGCTTTTGCTAACTTGCTCCTGATGATTTCGTTTTTTATGATTATGTTTTTTATTTTTGTTTTCTGATTGCAGCCCGTGGCCTTGTACATATAGGTGGTTGGTCCATGGTAGTTACGCTGGCTCAGATGCCTTCACTACTTTCAAACTGCAACTGCCAATGAAGTGATGTGAGCTCCAACACACCGGAGCTCTTTGTTTATTACCAGGAGGTAACTGTCGCCATTATCCGCAAGAATAAGCTTTTCTACATGCCAATGTACTTACCATATTTACTTATCATTTTGTTTACCTTTGTATTATTTTCTCTTGCACCTCTTGCTCTCTAAGCCGGAGAGAGCCGCAATGACAGCCCTGTTGGAAGGGCCAGCGACGTCAATCATAAAATGTATAGTTATTGAGAAGATAATTCTACGAATTGACGTGAAGAAGTTTGCTAGAGAAATCAGATACAAAAGTACTTCTTGGAGATTATCAAGCGAATGCCAGTTGCATGGAATACACAGAAGATCAGCAATAAATTTTGATTTTTTAATACTGTATTTCTGTACATTTTTGTAATGAATTGCACTAAATATTTCCTCTCAGAAAAACCGTTCATTTTTATTTTATTCTATGGAAGATTTTAATATGTTATGTATTTAATTAATACATCTCGCTAAAAATCCAAATAAAAATAAATACAAACGAAATAAATATCTAATCTACATAATCTGAACTTACACAGCAACAGCAGCAGCATAAATTATCGCATGAGCTTAAATTATTATTTAATTATACGAAATTTTTTTACATTTTTAAGCACTTTTTAATTAAAATCATTTACATGCAATCATTAGCAATTATTTTATTTGTTTTGGCAATCTGAGTACTAATTTCCTTTCATCCATTAATTAGTTGGCGAGTTGGTTTGTATTTCAATTTATTAAAAATAACTTTATTAGCATTATTTATTTGGAAAAAATATTTATTCCAGCACTAGACACTCACACGCCCGATTTAAAAGCAAAATAATTGCCAAAAATAATTAATTAATTTTAATGATCTCACTATTTTGCTACAATGAATTTCCGCTAATGCATAAAAACAAATAATGAAATTCATTTTGCTTGCAACCACCTGTGGCAATGCCAAACAAAAAAAAAAAATTAACTGGCAGCAGCCCATACTTTTCCTGTCTACCACAAGCATCCTGGGAGTGCACGTTTGGCATTGTTGAGTTAATTAATTTGCTAATCTCTGTGATTTAAATGCCAGAAGCAGGCGCTAAGTCGGTGCACTAATTTCGCTTTAATATTATTAAAAATTCAACAAAATATGTAAATAAGTATAAATTGGTAAATTGGAAGCAGTTCCACAGCTAAATGTGTTTGTACATGATTACCTGGCAGCTGGTCCGGGTTCGTTGCGCACTGTGGGCAAAAACATGAAATCATACAACGATTTTTTCTAAAAGCGGTCGCTCCTCTGCAGGAAATGACAGACCTCTAAGTGTATTAACTTATGGTTGTATGTTTTACTAAAGACCCGTAATCATCTCACAACAAGAAATATTTTTACTTTCAATACTATGGGCATAGCTATCAACCAGCAGAGGCATTGCAAAAACCTGAGTATTTCAGAAAGGGCACAAAAGAGCACCTTAATTTTTTGAAAACTAAAATTATTGCCACATTTTTCTACCTAAGAAACTAAACACCAATCTATTTCATTGAAATTTTAACAATTATAAGGTTACAACAAAAAAAGTCGAAAAACGTGGTTGCGTCGCCCGTGCGAGTTTCAATAATCAATGGAATTGAATTTACAAATATACTTAATACATATCTCTAAAACTAAAATTTAAAATTCATATCGCTAAAACCGTTGCACAACCTAGTGGTACGACGAGTATGGCGGGAAGAAACATTAACATCTGCTTGGTTCATAGGGGTCATTATCCGGAATCAAAAAAAGGGGACAAAACTAACTGCAGCAACTACAGGGGCCTAACATTGCTTAACGTAAGCTACAAACTGTTTTCAACGCTAAGGCCCTAGCCGTGCAGACACAGGGTGAATATCAATGTGGTTTCAGACCAAACAAATCCCCAATAGATCAAGCTTTTCTACTTAAGCAAAATATCGACAAATGCCTTGATTCGGGTTTTGATATTCATCTCCTGTTCACTTATAAATCGCTCATTCGACCCGTGTTGACCTTCTTCTCTTCTTAATTGGCGCGATAACCGCTTACGCGATTTTGGCCGAGTTTAACAAAGCGCGCCAGTCGTTTCTTTCTCGTGCTAACCGGCGCTAATTGGACACACCAAGTGAAGCCAAGTCCTTCCCCACCTGATCTTTCCAATGCAGAGGAGGCCTTCCTCTTACTCTGCTACCACCAGCTGGTACCGCATCGAATACTTTCAAAGCCGGAGCGTTTTTATCCATTCGGACGACATGACCCAGCCAACGTAGGCCCTGGATCTTTATTCGCTGCGCTATGTCTATGTCGTCGTAAAGCTCATACAGCTCATCGTTCCATCGTCTGCGATATTCGCCGTTGCCAACGTGCAAAGGTCCAAAAATCTTACGCAGAATCTTTCTCCCGAACACTCCAAGCGTCGTTTCATCGGATGTTGTCATCGTCCAAGCTTCTACGCCATACGTTAGGACGGGCATGATGAGAGCCTTGTAGAGTGTTAGCTTTGTTCGTCGAGAGAGGACTTTACTGCTCAGTTGCCTACTTAGTCCAAAGTTGGCAAGAGAAATTCTACGGTGCATTTCAAGGCTGACATTGTTGTCGGTGTTAATCCAGGTTCCTAAATAAACGAAGTCTTTTACAACCTCGAAATTATAACTGACGTGGGTGCCAATACGCGAGTGCGCCGACTGTTTGTTTGAAGACAGGAGATACTTCGTTTTGTCCTCGTTCACTACCAAACCAATTCGCCTTGCCTCCTTATCCAGTTTGGAGAAGGCAGAACTAATAGCGCGATTGTTAAGGTCGATGATGTCAATATCATCGGCATACGCCAGCAATTGTACGCTCTTATAAAATATTGTGCCTGAGCGATTAAGTTCTGCGGCTCGTACGATGCTCTCCAACATCAGGTTAAAGAAATCACACGACAGCGAGTCACCCTGTCTGAAGCCTCGTTTGGTATCAAACGGCTCGGGGAGGTCCTGCCCAATTCTGACGGTGCTGCTGGTATTGAGCAACGTCATCTTACATAGCCGTATTAGTTTTGCGGGGATACCAAATTCAGACATAGCGGCATAGAGGTAACTCCTTTCCGTACTGTCGAATGCAGCTTTGAAGTCGACGAAAAGATGGTGTGTCGATTCTCCTTTCATGGGTCTTTTCCAAGATTTGGCGTATTGAGAATATTTGGTCGATGGTAGACTTTCCAGTTCTGAAGCCACACTGATAAGGTCCAATCTGTTGGTTGACGGTGGACTTCAGCTTTTCACACAATACGCTCGCCAGAACCTTATAGGCGATATTTAGAAGACTAATCCCGCGGTAATTGGCACAAATTGCAGGATCGGCCTTCTTATGGATTGGACAGAGCACACTTAAATTCCAATCGGCAGGCATGCTTTCATCCGACCATATTTTGCATAGGAGCTGATGCATGCACCTTACCAGCTCCTCAGCCTAGCTCAGTCGGGTTATCGCTATTCTCACCTCGTCATGTTCGGGTAGCGGAACGACAATTCCGTCGTCGACAATTGAGGTATCGGGATCTTCACACTCTCTGTGACATGTGCAGCTATCATTGTTTAACAGGTTCGTGAAGTGTTCCCTCCATAATTTAAGATTGCTCTGGATGTCAGTCAGCAGTTCGCCGTCATTGTTCTTACAGGAAAACGCCCCGGTCTTGAAACCTTCTGTAACCGCCGAACTTTCTGGTAGAATTTTCGGGCGTTGTTTCTGTTGACCAGCATCTCAAGCTCTTCGCACTCACGTATTTCGGCCTCTCGTTTCTTCTTTCGGATAATATGTCTCTCTTCCTTTTTCAGCTCTCTGTAGCGATCCTACATGGCTCGCGTTGCGCCCAATCGCAGCGTGGCTCTATAGGCGGCATCCTTTCTTTCTGCGGCAGCGTGACGTTCCTCGTCGTACCAATTGTTTTTTCGGGCTCGCCGGAATCCGGTTTCTTCTTCGGCGGCGGTACGTAGAGAACGAGAAATGTTGCTCCATTGCTCGCGCATGCCGGTGATGATGTTGTGATTCCAGCTTTTCGATGTTGAACATTCTTTGCGTAGGTAGATGTACGTTTTTTGCTGCACAGAGGCGTGTGCGCAGTTTGGCTGCAACAAGGTAGTGATCCGCGTCGATGTTGGGTCCTCGGATCGTACGTACACTAGAAGCGTGTCTTCCATCTATCACAACATGATCGATCTGGTTTCGTGTTTTTTGATCAGCCAGGTGGCTTGGATTATCTTTTATGCTGGAATCTGGTGCTGTGGGCCCCGGCGAAATCGATCAGCCTCTGTCCGTTACCGGATGTTTCGTTGTGCAGGCTGAATTTTCCGACTGTGGGACCAAAAATTCCCTCCTTGTCCACCCTGGCGTTGAAGTCGCCAAGCATGATTTTTATGTCGTAGTGGGGGCAGCGCTCATAGGAATGTTCCAAGCGCTCATAGAAGGAATCTTTGGTCGCATCGTCCTTCTCTTCCGTCGGGGCGTGAGCGCAAATTAGCGATATGTTAAAAAAACGGGTTTTGATGCAGATTGTTGCGAGACGCTCGTCCACCGGAGTGAACGAGAGCACTTGGCGAAGAAGTCTCTCTCCCATAACAAATCCAACACCGAATTTGCGCTCCTTTGCATGGCAGCTGTAGTAGACGTAACAAGGTCCTACGCTTTTCTTGCCTTGTCACGACCATCGCATCTCTTGAATGGCAGTAATGGCAGCCTTTACTCTCACGGGGATATCAACCAGCCGGGCAGTGGCACCTTCCCCATTGAGGGACCGAACATTCCAGGTGCATGCCCTCAAATCGTAATCCTTATTTCGATTGCAGTGGTCGTCATCAGTATAGGGAGGTCTCATCCGAGGCTGTTTTAGTCTTTTCATTGGGGTGGTTTTAAGTGGCGGGTCCCAAACCCAGCGCACAACCAGCTATCCTGGAATGTTTCGCCTTCTCACGTTAGCTCACTCCCGAAGGGGTGTTCGGAAGCTACGCAGAGGATACGTGGGCTAATCCCAGACGTTGTGAGCTGCTTGAACCATATACAGAAGAATCGTCCTGGCCACTCCCAAGTGAATGACGATCAGTAACTTTCCCCACTTACGTGGACTTCTACACATGGAACCATCCTCCGTGTTGACCTACGACCCAGAAATTTGCATGAATCTTGCAGACGAGGAGTGCCTAATATTTGACCCAATACACGAAGAAGATAGTGAGTACAGAATCAAGCACCATCAGGAGCTGCTAAGTCTCTACTATCTAAGTCGTGCAGATATTGTAAGATTTATCAAGTCGCAATGCATCAGATGGGCAGGTCACAACATCCGAATGAATAACGGTAGGCCACAAAAACCTCTGCTTGACTACAATCCTTTATTCTCAAGACCTCGTGGCAGACCAAAAACTGCTTGCCTGCATAACCTCACCGAGGACCTGACAAAATTAGGCGTCAAAAACTGTAACTCTGTGTGCACACTCCTGAGTGTCTGTATCAGCCCCTTCATCGAGAAAGGGTTCGCCGAAACGAATCTCCGTTTAAATTAGCGAGTTGTAATTCATTGTAATTGAAATTAAATTATTTCCTCAACATGTATTGCCATTTCTAATACTACTTTCATCGCAGCGCTTGATGAGAAACCATCCTTTTTGTCGTCCAGAGAGACAACAAAAAGTAGCGATGATTTACAGGCTCTTGAGCACGTCATGTAAAAATGCACATAGGCAAAACGGGGCATCGTCATCAGCATCATTACCATGCATAGCAGTACAACTTGGTGTGAACTTTAGCTTCCTCCACAATTTTTCTCCATGCATCTCAGTCCATAGCCATACTATGGTAGTTGGTCGCTCCTATCATTCGTAGATGGTCTTCAACTTCGTCTGACTATCTTTTCCGTGGTTGCACTCTATGCCTTTCACCATACATATCTTTCCAATATGCTTAGTTGTGTATTTGTATCAGCTTTCAGTGACCACGTTTCACATCCATATGCTGTCACTGGTCGAATAATGTTTTATATATTTTTATTTTCGTTCTTCTACTCAAGAGCTTGCTTTTTAACAGTTTAACTTGGCAAAATATGACCTGTTTGCAACCTGCACATGCTCTTACATAGCAATCGTTGCACCATCCGTTCTACTGGGAAGCAGTCCTGGACATTTAATTTGATCCACGCTTTCAAATTTATGATCACCAGTTGTAAGGTCCAGCGCTTTTCTCAGTTAAGTCTTCCGAGTTATTTCGTTTTACTTGCATTGATGCTTGGACTACTTCTTTTAAAACATTCAATTTCTCGCGATAACCTGGTTAAAGCACAGCCACTTATTTGGGAAGCTTTGGGGAGTATAGTATCTGATGTATAGACATATTTAATTATATAGTCTAGGAAGATATTGAACACACGAGCACTTTGGAAGAAGTTTCAGCGAGGGTTAGACTTATTAGTGAATTAGAATGTATTCAATTTCGCCTCTTTCAATACTATCGAACATTTTCAGAAAATCTATAAGGAGGGCATACAGGTTGATTTTATACTAACGAAACTTTTTCAAGATTTGGAAAACTACAAAAGTTTGATCGGTCGTCCACCTTGCACTTGGTACTCACCTAATATTTATTCAGATATCGAAGCTGGTTTATGAACAAAGCATTTAGACTTTACGTACCCCCACAAATAAAAGTCCAAAGGTGTGATATTACACGATATTGGTGGCCAATTCACTGGTCCGAGACGAGAAATAAATTGCTCACCGAAACGACGACGCAGTAAGTGGCGCCATCTTGTTGGAAGGAAACATTGTTGATATCACAGGTTTGAATTTTCGATATAAAAAAGTCGTATATCATGGCCCGATAGCATTCGCCATGCACTGTTACTTTGGCGGCAGCCTCTTCTTTGAAGAAATATGGGTAGAGGATTCCTCCAGCCCATAGGCCGCACGGAATCGGTGTTTTCTATGGATGTAATGGCTGACCTTGAATGGCGTCGGGCTGTTTTTCAGCCCAAATACGACAATTTTGATTATTGACGTAGGCATTAAGCCAAAAATGGCCCACATCGCTGTACACCGTAAGTTGGCCTGAGCGCGCGATGAGCACTTTTCGCAGAGGGAATAGTTTCGTAATACAATTGCACGATTTGTAAACGTCGTTGAGGCGCAAGTGCTTACATGATGAAGTGCGAATGAATGGTCCAAAAATTACGTTTTTAGTTTGACAGTATTCAAGCGTGATCTGTCAAAAATTCCCTATTGGAAAAAGTTCCTCCAATATGATCCCCTTCATAAGGGTGTAGGTATTTATTTAATTATTCTGCATAAATAACGTGTAAATAATATGTATTTTTATTTTTACAAAGCTCGTCATTTGTTTGAGTCTGTGTGATGTTTTTGAAATATCAGGGACATATGGTATGTTAGAGGGTAAAAACTGTAGGTCCCTCCTTTTGTGGAACAACATTAAGAGGCGCGCAGACATGGAGGAGATTGGCCAATAAAAGGTATAAGCACCAATTATATATCTACTTACATAAAATGTAATGAATCTTCGCATCGTTCGCACATGTTTCACTAATCGCTCTGAATTTATTTTTTTTCTAAACTGATTTTGTTATTAAATGAAATGGCATTTTAGTGTTGATCTCACCCAATTATAAGACAGTGACTGTATTCATCGGATGGCGACGCAGTTTGAAGGGATTGTATGTCGATCCTCCACGGTAGCTCCGATGATATCTTGATTTTATTTTGACGATGGGAAAGGAAAAAGTGTATCAGTATGTTTTTAGAAACAATTTATTTTATATTGCGATATGCATACAGTAATACCCACATACGTTAAAGTATCCTCACCTTGTGATGGCTGAGATGTCCTTGTCCTCTAGTCCTCTATTTTGTGATACTAAATTTACGGCGGCCGCCGTAGCCGAATGAGTTGGTGCGTGATTACCATTCGGAATTCACAGAGAGACGTCGGTTCGAATCTCGGTGAAAGCAAAATTACAATAATAAAAACATTTTTCTAATAGCGGTCGCCCCTCGGCAGGCAATGGCAAACCTCCGAGTGTATTTCTGCCATGAAAAAGCTCCTCATAAAAATATCTGCCGTTCGGAGTCGGCTTGAAACTGTAGGTCCCTCCATTTGTGGAACAACATCAACACGCACACCACAAATGGGAGGAGGAGCTCGGCCAAGCACCTAACAGAAGGTGTACGCGCCAATTATTTATTTTTATTTTTAAATTTAAATTTTACAACGAAAGTAACCTCGCTCAAACAGCGTTTAACAAAGTTAACGTTTTAACTGTTCGGTGGGGAAATGACTAGATTAACGGTCGTTGCAGCGACTGGAAACGGTTGTTGGCAACAGTCACTATTAACATTAGGGTGGCTTAAACTTTATAGGAATTTAGGATGTGGCCTAAACATGCCGACCCGCTTGCGACAAGCAATTTGTTGTGAGACACCTGAGGCGTCGGTGTCGTCTCAATAGTTGGTGGAAAGATATATGTAAATACTAAGTACATGGCTCAATTTATTGCACACAAAAAAAGAGTAAAATGTATTATATTTAGATAATTCATTTACTTATTGTATTAAAATTTGTGGTTGGTTATATACAAAAGATAGGTAAGTTATAAAAGTAAGTTAAAAAATAATTTAATAGGGGCAGACCCCGGACAATACCCAGCCAAATATTAAAATTTACCCAGAAGGGTACTGAGAGATCGGGGTAGTTCCGGGCAACATTATGTCGGAGTATAGCTCCGAGCGTAAAACCGTGAATCCCTCAGTTTCATATGCACGTGTGGTCCCGCTACTGTCGGGACAACGCTTCGTAATAGGCGAACTTGAGGGCAGTTCGCTCGATATAATGGTGGACGGGAGGCATGCGTCGATGAGGGCGCGTACTAGATGGAGTCGCCCCCTAGCCTCGATTTTTATAACAAATATTTATAATCCCGCTCGGAAGGCGGGAGGTCGTGTTAGCTGGTGTGGCCTAGTCGCCAGTCTAACATCGCGTGTCGGTTGTCGACGCACCCACGTTGTTTGCGCACGTGGTTGAAAAGGCCTGGTTTCCGATCCACGCTCGCGCCGTGGAGAGCTGTAGCTGGGTTCGGAGAGGCCTCGTCTTAAATCCCTTATCTTGGTTAGGACGGAAAAGCATTGTTTCCGATGTGGACTCAATCGGGCGGAAAGTCCTGGTTTCCGCTCCAATCACATCAATTTGATCGGGAGACGGTGTCTCCGTAGTAATGTCCGACGCAGTGACAGACATTGCGACTTGATGGCTCCGCGTCGTTCCTCCTGGAAATGCAGCATGGTGTGGTGTTTTTTCGCCGCATCGTCTGCACCTTCCCTCGCTTGTACAGTTGCACATTTGTGGGCCATTAATAAACAATTCGCGTAATAGCGGCCCAGAATCTCCTCCCGAAGCCTATATACTGGTCCTGTTGCGGAGAAAACTGGGCAAAGGCGTATTCAGTGCTTCGATGGGGGTAGAGCTCAGCCTTTTTTCTCATCGAACTGTAGCGAGTCATAGCTGACGATTACCTATAAAGAAGGCATGTTCAATATTGTAGGGGGGCGATATATTTTTAATTAGCTTTTGTTTTTTACAAAAAAAAAGAGCTTCAATTTAATTGCCGGCTCGAAAGAAGCTATACTAAGCTATACATACTTTTAGTCTGAATTAAAATAAATCCAGCAACATAAATATGACGTGTGTGTGTGGACAAAAGGTTGATTGTCCTCGACCTAAAGTGCAGTGTGCTGAATGTCAAGAGTTCTTTCAACTTGAATGTGTCCATACACTTCAGGCAGATGTAGATTTTTTTTCTCTTATCTGATAAACTGTATTTTTGTAAGGCCTGCTCTGCTGATAGAAGCTTATCTATTCGATCTCAAACTCTATCTGTTCCGACCAAAGTAGAAAATGAAGAATGTGACAGTACAAATTTGTATAAGAATAAGCAAGAAATTACATTGCTTGTTGTTGTCAAAGAAACAGCTGAGCTTAAAAGAGAAAATGGTCGCATACTATCTGCTATAAATGCTATTGATGAGGAAGCAACTATTACAAAAAGTATATGACCTCATTCGCTCTTTGCCCTCTAAGCGGGAAGCCAAAAATGTCGCTCTCTCTAGACTAACTCTTGAGGGAAAAAATCTCATAAGCATTGTTGTTAATTCTACCAATATTCTCGCCAGTGCAATTACAAATGAATTGGTAAATCATGCGAGCACTTCGCTCTCTCCTCTTTCTGTTCGATGTCCGCCTGTTGACAATGAGAACAATGCGGAGAATTCTGCTGCTACATTTAAACCTGCGTCGCAGACCCTTGTGCAGTGTCCTGCTCTGGCCAAAGAAACGAAAGCTAAATTAACGCCCAAGTCCGCTGCTGCTACAACAACTGCACTTGCAAAGATAACCTTTGCTTCTGTTGCTGTTTCGACGTCGTTCTCATCTCAGGTCTCTGCGATCATTATATTTGCTGGTTAGACATGGTTAGAACTAACTATGCTTCCTTAGCTAACATTATTTCTCTGTGAATTATAGGAAAAGTTACATTTTCTTTCATTCAATACATTGAAACCAGTTAATTAAAAGTTGAATTTATTTTTGATAGCATTTTTTAGTATTAATCTTTTTTCTCATAGTCTGTAAAAAATACTTATTTTTTAGATTATTAAATGAATAAATTAATAAATAAATGATGCACAATTTTATATATCTTTCCCGTTACCAAATACGGTCGTTTGTAAAGTCCGTGCAAAGTTAGAAAGATGGCACTACAGGTTCGAATTGAGGTTATGCTTAATAGTAGCAGCTCTTGGAAGAACACACACCAAGTTTGAGCCAGATCGGTCTATTTCTTCGCGTGCGAATCGAGGAAGTCGAGTGATTTTCAAAAAAGTTATTTTTCATCACGACAACGCACCAGCTCACGCCTCAGCAGTTGTGGTCGTAAAATTAATGGAAATAGGAAATAGGGCTCCAACTCATTTCACATTCCCCTATTCTACAGACCTGGTCCCTCTGACTACTATAATATTTGTTCTCCAATTTGCAGAAATGGTTGGCGGGAAAAAGATTTTATTCAAACGAAGGTATGATTGCAGAAACAGATGGCTATTTTTCAGACTTCGACAAATCCTATTATTCGAAAGGGATCAACAGATTAGAAAGTGGAGAAAGTGTATAAGCCTAAAAGGAGACTACGTCGATAAATAAAAAAAGGTTTGCCACAAACATTTAAGCAGTTTTTATTTCTGCACGGACTTTTCAAATGACCCTTGTAATACTAAGATAACTGCGTTTAACTTTTTGAACTAGTCCACGAAATTCAGACTGCTTAAATATCTCACAGTGCGGCAGCGAATAGAAAATCATTCAAAGCAGACAAAGGCAAAGGCAAATAGATAAAAGAAAAGGCAGACATCCGCAAATGATGTGCTGAGAGTCGTTTAGACGGTATTCAGTTGATTTGAAAAGCATAATAACTGTTCTTACTATATATAATCGACAGCAATGAGTACTTTTGGATAAAATTTCTGAATGCAAAATACAGACAGCGATCGGGATGAGTGTCTTCGCGACCTTCGATTAGCATAGAGACGGCTTTGTCTTCTGTCGGCGCCACATCCTTTATTTGGCTTGTATCTGTCACATGAGTGATGTGTAACTGCATTCATACTACATTCATATATTATACAGATGCGTATTTGCTAGATTTATGGAAATTTTGTTTTATACTTATGAGTTAATATTTTTCTGTTTAAAAGTTTTCCCTAATCGCTTCAGCTCATAACAGACGGCAAAATAAATAAGCTTTTGCTATAACAACTTGCAAACAGTCTGCTGCTATACATTCTACTTTTTTTATTGTTGTAGAAGTTTCTACTACATTGCCCCCTGACGTACACAGCTGTAGTTGCCAGCCATCAGTCAGAAAGTTATCACAAAGTTGCAAACTACAATTGCGGCCACGAATGGTGGCTATAGAGGAGAAGGAGGCAGTCAATGAAATAGCCTGGAGACCGACTGATAGAGGCGCAGATAAATGTAGTGAAATAAGGAGAATAAAGTATCTGTTGGGAAAATATAAAACATGAACTGGAGTGTTGCCGTTGTGAGTTCTGCGTCAGTTGGTCAAACACTTTCCCAAAAATGCAAAAGTCGAATGCGCTACTTTAAACAAAGAAGTCAAATGGTGCAAGCGAAATTATCAAAATAAATCGTTTAAACGAAAAAAGTTAATGTTAGACAGGTTGAGAAAAGGAGGAGGAGTATAGACAAACAGATTGCGCGGCAGACAGACTACAGCAAAAGGTTAAATATTTCACGCCCCATTCGCTTGCCCTCCAGCGTACCGCCATTTTAAACTACAGACAATTCCAATCAAGCAAAATCTCATTTTCGCTAGCAGACGCTGCACAATAAAAACCGCGCACAGGTAAACTTTTGCTGCGAAACAAAAACTGGTCTGTGCTTGCGGCAGTCAGACGAACAAACAGTTATGCCATAAAGCTAACAGCTGATTGATTAGGGTGTAAAGTTAAATGAAAACACCACACAACAGAAAATGCTACGTAATCTCAAATGCAAGACAACAACTGTAAAACTGAAATCAATTTACTATTTATGTCTGCTGCCAAGTCAGGCGGAAGCTTTAGCCTGTGGAACTGTTTCGATTAACGGATTACATACAACGGATACTGCCGTTATTATTTTCCACTTTTCCGATATTGGTTTTCATTTCAAAGTATTTGTTATTTCAAAGCGGCAAGCGTTCATTCAATGTTTCAACGGGAATGCGAATGCGCTGCAATTCAAGGCAGGAGTGGAGGTTTAGTAATATGCTTTTCAGTGGTTTATTATGATTATGCTTGCCAAAATAGCAAGGGCGGGAAAATGGAGGGGCCTCCAACGGCAGATGTTTTTTTATGAGGAGCTTTTCGATCGCAGAAATTCACTCGAAAGTTTGCCACTGTCTGCCGAGGAGCCACCGCTATTAAAAAACCTTTTTCTGTCATTTCTGTGTTTCGGGCACGGGGTTTCGAACTAGTGCATTTCCGAGTAGTTACGGCGAGCCTTATTCATATGTAAGCAGTATAAATCAATTTCCGCATCAATATTATATCAGCACTTGACAACGACTCGACCGACTTGCTCAAACTCGATATGGCTAACAATATTTTGTACCGATTGCGTACAGTGACAACGACTTTAGAGCTTGAATTTAACGCGGAGATTACAGTGTGGCACTTATTTTAATAGAAGATGTTGTACGAATTAGCACAAGAAGCCTTGAACTGGGAATTTCAACGAAAACGACAACACCACCGATGTGCTTTGAGTCAAACATACAAACGTCCCAATTCTAAATCGGCAACAGAAAATCAACTTCGACTCGTTAATAAAAGTACTCAACGTTGGCGAAGGAGAAATCATCTTCCTTCATGCATTTGGAGGAACTGTCAGAACGTTTCCAATTTCATTGCTTTTTCTTCGAATTGCGACAGTCATACAGCGCTAGCCGTAGCGTCCATCATCTGGTATTGCTACCGCAGCATTAAAAGTCGCACAGAGAGTCCATTATGCGTTCAAACTACTACTGAATTTGCTAACAGATACACCGGCTTGCAATTTGCCAAAGAATCAGAAATGGCGAAAGCGCTTCACAATTTCCAGATACCCATTGCGGTGAGAGAGATGATGGCGAACAAATGAGCATTGCCTGATTTGCAGGATATCAAGAGCTTCTTTTGAAATATGGTGATTCTGCTGGCTGGTGATTTTCGTTAAATGCTGCCAATTATTTCAAAACAAACAGTTGCTCATAAAATACACGCTTGCTTGGCGCAACTGAATTTGTGAGGATTTTTGAAAAACAGCGACCGAAATTTATTGTTGTGTAAACAACTTTGAAGTAAAAAAAAGTATGAGAAAGATGCCGGCCACATTTTAATTACCTTCATCTTTTGAGCTTTTCTATCATTCGCTTTGACTTTAAATTTTGAAAAAATTACAACATTATATTATAATACTTTACAGAAAATATTACAAAATACAAAATAAGAGCGACTTTTTGGGATAATTAAATTTCCTGCCATATGTTGGCTTTTATTTTAGGGCAGAAAAATTAAGGTGCTAGTTACGAAAAGGAAAAAAAGTATCTGTCATAAAAAGATGTTTGTTCTGGTTCAAAAAAATTAAATCAAAAAATAAATGATGGGGTTGATTATTATTATTGTTTTGGTTTTTTTCGCACAAAGTTAGAAAATAACAATTTGAAAATAATTTTATGGCAAAGCCTCAGAATAGTTACGACTCCTAGTGGAAAGTCTCAAGTTAACAACGAATTTGCGTCGTATTACAAAATGCCTAGTCGGTGGACTTATTTTCCAACCAATTACACAGTGCGACAAATTGAAAGTCAAGGTGTTAGGGTCGGGAAAATCTTTTGCAAAAACTCTAGCGTCGGGTGCGAGCAAGATGCATTCATTAAAAGTAGACCAACAACAATGTTTTGTACTTTTGATAATCACAGTAAAGTATTGGCAAAGTACAACACAAAGAATGAATTGGCTTTCTTTCATTCCGTGCTGATTGGCACACTCACCAACGTATCGTAGTCCCTTACCGCACCCCCTAGAGAACACAAAATTGAGCAAAACTCATCCCGTAGAAAACAACTGCGTTCTTTTAGATACATATTTACACAATACATCGGTTTGTGTGTTTGTGTTTGGTTGTATCGGCACAATGTAGTCATTGATATTTTTGCATACACACCTTTACACACATTCGAGTTATCAGTTACAATTCTTCATTCAATAATAAACCAAAGCCAAAAGCCACCAAATGCAAAAAGTTCATTTATTTATAATTAACAATATTCAACATTGCTTTTAAGTTATTTTAATAAAAATTTAAATTTTTCTGAGTTTATTTTACAATATAAATGATTTCGAAATGTTCTGTTTGGAACATTTCGTGGGGGGCAACGCAACAGTGAGAGAGCAATCAGCTGACACAATTCTACGGAAACAATCCAAAATCCCACGTCAACGATCTACGATACTACGGACCGGAACGGTGGTGAGAATTCATTTACATGGCCTGTCATTAGTTTTGATACGGGCGTACGTTTACGTTGGTGAGTGTAAGTACCATAAAAGATGTTCTAGACGCTCGCCTCTATAACTTGTCGCGATGGTTTGCCTTTTCTTTTCATCCGATCGACCACATCTGTATAACCGTTTGTCAAAAATTGAATGATTGTTACCCTATACTATAGGGTTTTTTAATAATACGTCCGGAAATTTTTCCCGTAAAAGATGGTTTCGTTGCTTGAGTAGCGCCGTCTTGTTGAAAACAAACATTGTCCAGATCAATACCATCCAATTCTGGCCATCAAAAATCGTTAATCATCTCTCGATAGTGCAATCCATTCACCTGAAACACCTGTTATTGGAAACCCCTTTATTACTTACTCTATGCTTTAAGGCAGAAAACAAATATCTACTTCGTTTTACAGATACTTCGTTTAATAAATAGAACCAGCCCATCTAGCAACAAGGTTAGGTTAGTTAAAATAGGTTGACCACAGATACCACAGGGGCACATTTCGATGGCCAGAAAAATTTTCTTAGTCCTATTTGGCAAATCAATCAATTTAAGTTAATCAAGCCATCGAATCCAATCCGAAGTTCATTATTATAGTTATCATCATTATCATTATAGTTAGAGGCATTCGAACAGAAAGTGCTGAATAGCTTATGTTTCTACTACATCTATACAGTTCCAACAGAAATCGTTAGGTGTGAATTCATATGGGCTCAGAGTTCCATTACTATATTCATTTTTGAGTGCTTAAATAGTTTCCGAATTCGCCATCCAGCGAGCATTGGCCACGGAGAACGCGATGTATTACTGGTAGTCCGCTTGCTCTGACCTTCTACGCAACTTCAGAAAATAAAAAGGGTATTTATCTGTGGATTTGATTGCACAAGTCCTGCCTCAAGTCTATTTTTCACGCACTCGTCTCCTTTCTGTCTAGAAACTAGAAATACAGGCCAAATAGTTACATGCAATTTTAACTAATACAATTAATACGCTATTCAAGTTCTAACAGAAAAAAACTATGTATTTATAAAGCCACGCAGCTAAACAAAGATGGTAGTCAGCTTCCTGTGTACAATTTAATTTTAGCGCTTTTTAAAGTATTCTAACAAAAAGTAAAAAATAAACAAACACTTTTAACTCATAAAAAATTGGCCAGCACTTTAAGCAACTGCATGAAAAACAATAAATATGCATGTACAGTGGCGAGCACAACTGATTAAATGTTGCCACATTCATACATTTTTCATTGCAGTAAAGTCATTTTTCAAAATAATGCTTTCAAATTTTTAAGTTAAATGGTCCAAGTTTTAGGAAATAAAACGTATTAATTTAAGCTTACAAAATATTTAAATATAAAAAAGATGTTACAAAAATTATATTTAGTCAATTTTGCATGTGCTCAAACTCGACAGTAACGCTTTATTCTTAATACCGCTATCCTTGCCATTATTTTTCTGTTGTTAAAATTACCTTTTTCTTGTCTCGCGATAAGCAAAATAAAGCTAAAAAATTGAGTTGATATTAGCCGCTTCGTCGTCAAACTTGCTGTCTTGTTCAAATTAAAAGGATTTTTCTCATATATTAATCGAAATGAGGAAGATTTATTGACTGAACGTTTGGAACTTTTCCATCAGACTGTACTTAACGTGATTAAACAGCCGAATATAAAGCCTCCAAAGGTTACAAAAGCCGTCCCAATCTAATTTCGGACAGAGATCAGCGAGCAATGGAGAGATTATTAACTCATCAAGTAGCTAAAACACCAAAAGAAGACGCGCAAAAGATTAAAAGCCCGTCAGTGAGTGAATAGCATACTGAGAGCTGAAAAAATAGGATTGGAGGCTGGAAAAGGGTGATATGATCTGATGAAATCCGTATTAAGCGTTATCTGTGGGATGGGAGTCAGTATTATTGGCACCAATCGAAAGAAAAGCTGCAACAGGAATAGGTGGAATAATGAAAAAAAAGACTACTTGAATATCTTATAGCCCAATTTACCAAATTTTGTTTACCTAAGCGCATATCCAACAGAAGAAGCAATATTTCGGCAAGACGGGAACCCGAAACATACCGCGAAAATTGTTCATTAGTGGATACAAAATCAGGACTTCCAGATTTTATAATGATTAGCAAAGGGTCCTTATTTAAACCCGATTGAAAAAGTATGGGCTAATCTAAAGAAACGGCTACCATCTTACGAAATGACTCCAAAGAGCATCAACGATCTATGATCGAGAGTTCAAAAGGAATGGCGTGATCTTCAACACTCATTTATTGAAAAACTGGTCGAAATCATGCGAAGACGTCTAAACAGCGTCATTAAGGCTAAAGGTTTGTGGACAAAATATTAATATTAGGTTTTATGTAATAGGACTATCAATAAGTTCGTGCGGTTTTACAACAGATGGCGTAACTTGATTATTATTCCATCGATCCACATTTCCAAACATTCATTGGAGAGCTACTGTCGTAAGGCACAAACGTCAGTATAAGTTTTTTATTTGAAGCGTAAACAACAATATTTTTACCACACTGTGTTTTTGCGGGGAATTCTTCTTCATTATTTTAATATGAAGAAAAAAGCAGCCGAAAGTCATCGTATCTTGGTGGAAGTTTATGGTGAGCATGCTCTATCTGAGCGAACGTGCCAGAAGTGGTTTGCACGCTTTAAAAGTGGTGATTTTGGCTTGGAAGACGAAGAACGCGAGGGTGCGCCGCCAAAGTTCATGGATACCGAATTGGAGGAATTGCTCGATCAAGATCCGGCTCAAACGCAAGAAGAGGTTGCAAAAACTTTGGGAGTTGATCAATCAACCATTTCCAAACGTTTAAAAGCCATGGGAATGATCCGAAAGGTAGGCCATTGGGTGCCGTATGAATTGAAGCCAAGAGACGTTGAACGCCGTTTTATGGCATGCGAACAACTGCTTCAACGGCACAAAAGAAAGGGTTTTTTGCATCGAATTGTGACTGGCGATGAAAAGTGGGTCCATTACGACAATCCAAAACGTCGGGCAACGTATGGATACCCTGGCCATGCTTCAACATCGACGTCGGCGCAGAATATTCATGGCCTGAAGGTTATGCTGTGTATCTGGTGGGACCAGCTGGGTGTTGTGTATTATGAGCTACTGAAACCGAATGAAACGATTACGGGGGATGTCTACCGACGACAATTGATGCGTTTGAGCCGAGCACTGCGAGAAAAACGGCCGCAATACGCCGATAGACACGACAAAGTTATTTTGCAACATGACAATGCTCGGCCACATGTTGCACAAGTGGTCAAAACATACTTAGAAACGCTCAAATGGGATGTCCTACCCCACCCGCCGTATAGTCCAGACCTTGCGCCATCCGATTACTATCTCTTCCGATCGATGCAACATGGCCTGGCTGACCAGCACTTCCGTAATTACGATGAAGTCAAAAAATGGATCGATTCGTGGATTGCGGCAAAACCGACCGAATTTTTCACAAAGGGAATCCGTGAATTGCCAGAAAGATGGGAAAAAGTAGTAGTAAGCGATGGACAATATTTTGAATATTAAATTTGTAACCATTTTACGTCAATAAAGTTTCAAATTTCGAAAAAAAACCGCACGAACTTATTGATAGTCCTATTAATAAAAGGTTTCGCCGAGCAAAATTTATTAAATAGAATTTTTTGTTATTTTTGTAACATCTATTTTATTTTTAAATATTTTGTAAACTTGAATTGATTCGTTTTATTTCTTAAAATTGAAGCATTTAACCTGAAAATGTGATGGCATTGTTTTGAAAAAGGCCTCCACAAAATCAAGAATGCATAAATGTGGAAAACATTTAGTCGGTTCTGCTCGCCATTGTACATCCATACATAAGCTGAGCATGAGAAGCGATGGGAAATATGGTATACCAACAAAAACAACAATAATTGCCAGCAATGCCAACAAATGCTTATTACAACAGTGCAAAGTTTACACGCTGCCACCGTTAACATGAGCTTTGCATACTACCAGGCGCATATTCAAGCGCTCAAAAAGCTACACCGCAAAAACAGTTCACACCCAACGTTCAACTGTTGTGTATTGAATATTTTTGTTATTTTTGATGTTGATGCTGCTGTTTTGCTGACATTGGCGACCACTGATGCGTTGATAGCCGCAGGTGTCGCTATTTTTTTATATGTACCTAGCAAAATATGAGTGCATATATAGATTTTTGTTCGGTTTTTTATGTTTTACTTTCAACTGTTTTTTGTTGTTCTTTGTTCTTTGTTGTTCCCTTTTTTTTATTGCAATTTTTTATGCGTCTGCTTTGCTGTCGCGGGAAATAATTTTTTTGCTTGTTTTCTATTTTTCGACTTCAGTTCAACACTTCTACCCACTGAGAACCTTGTCGCACATAACAGATTTATAAAAACATTTATGTTCCATTTGTGTACCGAAAATTATACAAACACATACAAGTGTACGGTTATCTGAACACAGCCAGACCAGACTCTACAATAACAAATAACATAGCTGGCTGCTAAAGTTCGGCGGCCACAATTGAGCTGGTGAACATTGCGTGTGCATAGACATAGACACCGCATATAGTGACCCTGCCGGGAAAAGTCAAACTGGTATGTAAATATTCTACAATAGTTCAGAAGAAGATACTATTTAATAGAAGAAAACATACTCGTTCGTCATTGACTATAATAATAATAGCAGTAAAGGATTAGCTCGTCGGAAAAGTAGCTGATTTTGGTTTTTATTTTTTTAGATAAGAAAATTTATTTATTTTATTTATTTATTTAAGTCTATGAATTACAATCCTTACAGACTATGATACAAAAGTTGCTTAGATTAAGCTACACATATATTATATGTATTTAAAAACTATACTAGCTACTAACTAACTATAATATAGAATTCAAAAGATTTAAAAGTGCTGTTCTTGAAAGCGAGAAATCAAGAAGAACATCATTATGAACGGCATTTAATTCCCGTAAAGCACGAGTAATGGGAGCATTACTGGCATACGTAGTTTTAAAGTTTCCCCCATAATAAGGGTAGAAGTTCCTAAGAGATCGCTGAGGAACATTAAATCGAATCCTTTCCAACAAGTAGGGACAATCAATTACTCCAGTAATAATATTATGAGTAAAAGACAGACACAGTATAGTCCTACGAATCTCTAAGGACTTGAGACTTATAAGCATGAGACGAGCAGAATATGATGGCAAGGGATCAATAAAATTCAAGGACCGAAGGGCATATTTGAGAAATATTTTTTGCACACGTTCGATTCTATTAATAGCTTGCTGACTACAAGGTCTCCAAATAAAAGCAGCATATTCTAAGTGAGATCTAACAAAAGATGTATACAGTAACTTAATGGTATAGGGATCAGAGAACTTAGTGGCGTTCCGTCTGACGAAGCCCAACATCGAAAAAGATTTAGAAGTAATATAATTTATATGGTTATTAAAAGAGAATTTGTTATCGAAGATGACGCCAAGGTCCTTAAACTCACTAACACACTGCAGGACACAGGCCGAGATCCTGTACTTAGTGCACAAAATATTAGATGTTTTAGAGTACGATATTTGGAAGCAATTAGATAAGTTCAGCGAAAGTCGTGAATTCTGGCACCAGAAGTAAAGCCTATTCATATCGGCTTGAAGTTTAATGGCATCCTCTTGTGTCTTGATCGCTGAGAAGATCTTAAGGTCATCAGCATAAAGCAAAAATTTAGCAAATGTGAAACAACTTTTGATGTCATTAATAAATAACACAAATAAAAGCGGTCCCAAGATACTTCCTTGCGGAACACCTGAGGTGGCAGCAAAGGAGGTAGATGAAATACCATCGATTGTTACAACACAGCGTCTATTGCTCAAATAAGAGTTTATCCATTGCAGAAATGTAGAATGAAAGCCAAGACTAGCTAATTTTTTAACTAAGATTCTATGAGAAACTTTGTCGAAGGCTTTCGAAAAGTCGGTGTAAATACAGTCGACCTGGAAGCCAGCGGAGAAAGAATCAATGCAGTATTCACTAAAAACGGCCAGATTAGATACTGTAGATCTGTTAGCAATAAACCCATGCTGATTAGGGCAAATTAAAGATTTAACGGCAAAACTCAGCTTTGCATAGACCGCATGCTCAAAAATTTTGGAAATAGTTGACAGCTTAGAGATAGGCCTATAATTTCTAACGTCATTTTTATTGCCACTCTTAAAGAAGGGCGTAATGAAAGAGAGTTTCCATGCGTCAATGAAACACCCCGACGATAAAAATTTGTTGAAAATAATTTTCAGGGGATAGACGAAGGCCGGACAGTTTTTTATCAAAACTGCTGAAAGTCCATCAGTATCAGTTTGAGAGGATGATTTCAATTTAGTTGAAGCATTACTAATATCCTCAGAAGAGAGGCAAAGACTTCCAAAGTTCAGGGCATAATCTAAGTCAGAAGAAAAGTCGGATGGGCGATCAAGTTCGTCGTCAGCAAAATTAGATTTAAAAAATTCAGCAAACAAGTTTGCCGTTTCAGTTGGGCTTCGCGCCTGGCTATTATCGAAAAACATACCAGTGGGAACACTGGCACTACTCCTTCTAGATTTTATGTATTTCCAGAAGATTTTGGGATTCGCTTTAATGTTTAACTCTATATTGGTAATATAGCTGTTATAGAGAGATTTATTTAAATCGTTGAAATCCTTTAACGCTTGCTTATATTTAACGAAGTACAAATGATTCTTCGTAGATTTAAACTTCTTGAAATAATTATTTTTAAGATTTTTAAGCTTTTTCAGAGACTTAAAATTTATGACTGGTAAGTTGAGTAAACGGGCGGACCTCGTAGCCGAATGAGTTGGTTGGTGAATTTTGAAAGTGCGTAGGCTCGAATCTCCATGTATGAAGCTCCAAAGTGATAGAAAACATTTTTCTAATAGCGGTCACCTTTCGGCAGGCAATGGCAAACCTCCGAGTGTATTTCTGTCATGAAAAAGCTCCTCATAAAATATACCTCCCAACGGCCTAAATTGTACACCCCTCCACAAATAGGAGGAAATGCTCGGCCAAATACCCAAAAAGCGTGGAGTAAGCCCAAATTATTTATCTATTTTTTTAATTTAAATTGAATAAAAACGGTTTTTATTTTTAAAAAAAGGTTAACCAGTTACTGCATCTGAAAGAAGCTTCATTTTACTTGAAAAAAAAAACAACTGTATTCACATTTATTATGAAAAGGAATTTTTAAAATGAATTGAATCAGCAATTTTTTTTTTCTATTTTTGTTGGTCTAAACTGGTTACTGAAGAAACATATCAGAGTAATGTGAAAACTATCCTTAATATTGGTTATTAAATATTCTCTAACACAAATTTATTCGACTAACAAAATTAACACAGCAAATGTTAGAAACGTCGTCGCTGGAAATTAGCGGTCGTCGGAATTCATAACAAGAAATAGCCTCAGACAAGGTCACGGTCTTCCATGCCTGCTGCTTAAGCTCGCCTTAACAAAAGTAATAATACTTCATGAATAAATAAATACTAATAATTTTGCTGATGCATGACCAGACATTACGTGGGACATCACCGTATTAAAAATGCCACTTGCTAACATGGGAAAAAATAAACTGGTAGTAGTTTTCCCCGCAGGGTTATCAAGTGCTTGTTGTTTGTAATTTGTAATACATCAGTGGTGAGAAATAAAATTTAAATTGTGCCAAAATTTGTTTAGGAATGTTTCGTTGTTAAAGCGGGAGATGTGCTTCAGAATTTGTAGACATTCGTTGATGGAAACTAGAACTTTTTATAATATTCTATTATTTTCTCAAAGGGGAAAAACTATGTAATTAATTCAATGTGTCTCGTTTAGTATAGGTCAGGGTACATACATAATTATTTGGGCAAAAAAGCTGGTCAATTTATTCATACATTTAAGTAACGGCTGCGCAACTCCGTATATGAATACATACATATATACATCCATATGTGCACTGTGTTCACATAGTTAAGTCTCTTTTTTTTTTTAAATATTCGCAATATTTTTCGTGGCAAATTTTTTTCGTTCCTTTACTATAAGAATATATTCCATTGTGTAACAAAAACCTTCTAAATCAAAGTACCAGGATTTCTTCAAACCTCACAAAAATTTAATAAATTTCAAAGAATTGCATGAAAAGTTTCAACTTTTTAAACAGAATTTTCAGAAAGCATCTTGGTACGCAGTTATATATAATTGACACTTATACCCTTTTTGGGTATTTGGTCGATATCCTCCTTCTAATATATTTGTGGGAAGTTTTCATTCAATTTTAGTATAACAAATTGTGAGTTTCAAGCCGCTCAAATTGTGCTGTTGAGAATTTCCTTCTACATAAAACCTTTAAGAAAAAAAATTATCAAAAATCAAACTTATACTTTAATATACAAAAATTGAATAAACTTTAAAATTGCGTGCCACAACCTTTTCTAGAAATTCTAATTAAAAACCTCGAAATTGTGACGAAAGTTTGTGGAAGTTTTCTAATATTTATACATATTAAGTTGGAAGTTTGGATGCGTATGATTTTTGTTAGACAATGAGCTACACCTTTACAAGAAAATAATGAGCGTTCAAAAGGAAAAAGTCAAAACCGGTCAAAATTATGATGTTTGCTGCGGCCGCCGTAGCCGAATGGGTTGGTGCGTGACTAAAATTCAGAATTCACAGAGAGAACTTAGGTTCGAATCTCGGTGGAATACAAAATTAAGGAAAAGTTTTTTCTAATAGCGGTCGCCCCTCGGAAGGCAATGGCAAACCTCCGAACCAAATATCTGCCGTTCGGAATCGGCTTAAAACTGTAGGTCCCTCCATTTGTGGAACAACATCAAGACGCAAGCCACAAATAGGAGGAGGAGCTCGGCCAAACACCCAAAACGGCTGTAAGCGCCAATTATATATATATATATATATATATATAACAGGTGACGCTAAAGTAATCCTCCTATCAGAAAATGCTATAAATTTTGCGATTGGCCCCTAATGTCCGTTCTGTTTTGACATTTGTGTAGTAAACACATGCGAAATACACGTTTATAAACAATGTTACACTACACTGCTCCAGAACGCGGAATATTGCTGACTATTTATTTGACCAATAATCGGTCGGTGACTTTGGCACAAAGTGAATTTTGTCGCAGATTTCCTCGCCGTTCAACGCCTACTGGTGAAACACTGCGACGTTTAGCCGCTCGCCTCGAAGAGACTGGCACAACGCGAGATGCTGCCAGGCGTGGCAGACCCCGGAGTAGCCGTTCTGCAGAGAATATTGCTGCTGTAGCCGAGGATGTCATGGAAGCGCCGTTGACATCGACCCGACGACGTGCCACGCAAATGGATATCAGTCGACGGTGTTTACAGCGAATTTTGGTACAATATTTGAAGATGTTTCCGTACAAAGTCCAGACGGTGCATCAGCTGTTAGCTGCTGACCGCCAATCGCGTCTAACATGCGCTGAAGCCATCCTTAATCACCACCAAGAGGAAGATGGTTTTTCATCAAAAATAATCAAGAGTGATGAGGCCGATTTCCATCTTAGCCGGTACGTAAATAAGCAAAATTTACGCTTCTGGGGCACTGAAAATCCGCGTGTAACCCACGAAGAGCCAATTCAGCCGCTCAAAGTCACTGTATGGTGTGCTGTTTTCGCTGGAGGAGTCATCGGACCTTTTTTCTTCGAAGACGTCGCGGGCCAAACGGTTACTGTGAATGGTGAGCGCCTATCGCCGGAAGTTTTGGCCAAAGCGATGGAAAATGCCCTAAAAAGGTCTCAAATGGCAATCAACTGTGGCGGCGGCCATTTACATGACATCATATTCTCGACTTGATGTAAAAAAAATTAAAAGACCAAATTAAAATAATCCACAAGAAGAATCAAAGTTTTCCATTTTTTTTTAATTACAGCCAAAAAACATCTGAAGGTTACTTTTGTGCCACCTTGTATATGATTGCTGCGAACTGTAAGTATTGTTCAACTTGCCGGGGCACTACTAAAAACACTTACTTCAAGCAATTTTCGATTACTATACCCACTAGGTTGTTCACTAAGTTTGGCGGTTCGATTAGAAAAACACAATTTTATGGTTTGAAATAATATTTATTATTCAGTATATAGACTCCCTGGACATCAATACATCTGTTTTAACGAGATTCCAATTTATGAATTCCATCCTTAAAGTAAGAATCTGGAAGAGCTACAAAATAGGCTTCAACATCTGTTATGACCTCATGATTCGATGAAAAACGCTTTCCGCACATGCATTTTTTTAGGTCTGGAAACAAAGTCGCTAGGGGTCAAACCTGGTGAATAAGATGGATGTTTCAACTATTCGCACTTTAATTCATGGATTTTAGCCATTGTCAAAATGCTCTTGTGACACGGTGCATTGTCCTGATGAAAAATTATTTTTTTCTTTTGCAAACTGGGTCTTTATCTCGATTTTTTTCCTTCAGCTGGTCTAAAAGATTACAATAATATTCAAAATTTATTGTTTTATTAGTTGCAAGTAGTCCACTACTTCAGTCAAAATATTGTTTACACTGCCCAACGAGATCCCTAGGGCTTCTACTAAATATCTTTCAGTCAATGGACTATTTTTCAATACGATATCCTGTATTTTTCCTACGATTTCTGGTGTTACGAGGGGTGCCTTTTATATGTCGAGATTAGAAAACAAAAACAAATTTAAATCATCGAAAATCACACTATTGTTTTTCAAAATATTCTCCATGAAGATCTATACACTTTTGCATGCGTTTGAACCAATTGTCGAAGCACTTTTGCCACTCTGAATGAGGTACCTCCAAAACATGCATTCTGAATGCCGCAACCGCTTCTTCAGGTGTCGAAAAATGTTGACCTCTCAGTTTGTTTTTTACGTACGGGAATAAAAAGAAGTCATTCGGTGCCAAGTCAGGACTATACGGCGGATGACCCATTAATTCGATGTTTTGAGTGCTCAAAAATGCAGTTGTTTGAGCCGATGTGTGAGAGCTCGCATTGTCCTGGTGAAGAGTGATCCGTCTTTGGCGATTGGTTTTCCTAATTTCTTGGAAGACTACTGGCAAACAAATGGTTGTGTACCACTCAGAATTTACTGTTCTGCGTTGTTCTAGTGGTACGGTTGCCACATGTTCAGTTTTTCCGAAAAAACAGGCGAAGTGCTTCGTGCGCGAACAACTTTTGTTGGATTTGGCTCATCTTGAAACACTCATACAGTCGACTGCTGTTTACTTTCGGGCTCATACGCGTAAATCCATGATTCATCACCTGTCACGATGTCATAGACGTGTTTCGAAGCCCCGCGATCGTATTTTTTGGGCATTTCCTTCGACTAATCGACACGAGCCTTTTTTTGAGCGATTGACAAGTTGTGAGGGATCCAACGCGAAAAAACTTTTTTGACAGTCAAATGTTTATGCAATATTGAATGTATACTGGTCCCACTAATGCCTAAGATTGTCTCAATCTCACGATAGGCCACATGACGATCTTGCAATATCAGCTCGCGCACAGCATCAATGGTTTTCGGAACAACAACTGATTTTGGACGACCTTCACGAAATTCGTCCTGGAGTGAACTACGACCACGACTGAATTCACCATACCATCGATAAACACTGGTCCTTGATGGAGCTTCATCGCCAAAAAATGAATTAAGTTCATCCATGCAATGTTGCTGAGTTAATCCGCGTCGAAAGTTGTAAAAAATAATCGCACGAAAATGTTCACGATTTAATTCCATTTTTGGACCGAGATGAATCTTTTAAGTTACTGTAAACAACACAAATAGCGCTGGTATTTCAAAACGTTCAGAGTACGTAAAAGCCAAAAAATGTCAAACTGTGCGATACAGCTATCAGTTGCCAGATTGCAACACCAGGGTAGCCATATCCCGACATATAAAAGGCACCCCTCGTATTGCTGTTTTTGGACGTCCTAGTCATGGATCGTCTTCAAGACTTGTACGACCACGTTTAAATTCAGCGACCCATATTTCTACTGTACTAATTGATACCGCAAAGTCCTTATAGAATTTCGACGTTCGCTCATAAATTTCCTTTACTTTTAAACCTTCGAAAAATAAAATTTCATCACTGCCCTTGTGACACGTCGATACTAAATGGCTTATAAACAAAGAATGTGTGGACAGATTGAAATGAAACTTCACATCCGTTGATATGAAGAATGTGCCAACATAACAAAAAAAGAGGTGGTCTGTAAAGTCGGTTTACTGACGATAGTTAAACGTGATAACGTCATAAGAAAATACTGATTGAATGGTTGCATTTTTCAAAAGAAAATTTTAATTTTATTTGTTTGATAGATATTTGGTATGGATATAGAGAATGAGTTAACATTAACATAACATAATATACTTTAACATAACATAACATAACATAGCATAACACAACATAACACAACATAACATAACATAACACAACATAACATAACATAACATAACATAACATAACATAACATAACATAACATAACATAACATAACATAACATAACATAACATAACATAACATAACATAACATAACATAACATAACATAACATAACATAACATAACATAACATAACATAACATAACATAACATAACATAACATAACATAACATAACATAACATAACATAACATAAATAACATAACATAACATAACATAACATAACATAACATAACATAACATAACATAACATAACATAA
This sequence comes from Anastrepha ludens, assembly GCF_028408465.1. NCBI lineage: Eukaryota > Metazoa > Arthropoda > Insecta > Diptera > Tephritidae > Anastrepha > Anastrepha ludens. The sequence goes on along the minus strand of NC_071500.1, from coordinate 120,520,025 downwards.
CATAACATAACATAACATAACATAACATAACATAACATAACATAACATAACATAACATAACATAACATAACATAACATAACATAACATAACATAACATAACATAACATAACATAACATAACATAACATAACATAACATAACATAACATAACATAACATAACATAACATAACATAACATAACATAACATAACATAACATAACATAACATAACATAACATAACATAACATAACATAACATAACATAACATAACATAAACAAAAATACTCTGTACTAAAGCATTCACCAACAGCTTTCATTTGAGACCCATATTGTACATACATATCCGAAGGTTACCCGGGTCAACGTTTTGACATATATCTCAAGACCCTATCTACCAATAGGTATGCAAACTATACGGAAATCATCTTCAATACCTACTTAACAATGTGTGTAAGTTTGGTTTAATTCGGTTCAAAGACACGGCGGGTCCACGTTTTGGCATATATTTCGAGACCCTAGTCATCAATAGGTATGAAAATTACCCCGTATTAAAGCACTTATCAACAGCTTTCATTTGATATCCATATTGTATAAACACATTCTAGGGTCCACGTTTGGTCTCTATCTCGAGACCCTAATCACGGAGCGGATGGAAATACTCTGAACTAAAGAATTCACCAACAGCTTCCATTTGATACCCATATTGTACATACACATCCGAAGGTTACCCGGGTCCACGTTTTGACCTATATCTCGAGACCCTGTCTACCAATAGGTATCCAAACTATACGGAAACCATCTTCAATACCTCCTTAACAATGTGTGGAAGTTTGGTTTAATTCGGTTCAAAGACACGGCGGGTCCACGTTTTGGCATATATTTCCAGACCCTAGTCATCAATAGGTATGAAAATTACCCCCTATTAAAGCACTTATCAACAGCTTTCATTTGATATCCATAGTGTACAAACACATTCTAGGGTCCACGTTTTGGTCCCTATCTCGAGATCCTAGTCACGGAGCGGATGGAAAAACTCTGAACTAAATCATTCACCAGCAGCTTCCATTTGATACCCATATTGTACATACACGTCCGAAGGTTACCCGGGTTCACGTTTTGACCTATATCTCGAGCCCCTATCTACCAATAGGTATTCAAACTATACGGAAATCATCTCCATTACCTACTTAACAATGTGTGTAAGTTTGGTTTAATTCGGTTCAAAGATACGGCGGGTCCACGTTTTGGCATATATTTCCAGACCATAGTCATCAATAGGTATGAAAATTACCCCGTATTAAAGCACTTATCAACAGCTTTCATTTGATACCCATATTGTACATACACAACCAAAGGTTACCCGGGTCCACGTTTTGACCTATATCTCGAGCCCTATCCACCAATAGGTATCCAAACTATACGGAAACCATCTTCAATACCTTCTTAACATTGTGTGTAAGTTTGGTTTAATTCGGTGCAGACACGGCCGGTTAGCGAACACACACAAAAAGTTGACTTTATTTTATATATAAGATTTTTTTCAGTTTGTGTCCGAAAATGTAATCCATGTTACTCTTGGATAATGTAGTTTTCTAATGGTGAAAGAATTTTTAAAATCGGTCCAGTAGTTTTTGAGCCTATTCGTTACAACCAAACAAACAAACAACCAAACAAACAAACAAACAAAGTTTTCCTCTTTATAATATTAGTATAGATACATGTATTAGTATGCAACATATCTTATAAGGTATATGGTAAATATTACCATACATTTTTTCCTTCATATATAATAAAATAATAATAATAATAACATTAAAACAACAGGTATTATTAACAAACTTGGTTTTATTTTAAATTCTTCAAGTGAATCAAATTAATAATAATCAATAAGAAGGCATATGCAAATACAAATACATGAATTTATATATGTACATATGCGCATATACATACATATATACGCTCACTTAAGTAGGGGAGAGCAAGATGTCGAACGTTGCCGTTCGTTTGCTTTGTTTGCTTTGTCGTTCCTTCCGCGCTTTCGCTTGCAGTTCATTCAATGCAATGAGCAAGGTAACACTAATATGAGCAAGGTAACACTAATGAGCAAGGTAACACTAAAGAGCAAGGTAGCACTAATATGAGCAAGGTAACACTAATGAGCAAGGTAACTACATATGAGCAAGGTAACGACACATTTTTTCGTGCGTGCAGCCTATTAAATCGAATTATAAGACGTTATCACGTCAAAAATAATTAAGCAAATACCTTTCTCTTATCGCTTTCTCTTATCGAACCGCACTACAGTGAACAATCCAGTAGGTTTTGTACGAGAGTCGTTTAAAAATTCCGTCCAAAAATAAAAACTATGTATTTAACCTTTTTTATTTCTCGACATGATCTCCTTTTAGGCTTATACACTTCGTACAATGCAATTCTAGTTTGTCATTCCCTTCCCTGTATTCAAATTGGGTTCCGAGGGAGCCTGAGGCATAAGGAAAAGGAAAATTACTCGACTTTCTCGATTCACACGAATGCCAAACACAAAGAAATATACCTATCTGGCTGAAATTTGGTGTATGTTCTTCCAAGAGATGCTACTACCTAAACATGACCTTAATATGGGGAAAAATCAGTACTGAAGTTGAAAAATCAATATGGTATTGATTAAATCTGGAAACCCTAATCTCTAAATTTGGAGGTTGTAACCGAAACGCCGTTTTTTATTTATTTATTAAAAATATATTGAGGGGACATTTACTCCCGATACATATATTATATGCAATTGTTTGTATACTTTTTTCCCCCCCAGGCAACCGGCAAAACAAAGTTCGTTGATCAATGACAGAAAAACTGTTTTTTCTGACATGCCACAAAAATTATATTATATATATATATATATATATATTAATACCAATGCACCAAAGAATACAACAAGAGACACTTAGTACACATAGATACACATCCGTAGATATATAGGGAAAGAGAATAGAGGAAACGTAGTATGAATCGAAAACTTTTGTTGCAAGAATAATGTGACACAAACGCTGCACGTATATACATATACTTAGAACTTAGTATATATTTACCACTTATATGTAATATATATACATATACATATTTGTTATGTATGCGTATGTTTGTATGTAGATGTACACTAAGCGAAATAGCTTTATGGGACTAACCAACTTCATAATTTTTCTTCTAAAATAGTGTCATAATACTTTCTTGAGTTGCCTTATAATGTATTTAAATGAGCGCACGAACCTATCGCTATTTTTCCTTTTGGTTGAAGTTTCATTACGTTTGAGCATTGCCCGACATTTGAGTTTCCAGAAAGAAATAGTTATAAGGGACAACTGCTTTCCTCAAGATTTTATTTCTTGTTGTGGCGCGTCATATTTTTTTAAACATTTCACAAGTAAATGATGAACGGTAAAATAGACTCCTTTTATATTATATCGCAGGTAAAAAAACAAAAAAAATATTCCAATGACTCTCTAGCCAGATGCTTTTTTTTATTTATAAGAAAAAATGCCTGTCTATTTAAAATACGACAGAACTTTCCCTCCAACCCAATAAATCGAAAAAAAACCATTCACAACTTTTCGAAAGTTCCTGACGTAAAGGGTTTTTCAATTGGCGCGGGTCGATTTTGGCGCCCTGTGGCAGCCATTTTGTTTTGGTGACATCCGTCAAATCTTTTGTTTATTATTTAGTTGTTTCTGCCAAATCATCATGGCAAGTTACACGATTGAACAGCACGTTCAAATGATAAAACTTTATTATCAAAATGAGTGTTCATTAACGCAACCGTTGCGCGCATTGCGCCCATTTTTCGGTAGACGTGGTGGCCCTTCCAATTTCTTATAGCCCATATTGAACCACATGGACCTAGACGACATGAGGACGGCGCTACGTGCCACACAGCAAACGCCATTTTATTCCATTTCAACATCTACCCGCCCTTATTGAAAAACCCTTATATGGATAAGTAACAAGAACTGGTCCAAAGTCTATTATTGAATTGGCTGTCAATAAAAACATCAGCCCTAGCCTTAGATGTGAACTTTCTCCTAATATCATAAACAGAAGAATACAGCAAATTCTGAGTGAAGATTTAAATTTAAAATATCAAAATAGACTGGATAAACCGAAGCTTACACCACGAGACAAAGCAACTGTCTCGAATTCGCCGATAATCATAAGTTCTGGGATGATAGATGGCAATACATCATTTTGAGCGATGAAGAAATGTTATATCGATGGGCCTAATGGTTGTCAGAAGTATTGGAGAAAAATTCAACTTTCATGGTAGGTCTCTTAGGACCTAGGGTGCTTATTTCTCATAAGAAGAACGCAAAAATTTACATAGAGGTCTGTAATAATGGCCAGGACTTTAGGCCTATAAGTCTTACCTCATTTATCCCAAAAGTGTTTGAAAGACTGATTGGTTATCATATCCGAGAGCACATCGAATCTAAATTATCTCCAGCGCAACACGCTTACCTGAAAGGGAAATCCACCGAATCAGCTGTACACGAGGTCGTAGGGACTGTGGAAAAATCTGTAGAAGGCAAACAATTCACTTTGGCGGCCTTCATAGATATAGAAGCTGATTTTAATAACATCAGGACGGAGTCAATTATCATTGCGTTAGATAGACTAGAGGTGGAAAGACCTGTCTCTGGATCTCGTCCCTGCTTGGCTGCAGGGAAATTAATGCGGTCGCAAGAGGGGCTAAAGTCACGAGCTTCGTTCACAGAGAGACTCCGTAAGGAGGTGTCTTTTCGCCCCTACTTTGGCTAGTTGTAATTGACGAAGTTTTGATAATGCTAAAGAAGGGTTGGGTTAAGGTAATAGCATACGCCGATAACTTGGTCCTGATGGTATCGGGGCCGTTTCCCTCAGTCATGGCTGAGATTTTGGCTGTACTCAGCCGCTGGGCTGCCACTTGTGGCCTCCGAGTCAACACTGACAAAACGGAGCTGGTGCTATTTACCAGAAAATATAAACCTCCACACTTTCAACGCCCCAAATTAAACAACCACGTTCTCCCGCTCTCATCGAAAGTTAGGTATCTTAGAGTGATACTTGACTCCAAACTCCATTGGAAGCTACACATTGAAAATAGGGTAAAGAAGGCCAGTATAGCCTTCTACTCCTGCAAATCTATGTTGGGTAAAAAATGGGGACTCAAGCCACAGGTCGTGCTGTGGATGTACAACGCAGTGGTTTTGCCAGTTTTAACGTATGGATGCCTGGTTTGGTGGGAAGCTCTTCGGAAGGGCTATAATATCACTAAACTGAGGAGGGTGCAAAGGACTGCATGCATTGGCATCACCGGAGCATGTAAAACTTGCCCCAGTGCTACCCTGAATGTACTTTTGCACTTACTTCCCATCGACTTTTTCGTCATTTCCATCGCAGCTCAAAATGCAATCAGGTTAAAGGAGATTGGCCTCTGGAGGCAATCTCTCAAGGTACATGGTAGCATTTTCGGGCAGTTAACAAGCCGAAGTCTTTGCGATCTTGCAGATATGCAAAATGCTTAAAGAACGCAGGAGCGAGGAAGATATTAATATTTTCTCCGATAGTCAAGCCGCGATTAAGGCTCTGACGACACCACGGTGCAGAACGAAATTAGTAAACTCATGTAAAGAAGAGATCAAATCTGTTGGGTGTGCAGGTAACATTTCTCTGATCTGGGTTCCAGGACATAGGAGCATAGAGGGAAATGAAATTGCTGATGAACTTGACAGGAAGGGGACTGAATTGGTCTCAGAGACCTCCTACAGGGTCATCGGCATCCCCTTGACAGTTTTTAAAGGGGAATAGCGCAAATTATTTCTCAGGAAGGCGCAGAAAAGACTGAGCTCCATTTCTTCATGTGCTATTTCGAAAACCCTTTGGCCCCAATACGATATACGAAGGACTCCGAAAGTTCTTTAGACTCCTCGCCATTCAATTTCCAAACTCGTAGCTTTACCGGTCACTGGGCGATCGGCACATACCCGGAAAAACTAGGGTTACCATTTAGCCCTCATTGAAGAAGCTGTGGGGACCTTTCAGAGAACGAGACTGTAGAGCATTTTCACTGTAAATGTCCGATTGGCAGCTAGAAGACTAAGGTCACTGGGAGCTCCTTTCTTCGACAGCCTGAGGCAGTAGCCAACCGAAATCCAATCAATCTTATCCATTATATCAACAACTCTGGTTGGTTGTAGATATCTGCCTGCTGAAGGTGTCATAATGGTATCAAAACGGCGCTTTAGTGCTACTTGAGAAGTGCCAGGTGCACTTCAACCATTTCATCTACCTACCTACCTAACTACTCAAGAGGAATGAGCGAAATTCGACCTTAGTGACCTTCACTCGAAAATCAGTTACAATAAACGACGGAGGACATACAAGCTATTAAATATTATTTTATACTTCTTAAGATTTGATTGAGTATTAATTTTATCTATTTCTGTTTATTTATTGAATAAAAGGCTGAAAAAATCCTTTGCCTGGTTTTATTCTTACTTTTCTTTTCTTCCCTTGTGCCGAAAAGTAAAAAGGTTTAATCACTGATTATTTTAATAAAAAAACGCAAATTTGTTCAGTGTCCAATAGAGCTATTTCGCTTGGTGTACGAATATTAGTAGCGGAAGGAAATAGAGAAGCAATGCAAAGTTGTCTGCTGGCGCACACTACAGTATTTGTTTAAAGCGCTTTTCGTTTTTATTTTTATACTTTCTTTCAACTTACTTTCTCTGAGCTATTTTCAAAGTGCTCTTAAAATTTCGATTTATTTCTATAACAGTGGAAAGTTAAATATGTGGCTTCGTATTGTAGTGTGGTTAAGTAGCATATAAAACACACACACATACACTCGAATTATTTCAACACTTATATCAATAAAATATTTGTATTTCACTTTATGCTTTTATGATAAGCGGGTTTGCTACAGTTGGTTTCACTTTTTAAATAACCAATTGTTTCACTTAAATTTTCCTAAACTCCTCCCACTGTGCAATTCTCTTAACGTGCTATTCTGCTTTCTTTTCATTTTATTTGTGTTTTTTGAAATAAAATGCAGGTGGCAACGCTTTCGTATTGGTTGATTTCGGAATTTACTGTTCTTGAAGTTATTTGGCTCGATACCAATCTTGTAACAGTTAACAAACTAATTTTTTTCAAATGTAATCAGGTGGGAACTTCTGCCATGAGAAAACTAATTTGATATATCTGTCGTTCGGAATCGGTTTTCAACATCATCGGACTCTGTCAGACGTAATGTGGGTTCAAATATTCAAAATCGGTGATTATAATCTCGAAGTATTGAGGGAGTTGAAGTACCTAGGAGAGTAACCATTAATCATGACCACACAATTATGACGAACACAATTATGACGAACCGCGGTTATTTCCCTTTGTGCAATCACCTAAAGGGCTGTTTTCTAGATAGAAGAACGAGGATTTCACTATATATAAGGTAGTGAAACCTGGTCGCTCAGAGATGCGGATAAATAGAAGCTACTCATCTTTGAGAAAGCAGTTCTGCGAAAAATCTTTGGCGCAATTTGTGATAAAAGCGAATGGCGAAAGCGTTACAGTCATGAACTCGAAAAACTGTACATGACAGTGATGGTCAGCAGACTCAGATGGGTAGGTCATATAGTACGGGCTAATACCGAGTACCCACACCAACAAATACTCTTACGCTTTTAAAAGCGCCACAGACAGAGAAGAAGGGGCCACCCGGCGTTCAGATGGTTTGACGATGCAGATGACGGGTTTCGAGCATGGACGACACAGACATATGCTGCAGCGGGCAAAGACCCAACCAGAGTTGTCTAACCAAAAATGATGATGATAATGTATATGTAGCGATATACACATACATTTTTTGTTGTGGCTGTGATTGAATAAATCTAGCTGGGACTTGTGTTCAAACGCTATCAGAGTGGAGCTACTGATGAATTTCACCATATGTGTAATATTTAAGCCCGCAAACAGCTGATTTCACCTCATCCTTCAGAAGGTGCTGTTTTTTAGGTTAAAACCAAAAATGTTTGAAACATCTTCAAAGGTACCATCCCACCAGTGGTAATATACATCGGGCATGCTCCCACTAACACTATAACTTTCCTCACCTTTCGACTGTTGCCACCTTGGGATGCAGCAGCAATATCGTTAATCGATATCGACTTGTCGTCAGTTTTGGTTCACCTTAAGGCTTACCTCAGGCGTTCGTACTTATCAGCTGTTCGTAAATACAGTTGCCCCCACAGGAGTTCTGTTTCAAAACGGGTACTTTTCACGACGTACGTGTTCCAAGTTCTAGCTGGGTCGCATTCGCCTTTCTTCCGCAAGGTTCCTAAGGTGCTCAAGAATCATCTAGTCATTGTGGGCGATGTCTAAAATTCTAAAGTGGGTGGCAATAGCCTACAAAGCAGTAAGAACGGCGAAGAGCCTTCTTCGCTAACAGCTTAAGTGTTTAAGCTGCATGCTCCGAAAATTTCATGCATCTGTAAATACTTTTCACCTAAAATAATTCGAGCTACACACAAACACATGCACCTGTACTTTCTAAAGTGTAAATTTTAATCTCAATAATGTTCCAGGCATTTTGCTTCCTGCTTGCTTATATGTATTAGTATGTGTAATGGCACCCACTCCATTTTTTGCCGCTTCAGAAAATGCCTCTGCTTATCTTCAAGTGTCTAACTAAGCAAGTTGTTGACATCTTTGAGATTTCCGAACTGCAACGTGCACACATTTCCAATTTTCCTCAATTTTCACACTAACTCATTTCGCGCTGCCAACAAACGACGTTGAAGTGACGCTTTGACAACATCCTTTGCTTTTCTACATACAACAACATACGTAAATACATACATACATATATGTTGTACGCACGAGTATTTGGGCGTTAATGTATTCGCCGCGCGACCTACAAATTGCCAGCAATCAACAAATTGCTCCATTTTCCAAACGTTGCTTACGTGTTGGCACCGCGCGACAGTTTTCGGTGCTATCCGAAACAGCTGCTCAACTCTGCTGCATAATTTTGTTATTGTTGTTGTTGCTGATATTGCTACTGACGTCACCATTATTGTTGTTGCATGCAGGTTCTTTTGCCATTTTGCCGATTTGGTAATTGTGCGCGTTCGACTTGCTTTTATTGGAATCTCAGTTGCTGTTGTTGTATGTAACAACATGCATGAATCCACACACATATATACATATCCATATGTAGTAGCATAGAATTTCTGTAGTTTCTATTACTACTGATGTTGTTCCCTGTCTTATCCTTTATCCTGTGTTTGCCATGCTTTGTTTTTGTTTTTGTGCTATTTTCTTTTCCACTTGTACTTTCATTTACACATTTGTTTGCATATTTGTTTAAGCTTGTGAAATGGAACTCGATTAGGCACTGAGCCATGAGAATGTTTAACATGCATGCATAACTATGTGTGAAGAAAAATAACAACATAATTAAGTAACACTGCAGCAATGCAAATACAATGCAGTATGGAAAGTCGTCACCTTTGAAACTAGAAATACTGAAGATAGACTCTCATCAGTACTTTTCCACTCTCTCACAAGTGTTGGAATACATATTCTTTGCTAGATTAGAAAAAATACTGAATAATATAATACCAAGCCATCAATCTTTATTAACACCGATAACAATGTCAGCCAAATTGAAATCCAACGTAGAATCTCCGTCGCCATCACGTGCTACCTTGGACTAAGTAGGCAATTGAGTAGTAAAGTCCTCTCTCGACGAACAAAACTAACACTCTACAAGACTCTCATCATGCCCGTCCTAACGTATGGCGTAGAAGCTTGGACGATGACAACATCCGATGAAGCGACGCTTGGAGTGTTCGAGAGAAAGATTCTGCGTAAGATTTTTGGACCTTTGCACGTTGGTGACGGCGAGAAACATAGTGCAGCGAATAAAGATCAAGCGGCTACGTTGGCTGGATCATGTCATACCAATGGAAACAAACCGTCTGGCTCTGAAAGTAGTCAATGCGATACAAGCTGGTGGTAGTAGAGGAATAAGAAGGCCTCCTCCGTCAATTTGGATTTAGACGACAGTAGGCACAGAGCGGAGTTGTCTACCTAGATAATAGCAAACGTTTTTGACAGGGTATGACATAAAGGAGTACTGCATAAGCTCAGTAGAATATTAGCTCGGAATTGCTTCACCATTCTCAATAGTTAGCTGAAACCCGACATTTCTCTATAAAGTGCTACGGCGAATGTTCAATCATGATGCAAATGACAGCAGGTGTACCTCATGATAGTGTCCCGCGACCTCTATTGTACCTGATACTCTCAGCCCATATTCCGATCCCAACACCAAACAATTGCATGATGCCACATTCACGGATGGCACGACCTGAATGGTAAAATAGAAAAAAACACTACTGGCATTCTTCTACAAACAATAAATGGCACTGCAACATGGCTCGATAAATGGGAAATAGAAGTCAGCAAAGATAAAACGATACAAGTAATATATGCAAACAGAAAGCCTAAACAACATCAACTAACAATAAAAGCACAATGAAATAAAAATCCTTCCTAGTATATAAAGCATTTTGGTACAACTATAGATGATAAACTATATGACTTGTAGAAAATAAACGAAATGAAATCAAAAATAAGTAGAAATGCAAAAAAAATAGCCAAACGGAGATTAAAACGATTAACTCCAACAGAACTCGTAATATAAAATAAAATTAGTTATATCACTTTATTTATTAAATGTAATTATAATAACTACTAGCATTCCCCAGTGGGCTTCGCACCACCATACATAATTTTTTTTTTATATTGAATCGTCTGGCGTGTTCCCCAATTGGTGTTTTATCGGCTTTTATTATTATTTTGTGGTCATCGGTGGGCATCAGATCAAGTGCCACTTTGAACAATTTCACCAATTCATTGTGTTGATGGAACATTGTTTGCAATTCATTCACGATTGATCTTCTCGTATTCGTCGAAATTGCACAGCGCTGATCTAATTCACGATTCTCATCACCAATAAAATATATTTGCAAAAATTGATGGCCACCATCTGGGAATAGTAGCAAAAACCCAGCTCTATGGTATATTTGATCTTGAATCTGTAAAGTTCGAGAAAATTATGTATATAGAATGTTTGCTCGTCTTGCACGTGGCATTCTTTCAGTACAATATATTACTAATTAAATGTAATACCGAAATATTGAAAATTATTTCAAAAAACAGTATATTACAGGCATTTCGTATGAGAGGAAACCATTACTCACATAAAATGTCAGGAACGGCTGCACCGATTTCAATCAAGCTTCACACAAACCACCTCCTCAAAGATAGAAAAGAACTCTAAAATTCTTGTGTTAATCGGTTCGGCGGCTCTTGAGTTATAATATTACCAAGGAAATGTAACTTCTTTTTATATATATAGATATTGTTTAAATTGAACAGATTGTAATTTAAAAATGGTAACAAAAAAAATATTTTCATTGATTCAGAATATAATATCACCTATTGCCATCGCTCAGAAAAAAATTTAGTTCCTTAAGGCCCCGAAACTGGACTTGTACATTACAGAATCTTTACTGATGGCTCTAAGACTGGCTCTGGCTAAAGTTCTTTAATCTATGTCTAGAACTTATAAGTAGGAGGGTTTTATCTTTTCACTGCTTGGGTGAATGTCATCGGAGCGAAGAAAGCAAAATTCCAGCTTGGGTCGCGAGTTTCTTTTAACCGTAACTGATTTGCTTGTTATAAATAATAATAAAAAGCCATTGTTTTTTACGGCAATACTCATCTTAAGAAAAATTCAGCGAATACGATGCACATTATTATAATTATTCTTCGAGCATAATATGGTGCAACCTATGATGCGATTTGGCAGAAAATGTGTTCTGAAGCTTCAAAATGAAATTCGCGAAAACGGCAAACGCTTGCCCCTACCAATTATTGTGTCCTGAAATGCTAAAGAAGACTACAATATCCCGTGTAGTATACACTGATGGTTCATATGCAGGAGGAAATTGTTTAGCCTACTTATATCCTGAACTCATAGATCTCAACTCCCTGTCGTCCCAGTCATTGCTAAATTCCTTTACATGGGCTTTGATGGGTCCACAAAATGGTTCTAGTCCTTGAAATTTTGAAGTAGCGCCTAAGCACAAGCTTCATGACCAGGTATGCAACATGTTTTTTGCACCCGTTGTATTGAGACCAGCCGTTCATCCATTTGCAGCATAAAGGGCCAGACAAAGGACCTTCATATAAGCATTAGCATTCTATCCAGTCCAGAAAGCTTAGCTCAGCTTAGCTCAGCTTTGTTTCTGTTTTTACTTTTTACTTGGAATAGTATCAGCCCGTGGATCGACCAACAAATGCTTCTACATACACTCCTTCTTATCATTAAAACAAATTAGTCAACTTCCAAGCTGACGTGGAAGAGCTTTCAGCTATTTGATGGGTCTCGGACATCGTTTTACTGTGTTTAAAATAAAACATGATATTGCCTCTTTGCTTGAAACTCATTTTACGGCAGATGATTCCAAAATACTCGTAGTGTCAAATTAGACGCAAAAACTCCGCTTCTATAGGGTGGCCCATGTAAAATTTGCTTTTTTAATTGGCTATAAAAAAAAAAACTAATCAATATTTTTCCAATTTTGAAGACTTAACATTGTCATTTATGAATGAAAAAATAATATCGTTCAAATGACTGCCATGACTGTCTTTACAGTAGGCCATTCGATCAACCCAATTTTTAAGCACATTTTCGATTGTTTGAGCTCCAATTTCATGAATGGCAACTTCGATTTCGTGTTTTAAAGCATCAATCGTCTCTGGATGGTTCGCATAGCGTTTGTCCTTAACGGCTTCCCACAAAAAATAGCACAACGGGCTTAAATCACTGCTCCGAGGCGGCCAATTGATATCGGAATTTCGGCTGATTATTCGGTTTTCAAAAACGGTAGTCAAAAGTTCGAGTGTAACTTTGGCAGTGTGACAAGTTGCACCGTCCTGTTGAAACCAAATGTCGTCCATGTCATCCTCTCCAATTTTTGGAAACAAAAACTCGTTGAGCATGTCACGGTAACGTTCGCCATTTACTGTAAACGCGGAAGAAGAAGAAGACTCACCACTTTGGAAATAGGTTTTCAATATTTCCCAATTTTGTTCAAGCGTATAGCGTCCCATTTCGTAAATGTCAAACCTTTAAGGGGGGAAGCTGGTCTAGAATTTTGAAAAAATCGAAAAATTTGTTTTTGTCTTAAAAGGTGCTTTAGGGTCTTAGAAATAATATACCAAATGAGGGATGCCAGCAAAAATGTCTAAATGCCCAAATTTTTCATTCGACGGCAGTGCCTCACAGGTATGCCCCGAACGCTACTTACAACTTTAAACGCGTTTTTCTCGAAATCACTTTTTTTAAACTGGCCGAAGACATAACTCGAGCAAATCTTTACCGATTCTTACGAAATCTTGACAATACATTCGAAATACCTTTCTCCGGAGACGTACGTAGGATTTTTTATTTATATTACATAGTTTTTTTTTTAATCAACAATTTTATGTCGTTCTTTATAGTGAAAATTGTAACTTTTTGTTCAAACGTGCACCATTTCGCGAAAAAACAAAATATCGAAAAAATCCTACGTACGTCTCTTTCTGTTGTTATATAGAAACTAAAAAAATTTAATTTTTTGATCCAGGACAAAAATTAAGGAGTTTACGTCTTCGGCAATGGACCCACTAGAAAAAAAGGCGCCTTAGGAGAACTGCTGGACAGCGGCCATTTTGAAATTAATTCAGACGAAAAATTTTGTATTTGTACTATGAAAGCTATATTATTAAACCTATTTCACAGATTTTCGATTGATTCCTTTGTTGAGTCAAAATAAATTCATAAAATATGCCAATTTTTTGCGCTCTAGACCAGCTTCCCCCCTTAAGGAAATTATGAACACATTTGACATGTCATTTGTGTTTTCATTCTTAAAAAAATAGGTGGTTCAAAAATCAAACGTTATATGGCCCACCCTTTATTAAAAGGAATACTAGGATATTTTGGTATGCATAAATGGTGAATGCATAAAATGGGAAATGGCATACTTGCTCGGCAGGAAAAAGGAAACCCAGGCGTACAGGCCAGGCTCAGTCAGGATACTTATTGAGCTTCATTAGGTGGAACAAATTTATATGTGGATGAGTATGAGAGAAGGATCGACATTACAAAACGAATACGAATATGCAAGATTAAAGATCCAACACGCTCCATTATCTTATCAGGCATGGAGTGAGAGTAGTCACGTACTTTTTTACTACTCACTGACATCTAACACGTTGTGAGACGAAGAGCAAGAAATAGTAGAGCAGTAGATGAAGTCTAGTCGCAGTTACTCTATCTCCTGAGACTAATAGGCTTTCCAATTCGAAGTGACAGTCTTGCTGCTCCCGAGGTTTTGACCAGCCATGTAACTACTTTAAGAATGGTCGCGATTCAACTACATTGGACTTGCTTCTCTTTGGATCTCAAACCAATGTGGGCTTAAAACGAACTTTTTCTAGTCAGCAAATCAGTTGCAACACTTCTTCTTTCAAACAACAAAGCTACCGTCAGGAAATACATGAATATTTCCCTGAAGTTTGAGGAGAAGGTATAAAGAACTGAGGGTGGACAAAGCTCGGTGCCCTCATTTTTCTCAAATATTTATATGGTATAACTGAAAAGATGATAATAAAACGGTAGATCTAATTTCTTTGGTGTTGAGCAGAATAAGTTGGCAGAATACCTTAGGCACCGCTTCCTTGAATTTGTAAGTGTGGGACAAAAGGCTCATGCAAATTCTACTAAAATCGAGTAGACTTAAAAGCTTAAAATAAGAGATTGTGTTTCAGTTAATTGCAATTATTTTGCCTTATCAACCAACTTTTGAAATACTTTATCGACCTTCGTTTATTCTACTTTGAAGTTTTGATCCTTTTTGGGGTACCACGTATTATATTTTTTATCATTTCTTGTGACTTGGTATCATTTTCCCACACATTCATCTTCTTAGCACTCAAGCTGTTGAGCCCACATGATGCGGTACTTCTTTTGCCTAACTTTATCTTATTTCGGGTTGGCTCTCCTTGACGATATCTCATTCGCGCTTCTGCATTGCATGTCGTTTTTTTAGTATTTTTCCATGTTTCTGCTTATTCCTCTTTTTAACTTCTCCATCTGGAACACTAGCCTCACTGCGTGGTCCTCTGATCTTCTCATAACACTGCCGGAGTTGTAGCGACGTTGCAGCTACCACGAATAAAGCTGTTCTGTATCTTGGGTCCGCTGGCCCCTCTCAGCATCCGCATTTCTCCTACTTGCAATTTCCGCTCTAATCTCCGGAGTATAGCCAGCAATGGGAAGCATATGTCATTGTTGGTCTGATCATGCTTTTGCAGATTTTACCTTTTTGCTTATGCACTGGACATCAGAAGCTGCTCTCCAGCTGTGCCATCCGCATTAAATTCGGCGTGTAATTTCACGCTCTGAAGTACCGTCTTCACTGACTTGCGAACCCAAGTACATATTTAAAGCTATTCACCATTCTGTTAGGGACGTCATCGATTGTTAGAGGTGGTCACTCGCAACTCGCTACTGCAAAACGGAATTCTATAGCTTCGGTTTTTGTGCGGCTTATTTGTAGCTCGTTAGATTCAAGGGCGTGTACCCACTGGTTCAGCGTTTCTTGAAGAATAGCTTTGTTGCGTTGTCAACTCAAAGCAGTGTCCGTTTGCTTAATAACCCGCCTTTTAAGTCTATACTATAAAGGTGAATGTCTGTACGTTGCCTGCGCATCACTACGAAACGACAACACCAAATGACGTAAAAATTTTTATACATTCATATTTTCACCCAATGAAGGTTATGGGCATGTTTTTATGATGGAACTCCCTTCCCACAGCCTCCAGGCAGCGCCACCGCTCTCTATCGTTATTAATAATCGAATGTTTGCTTAAATTTAATCTAAAAAAGCTTAGTTTTTCCTATTACCCACTATTTATAGCGCACTCTAGACTTCATAATCCGCATAATCCCATATGCAAAGTTCAAAAAGGTTTGAGATATATTAGAAAATTAATAAAAATAATTTTGCTTGATATTTTTTTGATTGGTTGTTTTGATTTTATTCAACGAGGCATAGCAACGGATGCCGGGTATTATAATATTATGGTTATTAATACAAAATTATTTTCTATGAATTACACAGGCCATCAAAAAACAAGTTTGTGAAAACTTTTCAAACAATTTTACCTAAATCTTATGCATTTTTGAATGCTGAAACCGTAATACATGCCGATTTTTGTATCACCTACCATTCTTCCACAATCTGATATCGATTTAATATTTTAAAAAAATAAGCAAAATTTGATCTATAATAATTAATGAAATCATATTTTTTTGAATTGATTATATTTTCACTTACAATCATACTTAAATTATAATATTAAATGCTTATTCTTTTATATTTTCTCTCCCTTTTTTCCGTAAAATTTTGATGTTCTCTGTGAAGTGACCAATATTAATCACCCATCATTTTGATATTCCACCGTCCCTGGTATCGTTTCTCCATCTCTTTTATGTCCTGATGAAACCGTTCCCCCTGCTCTTCGCTCACGTCACCTAAGTTTTCAGGAAAAAAGTCAAGATGGTTGTACAAAAAGTGGACCTTAAGGCTCATCAGGCAACCAAGAGTTTTAAGCTTGTTTATCATATTAGCTGCGATGAGTTTATAATTCGGAGTTTTCACATTACCCAAAAACTTAATCACAACTTCTTTAAATAATATCCAAGCATCCAAGTTTAAATCGAACATCAATTTACGGATATCAGGTCCGACGAAAATCCATTCTTTTAATTTATCTTCTGATAATTGGGCAAATTTCCCACACAAATAGTTAAAATAATTGCCATCTTTACGCAAAGCTTTAACAAATAGCTTCATAAGGCGCAACTTTATGTGCAGTGGTGGTAGAAGAATCTTCTTGGGGTCAACTAAAGTTTCATGTATAATGTTTTTTGTGCCAGGTCTCAAAGTTTCCCTTAAGGGCCATTGCTTTTTAGACCAATGTTGATCCCTTGCTCTGCTGTCCCATTCACATATAGGTAAAGCATGGACATTTTGTGAATCCTTTTTGTTAGAGACAACTTTTAAATCTCCGCATAGCATCCAATCATGAGCTGTATAGTTAATTTTCTTTAAAATAATATTAAGATTTATGTAAGTTGCCTTCATATGAATTGAAAGTGCCACAGGCACTGAAGCATAAGTATTTCCGTTATTTAATAACACACCTTTCAAGCTTGTTTTTGATGAGTCAATAAAAAATCTCCAATCTTCTTTTTTGTATTCAATGCCAAATTCATTCATTAGACCGTTAATATCATGGCAGTAAACCAGATCCTCGTCATGCCCAAAAAAATGAGTGAATTGTGCATCTCTTCTTCTATAATGGCAAATATATGTTCCAGGTTCCAATAAATGTTTTTCTTTTAGTCTAGAACCAAGCAACTCTGCTCTTTCCTTAGTCAAACCCAAATCTCTCACTAAATCATTTAACTCTGTTTGTGCAAATAACCGTGGTTTTAAATTGTCCGGAGTACATTGGAAATTATCATCAGTCGATTGAATTTGACTAAATTCGAAACTAGACTGTAAAACATCATCAATATCCTCAGGTGACACAGGGACAGGAAATCTCGGGCCATGTTCTACCGGCTGATCAACTGATGTAACATTAGGATAGATAATAGCTTTTTTATTTTTGGAGTTATATCCACTAACATCTATGTAGCAAAAAGCGTTAGGAGCATTTTTACAATCACGTTTAACCATTTTAATTTTGAATAAAAAACGCACAGCAATTTGAGGTTATAACTCACTGAAAGAAAGCTAACAGCTGTTAAATTTATAAGAACTACCAACTCAAAAACATTTTCCTTCATTGCCAATCTGATTACATTTTAATAATGTTACCAACTAAAAAGTATTTAAAAAGTTAAATATATATCCGATACATTTTGGTACATAAACTTTATTTTTACTTAATTGTAAAATGTGAAAAATTGATGGGTGATATAACTTTTTAATAATTTTTTTCGTAATCAGGACGCCAAATTACAAAGTAATTAGTTAAAATTATCGAAAAAGTGTTTTGGTTGTTGGCCTATGTTATTCTTTGTAATTCTTTTATATACATATCCTAAATCCCTCAAAACTACTCTTACGCGAGCGGGGCCGCGGGTTAAAGCTACTATTAAATATATAAGGCACCGAATCTTCTGGCTGTATTTTTGTAAATATTATACATATTTTGGTCAGTCTGTATCTGAGCACTTAAGGCACCTGAAGAATGAATGAAGAATATTCTTCAGCCCATTTAATTTCCCTGCGTAAGTAAGAAGTTCTCTTTCATTTTAAATTCACGATAAAAAATCCACGCAGCAGACGTTTCAGCTGATCGCAGTATACAGTCGTGGGGTTCTCAAGTTTTAAATCGTCAAATCGTGGCTAAATCGATTGTCGCTCTGCACGCCGATTCATCGTTTAATTTAACTGTTTCCATATTTGTTTTTTTTTTGGTTATAAAAAGCAATGCGGAATACGGTGTTGTTGTATTTGCAGTTTAGTGGAACAAAATATTTGCTAAATGACTGTCTTTTTGCAAACCGTTTTTGTTGTTCCAGCAATTTATCAAATGTTGATGGTAGTTTATGCTTTTCAGCGCTTCGTATGCATGCATACATACATACATACGTGCATATCTCACCCGTCCGATGGAGTAATCCTTCATAGAGCGCATATCCTGCACATGTTTTCGCATATGCGACCCACGTTTCTCATTCATACGTTTGTTGAATGTGCGCACATGCATACATATGTATGTATGTATGTATGTGTGCATTGCTTTCTGTGTATAGTAAGTTTTCTGTGTAAGTTTAAACGTTGGTTTGTCCGTTTCTCATTCACGAGCTTGTCAACGTCATGTCGCACATGACGCCACCGACAACTACAAGAAAAACAAACTTAACAACTAGAACTACTAGTATGTCAACATCAATAACTCAAGCTGCTACCACGGAAAAAATATGTATATTGGTGGTAACAGTATGATTATCTATTTGCTGGCATCCATGCAAATGCACACTGATAACATCCAAAATAAGCTGAACCCTGGAGAGGCGATGCGAAGGTGTTGGAAACTATGTAGAGCGAACAAGCGCGAGGAGTTCGCGATAGATAGCGATCGATGGCGGTAACATCTGATTCCCTCGATACCGGAGAGGATATAAATAGATAAATGGACTTTCACCTGACCCAAATACCGATGAAAGATCGATGATTCAATTCATACCTGTACAGATTTAATAGTGAGGACTATTCTTATTGCATCTTCTCAACAGAGCATATTACTGAAAACGCTGAGGCGTGCTTTTTTAAGTGTCCGCTGCTTGTATGCGAAAGGGAAGACTTAAGCATTAAGGTGGAGAGGCAAGCCAGACAGGTGGAGAAAATCTGTTAAATAATATGCTTGGGTCAATAAATCAATATATCAATTATTTGTAGTCTGTTGTGCGCAACATGGCAATTGCGTCCCACGGAATAATTCACACAACTTCACGAAATAAGAGATAGTTCGCAGAATATATCTCCATATCAACTGCAACGCACTTATGTCAGCGTTTGATCCAGCCCCTAATCATTTCAGGAACTTTTTTTTCGATTTAGCCATCAGAGCCATATTCGATTTTTCCATTACTTTTTTCCGGCCGTTAAAACGCGTTCCCCGTAATGGTTTTTTGGCCAGATCAAAAAGGAAAAACAATTCGACGAAGCCAAATCAGGTGAATTCAATGGCTGTGGGATGATACACATTTCGTTATTTTCTAAACCGATATGACGGCCTTGTCCGACGGTGCGTTATCATGGAGCGAAATCCACGAGTTGTTTTCACACAAATCCATTCTTTTTCGACGAATTGTTCCACGTAAACGTCTCATAACACCCAAATAATAGTTCTTTTTAACTGTCTGATCTTCTGGCAAAAATTCGTGGTGTAAAATACTACTGTAATCCATAAAAACTGTGAACATCGTTTCGTTTTTGGCTGAAATCGGTTTGGTTGTTTGTGATATTGGTTCATTCGGACCTCTATGCTCACTCGCCTGATGTCTAGATTGCGTGTCATACTCATAAAACCACGTCTCTAGTAATGATGCGTTTGATAAATGTTGAGTCGGCCTGGGAAACCAACTCTGAAAATCTTGTATTTGGTGATATCAACGCGTTCCATTTTTTGCATGAAATTCAGGTTCGTTAGGACCAACTTTGGGCAAACCCTAACTACAAAACCTACCAAACCTATTAACTACAATATGTCGAACAAATCCGTAAGCAATGTTCAAGTCCTCTGTCAACTCTCTTGCCGTTACTGATCAACTTTTCTTTCACTTTATTAATATTTTGGTCAGTTCTCGATATCGACGGCCTGGCCGTAGTGCCATATTCGAAGGACTGGCGATCTATTCTGAACCGTTGATACCACTCGTAAATTACTGTTTTCTTTAGAGTATCGAAAGAGTATCCCAACATTTCTAAAGTTCATTCCATTCAACCCGTAAAATTGTATACAACCTCGTTGCTTCAAATTAAAATCATTTTTTAAAACTTTAAAAGCGAAAACACTTGCAGAGATAGATTTACTATAAAAATGTCAATCAATGGCCATAAGATTTTGGTAAAAATGTTAATCGCAGGTATGGCAACCTAGCAAAAAAACAAAAACAGAACACAAATCAGTTGACTTAAAGCTTCACCTGGCTGTTCTTCCCGGAACTTTTAGTATATTTCACCGTTTGTTTAAATTTAGCAAATCGGTGCCACAATCTCTTCAACCCTTCTTGACATTATTGTCTTTCCGTTCCAATTGCTTTGTTGACTCTCCACTCGTGTTGAAAATTGCAAATGATTGCTTCCGAATTAAAATCGCCAAAATCTGCGACGCGTGGTGTGTGAAGTTTGTCGAGCCAAATTTCATTCCCTATATTTTGAAAATTTCCATTTGTCCGGTAAATTCGTTTGCACAACGGTGAACAGATTGGTGTGCGTACGTACATGCATGTGAGTGTACCCAGTAGTGAATTGTTTTCTTTACATAACGAACCTGATTTGGAAGTACACTCGTACGCGCACAGTTCTACTATTACTATTATTATCTAGGCTTAACATTGCGTGCCAAGGGGAACAGCTATTAAAAAACCTTTTCTTTCATTTGGTGTTTCATGTCCACAGTGTACTTCGAACCCGAGCTCTACTGAATGGTAGTCATGCATAGGCCCATTCTGGTCTTTTTAGACGAATTGCTTCACGTAAACGTCGCATAACGCTCAAATAATATTCCTTATTCACAGTTTGGCCAGGTGGAAGGACCTTAATTTTTGAACGACTTTGACGTGCTCTTTTCGGTCTGGCCTCGCCTTTAGCACGATATTCGCTTGATTGGTCGGTTGTTTCAGGGCCGTAAGCATAAATCCAAGTCTCATCTCCCGTAATAGTCTGAAAGCAATGTTTCACACACATCAACGCGACGACTTTTTTCCAAGAAATTGAGAGTTTTCGGTACCAAACGAGATTTGACTTTTCGTAGGCCCAAATGGTCTTTCAAAATGGTTTTCACAGATCCTTCTGATATTCCGATCATATCAGTAAGGTCTTTAACAGTCAACCGACGATTTTTGAGCACTAATTCCTTCACTTTATTGACGCGTTGGTCATCTGTTGACATCGATGGTCGTCCGGAGCGCTCCAAGTCATCAACACGTTCTCGACCCACTTTAAAGTGTTTGTACCACTTATAAACATTTTTCTGCGACATGATCGAATCACCAAATGCCTTCTGCAACATGCTAAACGTTTCCGCAGCCGAAATTTCATTCCGCAAACAAAATTTGATGGCATTTCTCTGCTCAATCAAATCAGACATTGTAAAAACCGAAAAATGCACTCTTGGTCGTTTGGTAAACACAAGCGTAAATATTATATATTACTGATAATGACATTCACATGAAAGTTGGGCCAGATGTTATTAACAGTGCTGCCAACTCATGAAAAAACAACTAGAGCGAAATTTTAATCCCGCGAAGTTTGACAAATAAATTCACCTTACTTTTTGCCCACAGTAGTAAGTAAAGTACGCTGATTAAAAAATGCTACGTATACTTATTAATAAAGAAATGAGTAATGAAAATTAAAACGATCTACTTGAATAAGTTCATGATATTATATTGTACTCCATTCATTTTGAATCAGCGCAAACTCGCCTTGAAAAATAGGTTAATCTGAAAAAGCTTCTCATAAAAAACCATTTTCCATTCGGAGACGGCTTGAAACTGTAGGTACCTCCACATTAAGACGTACACCACAAAACGGAGGAGGAGCTCCACCAAACACTCAATAAAGAAAGTAAGCGGTGCCTTTCTGATAATCAAGGGACAGTGATTCATTTAGTGAACGCTGAGCACTGATTGAGCTTGTGGGTTTTCCAATTATGTACATATGTATATGAAAGCTCATAAAAAGCAACGGATTAAGAAAAAAACTAGTGCTTTCATGACGCTATCCCAGTTTTTACTTCCACCTAATACACCATACTTTTTCCATATGTGCATATGTATGTGTTTTGTTACAGCTACAATCAGTCTATTTGCGCATTCCACATATCCATTCCATATCACCCACATCCGCATGCTGTGCACGGTTAATTTATAAATGTATGTATGTGTATGTGTGTGTATTTTTGCACATTTACCTCACATGGTTTACCAATGCGTCTATGTATGTTTATCAATTTGTGGCTTTATTTATCGCGGGCACTCGGTGTGGTGCAACATAACGTTGGGTATGTGCTTCTAATTATCACAGCAATTGCTATTTGCACACTTACAGCTTTTATTGCTATTGCTTGGGGGAGCGTTGCTGTTAGCCAAAATAAGCGCATGCCTCCCCTTGCTAGCTGGTAATGCAACTCGACTTTTGTGCTCATGCGTAGCTAAATTTAATATTATTCAATAAAACTTCTTCCGAATATTGCCATAAATTTCCAAATATGTAAACATTAATGTGTGTGCGATTATTACTGATTGCGAATTGTCCGCAAAGATAATTAAAATTTCGCATACATGAAAATAATGTCAAATTGGGAGCAATACAAAATTCACAAATTTCAAATCATCCTTTTAGGTTTCTGCAGTACCTGCATAACTCAAATGAGGTGCCCATTAAGGCATCTAATACTAGGATTCGACTGTGCACGAAATGCAGCAAACAAATTGGTTGTTAAAATAAATGCGAAATCCTGAAAAATCTTAGAAAATCGGGTCTACCTTTGGAAAACACCCAAACTCCGGAATAGACAAAGTGACAAAAATTGTATGGAATGCAAAAGACTCAGAAGTTTTTATTCAAGTAAGAAAAAGAAAACAAAAGAAACTATTATTGTACATAAACCTGTGCTCAAAATTATAGGATCCTGTCGTATTATCAAATTTTAACTTTTTTTGCTCTTTTTTGCAACTTTTTTTTTGTTTGACATGTTTCAAAACAACAACAATGTTTCTACAACAATAACAATGTAACTCAAAGATCTTTAGAAAACTTCTAAGGATGCTGCTGTACAGCCCATTCAATTTGAGTATAAAGCTTTAACTTGAAGCCGCTCAAAGAACGCGTTAATTAAACTTTTGTTTTTTTTTTGCAAGCAATGTTGACAATTTTCTTCCATCTAAAGCTCATATTAGGGGAAGTATTTTACATGGAAGAAAATGTCCTACTACACAGAAAAAGCTATTGTACATCTGTGGAATTATTCTAAAAATTCGAAATAAGAAGATGGAAGTTTTTGACGTATTTTGTCGAGAATCGTAAGATTTTTGTGAGTTTTGTACAAAATTGGAAGCTTTCATCTATTAATGAAATGTTGTGAAATGTCATAAACAAAATTTGTATGTATGTACTCGTTTGTGTCAACCATAAATGCCACTGGTGGATTCCAATATGAGCAGGTAAAATAGCTAGCGGTACTTATACAATAATCTGAGATAATAAAAAAAAACTATCGTATACCAAATCCATTAGTACTGCGACACAAAAGCTATAAAAAAACATGAAAATAAGCTTAAAATAATGCCGTTGCTAGATCCTACTAGATTCTAGATCCTTAGGGAAGTATTCTAAAGGGGCATTCAAAAGTGATGCATATATGTCAGTGCTGAATAATTCCTAGACGGTACCTTTTTTTATTTTTCTATGTCAACTTTGTCATCTGACATTTGTCAAGTAGATAGATGCACAAATTTACACGAAAGAGCAACGCGTTAAAATTATTGAACCTTATTATGAAAATGGTCGATCTTTAAGAATAACATATCGAAAAATTCGTCATTCTTTTAGGTGGAAATAATCGCTTGAATGATTCGGTCCAATGGTTAGTAAGACAATTTCAAGAAACTGGTTCTGTCGAGGATGGACTGCAGCACTAGCAAACCAAAAGCTGGGCATTATGTTAAGAATATTGCTGCTGTAGCGAAAAGTGTTGCTGAACAACCCTCAACATCGATATCTCGACGTTCTCAACGATTAGGCATTCATGAATCGACAATTGGGCGGATTTTACGTGTAGACGTGCATAGACGTTGTGGACATTTCAATAGTATATTTTTTCACGTACAATTATTAAGAACCATATTTTGAAATGAAATAAAATTAAAGTTTCCATCAATCCTATTCTCGAATTAAAAGAAAAACCAATTGAACTTTATGAAACTTAAAAAATTATTTTCATTAACAAAACAATTTTTTATTGCATTATTTTCAAAATTCAACCTTTTTAATCGAAGTTTGTAAACAAAATATTAGGAACAAAATTTATAGCCCATTGATTTTTAATATTTATAATAAAATGAAAGTTTAAAATGGTTGAAATTTTTATTGATTTTTGATAATTTTCGTCCCTAACGGTGCTGCCTATTTTCTCTACACAATAAATCCCGGAGGTCTATTTACAGGGTTGCCCATATTCGACGGACCCAGGTGTTTTTTGGGCCCATTCCAATCGACGAGGCTTTTCCGCAGGCAACAGTCTTTGCGTGAATTGAATCATATACGGGAATAAATGCAAATCAATGCGGATATTCGTTTTAAAGTGGTCCAAGCAATGCCCAACTGCTGAGAACGGCGATTTTGGGATGTCTCTGGCGACGTCTCAACACTGGCCCGTACAAGAGCAATATTCTCATGGATGGCAAGTCTTACTTAAATCCTTTTTGGCCATTTCAGTTAACATTGAAGCACCTGTTGCTGGATTTTCCTTCACTTGGCGCACTGACCAATGACACCTTTTTTCCGTAAAAGTTTTATTCGGAGCATGTCGTCCCTTATTGACCTTACAACTTTCATCCATAAAGCGTTCAATAATGTGCAGTGTGCACTGTTCGCGAACTTAAATGTACAATTTCAGCTATTGGGTTGGGGAATAAGTTTTTAGCGTTTTTATATTTTCTTTTAGTCTACAACTATTTGTTTGCTGTTTGGTAAATGGTTAATATTCCTTCGATACAACTTTTTCTGCTCTACAAAACTATGTTAATATGGAATACTCAGGAGGCAAAACTCAACATTTTCGGCATCTGCTCTTCTTTGCTTTTCATCAAGGTCAAAAATCTGCCGAAGCAGATCGGGACATTTACGACGTGTATGAGGAAAGTGTCATAGACGAGTCTACGGCACGGAAATGGTTTGCAAAGTTTAAAAATGGCGACTTTGACGTCGATGATCCACCCAAGAAGATTAGATTATGATATGTGCTTGATATGATATATGCCCTCCCACATGGTGCACTGGGAATTGCTCCAGAAGAATTCCACGGTCAACAAGGAACTCTACCTTGCCCAGCTTCACTGCGTGGATGAGGCTCCTTCACAGCAACGCCAGACCCCATGTTCAACAAGTCGTCAAAGCCGCACTCTAAGAGCTCGAATGGAAGGTCCTTTAGCATCCGCTGCATTCTCCGGACCTTGCACCTACCGATAATTATCTTTTCCGCTACCTGTCAAACCATATCAATGGCGTTACCATCTATAACAAAAATGTCCATAAAAACCGGCTCAACAACTTCTTGGACACCAGGCCAGGCGATTTTTGGCGGTACGGTATCAACAAATGAATCGGGAGGTAGGATGAGGTTGTCAACAGCAACGGCGTATATATAATTGATTAACTTATTGATATAATTATTGTTTTTTGTTTAAATAAAAGTCTTCTGTAAAATCTCTACGAACTTATTCCTCAACCTAATATTTTACGAGACGACATTCCTTTTTTGAAGAGCTCCGCAACCACGCTGGAGACAATAATGATGTTTATAATTAATATTATATATAATTTTTGTAAAAACTGGTTCAATAATCCACTCAGTTCTACTTAGCTTTACTCTTTTTAATCATCTGGTCACACTATCGGCGATTGCGATAATTGTTGGTGTTGCTTTATTTGTGTGGGGCATTTTTTCTCATTAGTATTATCTGCTATTATTTTTTTGTTTGTTATTACGAATACATCTCTATGGCTTTAACTCGTATTCAGTAAATTCAAAGGGACTTTAAATCTATAAAAAATGTTAAATGCTAAGAAGAGTTGAGAGGAAAAGATTCAATACTCTTGCATAACATCAAGTTTTTTCAAGACATCAAATTTAAAAGAATCAACAAATTTACAATAGCACTGAAATCTTCTTAGTATAAGCTTTAAATGCAAGAGTGGCCTTTTTTAGCCTTTAGCCTAAAAAAGCACTAAATTCATTGCGAAGAGTCAACCCCTTGGCAACACTGCACAGCTGGACCAATGCGACGTCACACACTCTCCGATGAGCGTAATTTTATTTCTTTCATTTTTGTTTCAAATCAAACAGGCGTACTTAAAATTTAATACTGATTTATGTCAAACTCTCTCTTCAAACTCTGGCATACTAAGAAAACAATATCGTTTGTGAAACTTGCACCGGGAATAGCAATACTTTGAACTGCATTATTTAAGCTGTAACGTGAATTATTTGTATGTTTTTGTTTTTTTGTTTGCATTACAATGAAATGAGTAAAACAGTAAAAGTAAAGCAAAATAAATAAAATATCTACATTCTCTTTTTCCCATTTTCACAAAATATTATATTAAGAAATATGGAAAAATCCTCCAAAAATAAATAAGGTATGACTGACTGTATATGTATACATATGTTAGTGTAAGGCATGGAACATGAAATTAGATAGAAACCGACAGTTTATAGGCCAGACTGGTGGATTTATGAGTTATTTGAAGCTCTGAAAATTTATCCATAATGGCATATACCTTAGCAGTTATACTGTAACTCCAATAAAATCCTTCCTCTTCTCGTGGGCCTTACAAAGGTAGAAAACATGCCGGAACTAATTTTAGACAGGCCCAAGTGCCTTAATTTCAACCTGGAGAATACTGATTTTTTTAGGCAATTTTTAGATACTCTTTAGCCAACACATCGAAGCTAGTAAGTGTTTAAATTTCACCACTGCCGGAAAACTACATACTGCTACATAGGATGATACTCAGTTCACGAACATTGAAGGCTACCCCTTGAAAAAGCTAATTGCTGCATATTTTTTTAGCTAACAAACGGAAATTTTATTTTGAGGGAAGCAAATACCCGCATATACGTACGGTTCTTGTTCTACTTATGTGGAGTTGAAAACACTTAAATACTAAAATTAAATATTTAACTGTTTCTGAGCAAATTTTTTTTTATAAATTTTCTGTACGTTCACATTTGATTTATCGTTTCTCAACCGGCGCCAATGCCGCCAGCCAGTCTGAAGTACTTGCTTATTGTTTTTTTCCTTCTGTTGTGTCACCAACTGATTAATTGCCACTTGTGCCCAGCCGTAAAGCAGACTCATCACACTTTTCAGCCAAGAACAATACAAACTATTTAAAATGTAGACAACCGCAAGCCGGCTTTACTTTGCCACGTTCAAAATATTCTCGCTATTTCATCCGCATTTGCCACACAGTTCGCAGGTTTACCGCCGGAATTTGTGTTATTTCACATCATACCATTATACTTCTCGCTCTGCCCCCACCCTAACCACCAATGGCTGCTCTCTACCCCGGGCGCCATCTTTACATTTTACATTTACTGTTCACAATCAGCTGCCAATGGACGCTACTGACCACAATCCCAACACAATATTCCACGCTCCAAGCCACAAGCCGCTTTCGAAATAATCAGCAGCACTGTCTCAACAACATGCTCGACCTCATCGCCTTTAGCGTCCCTCAGTCATGGCTTCTCAGCCAACAGTTCAACTTCCCTTTGGCTCTCTCAAGTATTGTAAAATCCTTTTTGCCATTTCTTTTAAAAGCCTTCGCTACATCGGTGCTACAGTTGAATGCGGAATGATTTGTTTTTTATTTTTTTGATGGCTTATTAAGGCGAATTTATGTTGCAGTTGTTTTTTTTCTATATATGGTCGTTTCTTTCCATTCCTTTCGCAAAATTGTAGCGAACGGTTTTTTGCAGACCGTGAATCGTCTGTTATTTCAAGACCATTGTTTGACTTGGGTATTTCCTTAAGCCAGTCATGATTGTGTTTATTTTTTAGAAAAATATTTTCCAAAAATAATATTCACTAACTGCTCCACCAAGGCAGCTCATTTAAGCAATAAATATGTGCACTTAACCCTCTATCAAGCATATAAATAATCTTTAAAAAATCATGTAAAATTCATATAATGTTAATTTTGGTACGCTAAAACGAACATTTTTATTCACTTTTACTGTACCAAAAAGTTCACAAAAAGTATCACATGTGTATATGAAAAATAAGCCGTAATGCGGAATAACCATCTGTAGACGATCAATAAAAACTTCACAAAAATCACTTTTATTTTTTCAGTTTCACTATAACTAATAGTGGCATTGAAAAATATACAGAAAAACATACCTGTTTTGAGTTTTGGAAGAAATTTCTGTAATGTTTGGTCACTTTTTCACAAACAAAAGATGAAATGTTTCAAATGTAATTTTTTCGACTGATTTCAACGACGCCATTACTAAACTGACGATAAACTTCAAAATGAAACAAATGAACACTATAAACGATTTGGAATGGTTCCGTCATAATCGTTTCAAGGCAGCCGTGCCGGCTCACACGAAAAAGAAACTTACATATAAAACCCAGGAGGGTTTTATGATGACCGTTGGTAGACGGTCTTACTGGATAGAGGGTTAAACTGAAAAATCATTTAGAAAGTAAAGAAATTAAAGTAAATAGAGTTTTCCTTTTTTTATAAAATTAAATACAGAGAACAGGCTCAAGTTAAAAATTGGGACTAAGGTACGTCTCACCCGTTTTCAGCAAAACAATGCGTCTGGGTCTGACCAGTCTCTCCACCAGAATCTGCTCCAAAAGGAAATTGATTTACTCACGCCCTTGAAGTGAAAGATAATCCGACGGCTTCAGATCACTTCTAAGAATGCTTGGTAAAACTCAAACTTTTCTAATGGTTAAGGTTAGGTTAGCTTAGGCTAAATAGTTGCCCATGAGACGCCTCACTTGACTGTTAAAGTAAAGAACGTCCCTTGTGATACTATCACAAAGAATGACTTCCATGCAAATGTGAATGAGATAGAAGCGGGGCTTGTTTTCATTTGAATAAACTAAGACAAAGTAGGCTTTGCCGATATTTTCCTGCACCTAACCTCCATTTATCATCACGTGGAAAAAGTGTCGGCGTGTTTGGCAGGAAGGTTTAGGCGGTCAGACTTGTAGGTCGGATAGACCGAGTCACGATTTGTAGGCTAACTTACCTTAACTTTTACATGAAAGTGTCCAACCAGGAGCGATAATTAGAAAGATCAAGCTGGCTATGAAGAAGCCTTCCGTCTGCATATAGAATATTGGAATAGGTGTTTAATCCGGAAGCCTAATGAAACCGGGAAATGCTACCTAACGGGTGATTTTTTAGCTTTATCCCTTTAAACAGTTTGTTTAAACAGCTGACGCACGTTTCGTGTTTTTTTTCACTGTCAAACATCTTCAATTTCGTCTATAATTTAACCATGCGTGTAAAAATGCGTGTTCTGTTAAGAAAGTTTATCACGCGCTTCTTCCATTTTATGGCCAGTTTCCCATTCGACCCGCTGAAGCGGCTATTCGAGCTATTGTGACTAAATTTAGAACCAAATTTACATTATTGGACATGAAACCATCAGCAAGCTTACGTAGAGTGCGAACTGAAGAAAATATCGCAGCTGTATCGGCCAGTGTTAATGATGACCATCAATTATCGATTCGTCGCCGTTTGCAGCAATTGGGCTTCTGTTACTCAACAACGTAGAAAATTTTACGAAAGGATTTAGGTGTGAAGCCTTTCAAAATACAGCTGGTGCAAGAATTGAAGCCGAACGACCTACCGCAACGCAGAATTTTTGGTGAATGGGATCTTGGAAAGTTGGCCGCAGATCCACTTTTGTGTTCATCGACGAAGCTCATTTTTGGATCAATGGATACGTAAATAAGCAGAATTGTCGATTTCGGAGTGAAGATCAGCCAGAAGAATTGCAAGAGCTACCAATGTATTCAGAAAAGGTCAAAGTTTGGTGCGGTTTATGGGCTGGAGCTATCATTGGACCGTACTTCTTCAAAGATGCTGCGAATCGTAACGTAACTGTGAATGGTGAGCGCTACGGTGAAATGATATCCAACTATTTTTTGCCCGAAATGCAAGAGCTTGGCTTGCATGACATGTGGTTTCAGCAAGACGGTGCCACATGCACACGTAACAATGGACTTGTTGAGAGGCGAGTTCGGTGAACATTTTATTTTACGTTCGGGACCTGTCAATTAACCACCCAGATCGTGCGATATAACGCCTTTAGATTATTTCTGTTGGAGTTATATTAAAGCTCATGTCTATTCAGACAGACGCATTGGAAGACAACATTAAAGCATTTATATGTGAGATACCGGCCGAAACATTGGAAAGAGTATGCCAAAATTGGACTAAGCGGATGAACCATTCGAAGCGCCGTCGCGATCAACATTTGCATGAAATAAACTTGAAACATTAAATTATGTGGACTGTTCTATCGATTTAAATAAAAATTTCATGCATTTTTCTGAATTTTACGTGTGTTTTTTTGAAAAACTTTCCTATAGCTATTAAAAAATCACCCTTTATTTGCAACGTGTAAAATAGCCGCCATAGCCGAATAGGTTGGT
Source organism: Anastrepha ludens (assembly GCF_028408465.1). NCBI lineage: Eukaryota > Metazoa > Arthropoda > Insecta > Diptera > Tephritidae > Anastrepha > Anastrepha ludens. Next base: position 120,488,682 of record NC_071500.1, on the reverse strand, counting down.
GCGTGACTACCATTCGGAATTCAGAGAGAACGAAGTTTCGAATCTAGGTGAAAGACCAAAATGAAGAAAAAACAAAAGTTTTTTCTAATAGTGGTCGCCCCTCGGCAGGCAATGGCAAACCTCCGAGTGTATCTCTGCCATGAAAATGCTCCTCATAAAAAATATCTGCGGTTCGGATTAGGCTTAAAACTGCTCCATTTGTGGAGCAACATCAAGACGCACGTCACAAATAGGAGGAGGAGCTCGGCCAAAACACCCAAAAAGGGTGAAGGGTATGAAATATTCTTATTTAGGCAGTCCAAACAGGGATCCAAGTGTAATCTCTTGGATTACGAGGAAGAAGCACTCGAACATATAATCGTGAAAAATTGCAAGACTGCCTCCACCCAACTACAATTCCTACTGCAGAACGCGGATACAACAGATCTGCTAAATAGAAATAGAAAGGACAGACGCATGCAGAATTGAAGTAAGTATTACGGCCGCCGGCCGCTACAAAAACATGAGAGAATAAAGTGGCTACTCAATAAAAAAAATTACCCCAACTGTTATCTGTACGATAGTGTGGAAGCTGTCCATAATTTTTTATGCGAATGCCTGGCATCATTTGGGCAAAGGACGCTCAGAAGACATTTGTAAGGCGATCAAGACTCCCGGACTATGCGTGGAACTATTATAACTCCGCCGTAAAGCGCCTAATATGACCCGCTTGTCCCCCGTTCTTAAATCGATTTTTAGATAGCGACAGCACTACCACTCTTACTATTGCTTTGAAGCAGAAACGATAGCACATGACCAGCTGCAGTCCCTAAGCTACCCCAACCACCTGAGGGAGATTCAGTGGACTCCTATAATGACGATTGTTCGATAATGGCGAGCGGCAATGACATCGATGACTTGTGTTTCAATGTGAACTATCATCTCGTCTTGCTCGCTTTTTCCGTACGAAGAATTTCAAGGGAACCATCTTTACCACCTGGACTAAGGAGGGCACACTACAACTAAAGGTGAAAGTCGATGACACGCCAATACCGACCGTTAACAAACCAGTAAATTGTGGGTGTCACCTTCGAAAGTTTTTTCTCTTTTTCAGCGCATACACCCGAAATCGACACTAAAGTCCAAAACCGCAACAAGGCGATCAAATCGCTAGCCGGCAGCACTTGGGCCAAAGGCAACCTTGAAAACAATTAGCCAGCCCGTACTGAATTATGCTGCGCTTATCTGATTGCCTGGCACTAGTGATTCGCAGTGAACAAAGCTCCAGACCTGTATACATACTGCAAAATTGAATAGAGACACACATTTAATAGAGACACTCCTCCGGTGAGTGAGGAGGCATCTTTTCAACTACACCAACGAGATCCAGGACAAAACACAACTGCATCTACTGGACCGGATAGATAGACCCTAAACGAGATTCATCGACAATACCTCACCATCTTCTTAAACTCCCGACCCACAATGCCATGATCGGAGGGCAACTACCACCTATTGCAGACGAAGAGTTTCATCTGCATAGCGAACCCCGCGCAACTTTGGCCTAATTACGATCTGGAAGTTGTAATAGGCTAAACTCCTACTTATACAGAATCGAGCTCGACATACTTATTATATGCCCGGCATGTAAAGGCACATCGCACGATACTCACCACCTATTCACATGCCTTCGCAAACGCACTCACCTAACACCCCTCTCCCTCTGGACCCAATTGTCGAAACAGCACATTTCCTGAGCCTTCCGTTAGATGAGCTAGACGATGACGACTGCGAAAACAACAAAGCTGCAGCGCACTTTAGTTATTGACTGTCCTACCTAATTGCGTAGGTAATATAAAATACGGTGAGCGGCAACGTTTCGAACTCCGAATGGCTAACATGGAAAGTGGACTGAGCCATCACCGGAATAAGTGGTAAAAACCTTCTTGCTGGTAGGGGCAAACGAGTCCTGGGATTGAAGAAATTCTCCCCAAAGACGGATGGTTCTCACGAAATGAGGGTGCAGCGCTTACGTGTGGTGGTGGAAGAGCATATTAAAAATGTAAACGACAGCACTTACAGCTCTAGATAGTACAAATATGAATAGCACAACCAACAAAGTGTGTACTCAACATGCTAGGGCGTCCCCCAGAAACGACGATCGAAGCGATACATCCACACTAACGTCAAAGAGAAATGATACTAACGATAGAAATAAAATGCGTTTTGCAACATAGAATATTGAATCACTTAACTAGTCAAAACGTTATAGAAAGACCACCCAAGACCAAGTAACCTGGACCAAGGGCCGACCCCAACTAAGGGACCATGGGGAGGACGAAGAAGGCGAAGATAGGCGAGAAACTAGACAAAAAACCTGATCTTGTGATAAAATTTCACAAAAGTGACAAATATGAATCTAAAAATAATTGTCGGGCTCCACATTAAGTGACTTGAGTAAAAATAAAATAATAATATGAAAACCAAACTGCCTTAGCTCAACCACTAACCAAGGAATAAGGTCCCTGTGTCTATACTCCTACCCACTCGTGTCATATGATATTCTACGAAAACACACCCACTTGTATGAATTTCACCCAGCGGCTACAAAAGCAATAATATCCTCCGGTTTTATGTATGTATGTGTGTATGCATGTACATCTTCAACACGTCGAGAAAATAATAAATATGTTTAAGTAATTAAAAGCGAACGAAAGTAAGAGAAATAAGAAAGCAAAAATTGTTCGCTTTTAATTAATTTTGAGTGCAATCACTTTGTCGTGCCCAGTCACGCGCGCTTCTGAACGCATAACCACAACAACAACAACAAATAACAACGATTGCTCAAAGTTGAAATCTTCACTTCACAACAACTTGCTCATGTTGCACAAGCGCACATAACCACTACTGATTATTCGGTTGACTCCTAGCCGCCACCGGCTACAATTTGCACTCCCAACCTCTTCCTTCTTACACTACCGCCAATAAACCGCAAAGGATGCTGCCATTGGCAATTCTTCGCTACAGGCCAAAAATCGTTTCGTTGACCCGGATCATGCATAGTTATACGTACACATATACACATAAATATACGTATGTACGTACAATTGCTTTTCGCCACGTCCCACTGGCAGATTGTTAACGTCACAAGAACAAAAGCAAGAATTATTGCAGCACGCAACCCAAAGAAAGGTAAGATGGCTTCATTCGGTATTGCATAACGTCACTCAGATATTTTTAATTATGCCACAATCTGCGCATACACACGCACACGCACATCAACTCTTTAACTCTTCATAATATTTATATGTAGCTGCGGTTGCATTGTTCCGCCCAGCTGCGTGTATATTATTGTGTGTATGTGCGTGTGTTTATGAGTTTGTACATTCGTCTTTTAATATTTTACTTCCTTAACATAATTTTCTTCAGCTATCTTCGTGTTTTTTCTTTCTCTTTATCCTTTTATTCGCATTTCCGCAATATTTGTCATTTATATTGTTTTTTATTCATCTGCCTGCCATTGGCTGCTTTGCGCGCGATTTATTGTGGGCATTGCGGTTTCTGTGGTCATTTGGCCTTCATCGACCCCTCAATGCTTCCTCGCTCTGCCTCTCTTTCTCGTTTCTCACATTGGTTTCCCCTCCGACAAAGGCTTATTACTTATTAATTACAAACCGATTTTCCATTCAGTACAGTTAATTCTCATTTTTCCGCAACTTCATTTTTTCTTGTGTTTTTAACTGGACTTAAGCGCTAATGCCATTGAAGAGTATTACTTTAATCGGCTCTGTGGGGAATTAAAAAGTGTAAGGTCTCTAAGAAAAGTCAAAGCGGCTTTATTTAAATCTATTATCTGCTTATGTTGCCAAGAGGTATGAATCTTTTAAAAATAACTCCTTTACAAATTTGTAGCTTCGGATGGTATTTTGTTTTATCGTTCTTATTTTCAGCTCACGTAGTAAAATGTTCTGTTTGATGTTATGTCAGATGACTATAACGTACAAAATTGTGCCACAAACAAATATTGGGACCGTTTTTTTGTTTTGGTTTTATGGTTTGTGAAAACACTTGAAAATATTATGAGATTTTTTTCAAAATTATGTAACAACTATAAGCTGAACAAAATTATTTGAGAAATAAATAATAATTTTGGTTATTCGGTGAAAACTTTTGGAAGAAATTGTAAATTTTCAGAAAACTTACGAAAATTTTAAAAGGAAGTGAAGATATTTCTCTTCAAAAAAATTAATACCATAATTTTCAACATTGTATAAATATAATATTAAAATTATTCATTTCCATTAATTATGAAAAAAAACTATACTTCAGAAAAACATTTCAACCTTTTTTTGGAAATTTTTTTTTTTAATTTTTTAGAATAAAATATACTTCTTAAAAAACATAGTTTGTGGCAAAAATTTTACTGTTTTGTTGACAACACTTAAGAAACTAATATATTTTACTCTTTTTATCCAAAAGCTTTATATAAAGTATAAGCTAAACTAATACGAGAATAAAAATAAAGAATAATACTTTTTTTGAAATAGAATACATTTTATAAAAAAAATTATTCAGAAATAAATACTTTTTTGTTGAAAATTTTTGGAAAAATTCAATTTTTAGTAAAAAATATACTTTTTTAAAAAATCTTTTTTGAGAAATAAATATTACTTTTATCTATAAAATTGTTGGAAAAAATAACTTTTTGTAATTTTTCAAAAAAATTTATTAGGAAGCGAAGATCTTTCTCTTCAAAAAACTATATACCATAATTTTTAACATTGAATACATATCAACAATTAATAGGTTTTTCCAATTTTTTCGAATCAAATACACTGCTTAAAAAATTATTTAAGAAATAAATATACTTTTTTGTTAAATTTTGTGGAAAAATGTAATTTTTTTAATTCTTATGGAGGTTGAATTAGTTGTAAAGGTTTTTTCGAAGATTTGGGGCTTTATTGTGAAAAAACGGTACAAAATATTTTATTCGAAGTATTGGCCATCGCTAGCTACAACTTTCGCCCATCTTTCGGGCAATTTCCGGATGCCGTTTCTCCAAAATTCTGGCCGCTGCTTGGCTATCCATGACTCAACCCATATTTTGGTAGCCTCGTACGAGGAGAACCGCTGGTCCGCCAAATCGAGACTCATATGCCGGAACAAATGATAATCGGAGGGAGCTATGTCTGGACTATACGGCGGGTGGGGTAACACTTCCCAGCCAAGCGTTCCAAGGTATTTTTTGACAGGTTGAGCAACATGCGGCCGAGCGTTGTCATGTTGCAAAATAACCTTGTCGTGCCTTTTTACCGTTTCCGGCCGTTTTTCTTTCAATGCCCGGCTTAAACGCATCAATTGCAGTCGGTAACGATCCCCCGTGATTGTTTCGCCCGGTTGGAGCAGCTCAAAATATACGACGCCGACCTGATCCCATTTTCTTGCCGTGAATATTCTGCTTGGCCGTCGACGTTGATGCGTGGCCGGGCAAACCCCATGATTTTTTGCGTTTTGAGTTATCGTAGTGGATCCATTTTTCGTCGCCAGTCACCACCCGATGCGAAAAACCCTTCCGATTTTGTCGCTCGATCAGCAATTCGCACGTAAAAAATCGCCGTTCGACGTCGCGCAGCTTCAACTCGTACGGGACCCAATGTCCTTGCTTTTGGATCATTCCCATCGCTTTTAGACGCTTTCAAATGGTTGATTTATCAACGCTCAATGATTCAGCAAGCTCTTCTCGGGTTTGGCACGAGTCCTCGTTTACCAATTCCCCCAATTCCGCGTCCTCTAACTTTTTGGGCTGGCCAAGACGCTCCTTGTCTTCGGTGTGAAAATCACCACTTTTGAATCGTCGAAACCAGTACTCACATGTTGAAATCGATGGAGTATGGTCTGGGTAGGCCTCCTGCAGCAATTCACGGGCGTGGGCTGTATTTTTTTTCAAATTGAAGCAGAAAAGCAAAGCTTCCCGCAAATTGCGTTTCGACGGCCCGAAAGTTGACATACTCGGAGCACGAAAACACTGCGTTGTTTATACTTCAGCGAAATGACAGATACTGATAAACAAAGCCTAGGGATGAGGCTTTGTCATGAATATATATTCAGTATTGCCAACGCGATAAAGTGATAAATAGCGCCATCTGTGTGTCACCTTTAAAACTAATTCAACCTCCAATAGAATATAATATACATAAAAAAATATATACAGAAGATTATTTGAGAAATAAATAACATTTTTTTGTTGAAAATTTTTGGAAACCAAAATTTTATTTTGTAATTTTCAAAAAATGTATAAAAAATTAAAAAGAAACAGAATAAATACAAAATTTTTTACAACTTTTTAAAATTGATTTTGGGTACATTTAATTTTATTGCTTTTTAGAATAAAATATAATTTTTAAAAAAAGTTATTTGTAAAAAAGGTAAACTTTCTGCAGAATATTAAAAAAAAAGCATTTTCTTCTGTAATTTTTCAAAAAATTTTAAAAGGAAGCGAAGGTCTTCAAAAAGTTCTACACCATAATTTTCAACATTGAGTAAATCTCAAAATTCCAAAATATTTGTTTTAAAATTTTCAGTTAATTTTTTTGATTTTTATATTGTAGCTTTTAAAATAATACATAATTTTCACTATACTTTAACTTGAGAAATAAATAACGTTTTGTTGAAATTTTTTGGAAAATTTAATTTTTTTGCTACATTTAAAATTTTTTTAAAGAAAGCGAATATCGTAACTTTTAATATTGAATAAATCCCAAATTATTTAATTTTTGTCAAACATTTTTCAGATACATTTATTTTTATTGTTTCGTAGAATAAAACAAGTTTCTTAAAAAAAATTATTTGAGAATAAAACTAAATAATATTTTGTTGAGAATTTTAGGAGCAACATTTTTGAAAGAATTTATAAAAATTTTAAATAGAACAAAGATATTTGACTTCTATACCAAAATGTTCAGCATTGAATAGATTACAAAATTATGAAAAAATGCTCTCAGTTATTTTACATTATAAAGGGGTTTTCAATTGGCGCGGGTCGATTTTGGCGCCCTGTGGCAGCCATTTTGTTTTGGTGACATCTGTTAAATCTTTTGTTTATTATTCAGTTGTTTATGCCAAATCATCATGCCAATTTACCCGATGGAACAGCACGTTCAAATGATAAAACTTTATTATCAAAATGAGTGTTCATTAACGCAAACGTTGCGCGCATTGCGCCCATTTTTCGGTAGACGTGGTGGCCCTTCCAATTTTTTATGGCCCATATTGAACCATATGGACCTAGACGACATGCATATGGACCTAGACGACCTGCAGGACGGCGCTACGTGCCACACAGCAAACGCCATTTTATTCCATTTGAACATCTACCCGCCCTTATTGAAAAACCCTTTACTTAAGCCTGAAAACACACAAACTTTTAGAAGAATTGAGTTCTATTTTGAGTCCAAAGTCGTATACAAACTATTGATTTGTTTCCTTCTTTTTTCCATTTACCGGTATATTACGGCAATTGTCTTTGCTTCATGTTGCGTCAACCAACTGCCCAATACTACTCAGTCCTGTGCATTCTCTTACGTTACGTAGCCAAGACATTTGCTTTATTTCAATTCCTCGTTTGGCTTCGACTTTACCTTGCACAATCAGTTGCAATAACTCATATTTAGGACCACCCATAATAGGACCAAAATATGCAGTTTTGCGGTGCTTTACCGTTAGTAAAAGCTCTCTATCCTTTAAAAGTTCCACATTTATATAGCACCACATCTCAAACGCCCCTAATTTATTTATACTCGTATCCTTTAGTGTCAATGCCTCCACACCGTACAACAAAACAGACCGAACGTAACATTTAAGGAACCGAAGACACATTTCATGTTCTAGCTTGTTTAGGAAAGAACTTCCCTGTCACGAGAGAAAACATCCATCGCTGCTTCAATTCATCGGCAAATTTCTCTTTCATTTGTCCATGTTTCGCTAAGCCAACATCCTAGGCATTTAAATGGCGATACTCCTTGAATCGGATTGTCTATACATACATTTTTCAGTTGATAATTTGTTGAGAGTTCATAAGTAACCCAAGTATGGACACAAAATATGGCCTAGAAGATCTTTTGAGTTCTGCTATCACGCCTTAACTCCAATATTCAGTACACATTTAGGCTCCCTAACCGAGCTTACTCTTTTCAAGAGTAAAAGGATCAGCGGCAAATTTCCTAAAGAGAATCAATATAGATTCAGTCTAGAAGGGCATTCACATAAAATATAGTAGGTTTAAGATATAGTTGTCATTCACTCTTAATATACAGAACTATTTAGCAGATTTTAATGGCGAAGATTATGACCGACGACTTGCAAGCAAACTTAAGTCGAACCAATTGAAGGCATTCCTACAAACGAGATATCCAATAAGATTTGCTAGTCTGAGGTCACCCAATATATTCCACTTCTTATTCCACTCAGAGCATATTGATTTATTTATTTGTTTTTGCTAGACGTAGACTAACTTTAAGGTCGCAAAGTTTTTTACCATCGTATGGGAAAAGAAGAATAAATCTCCTCTTGATTATACAACATAGCAACATTACTACAACAGTTCTACAGGAAACATGGATCAACGATTATGTAAGCAATCATAAAAAGTCTAGAATGCTGCGGAACTGCAAAGTGCTTTGTGACAAGCCCGAACAAAAAACATTCCAACTTTCTATTAAAGCTTAGTAGAAAAGACGTTCGATTTGTGGTCGGTATTATTACAGGACGCAACTCATGGGGCCAGTATTTGACCACGATTAGATGCATTGAGAACCCGATTAGCCTGTGTTACTTAGAAGAGGCGTGTAGCATTGAGTATTTGCTCTGTGCGTGTTGCTAGAGCAACGCTGCAGCGTCCGATGTCATGAGAATGAGTAATATTCTTTCTCTTAGGTCGATATATTCAGATTTGCCAAAGAATCTGGAAAATTTTCACAGGACTAGCTATCCGTATCTCTGTCTCTGTCTCTACCCTTTTTAATGGGTCTTTTAGCTTGAGTGGTTTAAGAGTTACCATTCTTTCGGTGCTTCTTGGCCTTTTTCAAATTTCAAAAATCAAAAGCTGAAGTGCGTCATGGCATTCCTCTACCAGCCTGCAGGTGAAAATCTGATTGGATAAAGTAGATATTAACAGCGCTTGGTTGTCTGAAAGCTATGGCTATAAGTGCGACTTTGCAACTTGCGCAAGTTGAGTCTGCTAGAGCCTAAAACACAGTGAAAAGAAGTTTATAGTACGAAGTTCTTATACATATAACACAGCTGCGCCCACCACTTGGCTTATTTATGTTACTTCGGTATAGGAATCATTAAATCAAGCGCAGTGAAATAATTATTAAATTTGTACTATTATTAAAAAACAAAAATTCGTATTGAAAATATTAAATGTATACTGTTATTAAAATATTAATATATTTGTTAAAGACACAATGGCCACAGAGGTCGTATGCTAGTTGCCCACATGAGAAATCAAATTAAATTGGCGTTGAGTTGCGGCAAGTCGAATTGAGTGAACGCATATTGAATTGAAATTCAAATTGAAATTAAGTCCACTTATTGGCAGTCACTCGCAGAACAACGTTTCAATGCTTGTACATGTACTCACACATACACTCCTAGAAATATACGAGTATATGTATGTGTAACTACATAGCAAAATCTCCCAATTGCACTTAACGCTCATCACACACGCCTACAAAGGCTTTCATTGAAACCTACATACACAAGGCCATACATACGTACATATAGACATATTTATGCAAGCAAACTGTTTACTGCAGAGCCGCATCCAACTAGTCGCCGATACACAAACTCTCAGACTTACTTTCACTGACCCACACATAGTACTTGTATATACATACATTTATACGCAAGTATCTACTTACACATACAAACATACCTTCAATCGCCATTCCGTTCGTCACTGTGGCGATCTACCTACTTGAAAATGGCCGTGAAGCCGCAATAAATTGATATGAAGTCCCGAAAGGCTATAAAATGGGATACGAAATTAATGAAGATGCCGCCGCACTACTCTACCACCACCAAACCGACAGCAATCACATCGCTGCTTGCTGACAAGGCAATAGTCGTGAAATGAAGCGCTGTTGAGCCGTAGGACGCAGAAGTGTAAAGAGCTCAAGTGGATTGAATTGAAATGCCGCGCTCCCATTACACATTTCCCACTACGCGCTTCGCATTTGACTTATGCCGATACGGATAATTCATGTCAGCCGGCCATTGCGCCGATAAGCCATGAGGCTGAGGCTATGAAATGTGGTGCATGACGTTGAAATGGGGATGGGGTAATGCATAGTGATTTAAATTAATTACATCTACTTACGCATGAAATTAACATATGCAACAACGATATTTATATAAAAAAATACACACAAATACATACGAAAACAAAGTAAGTACGTACGTATGTATGGCTGTTCGTAAGAAATAGTAAATGAATGAAAAAGTTGCTGCGAGGAATCGAAAGGATGTGGTTGTAAGTGCTGTCGTGGCAGAGACCGCAATGAACGCACGATAAAACCCAATAGGAAACAATGCACGGGTTGAGATGCAGACAGGGACCGAAAATAATCATTACTTTAAAATTTTCAATACAAAAAATTAAAAACTTCCAAATATCCCAAAACAGTTTCCTTTGACATTTTTTTCCAAGAATATGTCTTATATAGAAGAAAATTGTCAATATGGCATGTAAAAATATATAATATATCCTAACATTTTTTTTAGTTTTGATAGTTTGTTTTTAATAGTTTTGAACTATGATTTATACAGTTGTTTATTGCAAAACCTATATTAAAAGAAAACTGCCGAAGAAGATTTAGCATTACAAACACTGTTGATGTTGTAGTAAAAAATAGAACGCAGTTGCTGACAAGTAAGTGTAAGCATGGCGAGGAGATTTTTACAGGAGTGGCCAATATCAGACTGTTAACCGGCTCTCTGCGAATTTGAAAGAATCAGCTGACGTAACCGGAGTCATGACAATGGTTTCTTTACGAATACGGTGAATACAAATGTGCATTATTTCATTTTATGAGTGATTTTTTGTTTTATTAAAATTAATATTTTTATTTAAATGAAGCGCAAGCAGCGAATTTTTAAGTCTTTGCGATTTCCCATCGGACGCGGCTTGTTGGAAAAGTGGGTTTAGTTCAGTTACATTAAAATTTTTTCAAGTAAAGATTTTGAAAAGAAATTTAATTTGGGTAAAAAAATTTGTATACTGAGTTGAGCTTTTACACACACATACATGTTTTGGGTTACATAGTTGGGTAACATCCAGAGACCAATTGATAAAGTAATCATCAGTTGATGCAGGCAATCTTGATGAAAGAATAAGGAGCTGCAGTAACACACACCAGGAGATTCACTCTTACAAGACTTGCGGCAGTAAGTGCAGCTCTTATATTTCGTTGAGCTGTCGTGGGGTTCAGTCTTATGGTATGGCCCTCTTATAAGTTGGTTCAGTTCATGGTTCCTTCTTATACGCCACTCGCCGTTGGCTTTGACTGCTCCGAAGATTAGCCTGAACATTTTTTTCTCCAATACTTGGACTTCATTTTTGTCTTTTCCACGTATTGTCTAAGACTCCGATCTGTGGCAAAGAACTGGTCGAACTATAGATTTATACAGCAAAATTTTGCAAGGTCTGCTCAGTAGCTTCGATTTAAAAAGTTTAATAAGTGTGTAGATATGTGTCTATATTCTGATTGTATTGTCTTCTCGATTGCGATGCTCATTGCGTTGTCGAGGATTAGTTTAAACCCCAGATACATTCAGTAGCGCTGCGACACTGCAAAAAGTACTGCGGCAAAGCCAAGCGTGAACACTACCGCCTTTTGCAAATTACTAAGTGAATTGATACACTGCAAAGTAGATCGCTACCCTTTTCAAAATTATTATAAATATGGTGATTATATCCCAACCCCTGTGGTTTGAGAAACACAATTTCTTAACCACAACGTTTTTTGTATTCGACTAACCCCACTATACACATTTTGTTTTTATTTCATTCGCCTCTCTCTCTGGCAAATCCGCAGTGACGTGGCAGCCAAAGTTACTCAAGGGGGATATATTTACCACATTTGCTCTTTAACTATGGGGAAAAACACAATTGTGCGGGGAATTGCGGTTGCCATCTCATCTGACAGATTCAGCCGAATTCTGCACGATAGTTTCACCTGCATTCATACACTCGTCCATTGAGTCGAGAGTTCAGATGACAACGAAGTGATATATTTTTTTCATAATTATATCACCAACACAACCTCAATTTTCGTTGTAAAGGCATCCCAAGGGACGTCAGCTTATCAGCTGATTCTGTTAAATTCGTCCAAATTCGAATAATGGTCTCCTAAAGAGCACACCTTCAAAAATCTTTTCTCCATGGGAGTTACTCTCACAATATTTGTTTTTCACGATAGCTAATGGTCAGACCTGGTAAATCTATCATCCTTGGGTGTATGTATGTATGAGGTGAGTTAATGTGAGTTAAGCTTATTTAAAGTGAGATAAACTGAAGTGGGTTTAGGTGTGGTGTGGCCTTTTGAGTTCTTCCATCTGACAAAAACAAACATAAGGACACTGCACTTTGCACTCGAAACTTGTTTTCATTTATATTACCAACAACTCCCAGCAATTTCAATAGAAAAATATTTAGGCATGTAAAGGGTGATCAGATTGGAGGTGCTTTTTCCAATAGGGATTTTTACAGCTCACGTGTAACTACGGTCAAACTAAATACATCATCAGTTTATCTCTCGTCTCGGATCAGTGGACTTTTATTTGTGGGGGTATGGAAAGTCTAAATGCTTCGATTGAGGAACTAGAAGCCGACATTACTAAATTTATTCACGAGATACCGTCCGAAGACCTCTAATGAGTCATTCAAAATTGGTGTTTACGGGTGGCCGAATTACGGCGCAGTTGCGGCCAACATTTGAGAGGGATTATCTTTAAAAAATAAATGTCATGGATGGTTCTACACAAAAATACTAAAGATTCCCAATCAGTTTGAATTTTCGTAGTTTTATTTCAATTTAAACCCCGATATTTACAAGTAAATGATATGCGCATTAAGAGAAAAGTCATTGATGTACTGTATGTTATTGTTTTTGTAATTAAATATGAATATAAATTTATATAATACCTGTATATACCTGTAAATATAATACCTGTATATAAAAAATATCACCATAATTTTTACAGAGTTTTCTTGCTATCGCATATGGGGGTTATAAATTTCAATTAAGAATATAAAAACAACATTTAAATTCGACCCACTAATGAATAATAGAACTGACTTGAATTTGCTTGATCTGCCTAAAGCGTAAAATTATAGTTTTATATACCGTTACATAAAAACAAATGTGTTGAAGACACATTTTAAATGGTTCCGCTGCGGAATCCTCGAGTGCAAAGCAAATTTTGACCCCTCTGCAAATACAAGCGAAAGCGTTCGTTCGCCCCTCAGAATGCCAATGCTCACAATTTTTGCAAGACTTCGTCGAATTTGTTTGGGGCCATTTAACACAATTTCTCAAATAAAATGTTTTCTTAGGAAACGTTTCGATCAAAATAAACAAAACGCAGTTGGGGAATAGAATAAAGCACGAATGTTTCTGCCACGATATAACAAACAGTAGAGTTTTTTGGCGCACAGTGTTGCCGCTTATTCTAAATTTTCTTCAAATAAAGCCGCAAAAGACAAAATATAATTAAATAAACATTTTCAAATATGTTAATGAGATTCTATATTTTCTAAAACATGGAAAGAGAAAAAATGTCTAACGTTGTGTTTCAGTTGCAAATGTTTTATTCGCCACTGTAGCTCCGAAAGTTGATGGAAGCAGCATTATCAGCAGCCATTGCAGCCAAATCAGCAGCAGGTTGTAGCAGGTTGCAGCAACCGCAAACTGCATCGTCGGCAACGGTAATATTGTAATAACGCTCATTTCTAGGTGAACAACGGAAATCAGCGAAATGCAGCCAACATTGGACCAACGCATAGCCATGGAACGCACATCTGGCCGCTCGCAATTGGTTGACAGGGTGAACTGGCCGGGTTGACCGAGGAGTTGGGCGAATAGTTGCCGCAAGCATTGATTATTGTTGCAGTGCAGAAATGCATAACATTCGTTACAGTTCAATACGTTTCTCAGCAATGAAGTAGTGCGGCTGTACTTGCCTGCCTCACCTCCCCTCACCTTTACACATAATCGCTCGCCGTTCGATGTACCGAACGAGGCCAGCAACTGCATCCTTGTGGCCACCATGTGACGACAACTACGCCGCTCATTAACGGCTACGATGGCAAGTGCTACAACAAAAACACCAAATCGCATCAGTGTAAAAATAATAGGGCATATGCAACAACTATATTGCCACATGGCCACACTTGCCGCACTCGGAAGGCCACTAGGCAAGGCTAAAGGTGTATGTGTAAGTAGGTATATGGAAATGGAGAAATACAGCCGGTAATATGCATTCGGACGCAAACGGCTGTCGAAGGATTGTTGTTGTCGTTAATAATGTAACACTTTACGCTGTCGAGTCGGAGCGGCGTCATGATGAGAGGCGTAGCTGGGGGCGAAGTTGCTGGCGATGCGTTAAAATACGATAAATATGTAAAATGCAGCCGTTGCAACAACAACAAAAACAGCTACAACGTCAATTGCGAAACGACTGTGGCTAAAAATACAGGCTACAAGAATAGCTGATAAGTAATAAAAAGCTTGATTTTCATTTTTGCTGCCCCTACTGGTGTTTATGTGTGTTTGTGTCTCGCTTTTTCCGGCAATGTTGCATGTTAATTGAAAACGAAATTAAAATTGTTGCAACATTTTAAATGCAACAATCGGAATAAGCGAAAACGAAATGTGCGGAACAATGTGCTTTACAGTTACCTCCACACTGACACACACACAAGCACTTCACTCACATACCACTCACATACCCAAACAATCAAATATTTTATTCACACCAGCGCACTCGCTCACACATACATACACAAATGTGAGCATCTTTTTAGGTATATGTATACTTGTAATACATATGTATGTGTGTGTGCTTGTAGGCAGTATAGGTCCTTATAACAATTATAGCAGGAAATGGCGCGGAATTTCCGCTGTACTTTCGCATTTGGTGGGCGACTGCAGTGCCAGTGACCCATTTTTTTCTTTTTTTTTTATTGTTTTTAGTGTTATTACCTTTTTGCGATATTTTATTTATGCAGTTACAATGCAACCAGTGCACGCAGTTCAGTGCATGCAGTCCACTGAATGCGGCTATTGTTCTCTTTCCCCTCCCCCTATCCGCACATATTGTTTTTATTTAATTGCATTTTAAATTTCACTGGAAAATTCACCGCATGCGACCGTTTTATATTTTACGGCAGGTATTTATTTTTTGAATTCGTTTCGAAAAGAAATAAAGCAGTGAGCCAAAAGGAAATACAAAGCGAAAATATTTCACAAACGTTGAAGGGAAATTTGCACAAACGGCACAAACAAAAATATTTAATTGGAAAATTAAAAAATAATAAACACTGGCAAGTGATGGTGCTTTAAAACTATAGTAAAATTTCTACATTTGGTTAAATTACTACTGCCAACGCGTTTCTATCAAGACTCAGACCAAAACAATTTCATATAAAGGCGTGCCGAAAAAAATTGCTCGTTAGTGGAACAAAATGAACTAAAATTAATATTTCTGATATGATGTGGCAAACTTAACAATAATAATCTTTTCAATAAATCCTTGAACTGTTAGCCCATACTCAACTAGCAACTGCTCATAAAATACACTCAACTTGGGCTACTCTGCCGTTATGGCAAACAAAAGGTCATTAATTTAGCGGCACTGGATTTTAAATTGAAATGAAGCTATGAAAATTCAAATTTATTGGGTAATCTTTATTTTATTTGTGCAGAACTATTCATGATATTTATTTTTTAACGATAATCCTTTCAAATGTTGGCCGCAACTGCAACTTCAATCGGCCATTCGTAAACCCCAATTTTGAATGGCTCGCTGGAGCACTTGCGTCGGTATCTCATGAATACCTTTAGTAATGTTGTCTTCCAATGCTTCAATCGAAAGTGATTTATACATAAAGCAACTAAACTTTACATAGTCCCACACATAAAAGTCCAAAGGTGTGATATCACACGATCCTGGTGGGCAATCCACTGGTCCGACGCGAGAGATAAATTGCTCACCGAAACGACGACGCAGTAAATCCATTGTTTAACGGTGGTTTGACAAGCAGCGCCGTCGTATTGGAACCAAATGTTGTGGAAATCAATTCAATTCATTAATCAATTCTATGCCAGCTTCAATTTTTGGCATCAAACAGTCGTTCATAATGGCACGATAGCGTTCGCCATTCACTATTACATTGGCTCCAGCATAGTCTTCGAAAAAATATTGGCCGATGCTCGCAGCAAACAATATTTTCAATGGATGAAATGGCTCTTCTTGCATGGCTTCGGGTTGCTCTTTAGCCCAAATATGGCAATTTTGCTTATTGACGTAGCCATTAAGCCGAAAATAGGCCCTATCGCTGAACAAAATTCGGGTCCCAAAATGCGGACCTTCGGCGAGTTTTTCAAGAGCCTAACGATCGAAATTATGACGCTTTGGAAGATCGGCCGGTTTCAAATCTTGGACTAGCTGTGTTTTATATGCTTTCAAACCAAGATCTTTGAGGAAAACTCTCATTTATAGCCGCAATATTCTCTCCACTTCGGGATGTTCGTGGTCTAATCGGTCGAGTATCATCCAATATTGTAAAATTATACTCAATTTTGACGATGGTTTGCCAAATAGGGCACCTGGTAAGACAATTATGTAGCCATTAAGCCAAGGGGTTTATTATTATACACCATAAGTTGACCTGAGCGCGCAATGAACACTTTTCACAGAGCGTCAAGTTTCCTAATACAATTGTATGATTTGTAAATGTTGTTGAAGCGTAAGTCTTTCCGTGATGAAATGTCAATGAATACTGAAAAAAAATTATGTATTTAGTTCGACAGTAGTCACGCGAGATCTGTCAGAAACCCCCTATTGGAAAAAGTACTTCCAATCTGATCATTCTTTATGTGTGACAGATTAGTGAGCAATACAATAACAAATCAGCAGACATAGAAATCAGAGCGGATAGATTTTTCATTTTTGCTCTGCCCGCTCATTCCTACTTGTTGGAATTTAGCGCTCAAAGAACATATACACAAGCAACACATATTTGAAAAATTGTTATTTAGATTTCGAAATTTTGATAATAGAAGAAAATTTAAGTAATGTAAATTTAGTAAATGCAAAATGTTAATAAATATTTTATAGTTTTCTTCCAAAAAATTGTATTCAATTCGGTTCAGTCATTATTAATTTGTTGCAGTTTGTAAATTAAATCTATGATTTTCTAACACATTTCGACTTACAGACACGGCTCTTTTACATGTTTATGCAATTTATGTTGAAAAAAAAACCTTCGAGAGACTGTCTCCAAAATACAAATGACGCTATAAAAATCGGGGTACTATGTATGTAGATATCAGCGTACATACTCACACATACATACATATATTGGGATCTTCCTTTATAAAACTTATGCTGAAAACAGTGACCGACGTAAACGCAGTCTCCTGTCAGCTGTTACGATCAAACTAATGAGAACCCCATGTAAATGAAAAATTCCTTCCTTCCGTATTTTATTTCACGATTTTTAAAAATTCCCGTAAAACCCTCCCAGCTGATTGCTCTCTCCCCACACAGTGTTGCCAGCAGTATATTTCGAAATCATTTACAAAATAAACTTAGAAAAATTATATTTTTTATTAAAATAACTTCAAAACACTGTTATGTTAATTATAGATAAATGAACTATTTGCATTTGTTGGTTTTTGGCTTTGGTTTATTAAACAATGAAAAATTGTAACTGATAACGCGGATGTGTGAAAAAGTGTGTAAGCAAAAATATCAATGGCAACATTGTGTGGATACAACCAGACACGTACACACACAAACCGATGTATTGTGTAAATATGTAACTAAAAGAACGCAGTTGTTCTCTACGGGATGAGTTTTGCTCTGTTTTGTGCTCGTTAGGGGCTGCGGTAAGGGATTACGTACGTCAGTCACTGTTTTCAGCATTAGAGTTGTTGGCAACATTGGTGTAGCCGTTGCGTTCTCATTTCAGTTTTGATCTGCAGGTAAAAGAAGAAATCATTTTTTCAATTTTTCAATATTTGTGTGATTGTTGTTTACAGAACCCTGAGAACTAACACACTATAGTTCCAGGGCGTCAATGCCATTTGAAGCTAAAGTGCATCATCTGGTTTCATGAACAGAAAAAGCTGCTTATTTCATTTATGAACAAAGCATACGAGTATAATAGGGATCCTAGTACACTCCCTTGGGAAACGCCAGGAGAGGCAAAGAAAGGTTCAAAAGAAATGCCTGTTGGCACCCATAAGTGTGGGTTAATCCGATTTAGAAACACAGAATGAAAACTCATATAAGATAACTTAAAAATGGGTAAAGAATGCGAAACTGTATCAAAAGCTGTAGAGAAATTCATATAGACGCAATCAACATGAAACCCAACGGAAAAGGACGAAATTACAGTATTCACAAAAAACTGCAAAATTTTCAAACTGAAGATCGATTAGAAATAAAGCCATCCATACTGGTTTGGCCAAATCAGAAATTTTGACTCGAATCTTCTTCTTCCTCCAGGCTGTCGAAGAAAGGAGTACCCTGTGGCTTTAATCGTCTGGCTGCCAAACCCGGACATTTACAGAAAACATGCTCAACAGTCTCCTTCTCTAAAAGGACCCCACTGCTTCTACAATGGGTATTAAATTCGAAATCTAGCTTTTCTGCGAGTGTACCGATTGTCCAATGACCAGTAAACACACGTGGAACTCCAGGACTTTCTGAGTGCTGCGTCTATTATACTAGGGCTAAAGGGTTTTCAAAATAGCACAAAAATAAATAGAGCTACACCTGTTCTGTATTTTTCTGAGAAACAACAATCAGAGTCCGATAATCACGTAGGAGACCTCTGAGACCACTTCAGCCGATCTTTTCCTGGCAAGCTCATCAAAAATTTCATTTATCTGTATGTTTCTATGTCATGGAACTCAGATCAGAGAAATGTTACCTGCACACCCAAGTGATTCGATCTCCCTCGTTCTGAAGTTGACTAGTTTGGATCTCCCCAATGGCGTCGTCAAAGCTCTGAACGCTGTTAGATTGTCAGAAAAAATGTTAATATCTCCCTCGCCCCCACGTTCTCTAAGCATTTTGCATACCTGCAGGCTCACAAAAACTTCTGATTTCAAGAAAACCCCTGCTTCGAATCTCGAGCAGCTAGCGCAAACAGAGCTACCAGCACCGGTAAAGATTTTTCTCTCGTTCCAATCCTACTTGGAAATATTGCCCTGCCACGACCCTCAAACTCCAGTTTGCGGATAGAGAGATCTGCTCGAAGTTCAGAGAAAAGCGGTGTTAGCTACCTAAAATTGTTACCATGCGCCTTGAGTGTTTGCCTCCAGAGGCCAATCTCCTTTAACCTGATTGCACTTTGAGCAGCGATGGGAATACCGTAAAAGTCAATGGGAAGTAAGTGCAAAACGATATTAAGGGCAGCACTGAGGCAAATTCTACACACGGTTTAGCGATATTATAGCCCATTCGAAGAGCTTCCCAAAAAATCAGGCACCAAAAAGTACAGCGTTTGATTGAAAAGTAATGAGCCTTATTTTTTTTAAGCAGTTTTATTAAACCTTTTGGCTTCTACAACTAATTTTTCAAAATAGGACCCTTGAGCGTCAATACACCGCTGGTAGCGGTCCTTCCACTGCAGGAAACATTTTTTAAACTCATCCGCAGGAATCGCGTTCAATTCGGCTGTCACAGCTTTTTGGATTGCCTCGATGGAGTCGAAACGCCTCCCCTTCCGCTTTCTTTTCAGGCGCGGGAACAAGAAGAAGTGCGGAGGGGACAGGTCTGGGCTGTAGGGAGGGTGGGGAAGCACCGGAACCTCCATCTTGGCCAATACAGAAGAAGGCGGTGTGCGCCGGCACATTGTCGCGATGAAGGGTCCAATTGTTGACTAGGTCTGATCGAACCCGGACGACGCGGTTTTTCAGCCGAAGGAGCACTTCTTTGTAAAATGCCGCATTTACAGTGCTTTCTGGAGGTACAAACTCCTTGTGGACGATGCCTCGAGAGTCGAAAAAGATGATCAGCATGGTTTTGACCTTGGTATGCGCCTCCTGGCCTTCCTTGAAAGGCTTGTGCCACCGTTTTACCTGCGCACTGGACAGAGATTGGTCCCAATGGTTTCGGTACCCGTTTTGTTTAGCTTTACGCAAAATTTGATCGAGTAACGTTGCTCCAACGATCGCTGCATTTTCGTCACTGCAAAACCCTAACACACTTTTAAAAAAGCTTTCACGCGCGGAGCGATGCTGACTGCACCGCTGTGGCCAGCGAACTGGGACCGGTTTCAAGTGGAAGGGGAAGGTCCAACGATCATTTTCCCCCACCAGCCGATTCAGTTGCCCTGTAATCAATTATTTTTGCACAAAACTCAAAACTTTATTTAAGATGTTCCGGATTCTCCGATTTGGGTCAAATATGCACCGTTTAGTTGCATAATTTGTTGCCATTTTAAAGGTAGGTAGCTTCATAATGCCTCTCTCATAGAGGTCTTGGTCCTTATTGGCGAAAAACTTTGGTAATCGATTTTTGCAACCTTCTCTTGATTCCAAATTCTTATCGCTCAGGAAGTTTTGCTATGAGAGGAAAAGGTGGTAATCGCTTAATGCCAGGCTCGAATTATATGGGGAAGCATTAAAACTTCCTAACCAAGCTCCCGGCGAGTCACTACAGAAGTGTGTGGCCTTGCGCTGTCCTGATGTCCATACGAAGGCTGCTCATAATAAATTATTGTTTTCAAGTTCCACCAAATACATAGTAGAACTTTGCTGGCCGTTAGCCCTGGTTTGGCCACGGTTTTGAGCATCATTTGACCAATACCGAATTGGTCGATTTCATTCTGCTTGATAAAGGCATTGCAGATGTAAATTCGATCCATCATATTTTTTGGTGTTAATTGGCGTGGCTCCTTGGAGCTCTTTTTGAATCCAACTTTGCCCAAATGGCTTAAAACTGTTTTTTGGTCGATCTTTAACTCCTCGGCGATGCTACGACTACTAATATTCCGATCAGCTTCGATAATTTCTGTGATTTTATCGACATATTCTTTAACATCAAAAATACCTGAACGGAATCAACGAAACCAAAATTGCCCGTAATTAGCTGTTTCAGTATCGACACCATAAAAACCATTCACAATTTCAGCGGCATTCAGCCTGGCTGGCATTTTCGCATTTATCAAAGAAAAGTTGTAAAATGTACCGAATTTTCTCTTTATTGACTTCCATTGTTAACACCCTGTAACTCTCAACCGAATGCAACAAACAAAAATAGCAAACGGATTTCTTTAGTGTGAAATGTCTCTTTGGCAACGAGCATAAACTTTAAATTGCTTGTTTAATAATTTACGAGATATCGATCACTACCGAGAAAATAATGTATTTTTTCCCCCAAACTAATATTTTGACTAAAAATTTTTATCGACCTAAGTTAATTAAAAAAAAAACTAAGTTTATAGAAGACTAGCAGGAAAAGATTTTTCATGTCAGTCAGGTCAATAATCACGATTCGAAACGGTTTTACACCATCCAAGGCATATCGCCTTATATAATCATCAAAAAGCATTTAAAATGTTTTAAGATGTTAGAACAACAGCAACTAGCAAGCGAAAGAATCTTAACCCATAGCCAAATTTACATTCAAATAATTGACACTCCCAAAAACGAAGATATGTAGCAGAGCAGAGCTAACCCGGTAGACTTAGAAAACTTGTGCTTGTCATTAAAAACAAATATATCTCTCCACTATCACATACACAGCCTTATGGTACACCACCACAGAAGACGAGGCCCCTTTGAAGTCGCTTCAAGCCGATCAGATCAATGCAGACAATCCAAGGGATAATGGCGACACACAGGCGTATTAAAAGAAGCCATGCAAGTCACACGCACACCCACACACTCTAATGTATGTTATTGTGTGAATAAAAGAGAAGAAACCAAGAACCGTAGGCGCCTGCAACAATACATGCAACAACGAAAGACATGAAAAGGATGCAAGTATTTGCACAATTACGGTTTGGTGTTTGGCGTTAGGAGCTTGTTTTAAACGCTCAACAAATTAACCGCAGGTGGCCGACAACAACATTAGAGAACGCGCACACACAAGCGCTATTTGTCGACCGCAATTGTTGAACAATGAGCCGGACGTTGACTCAATGAGGTCGCTCGCCACAGGCTGTGTGAAATTGTGGAGTATACCTTTGTGTGCATGTGCATGTTGGTATTGTATTCAGCATACTTATAGGCGCATTGCCAAACTTTCATGGCTTCATTCCAAACCAGTAGAGAGCTTATGGGCAAAGGCACGATAGCATTGAGTAGCAAGCATGCAAGAGAACAGGTGTGCTGCCACGCCTTCGTAGCTTAGCTGCCATGGACGTCGTAGGCTGCATTTTTGTTACGAGTATAGCTACCAGCGTTGCAATTGCACGCCTACGTAATTCAAGCGAAGGTTAATAATTCGTAATATCCTGTGCATCCTGTGCATCCGGTTGGTGCTGGGGCGCATTGATGCGAATTACGGTTGCTAACGGCGTTGCTAAATTTTGTTTTGTATTTGCTTGCGCAAAAGTTTTGGCTTCAAAAACGACGAGTTCAGCTGAAAGCAAAACGAGAAATGTGAACTGCCATAGTCGGCAGTGGAGTTAAATGCGTATGTATGTACTTGTGCGGTGTGGGTATACACACATACATATATCAAACTACATGGCATTTATTTTGGTTTTGACTGCAGTTCACCATAATTTTCGCTACACTCCGGCCAACATTCGGCATTGCCCTTCCACTCAATACCAAGGCGCAATGGAGCACAATGCACAAGGCAAAAGGCTCACGCAGATTTGGATGTCTGTACGTTAAATACATGCATACAGTATAAAATGTATGCGTATGTAGCAACAGAATATGTGTAGCCTGCGTAAAGTATTACTACTCTGTGGGCCATTGTCTGTGCTCGCACGGATCCAGCCAAACAAATGGTGAATGAGTGCTTCGAATGAGTTAGTAGGTACGTGTGTACATAACTTCAGAGTATGGCCTTTTTTGTATCTATGTATGTACCATACCTATGTGTGTATGAGGGCACGCGTGTGTGCCTTGAATTATTATGTGCGCCGGTTTACCCACTTACACATTCATTTCCATACATGCATGTATTCTATATATGTGTGTGTTTATTGCTATTACTTGCGGTCGCAATGCCCTTTGAGGGCATAGGTTGCCAGCTTTTCAACGGCTTTTTGGCATTATATTTCGACATCCTGCTCCCGCAAGCCGTAAACGCCGCATGTGTCGCGCTCATCAACCGCCAATGCGTTTTTCATTGTACTCGTATCTGTGTTTATGTGCAGCTTTCCGTACTTGTTTTTTTATTAAGCCCGCGCCACATAGGAATACATCAACAATACATCTATGCACATACATAAGTTTTTGCTTCAATCCCTTATTAGCAGCCTTTCATTAGGTATGTCAACATGTGAGCATGTCCTTCGTCCGTTACTGCTGCTCGAAACTCGGCACTCAAGCTTTGCCCACATCGTAAATTTGATGTTTATTTCGTTTATACCTCACGAACATATGAAAATAAAATGGCAATGCGCTCAATGCTGGTCCTGACCAACACACCGAACGAAGTGAAAGTGAAGGAGCGAATGTGCTGAATGGCGCTGACTTTCATGTGAGCAAATGCCGAAGAGAGCACGAGAGCGCAAAGAGCATGCTGTTCAGTTTATCCGCAGGGGAAATGCTGTACAAGAGCACAATGAGTGGATGTAAGCAGAGAGTGTTTGAATAAGAGCGCTGACATGCCTTGAGTAACGCTTGGTGGCGCAGATTTGCAGTAAATGTTAATTCAATATTTTAATATGGGACTATTTGAAATTTCGAAAGCATTTACTTTTGGCGCTTAACATGACCCAAATACCGTTAGTCAGTTTGAGTTAGGTGAGTGGCGTAGCTAAAATATGTTAGGCTCAACGCGACTACGTCACTTAATAGGTCTGCTGTATCAGGTCTAATGCTAATCGATCCAATTCACAGTCAGCTCAACCACGAAAGGGTAGTAATGTGCAACTTGATAGCTGATCCTACGAAATGATGCTTCTCACTTCTGACTATCAATCTCCCTGCTTTTCCTTTACGTTGGTGGTGTTGTTAGCCTTTACTCGAGACTGGGAGAGTAAAGGAACAAAAAAAGCAAGGTGAACACCGTCCGAAGATGGGCTCGGATACCGCGGCCCGCAACCACCTACCCAAAACTGATTGTCGCTGCGGAAGCAGTGCACCACCAGGACTGTCATGCTAAGAAAGAAGAAGAACTCAGCTCTTTATGGCTTGTAGGTACTGCAATCAGCAACATCAAGTATTATCAACTAAGAAAACTAAATTTATAAAAAATAACAAGAAGAGATTTCGTATCTCAGTCAATTCAATAATCCCGGAACGAAACGGTTTTATACTAACAATAATCACCAAAGTGCATGGGAAATGTCTTGTATGTTTTTTCGCGCTATCTTGCTCAAGAATGGTCCAGCGTTGGCAATTACTCTTGAGATTATTCATAACAAATCTTTATCTACGGTCACTTTTTTAAGAAATTTACAATCTCCACGCCTCATTCTAAAAGCGAAAAAAACGATGTTGGCAATTATGGGCCGATTTCCAAGCTACGAAGCCTCTCTAAACTATTTGAATGCATTGTAAAGGACAAAATTTATTTTGCGATTAAGTCTTTAATTAACGCAAACAAACATTACAAATCATGGCCACTCTACAGCTACCAATCTTGATATTTTTAGTGAATTCTGTATGTCATCGTTTTCCAAAAAACTCCAAGTTGATTGCATTCCCTAAGGTATCTGACGAAGTGCCGGATGAGATTCTAGTAATCAAGTTAGCTTGCTTTCGTTTGCACTCCATCTTTCTGCAATAACTGAAGTCATATTTGACGAACAGATGGTGCGTGGTAAAAATTAATGGAGTATTATCGGACCACTTTGTTGCTACTTCAGAAGTCCCCCAAGGGAACACCTTAGGGCTTTTTTGTCATTTTTTTTCAATGACATTAGCAAATGTTTTTCCTTTTCGAATTTCTTGCTCTTCACGGGTGATTTAATAGGACTATGAATAAGTTCGTGCGGGTTTTTTTCGAAATTTGAAACTTTATTGACGTAAAATGGTTACAAATTTAATATTCAAAATATTGTCCATCGCTTACTACTACTTTTTCCCATCTTTCTGGCAATTCACGGATTCCCTTTGTGAAAAATTCGGTCGGTTTTGCCGCAATCCACGAATCGATCCATTTTTTGACTTCATCGTAATTACGGAAGTGCTGGTCAGCCAGGCCATGTTGCATCGATCGGAAGAGATAGTAATCGGATGGCGCAAGGTCTGGACTATACGGCGGGTGGGGTAGGACATCCCATTTGAGCGTTTCTAAGTATGTTTTGACCACTTGTGCAACATGTGGCCGAGCATTGTCATGTTGCAAAATAACTTTGTCGTGTCTATCGGCGTATTGCGGCCGTTTTTCTCGCAGTGCTCGGCTCAAACGCATCAATTGTCGTCGGTAGACATCCCCCGTAATCGTTTCATTCGGTTTCAGTAGCTCATAATACACAACACCCAGCTGGTCCCACCAGATACACAGCATAACCTTCAGGCCATGAATATTCTGCGCCGACGTCGATGTTGAAGCATGGCCAGGGTATCCATACGTTGCCCGACGTTTTGGATTGTCGTAATGGACCCACTTTTCATCGCCAGTCACAATTCGATGCAAAAAACCCTTTCTTTTGTGCCGTTGAAGCAGTTGTTCGCATGCCATAAAACGGCGTTCAACGTCTCTTGGCTTCAATTCATACGGCACCCAATGGCCTACCTTTCGGATCATTCCCATGGCTTTTAAACGTTTGGAAATGGTTGATTGATCAACTCCCAAAGTTTTTGCAACCTCTTCTTGCGTTTGAGCCGGATCTTGATCGAGCAATTCCTCCAATTCGGTATCCATGAACTTTGGCGGCGCACCCTCGCGTTCTTCGTCTTCCAAGCCAAAATCACCACTTTTAAAGCGTGCAAACCACTTCTGGCACGTTCGCTCAGATAGAGCATGCTCACCATAAACTTCCACCAAGATACGATGACTTTCGGCTGCTTTTTTCTTCATATTAAAATAATGAAGAATAATTCCCCGCAAAAACACATTATTTGGCACGAAATTCGACATTTTCAAGTGTGGTAAAAATATTGTTGTTTACGCTTCAAATAAAAAACTTATACTGACGTTTGTGCCTTACGGCAGTAGCTCTCCAATGAATGTTTGGAAATGTGGATCGATGGAATAATAATCAAGTTACGCACGAACTTATTCATAGTCCTATTAAAAATTGTCACTGTTAAGCACTCAGTGGATGCTCAATACTTTACCTCGACTTGAGCAATCTTCTCGACACATCCTACAGGATTTGTACTAATATAAAGTACTACAAAGTGTAGCAGAGTTTAAAGATATTGAAGTTTTATACGACACGAAATTTTCTTTTAGTGGTCACGTTAATTTTATTCTTTCAAAATCGTACTCGGTTCTTGGCTTCATTCGTCGCAATGCATCTGAATTCTCTGATCCATATAACTATAAACAGCTTTATACGACTTCTGTTTATTCTCATTTTTGAAAAGTAATAATCATTTGAGATCTTATGATGAACTTTAGGTAACTAGAGCGTGTTTAAAAAATATTTCTAAATCGGATGTTATGCTCCCTACGATTTGAAACGACTGTTCCATCCTATAATTCTTGGCTAAAGCCTATTTATCTAGAATCTCAAGAATAGAAAAGCACAGTCCTTTCACTTTTATTCCATTTCAGTATTGTTACTGAACCCCCATTGCTCAATTTGGCTTTATCTACGAGTAAATGTAGTTTTGTAAGCAATTTAAATTTAGCTACTTAATATTGTATTAATATTGATTGCCAATATTTAAAAGCCAAATTTGGCTTGTTTTCCTTACATTTTTTTTAGTCTGTAAAGAAATTTGTTCTGTGGACTATTAAAATAAATATACTTTGAGGTTCTTTTACATTTGCTAACTGGCTGATCCTCAGCGTAAAATGGCATATATGGGTATAACAAATCTTCACCCAATATCTATAAAGACGTAAAGACTCATTTTTAATCGGAATAAGAATAATAACCATAAACTGTTAGCATCGTTAACACTTAATTGTTAATTTATACAAACAAGCAAAGCAGCGGGTGCAGTTTTTTAGGGATTTCAAATATTTGAACTTTATTTTAAAATTCTATTGTGTTGCAACATGTCCAACATCTCTGATTTCATTTCTCGTATTTAAAATTCATACACAATTTTTTACACAAAAAAATTTAACAATTTAGCCCAATAAGTTTATCTGCATATTTGTTGCAATTAAAGTACGTCTGTGTAATATTAATGTATTTGTCCTTTTATTTATTAACAAGCAATATAATTATAAGTATTCGTATTCGAAAATTAAGGAAATTAGCCGCAAAATCTAACGGTCCAAATTTAATGTTTTGTAGTAAATAATAACAGCTTTAATCTATTTTCAGCTTCACTATACAGTCATATCTTGGCATTAAATTTAGCAACGTT
Organism: Anastrepha ludens; assembly: GCF_028408465.1. NCBI lineage: Eukaryota > Metazoa > Arthropoda > Insecta > Diptera > Tephritidae > Anastrepha > Anastrepha ludens. Next base: position 120,460,783 of record NC_071500.1, on the reverse strand, counting down.
GGGACGCACTCGTACATATTCATATATACAATACGCTTTAAAAATGTCACTAAACTGCTACAGCACATCTATGATTACATATAGCATAACATTTCTTCCAGACCTGGAAATTGCGTCAGGTCAGTAACATTACGAAGGGCGCTTAAAACATTTAGCCGTGCTGTTAAATTAAGTTTTGATACAAAACAAATTTTATATTAGCTCAATATCTACATAAGCATGTACATACATATATGTACACAATATAGAGATACATATGTACATTCATTTAGCGGCATGACAAGTATATTAACATAAAATAACAGTAAATGTTATTCTCTGCTGCTGTTAACTGTACAGCTGCAGTTCGTTTGAAACTCGTTGATTTGAACAGACTCAGCAGTTCTGTTAAGAGCTTCAGTGACGTTTACATTTGTAAAAGTACCGCCGTTAACGCTCGAGTAATTTCCATTTAGTTGTATGCTTGTGAGTTCTGAAAGCAAAGAACTTATGAATTAATAGAAGTTTCAAATGTTAATGTTAAATTTCTTTAGCACATTTTCTGGCATAAAAAAGGATTTGCCAAATCTCAGCAAGTCATCATGCGAAGAATGAAAACACGGCATAACTATCCTTGTTTTTTTTTAGTTTCATGATATTTATAAGCGAATCAAAAATCAATTACGCTGTATTTCTCTTCATTATGTTCCTAAAAACCTTATAAAATGCCAAATTGCAAAAAAACAACTTTTTACTGACAGATATTTTTTTCTTGGACAGATATTTTTTTTTTTATTGGACATATAAGCCTATTTTCATTTAAAAGCGTGGACATATGATTGGATTGAACATAAATTTGACCTAAAGGCAAGTTATTTATTTCTTGGCGGTAGGCAAACCGTGTGCGCAAAATAATTTGAACTTTTAAACACATTTTACTGACTTGTTTTCAGGGTTTGCTTTTTTCCATATTTACTTAATTAAAATAAAACTATAATGTTCATTAAAACTTTAAAATATTTTTTTTTAACAAACACTTTGGCAAAGATTTCAGTTTTTTTACCATAAATAAATTTGTCGGCCATGATTCAATGATAAAGGTTTGCTCAGTAAGCAGCTTTCTCGTTTCCTCTTGACAAATCGGCTCCCTTAGCAAGACACTGGGTTGCTAGCCCTAGAAATTTTGAGGAAAAATAAAGTTTGTAGAAAGAACATTTCATTTTCAAAATGGTCTGCTTACGAGCAACAACTCGCTAAAGAGTTTTCATCGGTATGTTCAGGACTATGATAGTACGACATGAAATACATACCTCTTAAGTCAGGACATGATAGAGTTATTGACGCAATCCGAGATCGATGAGTGGAGAATTTACAAAGCTTTATTTCGTATGATGTGGTGATTTAGACGGAATTCATGTTTTTTAAAGAGCTAGCATTTCCCAAAGAGTTACGACAGTAAGAATAATTAGATAGTCCCTACGCGACCGATAACATTGCCTACCTTATTATAAACAAGTTGGAATTGACGGAGCTTGTTTCCAATGAGCCCATTTACGACGGATGGATAAAGTTTCCAGAGGAGGTTTAGCAAAGCACAGTACCAGCAATCGCTTTTAAATTTAGTAATTAATTCACAAAATAAAATCTTGGATTAAGTGAAATAATTTCTTGCTTTAATAGTATACTTGGCAATTTCCGCTAATAACTTCTATTTGTGCAATTATTTACATTCAAATATAATATTAATTAAAATTAATTTTTTAAACCGTTCGCAGTTTGTTTCCATTTAAGTAAGAAAATACTTTTTGCTACCATTTTTACCAAAAAGGATTTAATTTGTTCAACTTTATTCCACTGCTCAAATACAACCTTTTGTAAGGGAGTGTCAAAAATCGAATGTCACTAGTGAGCAAACCTTTTATCATTGAATCATGTTTGTCGGCTATATAAAGAAAATACGTTGGGCTTAGTACAAAATATTTTTCTTATTTTTATTCTCAAGCTCATGGTTAAAAGTTGGATTACGAACTAAAGAATTAAATTTTGATTTTTGATTTGGCGGCTAGCTAAGGTCGCATTCGTACCAAAAGAAGGTGGAAGGGGATATTAATCAGCGAAGGATTTCAGAGCATTCAGTCATTCGTCCTTCTTTTTAAAAACTTTTGAAAGACTTTTGGAGCAACATCTAAGAAGCTTATTGGAGAGTTCTGGTATATCAACTGCACAATACGCGTACCTTAAAGGCAAATCTATGGAGACAGTAATCAAACAATATATATTACCATTACGGCATCTTGGATATAGAAGGCACCTTTAATAACGTTAGCTCTGATGTCACTGCGTTAATAGACTTAGAAGTGGACAACTGCATTAAAAGTTGGTTCAGCTCGATGTTAGAAGCCAGGATGAACAAATCTAGTATGGGAAATACCAACATAACCGAGAGGGTCAATAGGGGAAATCGACAGGGAGGAGTATTGTCGCCACTTCTTTTGTTTTGATAAGCAAAATCTTGATAGAGATGGGATAAAAGTGGTGACATATGCTGATGATGTGGTGGAAATGAAATGGGACTGTATCCTGACACGATCAGTGAAACCATTCAAGGGGCGCTTGGTGAGCTCAGTTCTTGGGCTACAGGCTGTGGCTTAATTTTGAACCCACGTAAAACAGAACTCATGCTTTTTACCACTAGATACAAGGCACCCTCTTACCCTACTACTAATTAATAGACAAACTAGACAATTTCATCCAAGGCAAAGTACTTAGAAGTACTCCAAACCGAGCGGAAAACTGAACATTGGAACGGATAAGGAAAACAGAAATTGCTTTAGATGGGGTCCTCAACCTAAGTATACTTTATACCGGATCGGTTGTACGGTGAAAAGCTCTAATATCAAACGACTAAGTACAATTTAAAGATCAGCCTGTGCATCTAGCTCATGGCCATATCAGGAAGATGGCTACCATGAGTGCATTTAGGTTGTATGAAGCGGGGCGCTGGAAGGAAAAAACGTATGGTCAAGCCAGTTTATTTTTGTGACAAACTCAGTTCACCTCGAGGAGTACTGATTACATCATCCCAACGGTGACATTTAATTAAAATTTTCCCACTCTCTTGCCATCTCAGGAGGAATTTTACTACACAAACGGAGAAGAAAGAAACGATTTTCCATTTCCTTTATGATTGCCCTGCCTTAAAGAAAGAGAAAATGTCAACCCTTGGCAAACCACTTTTCGAGATTCTCAAACAATTGTCTGGCTTAGACGTCAACAAAGTAATAGGGTTCTTAACTGCACAGACTGGATATAGGACTCGAATTATGCTGTAAGTAACCATTAAACGAGTTGGTAGCGAGGATTTGATAACAAAATGGTGCGGAAGCGCTAGTTGAATTCTGGATGAATCACTTCAACCAACCAACCAAGAGCACTAAACTCTGTATTGAAATTAAATATCACATGCGGAAATTCGACAAGGTTTAAAGAATGCCATAACTTTCAAATTCCACAAACTTCTTTTACCATTTACAAAAATTAGTTTTCTACAAAGTTTGGTTTTCTAAGAATCTTCACAAAAAGCCACTCTTATTAGGTCAGCGCGTTTATAGTTAAAATTAGCAAACACATCATACACACCACACTTATTAGATTACATTAAAAATTTTGCAACAAAGTTATTAATTCTGTAAGTTTTCAACACTTAATAAACCGCAAACTAAAAATGCACATTTAGCAAGCAAGTGCTTTACCTTAACAGAGGCTCTTTAAACTTAACAGGTTTGAATTATGTTAATGTATCTGGTATGTCTATAACATTACAGTTTGTTGTACGCGTGGCTTAATGACAATAGAAATATGTTACATTAATCTGAATACTTTTACAAAATGAACTTAAACCAGAAAATAGGTTAATTTTCCTCATTTTCCATTAAACAAAAATTAATACGAGCAAAAATCCGTACTTACTCGTAGATTGTATTTAGAATCCAAGTTTTTCGTTGCTTACATCCAAGATCTCTGCAGAAAATTGGAGGAAGTAGCTCAGAAATTTATTTAATGAATGTTTTGAGTAGTTTGGACTCTCGCAACGGGTTAAATTTTGAATTCAATATCAAATGTGGTTTTCAAGCATTTCTAGGCATAAATGTATGTACTAAGTGCACATGAAGAAATGTAAAGATTTTAAACGTAAAATGATGCAATTTCATTTAAAATTTCGATACACGCAGTTATAATTTTAATATTTTATTAATTCGATTTTTATTTTTAGAACGCTATTCTATGCCTGCACATACTTGTATACCCTTTTCAGCTTAGTGGCATGCCGAAATGTTGATTGGTAACGGCTAACAGGGCGTGAATGGCTATTCGGTTTTTGACACACACAAACAACTAAACGCACTCACAAAACAAAAAATAAATGTCCAGTGCTAAATCACACGACCTTGAATTCCAATTGATATGCCGCAATAACGAATCTCTTCCTCGTCATTTATTTCAACAAATCGATGGAGCTGCGTGTTGTTTGAGCTTCAGCGATATGTGCGCCCTCTGTTGAAATTGCATATCTGCTGATTTAATTCATTAGATATTTGGCAGTGAATACTCGGTCATCATTATGTGGCATGGTTCGGTAAAAAGTAAATAGTGATCACTAACCAATTTTGTGAGATGATGTTTTCTGTGTATCCTGTGTGCGTGACTATTTTACGTGATTTTGAGCGTTAAAGTCAAAGGCATTTCGAAGAATGCAGTCTGGATCTAGACCATTGACCCCTAATCTTCTGTGCACTAACATCGATAATAATGTGGTTCTGTGTAAACGTGAAATTAAAAGTTTTCCCCGTTTTCCCATTACAAAGTTTCTCCGAAAAGTTTCTAAAAATTTTGTTTAAAAATTTGAAGAATTTGATGAAAATTTTAGAAACTGCCCTTTTAATTTTTTAATTCACCTTTTATTCCTGCTTTTTGTTCATTACGTAAATTGAATTTAAAGTATTTTTCTGTATTTTTTTGAAAAACTGTCATACAGCTTCCGCGAGTGGCAAAACCGGAAAATGCACTGCGGCTGCTGCAAAGACAAAACACGGACGTGCCGACAGACGACTGGAAAGTGTTGAGCGTGGGGGAGGTGGAAAAGGACCTCGGCATAGAGGAGATCTTGGAAGCCTCCCTCAATATATAGGAAGTGGAGAAGGGTGAGCTGGAGGAAGTATCCAACCCCGAGAAGGTACTGAGGCGCTTCAGATGAACCTCCACAAGAGCTAGTACGCCTCAGCCGAGCTCCTGCTCAACATAGAGGGAGTCGGCTACGATGTGGCTCTAGTCCAGGAACCATGGATAGCATCGGGCAACATAGTCTCCGGTCTAAAGACACATAACTACAACACCTACATCCCGATTGCAAAGAATAAGGTAAGAACAGCGATAATGGTTAAAAAAAGTATATGTTCTTATATTGATCATAATCTCTATCCAGTCGATCTGACAGTGGTGGTGCTGGAGGTCTGCAAGGATAAGACGTTACTTTTTGGGTCTTGTTATATGCCACACGATGAAGAAGCACCATAGATAGAACTTCGAAAGCTGGTAGAAGCAACTGCCAGAAAGAAGCACGCTCTGGTGGTAGGAACTGGCGCTAACGCACATAACACGGTCTGGGGTAGTGCAGACATAAACGACCGGGGTGAGTCACTATTTAACTATATTCTTCAGAGTAACCTACAAATAGCTAATAGAGGTGATGTATGTTGGTTACGTTGGACCCACCTCGAAGACAAGTACATTCTAAAATTTAACACTCTACACAAGCAAGCATATTATGGTACAGGAATGGGAAGTGTTGAGTAGGCATTCATTCTCTGATCATAGATACATAAGCTTTCAGGTTTTATTCCGCTCAAAACACAAAAATATATCTTTTACAAATCCTAAGAATACGAACTGGGTCTTGTGTCGGGATATATTATCAAAAACACCAATAATACCCCGGAAATACAGGTCACACAGCGCACTTGAGAAAGGGGTTGAATTGTTTGCAACTACTCTTGTCAAAGCCTTCAAAAGATCCTGCCTCCCAACACGTAATAGACGCAAGGTGAAGCCTCCTTGGTGGAACAAGGAATTAGGAGCACAAAGGCGTAGGGTCCATGAATTCTATAGGTTAGCCAAAGTCACTGACAATGAGTTCTGTTGGAAGAAGTATATTATTTGCCGCATATTTTCTTTAAATTTACTTTAGCCATGTCAAATGTCAAATGCCATTTGAAATTTGAAAGCCACTCTTGCAAAATTATCATGGTTACAATGGAAACGGAACACGTACATCATGGCACAAACGAAAATCGCAAAATAGTAGGCAGAGGGAAAGTGTCTGGGAAAACGAAAATGAAACGGATGCTTTCCATTTCAATTCAACCGAGCTATTCGAGTCATGTTCTTCGATTTCGATGTAACTCAAATATGTTGCTCTCTAGTCAAAATAATGAGACACGTATTTTTTTGTTCGCCCGAAAAAATATTTTTCAAGAGTTATCGGCAATTTTGTTTTTCGGCTCAAAATCGATTTTTTTTTAATTATATAAGAACATTTTTTTTTTTAAATGCCCATAACTTAGTCAAAAATGAACCGATTTTAATAATTCTGGGTTCAAAATGATCGTCATTACTTACACGAGCGACTTAATGTAGAAACAATTGCAAAAAAGCAGTTGAAAATTTTTTTTTTAGCAAACATACATAGCATACAGCATACATTCAATATTGCATAAACATTTGACTGTCAAAAAAATTTGTTCGCGTTGGATCCCACACAATTTGTCAATCGCTCAAAAAAAGGCTCGTGTCGATTGGTCGAGGGAAATGCTCAAAAAATACGATCGCGGGACTTCGAAACACGTCTATGACATCGTGACAGGTGATGAACCATGGATTTACGCGTTTGAGCCCGAAAGTAAACAGCAGTCGACTGTATGGTGTTTCAAGATGAGCCAAATCCAACAAAAGTTGTTCGCGCACGAAGCACTTCCAAGCAAATGGTCGCTTGTTTTTTCGGAAAAACTGGACATGTCGCAACCGTACCACTAGAACAACGCAGAACAGTAAATTCTGAGTGGTACACAACCATTTGTTCGCCAGTTGTCTTCCAAGAAATTAGGAAAACCAATCGCCAAAGACGGATCACTCTTCACCAGAACAATGCGAGCTCTTACCCATCTGCTCAAACAACTGCATTTTTGAGCACCCAAAACATCGAATTAATGGGTCATCCGCCGTATAGTCCTGACTTGGCACCGAATGACTTCTTTTTATTCCCGTACGTAAAAAACAAACTGAGAGGTCAACATTTTTCGACACCTGAAGAAGCGGTTGCGGCATTCAGAATGCATGTTTTGGAGGCACCTCATTCAGAGTGGCAAAAATGCTTCGACAATTGGTTGAAACGCATGCAAAAGTGTATAGATCTTCATGGAGAATATTTTGAAAAACAATAAAGTGATTTTCGATGATTAAAATTTGTTTTTATTCTCTAATCCCGACATATAAAAGGCACCCCTCGTAATAATAAGCACAATATTATTCGCGCTTTTCCGAAAGTAGAGTAGTTCAAGAATCATTGGAAATCTGCTGCGAAATTGGGAGGGCATGGGCTTCTTCAGGGCCTATTGAGGCAGTTATTTGAGTGAGATTATATTGAAAAGTTTCTAGATAATAAGGCAAAATTTAAACTTAATTTAATTAAAAACTATTTAACTCCATTCCCTTCTTTTTCTTCTTGATTGGCGCAATAACCGTTTCCGCGATTTTGGCTGAAATTAACAAAGTGCGTCAGACGTTTCTTTCTCGTGCAACCCAACGCCAGTTGGACACACCAAGTGAATCCAAGTCCTTCTCCAGCAGATCTTTCCAACGCAAAAGAGACCTTACTATCACCAGCTGGAACCGCAACGAATACTTTCATGGTGGGAGGAAGAGGAGGAGGTGTGTTGCTGTCCACCACCCTAATTGGAAAGAGCAAGGTCCCAACATTATAACTATGAAAGCTTCAACCTCCTAGCTCCCTATAACCCCCAGGAAAACGGCCGTATTTGCTTAATATACCGAAATATCATTGCAGAGAAATGTATAACGCATTTGTTAACCCATCAAGCATTTAACTAAGGTTTTATAATTCGTAGTATTTATGAAATTGTTTTTTCATAAAATTTATAAGTGTATTTTTCACTGCAGACAAAAACTTGGACTAAGAAATCAAATTTATTCCAAATTTTCATTATTTATGAAAACATTGTTTTTTTCGAAAGCCACAGGTCAAGTTGTCACATTTTAAAAACCACAAAAGTTCTATCAGACTTTACTTTTTGGTTTTTTCCAGGGGAACGGTGCCAGTTCTTTACTTATACCTTTAAAAATTAGCATTTAGGCAACGTTTGTTGAATCGCACTAGGTAAAAATGGTATATTTTGAACTTTTTAAAAACAAGTGCGGCCGCCGTAGCCGAATGGGTTGGTGCGTGATTACCATTCGGAATTCACAGAGAGGTCGTTGGTTCGAATCTCTGTGAAAGCAAAATTAATAAAAACATTTTTCTAATAGCGGTCGCCCCTCGGCAGGCAATGGCAAACCTCCGAGTGTATTTCTGCCATGAAAAAGCTCCTCATAAAAATATCTTCCGTTCGGAGTCGGCTTGAAACTGTAGGTCCCTCCATTTGTGGAACAACATCAAGACGAACACTACAAAAAGGAGGAGGAGCTCGGCCAAACACCTAACAGAAGTGTACGCGCCAATTACTATTTTTTTTTTTTTTAAACAAGTGCAAAATAGCGACTCTTCATCGCTGAAAAAATTAAAAAGTTGACGTGGGCGTCCGCGGGGGGCATAGACTTTCGTCGGCCTAAAATAAAAGGTGTATAAAAATTGTTCACTTTTGGCTGGGTTTTTTTTTTGTTTCGTTTTCTCGTTATCGTTCCTTTGACAGTTCATCCTGCACATTTATTTTAATAAAGTACGAAGTATTATTTAGCAAAAAACGCGTTGAATCAAAGGTTACACCAATAAAGAGTGTTTATAAGTGAGTATTGTTCCTTCTCGTCCATTCGCTATTTGAAAAAGTAAGTATTTTTGTATGTCTTTTCACCTGTTGTGTTTAGTTTTATTATAAAATTCAACTGTTTCCCATAGGAGCTTCTTACTTTTATGACTCCTGACGGATTTATGTTTCGAACTCAATATAGAAACTATTTTCTTCGGCTTACTTTTGTAAATTGTAAGAACACACCCCGTTGATTTATGTATGATAAATCTAGCCATAGTATCCTTCTTTGTTTCAATTTTGGTAGTTCTCTTTTTTCCCCACGTATAGTGCCAACCAATGTAGTTTCTTGGCTAGCAATTTACCATAGATGCCAGCGGTGCGCTTGTAAAAAAGTTGTCAGTTGTTATAATTCTTCCCTTTATAGTGAATGGTTCGGCAAGTTTGGGCACAACCAATTCACTTAGAGCCTGTGATGTTACTCGTGCCTTAACTTTTCTTAAATAAGGAAACCCATTTGCAATATATTTCGTTTGAACATCAGATGCTAGCCAAAATTGTATACCAAATTTCGGCGTTATTCGGCAAATAATGCGTAAATCTGAATTTGGTTTTTGTTGACAAGGGTTCTTCGTTGATTGTAATATTTGGTCCTGGTTTGTAGCCTGTTAGCTGATACTAAAGCAAATTTATCGCTTTGTAGACGTTGACTTCTTGGACTTTTAAAATCATTTCTACTCATTGTATTTGCAAAGATGCTTGGTCCCCTTTTTTTGTTCCATTTTTTTGCTTCGTATGCTTACCGAGCTTACAAAACTCTAATGAAGGTTTCCAATTTTATCCTGATTAGGTACCATTTTTTTAGCCAAATCTTGGTAGGCTTCTAATTCCGTGCAAGATCTTATATGTTCAAGCATATGGTCGTCAAATACTAAAGAAAATGCTTACTTCATCTTTCATTATATTTCTCTTGGACCGTATACGTCTTTGGAGATATTATGAAGAGATAATCTTTCAGGCCTAGACCCTTTTTTTCGCCAACAAGTCCCGTCCGCACCAATTTCATTCCGATTGTCTTGTTGAATATTTGCATTTTCATATTCAGAACTTGAAAGCACTCAAGTACATCTTCGTTTCCGAGAATTCAAAATGCTTTCAAATTCACTATCCCTTTCAGAGGACTGCCGAATATTTTCTTCGTCTGAAGCCTCATTGTTACTATCTTCACTATCAAAAATCTCATCTTGTCATATTTCATTTTCAATTTCCTCTGATTCATCTTCTCTGTCATAGAGTTCATCATCCTCAATATCAGAGTATTCCATTTCTATATCATTCAGGTTTTCCGAAATTTTAGAGATTTCCAATTCTTTTGCCATTTTCAGGGCTTATAAAAATAAATTCACAAATAGTAATTACATAAAGTTTTTATTTGTACAGGGTGACGGATGGGAATCTGACGTTTTTGAAATGAACAGTACACAGTTATTTTAAATGAAATATTTTATTTTAATACACAAAATTCTTTGTCATGACATGCCATTTGAAGATGAATATTATTTGTGAAAAATTAATTATGTAAGGGTGAAATTTTAAGTCTTTCTGTAAAATTATTCGCAGAGATTCACGGCTCATTCTTAATTCGCGCGCGTGTTTACGTGCAGAGCGCCCAGGGATACGAGTCAGCGCGGCTCTCAAACGCTCGATGTTGTCTGGTGTTCTTGCTGTCTTAGTCGGACCTGGTGGCTTCTTTTTCACAATAGATCCTCTTGTTCGTAGATTATGAGCCCAACTGAGAATCGTGTTGCGGCTTGGAACGGTTCCACGACGCCCACGATTGAAACGCACACGAAAAAGTCGCTGCACGGTAATAACAGACCCGCCATTCTGCACAAATGCGTCATACGCAAACATGCGATGTTCAACCCTCCACCGCTCCATAGCTACTGAAACGGCATCGAATGGCGAGATTACTGGCTTGTAATTCGCCTCCCTACTCCTCTCACCGGCAGAGTACTAGCCATCCCAAAAACGTCAGATTCCCGTCGGTCACCCTGTATTTATTTTTCTCACCTTATACTAATTGCCATTTACTATAATTTATACAACAATTGTATTATTATTCTTTGTACTGGTATTATTATAAAACGTAAGTCAATATTCATAACACATTCTACGTCTTCAGATATAAATTAACGATTGAATGGGTTAAGGTTGAATGCATGGTTTTGCACTAGCATTATGATCGCTCCTGATCTTCCCCGATAATATTCATACTCCTACTCATTCTAAAAACCCCAAGGAAAACTTGGAAGTCATACAAAACAAGTAAATTTTTGCTTGTAAGGCAAATTGCAGGCTGCCTTTACACGTCAACTGGTAGCAGTCATTTTTATTGGTGCTGGTGTAAGTAGTCATAATACAAAAGTCATGGCATTGGTGCCGGAAAAAATTTAAAATGACGTAAGAATTTTAAAATAAAATTGCAAATCCAGGCGTTTTGACTAGTGTGGCAGTTCTAGTGGTAAGTAAAAAAAGTGTTTTTAATAGGGCATTTCAATTTTTAATTCTCACTGACAATTTATAAAAAGTACTATAAATCAAAAGGCTAATATATTGACTACTTATGTGTGTAATAATGTTTAAATTAAATTCACGCACTAAGTCATTATGAGCAAACCTTTCGTGATAGTAATGGAAAGCTCTCCCATAAATTCTAATTAGCTAAAAAAATCAAGGCCAAAATAAATAATTAAAAATTAATTTGAAATTAAACCCCTTCGTTGATTTCCAAAATTCACGCTAAATCCTTTAATAAACAATTAAATTCCTGAAATTAGTCTAAATTAATTAACTTCTTTAACATTTTGCGTAAAATTTGTTTTGTAACCACAAATTGATTTGTTTAACGCAATTGGCTTGTTGAACTGCCGACAAATTGTACAATGACCGACCGCAGCAACCGCACAATTTTGATTTTTCACTCAATTAACTCCGCTTCGTCGAGCTTTCGGCTAATGTACGTTTGTCGTCGTTGTTTTTTTTTTTTTTGGTTTTAATTTTCATAATGCAATAAAACCAATTTTAATCGGAAAATTATACCAACAAACTCCAAGGCTGAAATTAGAATAGAGCTTATAGTGAAGCGGCATTGAATGCAATCGATTTATTTGTAAATTCGCTTCATTACCCTTTAATAAAAAGTCAAATAGCATTTTTTATTTAAATAATTCATGAGTAATTTTCGCAACGAGTGAACGCAGTCTAGGCCCTTTAGAGTACACAAGCAAACAAGAACAAGGGTATACCTACATATACATACATATGTATGCACGAATGCACGCCCTACAGTAAAAACTGGGACTACTTCTTAAAAGGACTATTCTGGGCTGTTGCAATGCGGTTGGAGAATGCAGTGGATGGTAAGGAAAAACAGCAGAAAGAGTGACTATTGATTCACAAGCAATGAGCAGAAAGAAGGAAATAACTACGATACAATCTGAGTAAGAAAGTAAAAATTATCTCTGGCACGAAATGAGCGATATGCAGTTTGAAATCACTTTTTAAGTACTAAGAACTGGTGTAGTTCCAAAATGAACCAGTTCCGGACTAACCTGAATTTAGTTTGAATTCTTGTAGGTGAAAACGTGTATAGGGCATGATTTAGTTTTCGTGAAAAAAACGAAATGGTATTAGCTGAAAAGTGGCAGCAAAGTGGTTTCAGCCGCAAAAAATGCGCCCTTGTTATTATTGTTGCTATGATGCGCGGTAATGTTGGCCGCAAAGCCACAAACGCGCATCTAAAAAGATAGGAACGCCAATAGAGAGGTTAAACGGTGAGAAGACGAGCAAACGGCCAGATAACCAAGTGGCAGGCAAAGACTGACTGGATGGCAGACTACTGATATGGGCAGGCCAATAATCATGGACTGGCAGTTGGAGTGATGAAAAAATTGAAAAACACAATTTCAAATATTATCGATATATACCAGACGAAGCGTAGGCTCAGCAATCCACTTATGTAAGTACGAATACCTGTAATCTGCAAGACCAACTGCTGCTTTTTTATGCTTCTCAATAGTTAAGTTACTTTTTTTATATACATAAATAGCTGATAACAAAAGCTTTGAGGTATATGACAGCATACCGTTTAAAGATGCAGGAATTACTTGAAAATGATATTATCAAAGGATTAAGAGCAAAAAATGTCTTATGACTTCTTTTTTGAATTTGAAGTTTTAGCAGTCTGTTCACATCTGCATCCTTCATGGGAGTGCTGATTTATATTTCGATACATAACTATCTTTCCTATATTTTTAAAACTTCCCATAATTATAATTATTTGCAAAAAATATTTTGCAAAAATCGATATACTAAAGCTTCACCTTGAATTAATAACTACTAGAGCAGATTGTCCGGCCGCGAGCCATTAAAAATCGTCTTTGTTGAAGAAGAGCCCCGTAGCCGTCATTTTATGGCACAATATTTTGAAAAAAAAAATATTACCAGGGCAGGTTTTTGGAGGTTAGCATTTTGTTTATGTTATAAGAGATTGTTAATTGTTTATAAAAATAACGACCAAATAAATATCTCCTATGATAGAGTGTTATGATAAGGACTCAAATATGGCTAGAAGACCATGGACTAAAACTCGCCAAACATAAGACCGAAGTCATCCTGATGACACAAGGTCATATGCCACTCGAGGTAAGTATGCAAATAGGCGGCACGTCCCTAGTGACCCAACAAGTAGTGAAATGCCTAGACCTGCAGTCAGGGTCTTACTTTCTGGGCCCAGATACGGCAGGCGACTGCCAAAGCAGCAAATGTCACGAGTTTGCTAAGCAGATCCATGGCAAACATGGTGGCCACAGACTGAATTCTCCTGTACGGCAGGGGAGATGTGCAACTAACAGAGTGAATCGCAGTTGCCTCAACCTACCGCACTGAAAGTCCAAAAAGAAACATGTCATCACTAACGTCACGGAACGGAGATGCCAAACCATGCTGCAGTGGCAAAGTCAATAGGACACTGAACCGAGTGGCAAATAAACAGCGAAACTCATTCCATCAATAGATAAATGAGTTCAAAGGAGCTTCGGGGGAGCGAATTGCTTCTTAACTCAGTTTTTCTCGGTTTTTAGTTGTGATAGATGGCTCGCGGAAAGAGATGCTCTAAGGAAGCAAATTGACGACATCGCGCCGAGCAACATAATCAGCAAACTTCTTGAACGCGAGGCCACGCGGTAAAGATATATAGCGAAGACGTCCTACGAAACAAAAGATAAACCTCGACACAGTTAACAAGAAGACAAGCGTATAGGATGAAATCTGGCTACAAATAAGGTGGGCCCAGACGTGGGTGAGTAGAATTTGTCCTTTGTAGATGCTGTTGTGCTAGATTGCATTTTCCTCCTCCTCATCTAGACAACTACTACTGAAGTCATGTATTTACACACCCATCCTTTGAGCGTGCCCACCTATTAGGCAGTGCCTCTTTGTCACTGAAATCCGTGTGCTAAAAATGTGTTTATTTTGGTTGAGCAGATATTCTGTGTGTTTAGCATTAAGAGTCGGCCATAATTGTTGAACGATTCTGCATGTGGTTTCATTACACTATCTTTTATTCACTGTTCTTACAATTTCCTCAAAGATAAGTAGCTTAGATGTTTGTAAGGGTATGCCATTGTCTGAGTACTAATGGGTCAATTTGGTGCCGAGTTTCGATAGTTCATTGGCTCTGCAGTTACCCTCAATATCGCAATGACCAGAAGCCCATGTAACCCTTCCGTTAACAGATGTGCGGCATTTTATGGCTACCTTGGAGGTTGTCGACTGATTTATGAGGGATTTTATCGCCACCTGGCTATCAGTGAAAATATAGATGTCATCTCGAGGTACCGCATAACACTGTACCAGTGTTGCGGCTTTCATTATTGCCATCAGTCCAGCCTGAAAGACACTACAGTAGTCGGGAAGCCGAAAACTGAAGAAGATCCCCAGATTCTCGGAATATATACCTCCGCCCACCCTGCGATCGAGCTTTGATCCAACTGTGTATACATGGATAGACTGCATAAGTGCTCCTAAATGAGCTTAATCCAACAAAAGTTGCTCGCGGAAGAAGCACCTCAAAGCAAATGACCGCCTGAATTTTCGGAAAATCTGCCTCACGTCGCAACTGTGCCACTAGAAAAACTTAAAACAGCCAAATCTGGATGATGCACAATATACACAGTTTGCTTACCAGAAGTTTTCGGATAATTAAGAAAAACCAACTGCCGAAGTCGAATCATGCCTCACCAATACAATGCGAGCTCTCACATATCAGCTCACGCGAGAAAGTTTTTGAGCACTCAAAAGATCGAATTAAAGGGTAATCCGTCTTACAGCCCACATTTGGCACCTAATGACTTCATTTTCTGCACGAACATCAAAGAAAAAAGACAATAAATCGGGCGCAACGTTTTTCAACACATTTTTGGAGATAATCACTTCTGAGAGGCAAGAGTGCTTTGAAAATTGGTTCAAGTGGATGCAGAACTTTATAATATTTAGAATATTTTAAAGACAGTAGAGCCATTTTTATTATTATTTTACTGGGTTTTAATTTTTGGGCGCAAAATGGCTTTTGTATTTCGTATACCCTCGTATATTGATTACCCTCGTATACTGATTATTTATGCATGTTTAACAACGGAGCTCAAAGCTAACACGTATTTGGTATCTGTACTTCAGATCATTTCAAGATAAGGTTTCCACAATGAACTGAAAATGTATGAGTGTTAAAGGATTGTGGGTGCAGATTTTAGGTGTACCAGCCTAGCCGCACGCCCTACATTCCCAGTTTAAAGACCAGCGTAGCATCAGTTTATTCATGCAATTATAGAGAGCTATATAATATGTGTACAGTATATAGGTATAGTGAAACCTCGTTATAATGAATATTGGTTAAACAAAACACTCAACATAATAAAGGATTTGCTGAATCGTCATTGTTGTAAAACTTTATTACTACAATAAAAACGATCGGAAAATTGTCTTTCATTTTAAACATTTTAATTATTACTTTCATCACAATTTATCAACTAAAATGAACGCATAAAAGTGAACAATTCTTTGAAAAAGTTGAAAATGAGCATATTTTGAGAATTTAAACGCCTATAACTCAATTCGGACTGATACAAGAAATATATAAAGGCAAAAGGGGAATATTCCTTTCGAAGTATATTCCTAAAAGGTTGTTGTTGTTGTTGTGGCAGTAAGAGAAGCCCCGTCATCGGTCGTCTTCGTCTAGCTCATCTAAAGGTAGGCCCAGGAAACATGTTGTTTCGACAGGTTGGGTCCAGAGGGGAAGGGGTGTTAGATGACTGGGTTTTAAAGGGTATGTGAAAAGGTGGTTAGTGTCGTGCGGGGTGCCTTCACATGTCGGACATAAGTTAGGTATGTCTCGGTCAATTCTGGATATGTAAGAGTTCAACCTGCTACAATATTCGGAACGTAATTGTGCCAGTGTTACACGGGTCTCACGGGGAAGCTGGAGCTCTTCATCTGCAATCAATTACGTTCTGGAAATTATAGCAGGTTAAACCCTTCCCGATCCAAAATCGGCTCCGAATTTCTCATTATATGTTCGGCATGTGAAGGCACACCTCACAGTACTAACCACTTATTCACATGCCTTCTCAAACCCACTCACCTAATACCCCTCTCCCTCTGGACCCAACCTGTCGAAACAGCACATTTCCTGGGCCTACTGTTGATGAGTTAGACGATGAAGAATGGAGACTACACCGCACAGTGCACTGCTACAACAAAAACAATGTCTAAAAAGCCTTTTTAATGTTAACTTTGGTTTACTATTTTCATGTTATCTAGTGTAATTGATAACAAACATTAAATCAGTGTGTATTTTTCTTTGTTGTTTAATCTGGGAATAAAAATTAAAGAAAAAAAAACATAATCACAAATTTTCAAAAAAATTTATTTGTAATAATATTTATTCTAAATGGCATCGGACATCAATCATATTTGGCACTTGTGAACTAAACAGCTGCAGTATACAAACAGACAAGCGATGGAAGCGCGAAAGTCAAAATAAAGATTTCCAACATTCAAATTTGTTTTGCTTGTTTTATTTAGCAAAAAAGTTATTCAGAAATAAAATTGTATAACGAAGCTTTTGTTCAACTCCTTCAACTTCGTTTTATTGAGGTTTCACTGTAGGATAACATATTCATTATTGAAATATGCACGAACTTTTTATACAATCGCCAAAGGATCTAACTTAGACCGGTATTATACTGCAGAAAATGAAGTAAAGAATGCATAAAATAAAGTAAACTAAGCAAAAGGAATTATCGGTGTGCGTTTTTTTCTCTTTTATTTCTGAAAATCAAACAATTGAGATAAAACTACTAGCGACACGTACGAACCGGCAATGCCTGATAGCCACAATAAAAAGAACCGAGGCAAGCCAATGAAGCTTATCGCACTATTGTACACGTACGTGTTACAAACACTAACGCAAACACGGTGAAGCTCGTAATAACAGCAATACGGTGTGACAATCAAAGTGAATGTGAGTTAAATTGGCATTTGAATTAAATGCAAAAAAGTTGAATGTATAATACGGAAACGTAATACTACAGTTAAATTAACTAGAAGGACATATATTTATATACATATATAAACGTGCGTGCGTGTATGCTTAAATACAATCTGATTTGCATTGCTTTGCACACATACATACATACATATAATGGGTTGAATAAAATGGGCAAGCGGATGACGAAACAGGCAGAAGCATAAATTGCAGCTCATGTAACGGCCGATAAAGAGTAGCTACTGGAGAAAAAATAAGCGTTTCTGGCAGGCAGCATAAAAGAGCTTTGCAGCACTTGCAGAATAAATGCAAATATTATACAAACGCACACACGTGAGTATGTGCAAGTAATTCCAGATAATTTAACATTACACATACGCCACACCGTACCCTGTTCCAGGCACGATGAACGTGTAAAGGAAGAGAATTCAAAAGGATTGAAGCTGCAGTATGCGCAAAGGAAGAGTTGAGCAAAAAAGTGCTTCCACACAATAATATCGAATAAACAAGCATTTCAACATAACACAATACACTCGCAAGCACACATGTACGTATATGTGATAAAGAAGATAAACATTTACAAGTAAAAGTGGTTTTTCACCCGCGAGAAGGCGCATCTAGGCGAAAAAGTGGATCGGCACTATGCCAAGATTACCGAAACGTACGAATATTATGTCCCTGACTTAAGTATTGTAGTAAACTACAATTTTTTTTTGATTATTTCAATTGAGGTTTTCCAACTTTATAATTCATTTTAGCATAACATAACAAAAACATTTTTTTTCGTTTCTTACGAAACTTGTACAAAATTAATCGGAATAAAAATTAAATAAAATAGAGAATGCTTACTGAAGTGCTCATTTACCTCAAGAGTGTTATAATTCAAAAAAATTTTTGTTAAATAAGTAATCAGAAATAACTTCAAGCTCTTATTCATTAAATAAAAATAAGTACTTACAGAGGGGCATAGTAAAAAGGGGCATAGTAGAGGGGCATTGGAAACTTTAAAGCTGCTTTCTGAACATTTTGGTGCTTATCTTTAAGAAGAACTCGGAGGAGTGCGGGCTCAGCAAGTGGAGGGCAAAATTTCATGAGAATGAAAAAAGTGTAAAAATACTGAACGGAGAAACTTGGCAACTCAAACTTTTTTATTACTTATAATTCATTTTCGCATTCAAACGGTTGTTGTCTCTTATAGTGGATCTTGTTGAGCTTTTATTTGAGAAATACATAAAGAATGCTATTGAAAAAGTAGTTAAGGGGATAAAAGGTGCCTAGTAGCAGGCCGTCGGCATGGAAAGCTGGTAAAAGTATAAATAAAGTGATTGAAAGATAATCGATAACCACAAATTAACCAACAAAAGAGGTAGCAGGCGACCTAAACATTGCTTATGGATCCGTTTAGGGCAATGTAGTTAATCATTTAGGCTTGCGCCATGTTAATGCAATATTTTTTCCAATGTACCCGAATTTCAAGCAAAAACGGCGCTGCGCTGATTTAGCCAAAGATAAGGTTTTCAAGGCCGTATCCGATCCAACATTTTTTTTATTGAACGCATCAAAACTGGAGGCGAGACATGGGTTTATGAGTGTGGCACGTGTCTTAGACATCAGACGAGTAAGTGGAGGGCTTCGAATGCATCAAGACCAAGAAAACCACGGTTTTTATGGATTACAATGGTATTGTACACCACGACGAATTTTTGCACTAAATTTTGTCAAAAAAGAAAGGGTTTGTGGAAAAACAACTCGTGGATTTTGCACTAAGATAACGCTCTATCGCACAGTGCCATCATTATACGTGAATGTTTGGCCAAAACCAAAACGAATATCATCCGACAGCCATCGAATCTCAAGGCGCCAGCTCATTCTGTTTTTTCTGTATTATCGACGGCTCTGATGCCTTTACCAAAAATTGAGTTAAAGAAATGATTCGAGAACTCGATCAAACACTGGCATAAACGCGATACAATTAATGGCGAGTACCTTGAAGGCAATAATATAACTTTTGAAAAATAAACTTGTACTTTGAATTTTCTGAATATATTCTAGAAATTTTTGATCAAGGTGCTATTCCTTAGAAAATTTCTCAATGGATCTTCTCGCATCGAAACTTCAGACGACCAATTAAAAATGGTTTTCTTCTGCATACACCAAATGAAACATTTTGTTTAAGTTGTAAACCATATAATCCAACTGCCAAGATAGCAGCTAGTCATACTTCAATTCCATATAAATTGAGATTGAGATTAATTAAATAACTGTAAGCAATGAAAGATTTCACCCAGCTGGAAATATATTCCATATGAGTGTAATTGTGGCTACGCTCCGTAGTGTCGTAGTTTCCGTTAAAGGTACTGGATTCGAAATTCGCTACTCTTTCTATCGAACTTATCTAGTGCATTTGTACCTATGCCCCAACCTTGTGCTTTGAACCATCTTTTTGAGCTTTAATTGTGCATATACTAAGTATGTATATTCTGTTCGAAAATAATTGAAGTGAAAGTGTGAGTTGAGCGTGTGTGAGCGCTGGACAATTAAAGCAGCAATCGTAGCACTAAAAAACAAAGTAAAAACAGAACTAACAGCGGCCAACCAACCACGAAAAAATTAACAACAGCAAACGGCAACAACTAATAGCAACATGCATGTATGCATGCATGTGACACCAACTGGCGGCAACTGTGGCAGCTGTAGTAACTGCGGCGACTGTAGTAACTGTGGCAAGTACAGCCACTGTAGCAACTGCAATTAATGTTACGTATACGCCATCAGCAGCAGCTTGGCTTAGAGCGACACTAGCAACAATGAAACTGGTGTTTGTGTGTGTATGTTGCGCAAGCAATATTAATGTAAGACAAAAAGCAAGCGCAATAACTTTAAAACCATAAAAAACAATAACAACAACTATAACACGAAAATTGTGTAGCAACGGGACAGAGTACTTGTGTACAACAGGGCAACAACGCTTAACATTTAAATTACAATAATAATTTCCATTTCTAATTTCCTTTTCTTCCATATTCCGGCTGACGCTATTCTGCAATTGCCGGTATTATTGTTGCTGCTGTTGCTACACTACAGGCTACCGGTGTTGTGGCAGTTGTTTTATGCAGCAACGACTTTTAACAAACATCAGCCACGCGCACTTCTATGCACAAACACACACAAACACTGAGTTGCATGCATACAAACATAAGTACAGAATGTGAATGCCAACGCGTATAGATATATTTAAAATCATTCAAAACACGAAAAATAATGCATTTGCAATCAGCGATGAAATATAAGCAAAATAATTGTTTCGATGTATTTATGAGATGCATATTTCCATGTGAATATATTGCTTTAGATATGTTCATATTTTATGTAAGTCAGTTGCATGCATAAAGTGAGTCACAAAAGTGTGCATATCAACCAACGTTTACTTAGTTTAAATAATTTTTATAAAAGTACTACGATTTACTATCATTTCGTTGCATCTATGATAATACCACTGCATTAAAGTCTTGACAGGAAGTTGTTGTCGTTGTTGTTCTTATTGTTGTAGCATAAGCATTCCTCATACACATGCGAGTTCTATTGCTGGAGCGAGAGTTCAAGGCTGGATATTAATGCGGGCTGGTTTGGTAACGTAGAACCGACTGTCCTGGGAACGTTTAGGCAAGCTACGGCTTTCAAGCAATAAATTTTTACATCAAAAACACATTTTGGCAAATTTTGTATTCATTGAATGTTTTCTAAATTTTGTAATAATAATACAGACATTTTATTAATACAGTTACATATTATACATAAATGAGTGTCCTTTGAAAAGTCCTTGCAAAAATAAAGATTGCTTAATTATTTTTGGTAAACCTTTTTTTATTTTTTCACACTTTTTTCAACTTTTAGACTTATACACTTCGTCCGACACTGTTCTAGTTTGTAGATCCCTTCCGAATAAAAGGATTTATCCAAATCTGAAAAATACCTATTCAACCCTTCAATCAGGTCCTTGTTTGAATAAAATATTTTTCCGAGTTGGAACCATATTTCCTTATTTCCTTTAATTTTGCGACCACAAATGCCGAGGCTTGAGCTGGTGCGTTATCGCGATAGAAAAGGGAAATCACTCGGCTTCTTCTATTCAACCGAAACAGAAAAAAATAAACCTATCTGGCTGAAACTGCGTGTTCTTCCAAGAGATGCTACTAACTAAACATAACTTCGATACGCGCCAGTAGTGCCATGCCTCTGACTTTGTACGGACTTTTATATAAAGGGCCTTTCAGAAGTGATGTCTATATACCAGTAGTAAATATTTATCAATATCTCGATGTTCTCAACAACATTTATGAATTTACTGCTTGTGGCATTTTACCTGTAGACGTGTGTACTTTTTTTATTTTAAAACAACATCTAGGCGCATCTTTTGAAAGATCCTTTGGACTCAGTGTTGACCTCAAACCTGCATGGACGCTGTGGGCATTTCAATGATGTAATTTTTCAACATCTAGACGCGTCTTTTAAAGAACCTTTTTCATATATTTTTTAATAAATATTTTCAGAGCTACTGCAGCCATTTGCTCTGGTATATCTTCCAAAGAGAAAACATCTATGTGAATTTATTCGCCCAAAAATTAGAAGTGAAAAAATATTTCATAACTAAATATTATAAAAATAAGAAAAAAATTATCACTTTACAACACAATGTGTCTCCTAAAAATTATGTCGCGTTTTGTATGATAATGTGAGCACAGGGATGGTGTGCCAGAAATTTATATTGAGGTTAGACATTCACGAAATGCATTTATTCAATTTATTTTCGCTGTGTGCCTTGGTGTACACTGGGTTAAAAATAGAAAGATTTATTGCAAACTTTGAACATGAGGCCTATAAATGTCTTTTCTTCTGCTTTCTTGAGGGCATATATTCCTAAGTTTATAGAAAAACTAAATCTCAAAGAATTCTCGGTATCTCTATTTCAGCCAAAAAATATACATCTCACGATTTGCATCCCGGTCTATCACTTACAAACATCTACTATTTCAGTACGCCTAATCCGTTTACGCTATAAGTTTGATCTTTCGTGCAAGGGATGCGCTTCTTAACCTAAATGCAAAGCCTTGTAAAAAAGTAACTTCTACCGCTTGTCATTGGTACCTGTCCGTTTCGTTGTGAACATTTTGGGGAAAAAGGCATTGCATCTCTTAAATATAAACATCATTTTCAACGGTAGTGTTAAGATTAGATTCTGAATAAGTAATGTTGCAGGGCAAAATAGTCGTGCGTTCTGTTGTTTATTACTATGCTATTGTAATTATCTAAATTCATTTGTTGAAAATGCAAATTATACAACTTAGCCAAATCTTTTGCAAATAAACTGCACTTGTTTCATTTTCATTATTTTATACCAAGTTTATACTATACCAAGAACTATACAACAAAGTTTATACGAAATTAAAAAAATTCAAAAAATGTCCATCAAAATTTTAAGCTAGTTAGTCAGAATTTCTAGAAAAGTTCTAGAAATGTAATTTTTTTGCTCATTAAATTTTGATTCAATATTATTCCAGTGGCGCAAAATTTGTGTTGCTTTTTTATATACAATATATTTTTATTTTTTTGACGGTGTTGTATATCCGTTTTGCATACAGCAAATTATCGATATTTTTTCATATGGAGAAAGTCTACAACGTCATCATCAAAAAGCAAAAAATATTATCAAACATCAACGCGACTTTTCAACAACTTTAAATCTGCATTCTGTGTTCTAAAACTAAGGTAAATTTTTAATTTAAACTACGCACGCTTCCCCTTTCAGACAAACCTTTTTACTTTAATGTTGTATTACTACGAGTATTTATCGCGGCCGCCACAACCGACTGGGTTGGAGCGAGACTACCATTGGGAGTGCGAAGGTTCGAATCTCCATGCATGAAACACCAAAATGAAATGAATGAATAATTTTTTTTCTCATAGCGGTCGCCCCTTAGCAGGCAATGGCAAACGTCCGTGTGTATTTCTGCCATGGAAAAGCTCTTCATAAAACCCATTTGTCGTTCGGAGTCGGCTTAAAACTGTAGGTGTTTCCATTTGTGGAACAACATCAAGACGCACACCACAAATAGGAAGAGGACATCTGTGTCAAGTTTTATAACTGAAAGTAACTATAAGTGATTTTGACGATTCTTAAAAAAACGATATTTAGCAAAGAATTGCCTTTACATTTGCGGAATCACATTTCGGCTGCGGAAATGTTCAGAATGTTGCAAAATATCTTGCAAAATATGTCGTAGAAAAATATTTAACAGTACAAAGATTTCAAAAAAAGCATGTTTTGAAGATTTGTAACGAAAAAATAGCACCAAACATTGTAACTGGCATTTGAATATTGTCGATAGGCAATTCGAGACCCTGTCAATATGATCGGATCAGTTCTTACACTTTCGAAATATTATTTTGGCCCCAATTTAGCATTGATTCTTGGTTTTTATTTTTTTGGTTATTTACCAAATCCAAAAGACCACTCCAGCAGCACCAATTGGAATCGATTGAAGATATTCAATGCCGTTCGGGGAATGATATAAACGTTGGCATAAGTGCATTATATCGGAGGAGAATCACTTTAAAAGGAATGTGATTGATTTGAATGAAAAAATAAAGATTCCTTTTATAACAAAATTCACCATAACTTTCAAACACAGTAGTATGTGAAATTTTTTTACTTCAACTTACACCAAGCTGTCTAACTCAGAGTCATATAATAAGCCCTTTGGCAGCCAATTTGGTGTGCGCATCTGCTGCAAATCGATTATCGTATTATACCTATTTTTGACCGTACAACTCCGAGAATATTTGTTCTGTTACCAAACACTACCAAAAACCGGTTTCCTTTATATGTATAAGTACAAATAATATCCAAATGGCGCAAAATTAATCATACAATTTAAATTTTTTAAATAACTTGTTTACTAAATTTTTGTTAAGTTTTGTCTAATGCCAATCAATTAAGGGTGTTCTGCATTGCAATTGCAGAGATGTTGTTTACTGCAGGAGTTTATGGGGCTTCTTTCGTTTAACTCTTGTCTTCCAATTGCTTAGGTCAGACACTACCGAAGCTTCGCTGTGGATATGCTGCTGATATGCATTTCGTCGTGTTATGATACGGGATTTGCACGCCATTTGGATACAATGGAAGTTGCACTAAGCTTGATTCGCCATGGTGTTGTCCAAGCAAGAATATCATTTAAAGCGCATTGAAGTTGTGTATGTACATATGTACAGGGTCCGCCATTTACGGAATTAAAAATGCTATAAAAAAGAAACTACACAATATTTTTCCAAACTGTTTTTTTTTTATTTTGAAGTACAATCCATCCGGTTAATGATGGAACACAACTTCATTCATATGGCTGCCTCGGCTAGCCATGCACCATCCCATATGATAGGTCCAATTTTTCAACACATTTTCGATTGCATGCGGCTGTATTTCAGCTATGACATCGCGTATGTTGGTCTTCAGTGCATCAATTGTTGAATCCTGGTAATTCACGAACACTCTCGGCCACAGCAGCAATATTTTCGGGTGTACGCACGGTTTTTGGTCGGTCACGCGTTGATTTGTCAATAAGCAACCCAGTTTCTCTTACTTTTTTTCGCAAAGTAACGCACATACGCTTCATTCAGTACTTTTCTTCTTCCCATTGCCGTACGTAATTTTCGTACACATTCTGCAACATTACCATGATTTTCAAATTAATGTCGCAATATTTCCCAGAGTTCTTTGAGCGTATACACAACCATTTTCATTCAACGGAAGAATAAAACTAATTTTCTGTCAAATCAGATGACAGCTAAGTGTTACCATTCTTCAAATAATACCTAGTTCAAATCCGTAACTATAGATGGCGGGCCCTATATTAGCCCCGGTTTCTGTGCTACTAACAGAACAGCTTTGTCATCAGCAAATGTTGAAGTAACGCAGTTTTGTTGACTAGTAAATGGCATATAAAAGTATATATAAAAAAAATTATATTGAGTTATGAAAATTTTTTTCTGGCCTTGATGTAAAAATATCGTCCTTGCACCTACGGTTTCTTCCAATGGCAATAATATCTGCATAAGGGATAGTCAGCTCAGATCGGTTGAAATTATCTTCTCCAACATCAAATTAAAGAGGCCGTATATTTCTATCTGAAAGCTCGCCTGGTAACAAAAAGTTTGAAGAAGACTCTGTTCTGACAGAGCTTCTGGTATCGCGCCACATTCTTTCATAAGTCCGTCTAAGCTTTTTGTTGTGCTTACAATCGACAAAGTTGAGGAACCCCATCCTAAGGGGATCTGCATACTATCAATTTAATGATAATTTCGCACTGAGGCACTTTTGAAAAACAGATTTTTTCTCGTACTTTTTCATAATTCACGCGTCAAAAAATTTATCATAATATTTATAATACATTTATAGAGATTGGAAATAATACATTCAATACTTTTCACTCTAAAAGCGTTTTTTTCAAAATGGTATTTTTCGAATTTGCTGCAGCGCTAACTTGAATACAAATCGTCGATTTTTTTGTATCTATATGTAAAAGTGTCCTATAGTTTCTGGGTTAAATGACAGATGCCAGAATTTCTTGAAAAACCGTCAGGCTTTTTGGATAGTCACTGTTAATTGCACAGGATATTTCTTATAGGTATATTAAAATAATAATTTATTTCTTGTGCTCTACAGGCGGCAGTGGGATTCTCCAAGAATGCAATTAGCGCTGTTGTCACATCCTCGCCCCTACCAAGTTATACGGACTATCTCTTCTCAATATAGCCAGTCTGGGCGATTGAGAAACCTTATAAGACCGCTCACGTCTATACCAGCCAGCTCTTCGAGGTCCTCCAAAAGCGGTTTGCCAAGGGTAAACATTCTCGCCTTCCATATAGCAGAGTATTCACAGAAAAAGTGGAGATATTTCCTTTTTCTCCGGTGGATTACAACTATGTATGACAGTGTGTGCTTTGAGGTATGCCCATTTTGGCTGCTTGTTCCCTGATAGACCAGAAGCCAGTTATCACCGCTGTGAGTCCCAGTGGAACCCAGATTAAGGTATCTTTACGGCTTACACTCAAGGTAGTAAGTCTGTTCCTGCTTTGTTTCACCAGTTTAGAAGTTGTTATGGCCGAATCCAATGCCTGGATTGCAGGAATTAAAGAGATGTCTGGATTAAAAACGAAGCCTGCGATTAGTAGCATATAAGCTTCCCCTACTGCCAATACTTCCTGGTATTGGGAACGCGCACAGATTTTTCAATTCTTAGTCTATAAGAATATTCCTATACCGGGATGTAATCAGTCCTTCCCGAAGTGTTCTGAGTTTATCACAATAATAAACTGACATGACTGTAGCAGTGAGAAAATTTTTTTGGTATTTTTTTTTACTCACTAACTATATTACTTTATAAAGATTGGATACCTCTTTAAATCGCTATTTAAGACCAGCAGCTGGTATTAAAGCAACTCCATGAGGAACTGTAAATGGATAGGCATACCGGTAGTTCACCTGCCTCAGCCGTTGTTTTAAATTTAAACGCAGGAATGATATTCGAGCTTCGCCACATTAATGGAATATTTAATTCGGCATCAGTGATTGTGATTTGCTGTACCTTAACTTCTTTTTAGGTGGTCGCTGCTGGTACCATTCCGCACAGGCGAGAAAAATTTTCTTCTTCCATTGGCTCCCTACCTGGTTACTTGACTAAAACTGATCTTGAGCTGGTTGCAGGCAGGCAATGGAATTATTTTGGTTCTTCTGTATTATTATTCTTTTCCTGTATACTGAATTGCAAGAAATGATTTTGGTGGGCACTTTTATGACTGTATACTATACAAACATAATGTGCCCTAAAACAAACACCGATTCTTTACAAACACACAACAAATATAGCAGCATAAAAAGCAGCAACCGATGTGAAAAATAGAAAACCAGTAACTACTCGTAAGAACAACTGGAACAAAAAAGCATAGAACAAAAAATAAAGGCACCACTACACTCATACACTCATAAAGTATGTATGTATTGTATGTATTTGAGTTTTTGCTGCCCTCGAGCAGAGCATTTCAAGTGTAGCCTTTTGCAAATAAAAGGAAATACGCGGAGATAACGGCGTGCGCCACACTGGGTCAGTCGTTGGTACGATTGCACTGTGCTTTGGCAAATCTTGGCTACGAGGTTAATAGTAAAAATGACAATAACGGAAATGAAAGAAAATAGTGGCAAAGGCAATGTGAAAGAAAGCAAAAGGCAGCGCTAAGTAAGCGCGCCAACCACAGCAGAGGAAAACATTAAATATGGGAGCAATGACATTGCGTTGAACTGCATTTTTTCAGTCCTTCCATCACCCCCTTCTGCAGGCCAAGTAATCGTCCTTCATTCCATGCTAATTCGCTACCCTTTGCACATCTATAAATATACACACTAGCACTACTTTCTTGCAATAGCTTAGCAGCCGCAGGCAAAATGCACTGCAAGTTGTTTTCAGCACAGCACTTAGGCACACAGTAAACGCCTAAAGGTAGACTGTGTTGCACAACAAATGCAAAATCAATACTTCTAAGTTAGGAAACGTGAGTACGCGGGTAGTGGCAAGCACGCTTTCGAATAACTGCTGAAGTGGTCGTTGGCTAAGCTTTGCACGTTTCGGATGTGCGCCTTAAAGCATGCACGGCATTTATGACCGCTAAAATACACAGCTGCCTAGCGCACTTATAATGAAAGTTATATGCGTACTTCGTAAAATTGTTTATACACTTACGCAAAATTAAGTAGGTATGTGTAAGTGCATATAAGATATTTGACGGCCTGCACCTATACATATATGTAAATGTGTATGTATACGCAGAGTTTGTGTTTTGGCGCAATATAAAATTGTTTTGCATAAACAAGTTATTTTCTTGCCATATTTATTTTTATAACACTGCCGTAAATAAACAAAATTCTGCATATTTCATGAGAAGCTTCATGTGAATTCTTACCATCACTGTGAGGCGCATTTGCGTGTGCAAAACGCCTGAAAATGGATTTCGGTATGTTGTGCCTGCAAGTCTGCTATTCTCTCCTTGGGTGATATTGCTAACGAGTCTGTAGTGTTTTTCTGATATGCTTGAAAAATTATTAAGGATCCTAATAATGGCATGGAGTTATTTAAAGCGATAATGAATAAATACGTCTTATATTTTCATATCATAGTCCACCCAGTAGCAAGGGGAATTAATCAAAGTGCCTACGGGACTAGCCAGGATTGTGCAGCTTTGGAAAAAGAAAAGCAAGTTGTTGCGGAATTCATTTACTCTTTTATTTATTAAAACTCAGTGGCTTTGTATGGCAGGAGGAGGCAAATCACTTGCTGCTGTTGGACATTATTATTGCTCTCAAGCACATTGCATGCCTATGAATTATTACATAAGCCCATTGGTAATTTAGTGTTATGGCAAAGGAATGAAATGTTATATAAAATAACAATTAACGTATAGCATTTGCCGTATTCTTTTTAGTTTCTAGTTAAAACCTTTTTGATTTCAGAAAGCGCCAATTGTGTTTTAGAATAGTCAATTGAATTTTATAAAAGGTCAATTGAACTTTAGAATTGTCAGTAGGTTTTTAGAGAGCATCAATTGGATTTCAAAATAGTCAATTGAACTTTAGAATAGTCAATTGAACTTGAGGATGGTCAATTGAAGAAGGCCTCAAGTCAACTTTATAATAGTCAATTGGATTTTTCATGATTCATACGACATAAGGATCACGTAACAAGTACTTTTTATTAGGTTTTAAAAATATAAAATATATGTATTAAAGTTAAACAAGCGGTTACATTCAGAAAGGAACGTTCTGTATGCGTTAGGTTAGGTTAGGTATATTTGGCTGATCTGAATAGATCTCCCTTAGACCACGATGGTCCGTTGGAGTGTTGCTGGAGTCGTTAGTTCATGTTAGCACATGTCTTGGAGAGTTTTAGAAAACAGTTTAAACTTTTCTCCACAATATCCTTAAGAGATGAAAAGTGTACCGATCACACGCAGTTGTAACGAGTTCTGCTTGTAGCAGGCCACTGTCTAAGGAGGTGTTCTAACGTACGCCTTTCTTCTTCGCATAAGATACACTCGCCGCTCTGGATCAATCCTTGGATGATGTGACAATGTCCCGTCAGTGCTTCAACCAATTTTTTACATTCCTTCCTTGGGAGTGATGGAATAAAGCTGGTTGTTTTCATGTTGCAAGTTCGTTGACTATCGATGATAATGTTTGATCGCGTGTCGAAGGAAATAGATTCGACCTGCTTTGATTACAGCATAGATCTCAGCTTGAAATATGCTACATTGATTAGGAAGCTTGAAAGGCTTTTGGAGATCCTAAATATGATAATGACAGAAGTAACATATTATATAATGCAATATTATTTAATAGTAAATAAGAAAACGTGCAAGAGCTTATTTTCCTGATTAAACAAATAAATATCCAATGGACTATTCCAAAATCCAACTAACGCTTCTAAAATCCAATTGACGCTTTCTGAAATCCAATTGACGTTCCCAAATTCAGTTAACTATTCTGGAATCTCTTGCTAACATCAAATTAATTCTTTGCCAAATGCAACTGGAATTGGTGCGAAATTTTTATTTATTTGAAGCAATTTTTGATTTATAACGAATTGGGCCGTCGGTATTATAAGATGAATTTACCTTTTTTTCGTCCGAAAATTCGACCAAAATAAACAATTCTCATTGGAATTATTGTTTTTGTCTAACTTCAGTTCTTAACTCCATCTCCTCTATATCTACATATATCTATCTCAATATATCTCTAACTCTCACTTTACCTCTGATGCCACCCTCTTATTTATCCTTATCCTCATCTTTATCCAAATCTTTATCTTCATTATTTTCATTATGTAGGTACATATCCACCTTCACCTTTGTTCTTATATTAAATATTTAAATTTTATTTCCTTATTATCTTTGCCTTTATCCTTTTCTTCACCTCTGTATGTACATATTCGCCATTACCTCCACCTAAATTTTATTCTTAAACCACAACCTAACACATTTCTTTAATTCAATATAAATATTAAAGCATACATTTAGGAAGCATAAAAATAGATGTTGCCATCTGTATCAATGCGATTTTTGAATTGGTTTTCTTGCTTCATATTAAACTAGTTTAAAATTGTATTAGTTTTCTTCCCTTTCGAATGGTATATAATCTTGTGTACCTCAGAACTATAGTTTGGCCGTGAAGGGGAGAGAAAACTTGAGAACTTGTTTAATGATATGAGGTGCCAATAAGTTGCATACATTTTCAATAAACTTAACGCTAAAAGCAATTAAAAGGGTTGCCCGAATGTGAACAAGTCTATGGAAGGTGGGGAAGATATTTGATCGTAGTGTACCTGAGGCTGACCAGAAGCAATTTATTTGTCAACGGCTCAAATAGGGCACGAACATTCGATATACGGGTGTACATAAGTATGTATATAAATATGCGCGTAAGAAAAATATTTTCAACTAGCAACCCCGGCCCCCTTCGCTGGGCACACTAAAATAGAATAGGTATGGTTTAGAACAGAAAATATATGATTTTCATATTATTTATTTCTTTATTCTTTATTCAAGCGCTTTGGCATAAACAATATTTTTGTTTTTCTATTTGTTTTTGAGTAAATATAAAATATAAATTGAAAATCAGGAAAAAAGAAGATTGTTTTTAAATTTCAAATCAACGCAAATGAATAACTAAGAAACAATCGTCTTTTTTCCTGATCATGCATGAATTTTTCGTTTCAATTTATATGTTTTATTAAGCATTGGAGCTTTTTTAACCATTATCCATTTAATTATATTTTTCAAAAAAAAAACGAAAAAAATTTTTTTTTCCACGAACACATAATTTCATTCGGATTTCACATTAAATTCTCAAATTTCGTAAGAAACTATTCACTGTTCCAAAATCCACTCCAAAAAAAATTCACAAACAATTTTTACATGTTGCACTTACGTTTTTTCCTTATGGCATCCAAATCAGAAAGAAATATTGACACATTGTAACTCACACTGTCAATTTGACAGTTCAGTTCCGCCCCGAGCGTTAAAAAAGTAAGCGACATTATGGCTGGCTCAAAAGAACGCTGTACCCGTTGCCAGTGCTCCGAATTACAACCAAACTTTACGAAACCCATTTTCAATACATACTTAACAATGTGCGTAAGTTTGGTTTAATTCGGGGCAAAGACACGGCGGGTCCACGTTTTGGCATATATTTCGAGACCCTAGTCATCAATAGGTATGAAAATTACCCCGTATTAAAGCACTTATCAACAGCTTTCATTTGATATCCATATTGTACAAACACATTCTAGGGTCCACGTTTTGGTCTCTATCTCGAGACCCTAGTCACGGAGCGGATGGAAATACTCTGAACTAAAGCATTCACCAACAGCTTCCATTTGATACCCATATTGTACATACACATACGAAGGTTACCCGGGTCCACGTTTTGACCTATATCTCGAGCCCTATTTCCAAAATAAAATATAATCCATGTTACTCGTGGATGATGTAGCTTTCGAATGGTAAAAGAATTTTTAAAATCGGTCCAGTAGTTTTTGAGCCTATTCATTACAACCAACCAAACAAACAAACAAACAAACAAAGTTTTCCTCTTTATAATATTAGTATAGATAATAAATTCCTCAATAAATTGGAGTGAGAGCTTCAAAATCAAATGACGGTTATATAGTTAGGGCAAGCTTTTACGGACAGTCATATGGAATATATGTTAACAGGGAGAGTGTCTGATATACCCTGTATATTCCCATGCGTAGAAGCTAGAACATCTCGAGGTATGGTACGAAGTTTAGTTGATAATTTCAATCGATAAGAGACCTTCGCTTCCAGACAGAGAGCGACTAACTTTACAGTCTCACATAAAATGGCAAGCACAGAAAGAATAAGAAAGTTTTAATATATTGTACAAGGATTCAACAGGTAGTATTAAAGTTTTCCGTAAAGTGATTGATATTCAGGGGATGTCTAAGGTATAAGTAAAATATTTCTTTGCCCTGAAGGACAGTGGCTGCTGAAAAACAATAGTTCTAAGTAAAAGAGTCAGCTTCCAATTAAATAAAACCTAAGAAAGAGGCATTACAATCCATTGAAATTTCGCAGAGATGGCTGCTAAGGTACCCGTAATGTTAGTGCATAAAATGAATGTAACCTTTACAGTTTTTTGATAACAAACAAGATAGTGAAATTTCTATATTGCCATATTGAAAATTATAGTGCATACCATTGAGTACCATAATTAAGAGAGTTAGTACAAAATTGAAAGGCTGCGGTACCATAATAAATATGTAAAATCTTTAAGAAATTTAATATATTTATTTATAAAACTCAATTAAAAAATAATTCATTCAAATTACAGGAGCATTTACAATACTTTACATCTACTTTACATTACTTACATCTACCCCCTAATTTGTAGTACATTAACTCCTACTTATACGGGGTTTTTCAATAAGAGAGGGTCGGGATAGAGTGAAACAAGCTGGGAGTCAGGTATTAATCAAATTCTATGTTTTTTTTTTTGAAAGGTCATTGATTGCCTGAAAAAGTCCGGCGGAGTTCTGAAAATTGCACGATATTGGGCCTCAAATACATCACTTCCTTGAGGGATAATTGTATCATCATTACCACGTGCTGATTATTTTACTTATTTTTTTTTTAAGGAAACCATTTCTAAATCACTAATCCACTAACCAGAGTAAGCACTTGCTGCCAGCTAGAGGTATTTCATTTAATAACATTTGCAATCAAAAATGTTGAACGCAACTGAAATGTTAACTTTCTACAACCTCCTGCCAGAGAACTTGTATGCAATGTATGCAATTACAGGTTCTCTGGTAACATGTGCGCCTTTTCATTATTTAAAGGTGCAGTTCTCCTACTTAGATGTTGGGCCTAAAAACTTAACAGTAGTTGTACATAGTATAATAGCAGCTCCAAATAATATGCATAGAAGAGGAGTAAAGTTTAAAACCGCACATACATAATTCACTAGGATGCACAGCAGTGGTATTCACTATCTTATTCTCTAGTGTCACAGTTTAGTGGAGGGTCTAACCCGACTTATCGGTAGCATTTATGAATTTAAAACTCAATCCTGCGTAAGCGCTAGAAACTTTAGTAAACTTGTGGGTCTTCATTGAAAGTTCAGAGCAAGCCGTAATGCTATTGAACTACATGCATTAGTGAAATGGAGGATGATCAAGTTTGGTTATTCTAAAATTCTGTACTACTGGCTCGCTAATTTTAAGTACACAGACTATTCAACTACGAATAATTTCTTCGAGAAAATTAACATTATAGCTAACATTTTGCAAACTCTAGCCTAAGTCAAACTTACTTAAACATGTCACTCAAAAATGGGTGCCGCAGTGGACATGGCATAGAAGAAAGCGCAGAATATTATGAGTACTATTTCTACCCCCTTAAATGAAGGTACGGCATCATTTTTAAGGGATTTTCCCTTAGCAACGAAACCATTGATCTTTTACGGGAAAAGTTTCCCGACCGTGTTATCTCTCGAAGAGGTGATCAGAACTGGCCACCGAGATCTTGTGATTTAACACCTTGTGACTTTTTCCTTTGGGGCCACGTGAAAGATAAGGGGCCTTATGCATAATAAGTGAGCATTTGCTCGAGTAGAGTCTGGTGAGATCTATCTCAAGTAGGTGAGTTCGAGCAAAGCGATCGAGCTCGTGCTCAATTTGGTATGCATAAAAATGAGATAGAGCAAATACCTTGAACTCGAGTTAGCTGTTTGATTAGTTGCAAAAATGAGTTCAGATAGTGAAAGTCTAAGTGAAAATTTACATTTTGATGCTAATGAGAATTTATCAATTTTCATAGTTGGATACTTAAAAAAATATAAGACTTTATTAGAAAAAAGTCAACTCCCCGGTGTAAAAAATAAAAAAAAGAAATAATTAGAAAACTTTGTGGCGAATATAAAGAAAAAACTGGTGTGGAAATAAGCGAAAAAAATATTATGAAGAAAATTGCTAATATGAAGTGCCGAGTAAAGTCAAAAAGTGACAAAAATAAAACGGGATACAAAAAAATGTATTTAAAAAAATAGGAACATGAATTATTTGAATTACTTTCTGCTGAATCGAATCCAGCTATCGGAAAAGTTACCAGTAAGCGTGCCGTTATAATGTGTGGCATTTTTTGGTGATAATAAATTGTTTTTGTTTTTTTATTTTACTTTTTCCACTGGAGGCAATTTTTCGGTAGGCGTTAATGCTAATGAGAGTTCCAGCAGCAACTTAGAGAGTGCAGTGGGCATTAATAATGACAGCTCCACCAGCAGCGCAGCAGTACAGAACACACCCGTAAATATCCCATCTGTACCACAACAACAAACATCAAAAAGAAAGCTAAATGATAACGAACATGATATTCGGCCGGTAAGTCTTCGTTAGGCTAAGGAGCATAGAGCTACAAAAGTCCCTTAGTTGAGCCGTTTTTGTTGTATTATTTCTTGATTAGCAAAAATTATATTTATTAATTTTTTTCTTATTTTTCACAGAGTTTATAGTTATAGCTTTTATATTTTATGGTGAATTAAAACAACTGTTTTGCAGAATTGCGATGCGCGGTTTTGCACTTTTGCCAAATGAGATATTTTTTCCAAAAAGTTAAATAAAATGAAATCAAATTCTTTAGTTTTAGATTAATAATAATAATATAATAATAATTTGGCGCTTACACTTTTTCTAAGTGCTTGGCCGAGCTCCTCCTCCAATTTGTGGTGTGCGTCTCGATGTTCTTCCACAAATGGAGGGACCTGCAGTTTCAAACCGACTCCGAACGGGTAATGTATTTTGACGAGGAGCTTTTTCATGGCAGGAATACCCTCGGAGGTTTGCCATTGCCTGCCAAGTGGTAACCGCTGCTTAGAAAAAACCTTTTTTCTACAATTTACTTTTAGATGTTGCTGGAGCCAGGGCTCGAACCCAGGCGCTGCTGAATGTAGTGCGCACGTCTAACCACTCAGCCACAGCGGCCAGTTTTAGATTAACTGTTAAAAATAAAAGGAATAACAAATACATGTATGTATGTATGTACATCTGTAAAAATTTAGTTTAATAAATTCGAAATTAACTGTCTTTTTCTTTTTCCCGCTTCCAAAACTCTAGAATTGGTTCGCACAGATTCGTCCCTTTCCGAATGCGGGGAGTCATTTGGTGTATAACTTTCATCAAAAATAAAATCGTCCTTTAAAAACTTCGCAATATTATGCGAAACAAAACAGCTCGCTATGACCATTGGCACCAATTCTGTTGCTACTCGCACCTGACCGAAACACCGCTCGATGATGCATCTTTCTTTCTTAAATATTCTATTATAGTTTAGTTCTGCTTCTGCTTGTGGGTTTTGAAATGGAGTCATTAGCCAAGGAGAGAGAGCATAACCCTCATCTCCAAGGAGTAAGGCATTACTTTGAGCATTCCCTATGATCGTGTATATGCTGCTATTGCTTAGCACCCGAGAGTCATGAACCGAACCTGGCCAGGATACATCCAAGCTGGTGAACCATTCATTACCATCGCATGTTGCTTGCACATTTATCGAATGGAAGCCCTTTCTACATACTATCACTTTGCGAAGACGGTTTTTTTATTCTAGTGTGCGTGCAGTCAATGACGCCAATCGCAAACGGAAAACGATTTTTTGCTTCCCATTGGTTTTGCGCAGCTCTAATTTCTCCATCTGTTGATGGAAATTGAATCCATTCATGAGCCCTCCCTGATATAATCCGTGCCATTTCGCCAATCACTCTTGACACTCTTGGTGGTTTGGTGAACTCCTGCATCTTCCCCAATTCCATTTTGGAAGCCCGGATCGGCACAAAACCTTAAAAATATACACATCTTTTCCCTGTTGGGAATCGCGCCACCCTTTCTTTCACTACTTTCACCAAGGAAATATTGTAGTTTGTCAGCCAGTCTACGTGCTCAAAATCCAACCGGTACATTTTTTTATATTCACTTTGAATAGCGGTTTTTCTTGATTTATAAGTTTTTTTTTGTCTAAGAGGAACAAAATATTCGGCCATCTTTATACTTGTAAACACGTGAGTCAACTAAAAGGCAGTCTCACCTTTTTGTGAGATCGATCTCAAAAAAGTGAGCAACTTCTTGCTGTTATGCATACCAAAGAGAGCTCTAACTCATGAACATTTCATGACTTGAGTTCAAACACGACATGTGAGATCTATCTCACGTATCGAGTAAAAGCAAGCAAGTTCAACAATTTTTATGCATACCAAACCTACCTTTTATTCCAAAACTCGAGTCTGAGCAAATGCTCGCTTATTATGCATAAGGCCCAAGGTCTACGCCAACAGCCCCGGGTCGATTCAAGACATCAAAGATGGAATTCGTGAGGCTATCGAAGACATAGGGTAGGCACTTTGCAATTCGGTTATGGAAAATTTTATGAAAAGGATATTGTCCTGCAAGCGTGGTCGTAAAGTCATTTGCCTGATGTTATTTTCCACTATTATCGGCATACCTTCCTCTTTATAATGAAATAAACATTCGATTATTTATATTAAAAAATAGCATTTTTGTTTGAATATCAAAATAACACCTCTCATTGGAAAACCCTTTATTTAAGGCAGACTTTTGTTCAGCAAATTCCAACAAATATCTATACCAACAAATAGTATATTTTGCGAAAACGGAAGATCGTAAAAATGGCACCTATGGTTTCCAAATGAGCCCATCAGATACTAGATTTCATCTTCTTGAACCGAGAGCGTGGCAATGACTAACTTAACCTAAAATTTTGTATACATACATACACTCATGCTTCGAAAGATAGTAAATTATATGCATTTTTCCAAAAGTGGAGTTGTGAGGAATACAAAGATTCTGGAAAAAAAGCAGAGTGGTGCGCCCAGGGTTTAGCATTTTTTCCGTCTATAAATAAATACTCGTACGCTTGAATATTTTTTAAACATGAGACCTAATTTCAATCAAATGACTTCCACCGATGGTTTTCAGTAGCTAATTTTCAACCAAATCGTTCAGCATATTTTTGCTAGTTTCGGCACTTATCTCACTTGTAGCAATGGTTGAAAATTTCAACGTCTGAATCCTCTCTAAATGCTTGACTTAATATTAATTCTTAACGGCGCCCCAGTAATCTAATGGAATCAAATGGGGGCCTAAGGACGGCAATCAATCAATTCGATTTTCAAAGGCAATGTGCAACAAATAAAATCAAATCTACGTTGACCTATGTGCCGCCTAACGCCATCCGCCAAACATAGATATTTTTATGAGGAGCTTTTTCATGGCAGAAATACACTCGGAGGTTTGCCATTGCCTGCCGAAATAATATACAATTAAATAATATTCAATACAAGTTTTACTCTACATGATTCCAATTGTACAACAATATAACAGCAATTTAACCCCTTTGCACATTTATTATTTTCTAGCATTCATAAAGTCGCTTGGTCGAGTTCTCTTTAAGCGTCTTTCAGTGTTCCCCCCCCCCCCCCCCCCCCCCCCCCTCCTTCCAGAAGTTTGCATTATTATGTTCCTGTATTTTTTCTAAGTGGCTTCTTGCTATTTTTTTGGTCTCTTCGTCTACTGTTGCTATATTAAAAGTCCTGTGGATGTCATCATTTTTCGTGTACCTGTCAGACATGGTCAAAATTCGAAGAGTCTTCGATTGTTGTCGTTGAATTTTTACTATATGAGACTCTTTAGCTGTTCCCCACACCTGTAGTCCATATAGCCAGATTGGTTTAATCATGGCTTTGTACAATAATACCTTGTCCTGTATAGTCTGGATTTTGTGCTAACTAACCAATGAAGTTGTCGAAGTTTTTCTTTTATTTGTTTGATATTTTGCTTTATGTGGTGATTCCAATTTAGTTTCGAATCCAAATGTATTCCAAGGTATTTAGTAGATGGTTTAATTGTAATTGCTTTGCCATTTATTTTAATTGGAACTGCGGTAAATTTTGTTTTGTTAGTAAATATAACCTGTACGGTTTTCTCTTCATTTATTTTTAGGCACCAGTTATCGAACCATTCCTTAACTGTGTTTGTGTATCGCTGCAGTTTTTCAGTAGCGATAGTTAAGCTTTTGTCTGATGCCAGTAGTATTTTATCGTCTGCGAATGTAGCAATTGAGGAATTAGTTTCGTCTGGGGGTGGTATGTATGCGGTGAATAAAACATATAGTAGAGGTCCAAGAACGCTTCCTTGCGGAACTCCAGCAGTTATTTGATGAATATCTGAACATTGATTGTCATATTTAATATAGAAACTTCGGTTAGTTAGGTAGCTTTTTATGATAAGATAGTAGTCAAAAGTCATTTTTATTTTGTTGGGTAAGCCTTTGTGCCAGACTTTGTCAAACGCATTAGCTACGTCTAAGAATACTGCCGCACAATAACGATTGTTTTCAAAGCCTGATTGGATTTTATTTGTAATTCTATGGATCTGTTGGATAGTCGAATGTCTTTTTCTAAATCCAAATTGATGATCCGATATTATACATTTTTTCCCCAGAAATTGGCTTAATCGATCATGCAGTAAGTTTTCAGCAATTTTAGATATTGTCGGTAGTAAGCTTATTGGTCTATAAGATGATACGGTAGTTGGATCTTTACCCGGTTTTGGCAATGCAATAATCTCTGCCACTTTCCAGAGTTTCGGAAAATATTGCAAGCGAAACATGGCATTGAAAACGTTTCGCAAAAATATATATACCTTCCTTGGCAGCTCCACTAATGCTTTTCCTGTTATC
Organism: Anastrepha ludens; assembly: GCF_028408465.1. NCBI lineage: Eukaryota > Metazoa > Arthropoda > Insecta > Diptera > Tephritidae > Anastrepha > Anastrepha ludens. The sequence continues at coordinate 120,421,300 of NC_071500.1, read as the reverse complement.
AAGTCATATCCGGGTGCTTTTTTATGATTTATTCCTTTTTTGATGCAAGCTATTATTTCGTGTGTATTCGTCCTTTTTATTTTTGTAAAGTCATAATGGTAGTTGTTTCTGTTGTCAATTTTCTTTTCTTCGTCATTTGATAGAACCTCTTCAAAGTATTTTGTTAAAGTTTTCGCTTTTTCCTCTTTGTAACGGCCCATGAATTGTCATCTTTCTTTAGTGGTGGTTGATGTTTTATTTGGGTTTTTAATGTTTTAGTACATTTTCAAAGAGAGTAGTTTGTATCTTTGTTGGGAGTCAGGTTCTTCAAATAGTTTTCGATTTCTTTGTTATTTCTTTTGTTTAAAGTATCCTTAAGAATTTTTGTGGCTAAGTTTAGTTTTCTCTTGTCGTCAGGTGATCTAGTTTTTTGCCTTTTTCTTCTTAACTTTCGTTTTTCAATAGTTTGCTTCCATTGCTGCTGAATTAGATCTATTTGCTTGCTTTGGTGCCGATCTGATCCCTGCTTCTAGTACTACGTCGTTGAAATGGATAATGGCACGTTCAATGTCAAGTTGCGTTTTTAATATCACATTTGGTACAAGTTGATCATCAATATGGTGGCGGAATTTTACCCAGTTGGTTCTGTCATTAAGTATGCGAAAAGATGTATCTATAGATTTTATATAATTTACATATTCAAGTAATATCGGCGAGTGGTCAGAAGAAAGTTCATAGCACGACTGAATTGTCAATTGGTTATGGCTTATGTTTTTGGTTATGCAGAAATCGATCAAGTCTGGAATTTTCTTTACGTCAATTGGCCAATAGGTAGGTTTACCGGTACTTATAAATTTGCAATTGTTTTTGTTAATTGCGTTAATTAGAATACGCCCCTTTTTGTTGGTGAGTCTTGAGCCCCAGTCAATGTGTTTTGCATTGAGATCTCCAGCTGCAATAAATCAATTGTTAAGCGTTCTTATGTATTTGTCATATTCATCCGAGTTTATTATATGTCTAGGTGGACAGTAAATGGAAGAGATAGATACTGGTCCATTTTTGTCATATATTTGTTATGTCGTGGATTGAAGATGAGGCGTCGAATACTGGAGTTGTTCTATGTGAGTTATGCTTGATTTAATAATTATAGCTGTCCCTCCATGGGCTCTTCCATCACGATGGTTTGTCACATACATTTTATAATTAGGAAATTTCAGAAATCTTTTGTTCGTAAAATGTGTTTCTGCAATCAATGCTATGTAAATTTCTTTGTCAACTAAAAATTGTTTTAGTTCTAAATAGTGCTGTATTAGTCCATTTGCATTCCAAATTAGGCCAAAAATGGGTTTCATAAGAAATAACTTATCGCTAAAAATGCTCATCGCCCCTTTAGAAAAATGTTTCAATACCTATATCCTAACTTGCCCCAGTACAGCCCGTAATGTAATTTTGCGCTTACTTCCCATCGACTTTAACGTTATTTCCATCGCTGTTTAAAGTGTAATCAGGTTACAGGAGGTTGGCAATCTCTCAAGGAGGCTGGATGCGATCTCTCAAGGAACATGGTAGTATTTTTGGGCAGTTAACACTGTATTTCTACAAGCTTCGGACATATCTCTCTATCCACAAACTTGAATTTTAGCTGGCACGTCTCTCTTCACTGACGGTTCCAAAATGGAACCTTTCTCTATAAATATCCGGGTTTGCCAGCTAGATGATTAAGATCACTGGGTGCTCCTTTCTTCGACAGCCTGGGGTAGTGCGCCAAGCTAAATCCCATCAATCTTTTCCGTTACATTAACAGCTGTGATGGATGTATCTGCCTGTTGGAGATCTTGCAATGGTGTCAAAACGGTGCTTTAGTGCTACTTGGGAGTACTAGAATGGTACTTCAACCAATTCATCCACCTGCCTACCTCCTAACTTGTTTCAAGCAAAAATTTACCCATTTTCTAAATGTCTAATCGTAAACCAAAATTTTGGCAAATCTCAGTTATTTTATTTGTCAAAGAAAAAATCAATAGCTTAAATTCCAAACACCAGATAAATTACCCTGTATATATGATAATCTAGAATCGTACACTGACATTATTAAATATTCTTTTAAAAATTCTATTCAGGTCAAAGAATTCAAAAATAACGGCAAAGTATACATGTGTGTGTGTGACATAAAGCAGTCACATGCAGATGGGGTAAAAAGCAAATATGAACTCAGGTTATAGGAATATGGAAATAACTTCTATAAACGTTTCATCAAATCTAAAGTAAAATGTGTATGGCGCGCGCTTCCTTAAACCTAATAAACGCTTATCCGCAATAATTTTTCGGATTGAAAAATGCTATAAATTGTATAAATACTAGGAAGAGCACAAACTTCGAATGCAGACTATAATATATTCTAACAAAAATATATGGCCATAACTTTACAAAACTTGGTGCTTTTCATTTGCTTATTTTTTCGTTAAGAAACAGCTACGAAGCTTTTCCAAAATTCCCTTTGTGGCATAATTAGAAGCTGAACAACTTTTGTATAACAGCATTGCTCCAGTAAAAGCAAAACGAATGAATATTCTGCCACCATAATAACAACCCCTGAATAACTTAACATTAAGTACGAGTACGAGTGTGTCCTTAAAGCTTCTTGTTGAAGTTTTTGTAAAGTACAAAGCAAACGCGCATACCAAACATAAGCTAAAGCTTTTTGCGTGAAGTTGTATCAAGCTTTTCTTTATTTATTTATTTATTTTCAAAAAGTCAATAAATTTCAAAAATTCTTACTGACTAAAGTCCAGAAAGCACTAAAATAAAATTGAATTTAGTAAGTAGAAGTTTAGAAACCACAGCACATAATAGAAATCGAAATCTCGTTGAGTTTTTAAAGGGAACACCCTAATGGGGCGTTTCTTGCGTAATTCGTACTAAAGGTCTTGACGGAAGGAAAATTAAAACGAAGTGTTTTTGCAGGAATAAGAAATTGGATAGCTAGGAGTAATGTCGGGCAATCAATTCCACCACTTACCAAACCATGCAGTAAAGACAAGAAAAGAATAGTACTTCTGCTCTGAAGGGAATTAAGGTTAATCAAAAGGCTGCGAGAATTCTACGGAGGAATGGAGTGGAGAAATTTTAGGGAAGAAAGCGAATATTAAGAAAATATCAATACCAAATTTGTGATGAGACCTCCAGATGAATGCGGCACATGGAAGCTGTGGACGTCCAAAGAGGTATAGAATAACTTCAGACTGTGCAGATCAGTGATATGAGAACTATTTCAATAAACAAAACCTAACGCGGCATGTGAATAAGATATGATAAAATTGATGTGGTTGCTGAATAGAAAAGGCATAAAAGATTACTCCAGGGTATTTGATCTCATCAGCTGACTGAAGAGGAGTATGAAGTTTTTCTTCTTCTTATTTTTTTATTATTGGTTTGCGTCTGTTTTTCTTGACACCATTTACAGATACATACTGTAATATTATGTACATTACAAAAAAAATATTATTGCGCTTCCGTTGATGTCGAAACTCAGTATTCGCGACATCTCTTTGGTGTACGGCCCGGCTTGCGTCTTCCAGATGGTATAAAATCCCTTGCTGCTCTAATAATCTGCCCTTCGCTTCCAATCCTTGTCACATGGTCATTCCAAGCTTGCCGTCTTGTTCTGGTAAACTTTACGAAGTCGTTTATCTCAGTTTCGGTACGGATTACATCGTTTCTAAAGCAATCGAATCGTGTTTTTCCAGCGATCGTTCGGATGACTTGCATTTCAGTTGTTTTGTCTTGAGTTTTCCACTCGTGCCTCAGATCCATAAATTAGTATAGGCCTTTTTGTAATCTATACTAATATTATAAAGAGGAAAACTTTGTTTGTTTGTTTGGTTGTAATGAATAGGCTCAAAAACTACTGGACCGATTTTAAAAATTCTTTCACCATTCGAAAGCTACATCATCCACGAGTAACACGGATTATATTTTATTTTGGAAATAGGGCTCGAGATATAGGTCAAAACGTGGACCCGGGTAACCTTCGTATGTGTATGTACAATATGGGTATCAAATGAAAGCTGTTGATAAGTGCTTTAATACGGGGTAATTTTCATACCTATTGATGACTAGGGTCTCGAAATATATGCCAAAACGTGGACCCGCCGTGTCTTTGAACCGAATTAAACCAAACTTACACACATTGTTAAGGAGGTATTGAAGATGGTTTCCGTATAGTTTGAATACCTATTGGTAGATAGGGTCTCGAGATATAGGTCAAAACGTGGACCCGGGTAACCTTCAGACGTGTATGTACAATATGGGTATCAAATGAAAGCTGTTGGTGAATGCTTTAGTGCAGAGTATTTTTCATGCCGCTCCGTGACTGGGGTCTCGAGATATAGGTCAAAACGTGGACCCGGGTAACCTTCGGACGTGTATGTACAATATGGGTATCAAATGGAAGCTGTTGGTGAATGCTTTAGTTCAGAGTATTTCCATCCGCTCCGTGACTAGGGTCTCGAGATGGAGACCAAAACGTGGACCCTAGAATGTGTTTGTACAATATGGATATCAAATGAAAGCTGTTGATAAGTGCTTTAATACGGGGTAATTTTCATACCTATTGATGACTAGGGTCTCGAAATATATGCCAAAACGTGGACCCGCCGTGTCTTTGAACCGAATTAAACCAAACTTACACACATTGTTAAGGAGGTATTGAAGATGGTTTCCGTATAGTTTGAATACCTATTGGTAGATAGGGTCTCGAGATATAGGTCAAAACGTGGACCCGGGTAACCTTCAGACGTGTATGTACAATATGGGTATCAAATGAAAGCTGTTGGTGAATGCTTTAGTGCAGAGTATTTTTCATGCCGCTCCGTGACTGGGGTCTCGAGATATAGGTCAAAACGTGGACCCGGGTAACCTTCGGACGTGTATGTACAATATGGGTATCAAATGGAAGCTGTTGGTGAATGCTTTAGTTCAGAGTATTTCCATCCGCTCCGTGACTAGGGTCTCGAGATGGAGACCAAAACGTGGACCCTAGAATGTGTTTGTACAATATGGATATCAAATGAAAGCTGTTGATAAGTGCTTTAATACGGGGTAATTTTCATACCTATTGATGACTAGGGTCTCGAAATATATGCCAAAACGTGGACCCGCCGTGTCTTTGAACCGAATTAAACCAAACTTACACACATTGTTAAGGAGGTATTGAAGATGGTTTCCGTATAGTTTGAATATCTATTGGTAGATAGGGTCTCGAGATATAGGTCAAAACGTGGACCCGGGTAACCTTCGGATGTGTATGTATAATATGGGTATCAAATGGAAGCTGTTGGTGAATGCTTTAGTTCATAGTATTTCCATCCGCTCCGTGACTAGGGTCTCGAGATGGAGACCAAAACGTGGACCCTAGAATGTGTTTGTACAATGTTGGTGAATGCTTTAGTACAGAGTATTTTTCATGCCGCTCCGTGACTGGGGTCTCGAGATATAGGTCAAAACGTGGACCCGGGTAACCTTCGGACGTGTATGTACAATATGGGTATCAAATGGAAGCTGTTGGTGAATGCTTTAGTTCAGAGTATTTCCATCCGCTCCGTGACTAGGGTCTCGAGATGGAGACCAAAACGTGGACCCTAGAATGTGTTTGTACAATATGGATATCAAATGAAAGCTGTTGATAAGTGCTTTAATACGGGGTAATTTTCATACCTATTGATGACTAGGGTCTCGAAATATATGCCAAAACGTGGACCCGCCGTGTCTTTGAACCGAATTAAACCAAACTTACACACATTGTTAAGGAGGTATTGAAGATGGTTTCCGTATAGTTTGAATATCTATTGGTAGATAGGGTCTCGAGATATAGGTCAAAACGTGGACCCGGGTAACCTTCGGATGTGTATGTATAATATGGGTATCAAATGGAAGCTGTTGGTGAATGCTTTAGTTCATAGTATTTCCATCCGCTCCGTGACTAGGGTCTCGAGATGGAGACCAAAACGTGGACCCTAGAATGTGTTTGTACAATGTTGGTGAATGCTTTAGTACAGAGTATTTTTCATGCCGCTCCGTGACTGGGGTCTCGAGATATAGGTCAAAACGTGGACCCGGGTAACCTTCGGACGTGTATGTACAATATGGGTATCAAATGGAAGCTGTTGGTGAATGCTTTAGTTCAGAGTATTTCCATCCGCTCCGTGACTAGGGTCTCGAGATGGAGACCAAAACGTGGACCCTAGAATGTGTTTGTACAATATGGATATCAAATGAAAGCTGTTGATAAGTGCTTTAATACGGGGTAATTTTCATACCTATTGATGACTAGGGTCTCGAAATATATGCCAAAACGTGGACCCGCCGTGTCTTTGCACCGAATTAAACCAAACTTACGCACATTGTTAAGTATGTATTGAAAATGGGTTTCGTAAAGTTTGGTTGTAATTCGGAGCACTGGCAACGGGTACAGCGTTCTTTTGAACCAGCCATAATGTCGCTTACTTTTTTAACGCTTTGGGCGGAACTGAACTGTCAAATTGACAGTGTGAGTTACAATGAGTCAATATTTCTTTCTGATTTGGATGACATAAGGAAAAAACGTAAGTGCAACATGTAAAAATTGTTTGTGAATTTTTTTGGAGTGGATTTTGGAACAGTGAATAATTTCTTACGAAATTTGAGAATTTAATGTGAAATCCGAATGAAATTATGTGTTCGTGGAAAAAAAAAATTTTTCGTTTTTTTTTGAAAAATATTAATGGATAATGGTTAAAAAAGCCCCAATGCTTAATAAAACATATAAATTGAAACGAAAAATTCATGGATGATGAGGAAAAAAGACGATTGTTTATTCATATGCGATGATTTGAAATTTAAAAACAATCTTCTTTTTTCCTGATTTTCAATTTATATTTTATATTTACTCAAAAACAAATAGAAAAACAAAAAATATTGTTTATGCCAAAGCGCTTGAATAAAGAATAAAAAAATGAATAATATGAAAATCATATATTTTCTGTTCTAAACCATATCTATTCTATTTTAGTGTGCCCAGCGAAGGGGGCCGGGTTTGCTAGTTTTATATATACGGGATTTGCTTTCATTTCTCATGCATTTATTCCACTGGATATCTCCACTCCTAAATATTTAAATTCCATAACTTGCTCTATCATTGTCATCTCTATTTCAAGTTTACATCTAATTGGATCCTTGGAAACTACCAAACATTTAACTACCAAACATTTAAAGAGAAAATTAGACGTACAAATTGAATTGTTTTGCTGTTACAACATATTTGTGTAGCAGTCTTTAGAGATTGTCTTAAGATTCCGCTAAAATGGCATTGTCTGCATAAAACCAAATTGATATGCTCACGTTATCAAGTTTGTATCCATCTAATGTTTTGACAGCCTTTATTATTTGGTTCATTACTCTATTAAAAAGCTTTGGACTAAGCAAATCGTCTGCCGTATTTCGCTTACGCAAGAGACTTCTTCAATATATTTTCCACTTACTCTTATTTTTTTTACATCCGTCGTTAGGATTTTTATGACAGTAAGGTATATCAGCTGGTACAGATTGTTGCGCTAAGTTATTCAAAACATCCTGTAGCTTGACTCGATCAAACAGTTTTGTTAAGTCAACGAAGCACATTTACGCTGGCACATTAAATTCAATAGACTTTTTGACAATTTGTCGAACAACATATACTGCGTCCACAGTAGATCTATTTGCTCGGAAGCACTGTTACTTCTCTTGTATGTCCAAATATGACTGCAGTTTGTCCAATATAACTTTTGAAAATAGTTTTTGTGTAGATTGAAGTAGTGCTATACCCCAATAATTTTTAGGATTCCTTTTATCACCTTTCTTAAATATTGGAATTGTTCTGCTGGTTTTCCATGGTTGTTAAATAGTGCTTTTTTTTGGTCATAGCAGCATCAATGTCACTTTCATATACCTCGGTATTAGACGTATTGGCGGGTGTCGGGGACTTCATGAAAAATTTGTTGAAAATAGGCTGCCCATTTTGTGTCACTAATTAGATTTCCCAGTATGACTCTTTAAGTTATCTTATTTTGGTTTTGCATGCATTTCTTGCTGAAGTGTATTCGTCTCTATACTCCTGTGTTTTCGTTGCGTTGCATCATAAATAAGATATCTTTTTTTGTAAAGCTAGGGTCTTCCCTTCATCTGTGATCCATGGAGCTTTCTTAGCATAAGTGTGCGGTGTCAGTATTGACTGTTTCTCCAATGCACTCCACTTAATATACATATTCACAGGCTTTTATTGGATCCTTGCTTCATAAAGGAATCGCGTGATTTCAAAAGGTTCGTGTTGTATTTTTCTATTCGCGAAGCTTTTACTTTCGGAGAGAGTTTTTATTTTAAATGAATTTTGGCTAAAACCAGCTTTTGGTCGCTGGTGGCATGAAATGCCTACTTCATATAACTTAGTCAATCATAGGTTGTTGTCCAAGTGTGTTACTAAAAGTGTAGCTATATTTGAAGCAACAAACGTACTGTTTATTCTTAAACTATTGTGAATACACACTTTTTTTAGAAGCTCACCAATTTCATTGATTACATTCTCGTTCAAATGTTGTTCAACTCCCGCTATTGGTTTATTTGCAATTCGTGCATTAAGGTCGCGTAGTATAAGAATATGTTCCTGGAGATGTGTTTTTTAAATTTCATTTTGTAGAATGACATAAAACTCCTTTCTCTTATTCCTGAGGTTGGACATATAGGGTGCCTTTATGCTAAATAAATTGACGTATTTGTTATCAAATTTCAGTTTAAGCTGTATAATATTTTCGTTAATGTACAATAATTAACTTGTTCCAAAATTTTTTCTTAAGATAAGAAGGATAGGAATTCCTACCGCTGCTTTTGCGTGTTCTTTCTTTTTAACACCGCTATACAAAAGAACAAAATTATCAATTTTGATTAAGCCTTTTCCTTTGCGTTTATCTTCTGAAAACCCGCTTTATATTGTGCTATTTTATTTCCATAATTATTTCGTGGTCTTTATAAGTCCAGAATTGTATGTTCCATGTACCAGTCCATAACATTTCGTTAGTCTTTAATCGTTTATTCCTCTTACCTTGCTGGGTCGTCATAGCTAAACCATTTTTTGTCCTAGGCTTTGCGTGGTTCTATGAACAGTATTTTTCAACGTTAGTGGGTTGCTAACCTGGATATCTCCTTTACGTTTTGGTCCGCGAGAGGTATAATATCGTATGAGAATATAAAGAACTGATTTGGCTGATGAGCTTTCCCCTATCCGCCACTCGGAGACGCGCCCGATGGGGGTTACAAGGTCACCGCACGGAGGAGTTGGTATAATGTTACGTAGTATGGAGAACATAACGTGATAGCACATATTGATACGGAGGCTTAGGTGAACACAACAACTCCATAAGTGCAAGCTATTAATATCTAAAAAAAATGTTTAGGTCGCGCATGTAAAGTAAGTATTTGAAAAACAAAAAGCGGATTCCTATATCATTAATGGAAAAAAGTAGAGATCCGAGATACCTCCCTGAGCCAGCGAATACAATAAAGGGAATAGAGGAAACCACAACCTTGAGACCACACAGCCACTTCCGAAATTATAGTGGAATCCAAGTATTGCTAGCTTCCGCAATAGAATGCAATGGGATACATTTTGTGAACGCTTTAAAGAATTCAGTGTAAATATAATCAACTTGGAGCCCTGATAAAAACGTGTCAGCACAGTATTCGCTAAAAAGTGCCAGATTGGTAACCGTAGACCATCTAGCGACGAAGCCATGCTCTGAGGTGGAATTAAACTCTTAAGGGCAAAATACATTTTCTCTTTCCATATACGGCGGACGCCTTAGCTGAATGGGTTGGTGCGTGACTACCATTAGGGGTGCGAAGGACGAATTTTTGCACATGAAATACCAAAATTTTAAACAAAGATGTTTCTATTAGCGGTCGCCCCTCGGCAAGCAATGGCAAACCTCCGAAAGTATTTCTGCCAGGAAAAGCTTCTCATAAAAACCATTTCCTGATCGGAGTCGGTTTAAAACTGTAGGTCCCTCCCTTTGTGAAACAACATCAAGACACAAACCACAAATTGGAGGAGGGACTCGGTGTAAGCGCCAATTTTATATATATAAAATAAATTATTGGTCTCAGATTTATCTGTATTACATAATTAATATATGATTTTTACAATTAGTTTATCATAACTTTTAAATGGTTCTCTTCATGGTAATTTTAAATGATTTCAGTTATTCAATTTTTAAAAAATTTATATTCCAAAGTGAATCATGGGTTTCCGGGATTGCTTTAAACATATACCGAAATCCCGTGATCAAAAATTTACGCTAATATTGGCATCCCTAATACAAGGTTGATGTTTATATTTCAGGCCTTGGGCACTTCTAGAGTTGTTAGATGCTATCTGACGTTTCCACTTGGGAAGTTTGACATATTTTACCATAAACGTACTCAGAACGTTTTTAGGGGTGAGCCGTATTAGTGAACTAAAATCATTATACGGCGAGAAAACATCATCATCCTTCAGCACCGTCAAAAACTTCGCTGTTCGCTCACCTACGAATTCCGATAAAGTCGTCCAAAATCAGTTGTTGTGCCAGAAAAACTCGGTGCTTTGCGCGAAATGATTGTACAGGATCGTCATGTCATATAACATGAGATTGAGGCATATTTGGGCATTATCCCTCAATTGATGAGCATCAATAAAGTTTTGTAAGATCATCTTGTGGTAAAAAGGTGTGTTCGCGTGGGATCCCATACAATTAAAAAAACGCTCTGGAAATACGTCTGGACATAGTTCTATATAGAAATATATTTTGAGAATATGTTTAAAAACAATAATAAAAGAGTCACCAATGTTTATTTTTTCATTATTAGCCCAGATATACAGACAGCAACCCTCGTACTCTTCATAGAGTTTCGCCGTATATAAACATAAACTAACGGAAATTTATTGGAAGGAAGTATTGCAGAAATATTTATATAATCTACCAGAATAAGCCAGAACTGCCTTTTTGTATTTAAGCATAAATGATTGTAATGGTTGATTCGAAATAAATAATTTTCATTAAATGGAAGATAGCTTGCGGATTGGCCTATACATAGTTAATAACATCACTCCTTTTACCCCTCTTTGACAATGGGGGTAATTTTTGTTAGATTCCATTTTCAGCGGTGATATTAGCGCTGCGCATTTTTTTAGAAGGGCTGGTCAAAGACCATCAATGTCAGTATGTGTAGAGAGTTTTAGCGTGTTAATCTCCCGATTTATGTCATCAGAGGTAGGACTTAAGGAGCCAAAGCTCATTGATGAAGGTTGATTATTGTGAAAAGAAAAGCATTAGTTTCTAAACATCATTAGAAAATTTCGATTTGAAAAAATCGGCAAATAAATTGCGACTTTTAAAAGTGAACTAGCAATTATTTTCCTCAAGACAAACAGCCAAAGCAACACCTACGCTTGATTTGGTTGGTTTAATGTATGACCAGAAGTCTCTGAACTAAATTTTATATTCGATTCTACATTGAAAATATAGTTTCCAAAGAGAAACTTATTTAAGCATTTGAATTTTTTCAGCAATTGCAGGTACTTACTTAAATGGGACTGTGCCTTAGCTTTTTCAAACTTATTAAATATAAAACTTATTACGTTGATTCTTAATTATTTTTAGTTCGTAATTGTACCACGGAGAACCTTCACCATTCTTTTTCTTTATTGAAATATTTAAAAAAACAATTTTATTCACTCGATATTTCCCCAGTTAGTTTCAAGCATGCAAGAGATAAGTTTACCAAAATCACAACACCCATATTTGAACGATACTTTTTCTTCAGAGTTGGTAACTGAGAACTCATAAAATTCCACCTTAAGAGATTTAAGATCATTCTTGAAGATGAGGAACATTAGAAAACATTTTGCATACGAATTCTGATGTGGATTCTCGCCACATTTATTGGACCTTCGAGTCGGATATCATACTACCTAATATACCAATTCAACTACAGCTACAATCGCATCAACCAATAAAAAAGGATAACAAATCACAACTACAGCAGCCGAATCGGAACAATGTCAGCATTCGTCAAATCGCGTCACTCTGCACTCAATGCTATTAAGGGGTTAGGGGTAGTCAGAGGCCCGAAAAAATGATGATTTTCACGAATTTTTTTTTGCTACTTAATTATATTAATTTATTTAATAAAAATAAAAACATAGCATAAAAACATCATGTTTTAACTTGACTTCACCAAAATTTCAAAAAAAAAAATTAATAATTGCAAAAGTTATCGCTGTTTGTGTGAAGCCCGTTTCTCCAGAAGTCCCTTGCGGTGAACATCACAAGTCCTTGCAGATTCATCTAAAACCAATCGGATGAGAAAAAATATTTTTATTGATAGATAATCTCGAGCCGGATCGAAGCTTTTTTTTTTTTTTTCAAAATGAACAAAATGGCGGCCTCAGGAAATATTTTTCAGATTTTCGGGAAAAAACCAACAGTTAATTGTTAAAAAAAAATCGAAATTTTTGAAAAAAAAAAAATCCTTCGATCAGGCACAAGTTTTTTATGTTTTTCAAAAGCTGTATAAATTTTATTGAAATCTACGTAGCGGTTTTTAAGTTACAGTGTTCACCAGTTTGAAAAACATAGTTTTGAGAAAAACGCATTTAAAGTTTTGCTATCGGCTCCGGAGCGCCCTTTGTTAATTGTTGAATAACTTGAAAAGTATTTGTCGGATTCACTTCAAATTTTTACACAATATTTTTAAAACATTATACTTTAAGAAAATGCAAAAAAAAAAAAATCGATTTTTTGAAAATTCTGACTACCCCTAACCCCTTAAAAGGTTCATGACAAAAAGCATAGACGATGCCTTTCAATGGATATCGGTGTACAAAAAAGTTCGCACAGAATCCGTAACACAGCCCGTACCCACATCAAGCAATGTGACTACCACCATAGGGTTAACAAAAATGGATCTACCTACATTTTCTGGCGGTTTAATAAACGGAAGCCTGCAGGTGACACGGTAGATGCTATAAAGAGCGATCTCGGCTCGCCCCGTGGAGTTTTGGGACGATTAGTTCGTGCATGAAGTAGTGAATAAGATAGCCTTTGCTAGCTCACACGTTAGTGACGAGCCTCAAACCTTCGAGCAGCTTACAGTATTTTTAGAAACAAGGTATCGGCACTGGCACTGCTTATTAGGAATTAAGACAGATTCGCTCCAGAAGCGTGGGGCAATGCACAACACCTTAAATAATATCAAACACGAAAGATAAGTCAAAATAGGTCGCCGAGTATTTTTCACTGCAGTATTTCACATTTATAATTGTTCATTATTGTGTCCCTTATTATATCAGAGAATGAAATATTTAATTTATAATTTATGACAATTTATGTTTATTTTATAACGCTTTTAGTAAGGCACTAACGAAGTAATAAACAGTGTATTTTCTGACGCTTACTCGTCGAATCGACAAAGGTTTGGTGCTTAGGATTAAGAATGGGTTTTATGTAGCAGCTGGCATACAGTTGGAGCTAGAAGTATTCGACGATAGTGCGCCATTTCATTTTGTGCTGACAACCTAATTGCACGATGAAAGAAAAAAATAAGTCCTCTTTTATATATTCGGCTTGGTGTAACTTAGCTTAGGTTATATTACTATTGCTGTAACTCTCCATGAAAATCTAGAGGTGCCAATTTGGGCCTGGATCCTCATTGTAATACCACTTGTTTGGGCACAAGGCATCTTGGCAAAAGTAGTACAGTTGCAGAGAAAGTATTCTCCACCTACTCCTCGTTACTGTAGCTGCGACAGAAATCATTAGAGGAAAACCCCATACACTTCCATGTATTCTTAGGCAGGGTATTATGTTGCAGGGAGAATCTTGTATGTGGCTTCAAATCTGTTGCGGGGAGAGTCCTGTATCCTTAATGTCCAGGCTATAAAACTGTTGCGGGGAGAAACCTGTATCCAATCATTGTCCACTAATGAAACTCGTTGCTTCAAAATTACAATTTTTCTCTCATTTTATGACATTTGCCAAAATATTCTCTTTATATACTACATATTTCCTTTCAATCAAATCCTACTTATTTTCACAAAAAATTATAACAAATAACAAGAGTTGAAAAAACTTAAAGTGTTTATAATAAAAACATATTTCACAAAAGCGGTAAGTTCTATGCATGTATGTAAGAGAAGAAAGGACTTATTTTAATAGAATACTTAGTTGGACTCAATAAGATTGATAAGGGGCCTAATTCTGTGTTCACACCTTCTAGACCAGACCTATCTATAAGTATCATAGTTACTTCACATGTAGGCTCTGTGTCTCATCATAAACAGATCGCCTGCGCGATGTAGACCGACCTGTTGACTGATCATATATCAGTTCCTTCCTTACCACCTCGTCCGCCGTGCAATTCCCAGTAACGTCTCTGTGCCCAGGGACCCAGACAACGTTCGTGGGGTATCGTTTAGCCAGTATATTTAGCATAGCTCTGTACTGCCTCTTTGGAAGAAGTATTGTTGCACTGTAGAGATTACATAGTGTTCAGCTGCGCTACAAACGACGAGTGCTTGACTCACAAGTCAGGATAAAAGATCCTGATAATTATAAATGGTAGCGGTAAGATTCAGAGCCCCATAAAATTTCTGTAGACACTACAGAGATTGCCATATTCCTATGCGAATACCTTACACTTTGAAAAGTATTGAGATTTTTTGGGAATTACTCCTTCGGAGATCTGCCACAGTTTCGCTGGAAGCATTGGCTTAATTCACGAAGGGATCGATATGGCTCTTGAAAGAGAATTGGGTGAAATTTGGGCTCATCACCGCACTGGTTCCCTGCAGTCATCGGGTCAATTCTTCTAAAGAGCAGCCAAACAAAGTTAAGCTATCGAAAAATATACAAATCTTAAAAATATCTAGTCTGTCTAATGGAAGCGTGACCCGCAAAATTCAGACTTAGAGTTCCGTTATAAAAAAATGTGCCATACGCGTTCCCCAATTCGTTAGTTTTATAAGAAATTTCGAAAACGTGCGTTGTTTTTAGAAAATGTTTTAAATGTTGCTTTAAAGCAGGATTCCTATGTGCACACCCTATAGTTCCAAACTTGTCTCGTCTATCTGCGGCAAAATATTTTAAAAGTTGAAAACGTTCATAAATAGGTTTACCGAAATAAAAAACGCTGACGACTCCGTCGGACGAGGTCCAAAAAATATACGTCTCCAAAGCAAGATCAAAAAACCATTTATTTGTTTGTGACAAAGCCGAACTATCGTTGGATGAGGCTGAAACATTTTTATAGAAAAGTGGAGATAATGTATCCAAACACACGATTCGAAGATGTTTACGTACAGAAGACTTCAGCTGCTCTCACTATCACTCATTGAAAAAGGAATTGCATGAGCTAAGGCAAATTCATAACGGAATTATATACATATATTGCATATTTATATTTATTTGCATAATTGGCGCTTACACCCTTTTTGGGTGTTTGGCCGACCTCCTCCTCCTATTTGTGACCTACAGAGTCTTACGATTTTACGTACGTCTACGGCGGCCGCCAGATTTGGAGAAACGTAATAATCACGGGTGAATCTTCTTTTGGGTCGAATAGTTGCATAATAATCGACAACACAACAAACTGTTAAACATCCAGTTAAGGTCATCTTCATTGCATTTACTGCCAATTTGAATGCAGTTTTGTTGAATAAAATTTACCAAATCACATTATGACCATTAGCTGTGAAGATGTTTGGGAGAACTAACCAACCTTGGATTTTACAAGAGGATAACGATCTCAAGCTTCGAAGCTGAAGGTATGTAGAGTAGAAACATCAAATTGAAATTGCAATGTTAGATTGGACTCCGCAGTCACCTAATGCCAACCCTATTGAAAATTTTTGGTCAAGAGTTAAGCAAAAACTCAAAGGAAAAAATATGGACGCCCAAACAGTTACTATATCAAAATCAATTTAACTGGTGTTCAAGGTTCAAAGTTTAAAAATGCCGACTTTGACGTCGATGGCACGTCCCGCGGCGGAAGGCCTTCTGCATTCGATGAAAAACGTCTCAAATCACGTCAACGGTCGCCAAACCAGTCGTGAATTGGCGAAAAAAATGAACTGCGATCGTTGAACGATTCTCAATCACCTTCATTCAATGGGATTTACCGAAAAATTGGGAGAGTTGGTGCCTATACATCAATATGAAGCAAAGAAAAGAGTAGGTGGCTCCAGGAGATACCCCAAAATCGAGAGTCCTGCCGGATCTTGTGTTTGGTGGGACTGGGAGGGCATAGTGCTCCTGTAAATGCTCCAAAAGAATGCCACGGTCAACAAGGAGCTCTACTTTGTGAACTTCATCGCGTGAATAAAGCTATTCGACTGAAAAGACCTGATCGGCATGGTCAAACCATACACGATAACAAAGAGGGCCTTAAAACTGGCTGAACAACTTTTTGGACCCAACCCAATAGCTTCCAAGTTTCCAATAGCTTCTATTAGATAGACTATAAATTTGGTTTTCTTGCACATTTCATTGTTAAAAAAACGATTGCCCTTTTCGACTTTTTTAATTTCACTTTATTCATATTTCTATTCATTACTTTACAGTTTATTTACCCACATATTTTAGTTGTAATTGCCAGCGGTCGATAAGCAATGTCAATAATTTTGCTTATCAAAAAGTCGCAAAACATTTTCCCCATCTCCAGTTCGACAACTATGAAAATTAATAAAATCACGATAACATACGAGTACATACAACGAATATAACTGACGAACAATGATAACATTTCAATTTGGTTTTTTTTCTTTGTAAATAAAAAACACATTTATGACACCTTATAGAAGCATCTTACAAACTATGGAGCTTACAAATTACCTATGCATTAGGTATCTAACCACGATCAGCCAAAAACTGCGGTTTTAGGTTTGAAGAAGAAAATGCATGCGTTGAAATTTGGAGCGAAAATGCTCGCAAAATATATTTAACAACAAAGTATATCAAAAAAAAATTTATTTAAAAAAAATACGTGTTTTCAATTTTTGAGGAAACTTATAAAATTAACTTTCATAAGACACCAAAAAATTATAGGCAGGAACATAGAATATCAAAATTTTTTTCAAATTTTTCTACACTTCAAAGAAAATTTGTAGCTATTATGACAACTTTCCTATTATATATTTATGACCGCTACACGTTTAATAAATATATGTTTTCGGTTTCTGCTTTGCTTTTTAGTATTTAATTTTAACTTTATTTCTTATATAGCTATGTATATATTAAAAATATATCTCGTGTCATATAAGAATTTAAATCTCTATCAACCCTTTTTGTTATGCTGCAAAACATGAAAACGCGCCTAAAAATATGCGTCACACTGGTGCATTTATATGCTGACCCCATTTGAAGCTTAAGAGTTATTCGCACTTTACAAATTGTATGTGATTTTTATTTTGTATTTATTACACACAAATGTGCGTATGTATATTCTAGCATAATTTCGCTACATTATTCGCACTATACTTTCATTATGATTTTTAACTGATGAGTACAATTGTTGATGATATTTAAGTAAAAAAACAATCTTCGACGTTACAGCAGCTCCAATTTATTTTCAAAGGCAGCGCTCAAAAGTAGAGCACAGTAAGAAGTTTCAACTGTAATGCGAAAACGACTTACAGGGCCGACGGCGTAAATCCGGAACACATTTAAGGAGGAATGGAGTGGCCAAAATTGTTGATTGACAGAGGAGTGCGCGAAAAGCTGTTAAACATTGAATCGATATCGTGGCCGCTGGAAAAAAGTACGTGGTTCATGCTCATAAGCCAAGAAAGCTCAGGATTGACTCCACAGCAACCTTCTCTATCACTGGTTGCCATCTTTGTAATCACTTTCACGCCCGAACGTGGCTGGGTAGGTAGGGCAGCTGTCATAATGGCACACTTCGACTTGTCGTAGATCCATTGTAATACCACTGGAACTTTTCCTAAACGATGGGGTTTTTTTTAAACCATTCCGTACCTTTTATAAAAGCCCCGTTACCTTTAAATGCGATATATCCACTACATCTTTCCAGAATGCACTCCCAAGCGTGCGAAGCCTCTTTCTTTCTCAGCCTTCACACTCATATAGGAGGTGTCTGATTACTTCCTCTTCTCCGTGTTAAGACAGCTTCTGCAAAAATTTCATCCTTCTGGTGAGGTTACCTATTGAACAATGGCCAGCTAACACACATATCAACTTGCTTGTAAATTCTGTATTAAATCTCAACAGCCTTTTTGAGCGACCGCAGTTCAATTTAGGCTATGTTTGTTTGCTTAGTTCGCATGTCGTCAGGTTTTGTCAAATTGCATTTACCCTGTTGATGGTTCCCCTATCTATTAGTACTTCACAAGTGGCTTTGGGCATAAGTATCAACGTTTCATCCAAATGGATATCAAGAGTTGTACCTATTCTGGCAAGTTCATCTGCTTTGTAATTACCTGCTATGTGAATATGGCACCTTTGTAGTATTGAGATGTGTCATTTGGAAGTTGAAAACATTCTATGACCGGACGTAGTTCAAGAAAATGTTAAAACAAGGCCTCATATCGCTAAGAACCCTCTGAGGAACATCATCAAGGACCTGATGACCACAATGGACAAAGAAGAGTCGGTTTGTGGGAGTAGACGGCAGCTGAAGGAGGATATATTGAATAATTTTAAATTACAACTTCCATTTTCCTATCCTTCGAATAGGTTTCTAAATTTAATTATTTTTGAATACACGTCCATTAGTTTTATTTTTTAGTTCAATAGTTCGGACTCACATCGAGGGCCCTGTGGAATACTGTTATATAAGTCTAACCAGCCGAGCCTGCTTTTAGACCTCGTAATGTGGTTATATAAATCTAACTATCTGAGCCTATCTTCAGGCGCTGATTTTGAGTATCTCGTGCTGGCTTTTCAAAATGTCTGCTTGATTTCAATGTTTTTGGTGTGTAACTTCATATTTCTGAAATGCTTAGAATCTATATGTACTAAATATATGAGTATGTAAGTATTTTGATGAGTATGGTATGCTGTTGGTAGCAAGTAAAATGTATTATCTCTTTTCCAAAACCTTTTTTCACGTATTATTGTTTGCTGGTTTCATTATTTCTTTGATATTCCCTTTAAATGAACTGCACGCATTTTTAAAATTTTGAATTATACTTAAAGAGTTTTTGTTTATAAATACGACCATCTTCATTTCAGTCATACACACTTGGCGAGGTCTATGTAATTGAAAAAGAAAAAACCTCCAATGGCCTCCAAAATAAAAGCCCTCGTTTTTTAATATTTGAATCAGCTATTTACAATATTGCCTCACGCGCTTAAGAGGAAACAATAAACTGTCATAAAAATAACAAAAAATATTGTTTCGTAAATTAAAAAATCTGCTACAAAATAGTTCACTGCCTTTCTTATGAGAGTTCTTAAAATCCTCTAACCTCTCTCCTCGCTATGTAATTTAGTTAAACCCTTTTCGAAATCATTTCCAACCTTCCCAAATGTCATTTTTGCTCTTAAAAATCCTTAAATCCTTTGCATCAACTCATTTGGCGTTTGTGGATCTGTGGTGCTTATACTCGTTTCCGCACTTAAATCGAGGCTCGCCGAGGAGACGGTGCTTACAACAGCCGAGACCACATTATCGATCGTGCCCGCTACCGAACTCAAAATCGCCGCCGCTGTGGTGGTGACTAACGCAGTAGTCGGCGCGATCAATGTGGGTAGTATTGGCCCCACGGTTGTACTGGTTGTGGTCACTGCTGCCGCAGTTGTTGCAGCTGCTGCTGTTGCCGCTAGAGCAGTTGTGCTCGCCTCGGTGGTGGGCAATAACGTCGAAACTGTTGTGGTGAGCAGCGCCGCGGCAACGGCTGTCGTATTCAGCATTGGCGATGTGGTGCTAGTCGTGCTAGTGGTGCTGATAAGCTGTGCATGTGCGCCTGTTGGATCTAACATTGAAGCCGGTGCATAAGGGTAAGTGGGACAGGGATTGGTGAGCTGCGCGCCAAGCATGGATTCAAAAACGTAACCAATTAATGAGCCAGTCGTAAGGCCTACATTGTACGATAGCGTCATCATGTTGCCGGTGACCTCTTTGAGGGTACCAGGTACCTTGGCCGGTGCTAGCATCATTGGAAGACTACCAGCGAGACCATTGCTGACGCCTAAACCAATTGTGAAGACAAAAGCCGCTGTCTCGCCCGAAATGACAGGCTGATGTCGCGGCGCACAACAAAGCAACAAGAGCGGTACCAACACTATACGCAGGCCAGACATTAAGATCAGTTGACGACGTGACCATGGATATGGCACTGCAGCTAGTATTTTGCCTATTACGTCAGCGGTGTTGAATGTAAACATCAGCAGCACCGGCAACCAAGTGCCAAGGCTACATGAAATTATTTCCGATTCGATGCCGGGGTACAGGGAGAGCGTGACGCAATAGGCCAACGCAATGCAGACCATATATGGATAGATCGCTTGTGCGACGGTCCAACGCGAAACGAAGCCATTCTTCAAATCGCTTAGCTTGCCGGGGGTACAAGTGCCGGGAGTGAGCACATGCTCCACTTTGAAGGCAACCGTAGTCGGTGTGGTGGGCTCCTGTGGTGTGCTCGGCATATCGGGTAAACTATTCAGGCCTTCGATTACACTTTCACCTGCCGTCGGATTAGAAAGCTCGTAAACGGGATTACTGAAGCTTAACGCACCTGTGGTGTTATTCGATGCATTTGCTGGCGGTGAAGTGGGTTCAAGCGTAAGAACCCCATACTTGGCGATGGGTGTTCCACCGTCGAGGTCATTCTGCTATAAGAGAAATAAGAGTGAGTGAGAAAGGCAAGGAGAGAATTTTTTGTATGTAATTACCAATCGATCTTCGTCCGGTCTAAGCACAATTTTAGCGCACGCCTTCATATGGTATCGCACAAATGGCAAATGTATGGTCGCCAGATGCAGCACATAGCTGAAAAGGATGTACAAAGTTGAAGTGAGAAAGAAGATGACCGTCGACACGCGATCATTTTGGATTAGCATCTTAGTAGCCACTCGATTGGAAGATACCAAAAAGCCAGCAATGCTCTCGCCAGCCATGACTGCTTGGGTGTATTCTTTGGGTAACATACTGGCAAAACCATAGAAACTGGATTGTTGAACTGTAAAGAAAGCAAGGAAAATTGAAAGTTACGAGTAATGTCACTTGAAATAAAGTAAGTGCATAAAAACACGAGGTGCTATATAAGAATCAAGACACGCAAGTGTGAAATAAAATTACTTAATTAAATGATATGATTGGAATGAAATAAAAAAACAAAAAATAAGGTAAAACTCGGTAAAAAAAACATGGAACAGTAGAGTTAAATTAAGTTAACAAAAATGTAAATTAATTCAAAGAAAATAAATTTGAATCATAATAATAAACTTAATTTAAAAAAACATTAATTTAATACCAATTAATTATTAGTATTATTAGTAACTAAAAGTGAGCGAGAGGAACAAAGCAAAAATAATAATACGAAATATTATACAACTAATGCAACAAAAATTAGATTAAATAAAATTAATTAATAACGAAATTTAAAAACCGTAAAATAAAATAAGAAAGTAAAATAAGAAACTAAAATTAAAACAAAAAAATAAAAATAAAATGAACTAAAAGAAATTTAAAATAAAAAACACTTACAAAACTATAATATGAAATAAAACCAACTCAAATAAATTAAAATATAAGATAAAATAAAATGAAATTTAAGAAATAAAATATTATACAAAAAATAAGAAAATGAAATTAAGTTAAATTAACTTAATTAAAAAAGAAACCAACATAAATGGGATCCAATTAAGAAAATACAACAAAATAAGAAAGTAAAGTAAAGACAAAATGTTACAAAAAGTGTTAAAACTAGTAATTATTTGTAAATTAAATTAATTCAAGCAAAATAAAGCAAAATAGTAATATGAAATGAGATAAAACAAAATACAAACAAAAATAAGAAATAAAAAATAGAATAAAGTTAAAGTTCATATTCTAAAATAAAATAAAATTAAATTAAATTAAATTAAATTAAATAAATAACATTATCAAACTCCTTCTACCTTAAAAGGTAAAACGATGTTGAAAAAATATACACCTACGACTTGCTCAAACGTACGATTTTCACCGGAACCAGTGCATGAAGATAAGGACATGCTTCTCTATTATAACAGAACAATCCTTACGAATACCACAAGAACTCATAATAGACCTGACATATTTTTGGTAAATAAAAATGACAACACTGCGTTTGTCATAGACATTGGTGTCCCATTGAACAAAAATATCCATAAAACGTACACAGAGAAAATCAGCAAATTCTCCGATTTGGGGATTGACATCAAGCGGCAGTGGCAACTCAGAAAGGTCTTTATATTGCCACTGATCATATCGGCCCACGGACTCGTTCACGTAAATCTGACGGAAAACCTCAAGAAGCTCAAATTGGAAAAGCACCTTATCTATGACCTTCAAAAAGCGGCTCTGCTGAATTCTTGCCACATCATAAGAAATTTCCACCAGTAAATTAGTATATATTTATTTATTGCTACAATATTCACACCTGTACCTCTTAGTTCTATTTTAGTTTAGAGTACGGTAGTTAAAAACTTATTAAAACAGTGTAAACATCTGACTTGCAGCTAAGCTGCCGCCAAATTGTGTAAGTGCCTCCCAAAGAATGGGATGTTTGAACAAAAAAATAAAATAAAATAAAATAAAATAAAATAAAATAAATTAAAATAAAATAAAATAAAATACAAAGAAAAATCAAATTAAAGTAAAAAACATTAAAGTTAGATAAAACAAAATTAAGTCAATTAAATAAAATTAAACAAAAAATAAATTTAAGCAAAAAAGTACGTGTAGCGTAGTACACATAACACAAGTGAAACTTTCAAGGCAAATAAAGAAAGAGGGAGAGACCCGAGAGAGAAAGAGAGAGAAGAAATATATATTTAAACGATATCACAACATTTGCAGAGAATACAAATACCCAAAATTTACAAAAAACGGAGAAGGGTCGACCGGTGTAGGTAAACGCCGGACACAAACCGTGGCAACAACGCGCACTACTCCGAGCGTTTATCACCCGCACAAACGCAGCGATTCCAGGACCGCGGCAGCGGCACAAATTACCGCAAGGCAATACCAATAAATCCGACGCCGAAATGAATAGCACTTTATAGTACGCACAAGCACCACCCAGGAAACGGAAATAAGCGCCAAGAAGTTGGCATAAAAAAACGCAAAAAAATTGGGACCAAAAAACGCCCCAAAACAGTAGGCACCAAGGCAATATAACGCCAAAAAAGTAGGCACCAAAACTATTTTACCTACAAGTTTGCACCAACAAACAAGCACCAAAAAGTAGTCAGTGTTATTTCTCACTAGTATTAACAACTGCAAGGAAAAACTCAGGAAAAATAGCCTAAATACATCTATGATATATATTTATAAGGTATAGCTCTCTCCCTCCTTTTCCTCTACGTTATATCTTTTTTCTCTCTCGCGTAACGAAAATGCCCAAAACGTTAGATGGCCTTGAGTTTTTACTCTCCATTCTCGCTCGTCCATCGACGCCTAAGAAGTTTCACTTCAAAAAACATTAAAATTAAAGTCAATTAAATAAATTAACATAAGATAAAAAATTAAAATTAAAAGCCAAAACAAATTTAAAAAAAATTAATTATAATAGCATACATTTATGTCAACTTCTGGAGCCCCACAATTGGAAAAGCACCTAGCATTCTTGGTCCAATCTTCTTTATACTTTTCATTAATAACGTTGGTCGCTGTTTCAAGTATTCGTATTTTCAAGTTTTGCTCTGTACAAACGATTTGAAACTTTTGCGCAGAATCTCCTCTCTATAGGATAAATTGTGATTACAGAAAGACTTGAGGCCTAGGACTGAGTGTTATCACATGACGTTTTCCAAGTCTCACCTTATTACATTTCATATGTATGTAGCTCTTGCCTCAGTCTATGAAATTCGTGATCTTCGTGTTATTTTTGATTCGTCTTTACGCTCATTGCCCACATTAACTGCTTTATACCGAAGGCATATGCCGACTTAGCTTTTTTGCGGCACTATGTTAATGATTTTAAAGACCCATACACAAAAATCTTATATAATGCTTTAGAGCGTTCGAAGTTGAAATATGCCTCTGTCATCTGGAATACGACGAATTTCTCACATTCTCTTAGAACTGTAAGATTACAACGCAAGTTTGCACGTTTTACTCTTCAACCTTGACACTTTGATAGTCCCTTGCCATCCTACAGTGCAAGGTGCAAGCTTACTAATGTTTTATCACTTGAGACCCGGCGACTTGTTTCAAGCTTAATGTTTATATACGATGTAATATCCCGGACCATTGACTATTCAGATCTACTCGGCCAAATAAATTTCAAAGATCCTAATATAGTACTTATAATCCATTTAATGTTGAAGTTCTCAGATCTACTTATAGTTACCACAATTTAGCCCTCTTTCAAGAGGACTTGAAGAGTTTAATGGGCTTTCCAAAAGTTTTGACCTTGATTTTGCATTGCCAAGGTGTCTGGCAGCCGCCGTAGCCGAATGGGTTGGTGCGTGACTACCATTCGGAATTCACAGAGAGAACGTAGGTTTGAAACTCGGCGAAACACCAAAATTAAGAAAAACATTTTTCTATTGTAATAGCGTTCGCCCCTCGGCAAGCAATGGCAAACATCCGAGTGTACTCGTATGCCATGAAAAAGCTCCTCATATTTTTATTATTTTTCAATAAACTATCTATTTAACTTTAGTTCTTTAGTTTTTGCTATAATACAGGTAACCGTAAGGTTGTTACCATAGACTTAAATAAATAAAGAAATAAAATAAAAGAACATTAAATTAAATAAATTTAAAAAATAAATAAAATGAGGTAAAACAAAATCAAATTAAATTAAATACTTATAATATATAATATTATATAATATAAACTAAAATTAATGAAAATAATTAAACAAAATAAAAAGCACATATAATATATTGTAGTATGTGGATACTACCTAAGTGTTTTTTAAGAGCTTGAGAACTTAAAATGATATTACAACCCAGAAATAGTGATGGAAAGATTTTTTTATTGTAATCTGGTAGATAATTTAATGGCAAATTTCATGGCATTTATTTTTTGAATGAAGTGAAATTGAAAAGGAAATAGGAAGGTAGTGGAAGTAGATAACTACTTGGGTGTACATGGACAAAATGTACACCATTTCTAAATTGAAAGAAAACGAAATAATTTATTTTCATACAGTTAAACTAATTGTTATGGGATTATGAAAATTCAATGTAACGAAAGGGAATAAGATGAAATTACGTATTTTTATTTTTCCTGCAATTAAAAAAGGCAAAAATTAAATTTATATACACAATTTATTAAAAAACAAAATCAAGAAAAATTTAATTTGTTTTTGTACTTAAAGAATCAGGGAACCAAATGAAATATAATGAGGAAAGGCAAACGAGCCGGAATTAAAATGTATTTTTAATATTTATACATTTTTTAAATTACCCAAAGTAATTGAAGTGGAAGTTGATTACTAAATTAGTTTTATTTAATTTAAATAATTAAAATTAAAATTTGGACTCGCACACATACCTGTACAACCGATGGCCACCAATGATACAGCAGCCAAATTCACTGAGTACGCCGTATTGGCAGCAAACATATGAAACGCCACCTCGCACACAGCCACAAAGATGAGCGTAGTAAATGACACCACATAACCAAAAAGCACACGCACACGAAACGGTGCCAGCGATAGAAAAACATTATTCAGCAAAACGGTAGCAAAAGCGACAATTATATACGTCATGGACATGTCCAGTGCCACTGAGCGTCCGGGAAAGCGAGCCTGCCAGTAGTCGGCAGCGATGATGAAACTGCAAAAACACACAATTGTAAAAAAATTATATGAGTAAGAAGGGAATCGGAAGATACAAAAAAGATGTGTACAAAAAAATTATACATTTCCAACACAAACATTAATCAAAGTCAAATTATTGTGGCATTTGCATTCAGGCACAGTTATCCTTATTCATGTAAATATGTTTGTGATCAATTTAATTGTCCTTCTTATCATTGGATATCAATCAGTAGGAAAATCATTCCTCATTTTGTTACAAGAACATTTTATATGTGTCACTAGCCATGACTCTTCTGCTTTATTTGAACACATGTTTACGAGGGTCGTTTGAAAAGTCCTTGCAAAAAATATAAACTACTTAATTGCTTGGGGTAAACCTTTATTATTTTTCGACAAAGTCTCCTTTTAGCCTTATACATTTCGTCCAACGCTGCTCTAGTTTGTTGATCCCTTCCGAATAATAGGATTTGTACAAGTCTGAAAAATAGCCATCTAATAAAATCTTTTTCCCGCCAGTCATTTTCAAATTTGGGAACAAATAGTAGTCCCAAGAAGCCAAATCTGGAGAATAGGGGGGATGTGAAACGAGTTGGAACCCTATTTCCATTAATTTTGCAACCACCGCTGCTGTGGCGTGAGTTGGTGCTATGTCGTGATGGAAAAAAAATATGCCGATCTGGCTGAAATTTGGTCTATGTTCTTCCAAGAGCTTCTACTAACTAAACATAACCTTGAAACGAGCCAATAGTGCCCTCTTTCTGATTTCGTCGAGCTTTTCAAACGACCCTCGAAACGGATAGTCTAAGGACGCGCCTAGGCGTTACTTTGAAATGAAACATATCAAAATTGAGATTTTCTCAGCTGTCACTATTTTTATTTATCTGAACAATTATATGTGAAAAATTATGTAATTTAAGTATCCCCTGTAAGAACATTTACCGGTAAAGTCCGACAAGCAGTCAATTCATGAATGAATTTATGAGAACCACAAAATGTCGATGTTGAAGGTTCTTCAGCACTATTTAACGCTACAGCAGCAAAATTCTTAAGAGAACGTACGAACGAGATACAGTATACTAGACAGTTTACTGGGGCGACAGTCTTTGATCGGGAAATCCCCGAGTCAGTCCGGTAACGTAGAACCGGCTGCCATAGGAATGGTTTTTAGTCTGCCAGTCCTTCAGTGCATCCTTGAAAGAACCAGTTTTTAGGAATTTGTTCACCTACCTTTGAATTGTCGACTCATTCACACGATTATTTTCACCAACAAAATGACGAATTTTTCGATATGTTCTTCTTCTGTTAATTCAAAGAGATTGATTCTACACTCCTACCCAGTTTACAAAAGTTTGTAGTCTTTGTATGTATTACGCCAAATAAGATATGTAGTATTCAGATTAAGAAGGAGAAGAACTTTTACTACCAGTGTGGAAAAAATTATAGAGCATCTCCTCAGCATTGCATGGGCTAAAATCAGGTTTATAGAAGTCTTATTTTGATAGTCTTATATATATAATTGACGCCTACACACTTTTTTGATTAAGCTCCTCCTCCAATTGGTGTTGTCCATTTTGATATTTTTCCACAAATTTAGGGATTTATAGTATTACGCCTGCTCCGAGGACAAAATTAATAAACTATTAAAAAATACTGCAAAAATTAAATAGAAGACGAAGTTTCTGTTTATAATACATACTAAGCAGAGTAGTAGGTAGAGAATGGCTAAACTTCGGCTTCGGCCTGAACCATGTTCAACCACAAAATTTCAATTCGGTTTCCATTCGACTTCGGAAAAAAAGGTCGAACATTTCTCTCCTTTTTTTAATTTTATGAACTTTTAGTATTTGTAACATGTTTTGAATACTTCTTCATCGAGTATGACTAGGAGCATTTGTTCATGCTTCTGATCAGCTCAACAAGTACACCGAGAGATGGTGCGACTTGCAAGGTGAAAATGCCAACAAGCCGTTATTTTTACATTAAAGTATGAGTATTAAATAATTTACAAATGTACACAAGTATGGAGGTTGAATTAGTTTTAAAGGTGGCACACAGATGGCGCTATTTATCACTTTATCGCGTTGGCAATACTGAATATATATTCATGACAAAGCCTCATCCCTAGGCTTTGTTTATCAGTATCTGTCATTTCGCTGAAGTATAAACAACGCAGTGTTTTCGTGTTCCGAGTATGTCAACTTTCGTGCCGTCGAAACCCAATTTGCGGGAAGCTTTGCTTTTCTGCTGCAATTTGAAAAAAAATACAGCCCAAGCCCGTGAATTGCTGCAGGAGGCCTACCCAGACCATACTCCGTCGATTTCAACATGTGAGTACTGGTTTCGACGATTCAAAAGTGGTGATTTTCACACCGAAGACAAGGAGCGTCTTGGCCAGCCCAAAAAGTTCGAGGACGCGGAATTGGGGGAATTGGTAAACGAGGACTCGTGCCAAACCCAAGAAGAGCTTGCTGAATCATTGGGCGTTGATAAATCAACCGTTTGCAAGCGTCTAAAAGCGATGGGAATGATCCAAAAGCAAGGACATTGGGTCCCGTACGAGTTGAAACTGCGCGACGTCGAACGGCGATTTTTTACGTGCGAATTGCTGATCGAGCGACAAAATCGGAAGGGTTTTTTGCATCGGGTGGTGACTGGCGACGAAAAATGGATCCACTACGATAACCCAAAACGCAAAAAATCATGGGGTTTGCCCGGCCACGCATCAACGTCGACGGCCAAGCAGAATATTCACGGCAAGAAAATCATGCTCTGCATTTGGTGGGATCAGGTCGGCGTCGTATATTTTGAGCTGCTCCAACCGGGCGAAACAATCACGGGGGATCGTTACCGACTGCAATTGATGCGTTTAAGCCGGGCATTGAAAGAAAAACGGCCGGAAACGGTAAAAAGGCACGACAAGGTTATTTTGCAACATGACAACGCTCGGCCGCATGTTGCTCAACCTGTCAAAAAATACCTTGGAACGCTTGGCTGGGAAGTGTTACCCCACCCGCCGTATAGTCCAGACATAGCTCCCTCCGATTATCATTTGTTCCGGCATATGAGTCTCGATTTGGCGGACCAGCGGTTCTCCTCGTACGAGGCTACCAAAATATGGGTTGAGTCATGGATAGCCAAGCAGCGGCCAGAATTTTGGAGAAACGGCATCCGGAAATTGCCCGAAAGACGGGCGAAAGTTGTAGCTAGCGATGGCCAATACTTCAAATAAAATATTGTGTATCGTTTCTTCACAATAAAGCCCCAAATCTTCGAAAAAAACCTTTAAAACTAATTCAACCTCCAATAAGTATATAGCATATTTCGAGTTGAACTATGACTTTAAAAAAGTCTTTACTTATTTATAAATTTGGCCCACGAAAATGTTCGGTTCAGCCGTAAAAAATTATGTTCGTTTACTCGTTTTCAATGGCTCTGCTGTATAGATTCGGTAGAATTTGAGCAATGGGCTGGGAACACAGACTTTGGGCGAATCCATCGACTATTGCATTTCATCATAGATCTGGGCCGTTAAAGAACCTCACAAATTAGTTGAACAGGATTGGCATCAGTGACTGAATAATAAATAGGGATTAGCTGGTATTAATCAGTACCCCGCAAATTTTTAAATATCGGAATTCAAAATAATTAAAATAAAAAAACCTGTTTATTAAAAAATATTATTGCAATACAAGCTATTCTATTTCTACGAAACATTTTTTTACCCAATATTGTGTAAATTGATTTGAGTTCTAAATATTTACAAATAAATATGTGTTCGCGTTGGATTTTCTTGGTTGGCGCGATAACCGCTTACGCGATTTTGACCGAGTTTAACTAAGCGCCCCAGTAATCTCCAAGTGAAGCCAAGTCCTTCTCCACCTGATCTTTCCAAAGCAGAGACGGCCTTTTTCTTCCTCTGCTACCACCAACTGGTACCACATGGGATACTTTCAGAGCCATTTGTATCCATTCACTGAGCTAAGTCTATGTCGTCGTAAAGCTCGTACGGCTCCTACGATACTCGCCGTCACCAACGTCCAACGAAAAATTGCTTACACAATATTTTACCGCCATAGCTGAATGGGTTGATGTGTGACTACCATTCGGAATTCAGAGTACTTTGGTTCGAATCTCTGCGAAACACCAAAATGATGAAAACGTTTTTCCTGATAGCGGTCGCCCCTCGGCAGGCAATGGCAAATGCCCCAGTGTATTTCTGCCATGAAAAAGTGCCTCATAAAAATATCTGCCGTTCGGAATCGGCTTAAAACTGTAGGTCCCTCCATTTGTGAAACAACATCAAGACGCAACCCACAAATAGGAGGAGGGGCTCGGTGTAAGCGCCAATTATATATATATAAAATAAATTATTGGTCTCAGATTTATCTGTATTACATAATTAATATATGATTTTTAAAATCAGCTTATCATAACTTTTAAATGGTTCTCTTCATGCTAATTTTAAATGATTTCAGTTATTCTATTTTTAAAAAAGTTATATTCCAAAGTGAATCATGGGTTTCCGGGATTGCTTTAAACATATACTGAAATCCCGTGATCAAACTTTTACGCTAATATTGGCATCCCTAATACAAGGCTGATGTTTATATTTCAGGCCTTGGGCACTTCTAGAGTTGTTAGGTGCTATCTGACGTTTCCACTTGGCAAGTTTGACATATTTTACCATAAACATACTCAGAACGTTTTTAGGGGTGAGCCGTATTAGTGAACTAAAATCATTATACGGCGAGAAAACATCATCATCCTTCAGCACCGTCAAAAACTTCGCTGTTCGCACACCGACGAATTCCGATAAAGTCGTCCAAAATCAGTTGTTGTGCCAGAAAAACTCGGTGCTTTGCGCGAAATGATTGTATAGGATCGTCATGTCATATAGCATGAGATTGAGGCATATTTGGGCATTAGTTAAAGTAAAGTTTTGTATGATCATCTTGTGGTAAAAAGGTGTGTTCGCGTGGGATTCCATACAATTAAAAAAACGCTCTGGAAATACGTCTGGAGATAGAGCTATATAGTACAATAGTATATTTTGAGAATATGTTTAAAAACAATAATAAAAGAGCCACCAATGTTTAGTTTTTCATTACTAGCCCAGAAATACAGACAG
The DNA here is from genome assembly GCF_028408465.1 of Anastrepha ludens. Taxonomy (NCBI): domain Eukaryota; kingdom Metazoa; phylum Arthropoda; class Insecta; order Diptera; family Tephritidae; genus Anastrepha; species Anastrepha ludens. Next base: position 120,390,176 of record NC_071500.1, on the reverse strand, counting down.
CAACCCACGTACTCTTCATAGAGTTTAGCCATATATAAACATAAACTAACGGAAATTCATTGCAAGGAAGTATTGCAGAAATATTCATATAATCTACCAGAACAAGCCAGAGCTGCTGTTTTTATATTTAAGCATACATGATTGTCGATTCAATATAAAATTCCTAATGTGAACTTTATTCAATAAATGGAATAGATACTCTTAAATATCTTGCCATCTTACTTTTATTTTTATCCGTTCTATGCGGGTGCCTGCGTTATCTCAGAGCAGCCCAGAAATCATTCCTGCACTCGAAACATGAAAAATTTGAGCTTATTGAATGATAAGTGTCTTCTTCGGGTACAGATTTTTCCCCCGAATAAAAATGAGTTTACTAAAAATTAAAAAATGGAAAATGTCGCCGTTGTATATATTTTGAATGTATTTCTACAAGGCTCTTGTCACGTAGCATCTCCTACTACAGAGACATATCTACTATTGTATATAATAGACCGATTTATGTGATTCATTTCAAATATGTTTACCAAGCTTTGTGAGAAAATTTATTCAGCTATTGATTTTTAGCGTTCTCTTCTTGATTTGTTCTCATATAAGCTATGGAGGCGACTGGAAGTCTTAACCGAATACTCTGTCTAGTAGATAGGTATGTATGTGTGTAAATACTTATATAGAGCCGCTAATAAATGATCCCAATTTATTTCATGCAAAACAATTCTTTACTCTGGAATCATAGGAATGCAGAGATAAGTGCAATGGAATGATGTACAGGCGTAATTACTAGGCCTGGAAAAATTGCATATTTTCAGATAGCCAAGCGACTATTAAGGCCCTCCAACCAGATAGCCTCTAAATTGCTGCTAAATTACCTTAGTAAGCAAAATAAATTGGACATGTGCATTCAGCTTTGGTTTCTTTGTGTTTCGGGACACAGTAAGGAAGAAAATGCGATTGCAGACGAATTCGTAAAAAAAGGAGCATCACCTTTCCTTAAAAGTCCAGAGCCCTTCTGCGGCTTGAGCAAAGCAGTGGTGTCCACCCCTACAGTAAAAGAGAACAAAGCTCATAGGAAACTATACAAGAAAAATTTAGCTGATTTGAAGCACTACAGAGGACTTTTAGTTTCTCACAATTAAGAAAATGCTTAAAGGATTACATAAAAATAATAATTCGTTTGTTAATGGACGCCACGATTAATTCAAAGGATTTAGAGTCCATATGAAAGTTTCTCTCGGTGGCAGGATTCAAAGGCATTCTCTTAATTCCTGAAGAGGGTGCAATGAATCTTAAGGCTCTCCGAGTCGTTTAATACCAAACGACGTTTCAGACAAGTTGACTCGCTGTCGTGTGACTTCTTTAACCTGATGTTCGAGAGCATCGTACGAGCCGCAAAACTTAATCACTCAGGCACAATATTTTATAAGAGCGTACAATTGTTGGCGTATGCCGATGATACCGATATCATCGGTCTTAACAACCGCGCTGTTAGTTCTGCCTTCTCCAAGAGGCAAACCGAATGGGTCTGGTGGTGAACGAGGACAAAACGAAGAACCTCCTGTCTTCAAACAAACAGTCGGCGCACTCGCGTATCGGCACCCACGTAACTGTTGACAATTATATAATTTCAAGGTTGTAAAAGACTTCGTTTATTTAGGAATCAGTATTAACACCGATAACAATGTCAGCGTTGAAATCCAACGTAGAATCTCTCTTGCCAACTAGTGCTACTTTGGACTAAGTAGGCAACTGAGCAGTAAAGTACTCTCTCGACGAACAAAACTAACACTCTACAAGACTCTCATCATGCCCGTCCTAACGTATGGCGCAGAAGCTTGGACAATGACAACATCCGATGAAGCGACGTTTGAGAGAAAGATTCTGCGTAAGATTTTTCGCCCTTTGCACGTTGGCAACGGCGAATATCGCAGGCGATGGAACGATGAGCTGTATGAGCTTTACGACGACATAGACATAGCGCAGCGAAAAAGGATCCAGCGGCTACGTTGGCTGGGTCAAGTCGTCCGAATGCATACAAACGCTCCAGCTTTGAAAGTATTCGATGCGGTACCAGCTGGTGGTAGCAGAGGAAGAGGAAGGCCTCCTCTGCGTTGGAAAGATCAGGTGGAGAAGGATTTGGCTACAGAAAGAAACGCGCTTTTTTAAACTCGGCCAAAATCGCGTAAGCGGTTATCGCGCCAATTAAAAAGAAGAAAAATAAGTAATGATAAAACAAAGATTTTTTATGCAATTTATCCATTGAATCAGTGCAATGATTGGAAACAGGAATCAAAAATGGTTCTTATATGTACCAGCGGCGCTCTTAGAATCACACCCTCTGATGCTTTGAATACTCTCTCCTTCTAAGCTCGCCTAGACTTGGTCAGTAAATCCTATTGACTATTGTTTGGATGAGCCATATTGAAATAGATTATTTAGTACTAGAATTCCAGCTCAACGTGAGTGGGTTGACACTATTCCTGGTCGGAAAAACTGCTCACAGGTTTTTACTGACGGATCAAAGCTTGACGATAAAGTTGGCTTTGGCGTCCACTGTATTAAGCGTTTACTAAAGTGAGCGTTCTGGCTCGTCTTCCAATCACTATAGCGGCGGCCGCCATAGCCGACTGGATTAGTGCGTGACTACCATTCAGGAGTGCATAGGTTCGAATCTCCTGGCATGAACATCAAATAATAGAAAAAGTTGTTTCTAATAGTGGCCGCCCCTCAGCAGACAAGTGAAAAAAATGTGGCTACACTTAGAGAAATCTATATTTATTCTGATAGTCTCTTGGTGGGGTTCTCACTAATTCCATCATTGCTCGCACCCATTTGACATGGATGCCCAGTCATAGTGATATATCAGGGAATTGTAAGCAGACAAATTAGCAAGAAGGGCATTACCACTCGTCTCTCTCTTGGTATAGGGAATTTGGCCAAAATGGGGCATCAATCACTTAAAGGTCAGTCAAAGAAAAACGTCTTTATGTTAGTTTCTTTGATCACAGGCCACTATTCCCCAGGTCGACATGCTCAAAGATGAAACGTAGCTCATTTCGACTATAGCAGAAGCTGCAAGAATGAGGAGGAGGAAGAGTTTGTCAGACATCTTGTTTACCACTGTCCTGCGTGGCATGCCACTAGGTTTAGATACTTTGGTGCATCATTCTTGAATAATACTGATGAACTTAGGGATATAAGAAAGAGTTAGCCAGATTAATGGATTTGAACTTAAAATAAAATGGTTTAACGAAGAGAAGCAGGTAGTAGTAGTTTACGTGGTATCACAATCGATCGCCAACGGTCGAAGTGTGTTGGTTTAAATACCGAGTGCCGCTTATACCTACCTACCTAGAATTTAATATGTTTTTTCACATCACTAGTCATTGAAGTACTGTTTTTTTATTAGTCTACAGCACCGCGCTCCGCTGAGAGCTGCAAGCCCAAAACGAAATGTTACCGTTGCAGCCTACTCATTCGGCTTGTTTACGTACAGAACTTACTAAGCAGTAAAATTTTCATAAATATTCAAAATATAACGGGCGATTAGAAGTAAATGTGTCAGTGAACTTAATAAGAAATAATGTGTTAGTAAAAAAACAGTTATGTTTCATGAAAATGCATTCTTTTGTGCTAGCAATAATTATAATTTAAGAAGCCTCCTTCACTCTCTGCAAACTTACCTATTGTAAGGCAACACAAAGCCAATACCAGCAGCTAGTAACGCTAAATAAACAGCATGATTATGATCTTTGGGCATGCGTACGTCCGCCTCCGGACTGTCCATGGGCTCATGGCGAATGCCGGCGCCGCGCCCTTCAAGCGGTTCATAAGTTGTGGCCTGAGCGGATTCCATTTCCGTTATTTAACAAATATTTGCACTTTCAAGGTGTACAAATGTTCTTGATAATGGGTAGCAAATTTCCGTAATTGTAGCCGTATTTTGGCACTAAGCACAAACACAAATAATGTAGTCTACTTTGCGGCGCACAAAAATGGATTTCAAGTGATTTACCGCGTTACGTTTAACCTTCTAGTTGACACTATTTACATATATAAAGACTTAGGTATTCATATAGCTATAGTTCTTATAGTTTGGTAGATCAGTAGCCAAATTTTGTTTTCTCGAAAAATTAAGCAGAAAATTAAAATTTTAGCTTTTTTTGGTTTTTTTTGTCTTACATGTTTTTTTAATTTTTTCATTTCTGTTACAACTTTAGCTTTTCTTGCCCTTTCATCCATTTCAAAACGACACTTTTTGTTTATAGAAAAACTGCGCAACAGCGTCAGGGAAAAAAATTATAAAAAATCAGCGCTATTTTTTAGAAATTATGATTAAAAACCGTGGAATTGGAAGGGAAAGTTTGTGGAATTTTTCTAACTTTTGGATAAAATGTATGGATTTATAATGGATTTGGGTCTGGAAAACAATAAGCCACTCATTAATACAAAAATAATCAAAAGCGTTCAAAAAAAATTAAAAAAGTAAAAACTGGTCAAAATATTGATGTATGGCGGGGTGTACATAATAATTTCGCCAAATCTCAAAATGCGGGAGGTCTGGGAAAAAATACCTATAACTTGATAATGGTTGGACTAATATTTGCACTACATTTTAGCCACACTCAAGATTTAACGTATTTATGCATTTATGTATGTACGTTGCGAAAGCTTAGTGTATTTTCATATGTAAATAGTGCCAATTAGATAAAAAGTAATGTCAAGGCGAAGGTTACGCGAGTAATTTACTTAAGTATTTTCGATGTTTTTTAAAGAAATTCGATCATGCTCATGACGCTTAGCATTTAATAATTTATGTGCACAATGTTGGCTAGATTTTTTTCTTTAACACCTTTCTATGTTTCAATTGGAAAGCTGTGGATCTATATTTTCTCTCACTCACTTAGTTAACTTTTTCTATTGCAAAGTATTAATTACTATGCTAGGCATCGTTAATTTCCACGTAGTTATTGACACCCCAGAAAATGGAAAACTCTCAATGTCATCAAGAGTTGTAGTGTTTTTAATCGATAAATGAGAAGCAGTTTTGGCAACACTTTTGACACTCAACCGTTGCTCATACTAAAACTGCTTGCATTTGAGAGCTTTTAAACCGTTCAAATTTGTCTAGTTTGCATAATTTTTTATTTTTTTTTGCAACAGCAAGTCACTTAACCACTATCTTTTTTAACTTTCAACTCGTTACTTGCAAGAATTACAATGTTTTTCTCTTAGCAATTTTTTCATTGCACTTGTGTGTCTGGCTGCTCTTCACATTTTCCACTGCACCTCTACTTTTCCTGCTACCTGCTTGCTTGAACTAATCGAAAATAATTTCTTATAATATGGCTTTAATTTTTTATTTTAATTGAAGTAATTAACATTTATTAACAGGGTTAATTTTAGTAATTTTTCTAATGCAAAAATTTTGTATGTGCTGCCTATTTTGTATAGTACTAAAACTTGGCTGGCCTTTGCATTCTTTCAGCGCCTATTGCGCAAGTCCTTTTCATTATCGATTTTGGTTGTGCTGTCATTTCAACATTGCAACTGTCACATGTTGTTGAGTTGTCCGTCATTAGTGATTTCGTCATCTGTTTTATCGCTGTTTGTTTACACCAACACGAATCCATATGCAGGTTTTTTTGTTCCTTTCTTTCCATTCTCATTATTCCTCATCTATATGCTTGATAACAAAATGCTCGTACATCTTGAGACATTTCGCTTTATTAGTGGCTGAATGTGGGCATGTTTTCATTACCGCTTTTTGACATACATTTTGTGAACGCTTAGTTTTAAGAGCGGCAAGGCAAAAATGAGTGACATTCCAAAAACAAGAAAAAACTTATATATCTGCATCTATTTTAGTGGTCCACCGGGATGAAACGCTGGATGCCGCAACTTTTCGAAATCAAATCTCTAATACTACGTCCCCATGGCACGTAATTTGCTCTCCCATTCGTAATTCGCTTTCCAATTGCCCTTCGACTTACATAATTAAAAATACAAAATGTTGAGGGCAAATTAACTTGCTGTATTCTCAATAAAGTAACGAATTCCAAACCAAATCGTAGTCGTACGTAATTTTTGTCGGAAATTTATCAAAATGAACAAATGTTGAATAATAAACAAAAAAAATTATTTTTAGTAATGGGGACAACAAAAGAAATTGATACAAAAATATTATGTCAAGAAGGTTGCTGAACACCTCATGTATGGTGAACGCGGCCAAATTGAGGAGTAATTGCACAAAGCCTTAGTTCTACAACTCTTGAGTATTTCTTAAAGTCAATGGTAGTTTTTCCGGCAGCCAAGTCTACTTTCTCCGCAATGTTTCCACTTTTTCCTATTGCTGAAAAATGAAAGGAGTAAACTAATGAAATCTACATTACAAAATAAAGCAGAATTTTTTTAATCCCTTTTCCCCCATCATCGGAATTCATAGCAAATAATAATAGTAACACGCAAAGAAGATGTAGAGCTGTCAAATGAAAGCGAATTACGTACCATGGGAATGTAGTATAAGTAAAGAGCAGGCATATCATATTTCTTCTCTCCTTTACTAACCGACACATCGTCAAAAACCTGTGCAAACTTCTATCAGGCAATGCACTAATAACAAATTGTAAGAAACATGATAAGGTTGAATTTTATTTTGCACACCATAAATTTAACTTGAAATTTTTAGTCGACATAAAACATACACTAAAAAATTGGCTTTAATGCCCAACTTAATGTAGTCCTACAAAACGTAGGCACTACAGTTTTAAGTCACCTCCATATCGCACCCTAAATACAAAAGGGGCACAACTCAAAATGTACTTCTGCCCAAATATAAACGAGACGTTATCAATAAAACGGTCCGCGGATGACGTATTGCAAAAATAAATTTTTGGTTTTTTGGTAGGACTGTTATAAGCTTACATGGAAAATTTCAGCGTGATATGTCACATAGTTTGTTTTCTGTGCTACTGTAAGCAAGTCAATCTCGAGTGTGGAAAATTTTGAGTTGTGACCCTATTGTATTTAGGGTACGATATGTTATGGTTTTCATGAGCTTTTTGCATAGCAGGGCATTAGCATTCCTTGCTGAAGGACAACCGTTATTAGAAAAAACTTTTTTAATAATTTTTAATGCTTCTGGCCCACAGTGCGCGCCGAGTGGTAATCCACGACCGCTTTTTCTTATTAACCCAGATAACCCTGCGAGCTTACTCGTGCAAAAATTGTCTTGGTCATCATAAATTCCTTTATTCTTGCTCTTGGTTGACCACTTGTTTAACAAAAATATCGGCTAGCAAATTTAAAGTATTGTTAACGCTAAGCGCTCTAACGAGCGACGCTCTGAAAACAATACACAACTTGGCTAATATTGCTGGTCTGAGTGTCAATGCTGAAAAAACGATCTAAAGTCATTGTAAAGCTCATCGACTCTTTGCGCTTTGCATTATGGAAGCTATTAAATCAACCCCGCCGGCTGCTCTTGAGGTTTTCCTCGACCTGACACCGATTGATCTCTTTGCGGAAAATCAGGCTGCAAACTCAGCTGTGAGGCTACAAGCAACCGATCAGCTTATTTTTGGGAATACCACGGTCAATTCAGACTCTATGGTTCTAGTTACGAGTTTTGGAAAAAAGCTAAAGACGGTTATCGAAGACGATGGTTGGTGTAACGGTTTAGTTCCGAGAAGTAGCACAATGGCGCTGGCATATATTGTGCAGAATTAAGCATCAAAAAGTCATTTAAGTCCCTAACTATTGCACTGAGGATTTGGCTGTAAAGAAAGCAGCATAGCTTTTATCTACAGAAGCAACAATTAACTGGGCAATAAACTTCTACGTGAATAACCAGGCAGCTAAAAAAGCGATCAAATCATACTATCATACAAAAATGTCAATGAGTGCAACGAAGCAATTAAAAGCTTGCTCGTAATCGCAGGTTTTCTGACTGTTGGGTTCCGGGAAATGAGACGAAATAGCAAAAAAAGGCGCGAGACTTGCAGGGAATCAAATAAGTTAGGTACTTAAACCCCTGCGCACAATTCAAAAAGAACTAGATGAGCACATGTTCAAAAAGGCGAAACGCTTAGTTTAATCAATTTTAAAGTTGCCAGGATCATGTGTGAACGCGTATACAATGATAGTTATACGGAATCGGCTATGTCGGTCAGCAGGACTAGTTGCAGCTCCTCATAAAAAACCATTTGCCGCTCGAAGACGGCATAAAACTGTAGGTCCCTCCATTTTTAAAACAACATCAAGACGCACGCCACAAATAGGCTCCATTCGAAGCAGTACACATATGCCAATGATTAGCCCAGTCATTAAATCACTTTTTAAACGCGTTTGAAGAGATCTTCTTCAGCTCCTTCTGCGAATTCTCCTTAGTGACCTCTATCGCCTCAAAGCAGCGTCCGCGGAGTGGTAATTTACGTTTTGGAAAAATAAAAAAGTCATAGGGGGCTAAATCCGGTGAATACCATGTTTGTTCGATGATATTTGTTTAGTTTTTGGCCAAAAAAAGGTTCACAGTATGACCCTTGCGAGACGGTGTCTAATCATGGTGCAAAATCGTTTAGTTTTCTTTCACAAATTGGGCCGTTTCCTATGCATATTCTCTCTCAAACGTCGCATAACTTCCAAATAATATTCTTTATTTACGAGTGCACAACACCATCATAATCAAAGAAAACGAGTAGCATGACTTTCACTTTTGACCGACTTTGACGTGGTTTTTTTGGGTCTCGGATCATGTGGATAGCGCCATTCAGCCGCCTGTTGACTGGTTTGCATTTCAAACTCATATACTCACCGCCCAAGGATGTCTTCAGCCACCTTCTTCCGATGAATTTTTTTAAAGAAATTCAACTCGCTTGGAACGAGTCGAGCAGCTACGCGTCTCATGCCCAATTGATGATGTAAAATGTTGCGAAATTATTTGTGAGACACACTAAGCTCACGAGCTACCTCCCCCAGACTTAAATGATGGTTTTCCAGCACCATTTCTTTGACTTTGTCCACCTTTTCATCCGTTGAAGATGTTGATGGGCGACCAGATCAGGGCAAATATTCCGCGACTTCTCGGCCCTCTTCAAAAACCTTATATTACTCGTAGGCCCGTGTTTTTTTCAACGATTCCGTTCAAAACACAAAATTTAAGACAAATTCTTTGTTCGATATTTTTATCCATACTGAAAATCGCAGAGCACACTTGCGGTTGACTGATATAACTGAATTAAGTGATAAAAATAAGCTAATTAACAGATCACGCTCAAACTCTGCGACATATAGAGGACAGTTATACCAACATTCCAGCACAAAAATTTAGACATATGTGTAAGGCGCGCTTCTTGAATGAACAATTCCCGATATTTTTTTGGCAGAATGTATACCTGAAACGGAGCTTGAAAGACTCCTAAAAATCGCTAAAAAAATAGGACTCTGATCTGGTATCGCTATGGACCAAAATGGTCTCTGCGTAGCTTCGGCCACGAAAGAATTCGATATGTATATTTGAGAAAGCTTGGCTTGTATGGTTTGAAATAGAGAAGTTTAATTGTAAACAAATATTCTTAAAGGTATAAACAAATAAATGTATATCTCAATTTATTGTATATTTTTCCAGCAGGCGACCACCGACGAAAATTCTCTATTATTATTATTTTATTACAATCATTGTTAGTGTAAAATCAAAAGAAAATAAAGAATCTATCTGGCTCCTACAAATCTGAGAAGTGCGACGAAAAATATGAGTCGTCAAGATATCTGTCCCCGGCGTCATTTAGCTGGTAGGTTATGCAATTAAATTAAAATCATGCATCAATGCCATCGGTTGTCCAACACACGATCAAACTCATATAAATACAATTAGAAATATTCTCATAAGCTATCAAAACAAAATTAAGCTAATGTGGGTTCCAGGACATTCGGGGATTACCGGAAATGAAAACGCTGATGCCGCAGCTAGAAGCGTTTCTAATCTACCGTCAATGCTTCATAAATACTACTCTAAAAGTGAGATCCTCCTAGAGATTACAAAACAACGGCGCATTTATCTGTTAGACAACTGGAAAAACTACCAACACCACTACGCTTTCTTAAATCCATCTAGATCAGTGTTTCCCAACGTGGGGCCCACGCCCCACAGGGGGGCAATTTGATAGTTAAGGGGGGTAATTTTAAAATGGACTCGACACGACCGTAACCCTTTCGCTTTGGGTTATTTAAATGCAAGTGAGTGAAGATATTGAAAAACAACTTGTTGAAAAGCTGAAATCAAGAAATTTCTCAGTTCAAATGGATGAATCAACTTTGAGAGACAGTGAGGCAGTATTGATAACCTATGTAAGATATATTGATGAAGGGCATTTTACTGAAGAAATGTTGTTCTGTAAAAGATTAGAAAGCACCACTACCTCCAAAGATATATATAATAAGTTAAAAAACTACTTAGATGTCAATGATATACCAATGAAAAATATAACATTTTGTGCTGCAGATGGGCAAGAAAAATGGCTGCTTAAAATTGATGAAAGATGCGAATCCAGAAATGATTATTGTACATTGTGTTATTCATAAGGAAAACTTGGTAGCTAAAAATATCTCGCCTGTTCTAAATGAAGTACTACATACAGTAATAAAGTGTGTTAATGCTATTAAAGCTAGTGCCAACTGTGAACGTCTCTTCAAGTTATTTTGTGAACAACAAAATGAAGACCATGTGAGACTTTTACTTCATACTGAAGTAAGATGGCTATCCAAAAGCAACTGCTTGAAAAGATTTATGCAACTGTTTGACACTTAGTGATTTTTTAAGCGACAAACCTGAAATGAAGTATCTGTTAACAATCGATGGTAAAGCATTTGTAAGTTATTTAGCCGACATCTTTGAAAAACAAAGTATATTAAATAAGCAACTTCAAGGACCAAATAAAACACTTGTCGATGCAAAAACAAAGATATTTGGTTTCATTACCAATATAGAGTTATATCAGAAACACATTAAGCACAAAAAATTTGAACAATTTCATTGGCTCCAAAAATGTGAAGTAACTGATACCGCTTTACTTGTTATTGTCAATCATTTGAATATTCTATCCGCTGATTTAAAAGAAAGATTTTCTGATTTAAAACAAATTGATTTCCCAACATGGATGATGCAGCCAATATTAGTGGATTTGTCTGATATATCAAATATGCAGTATCAAGAAGAACTCGCAGAATTGCAAAATGATGAATCCGTAAAAACTTTATTTAATATAAAAGGAGCGATGGCATGGCTTTGTGAAGAAACTGAAACTAAATACTCAAATGCAACCAAATGTGCAAGAAAGCTTTTACTACCGTTTCCATCTTCATATTTAGCTGAATGTGGATTTAGTGCTGTAAATGATTTACTGATAAAAAAAAGAAATCGACTTGGTATAACACAACGTGGAGACTTGAGATTAAAGCTAAGTAAATTGGAACCTAATATAAAATCTGTGCAGCAAGCATCAAGCGCAAGGATCGCACTAAATGAATATAAAAAAATCAATATTAAAATTATTTTGAATTTCAGTTTTTCATTATATGTTTTGAAATTTTACTTACGATGTTTTGATAACAATTTCATAGTGATTCCTTCCTAAAACTTATCATTTATATTTCTTAAGGGAACAAAACAATTTTTAAAGGTTAAAAATTATGTATGGGGGCATACAAATTTTAGAAATGTTAAGGTGGGGCATGGCCTAAAAAAGGTTGGGAAACACTGATCTAGATCAAAGATATCACTTCCTTCAGACCTGCCATTAAAAGTTCTCAAACCGTACTCGCGCCAACGCGACCGCAACCTTAGATCATATTCTACATTCTTGTCGAAATCTACACACCTCCAGACAACAATTCTTTGGATCCTCTCCTGCACTGGATTTTCTTAAAGAGCCATCTGCAAGTAATATACTGACTGTCTACAAATTTCTAAAAGCCAACGACTTGTTAAGACGGATCTAACATGTACCTTTGTTTATTTTATTTAGTTATAAGCATTTAAATATGATAATTACTTAACGTTAGACCTTATTTAAAGTACATTTACATTTTTTGTTATCTGACAGCCGATGGCCCATGCTGCTAGTGCTGCTGCCTTCTTATATTTGTATAACTTGTTATTATACAAATTTAATAATAATAATAATAAATTAAAATTCGGCGATAAGTAACCCAGCCTCGCCTTCTAAGCCCATATGAATATTTAAAAAATCTTTATTTTCCTCAGTGATATCTTCTTTTGAAGACCCTGGCTGCCGCCGTAGTCGAATGAGTTGGTGCGTGAGTACCATTCAGGAGTGCTTAGATTCAAAATCAAATGAAGTGTTTTCTAATAGCGGGCGCCTCCGGCAAACCTCCGAGCGTATTTATTTCTATTAAAAAAGGTTTTTCATAAAAAACCATTCGCTGTTCGGAGTTGGCTTTTCCCTCCATTGTGGCTAGGCCCCTCCATTTGTGGAACAACATCGACATACAGGACAAATAGGAAGAGGAGCTCGGCCAAACACCTAACAGAAGCGGCGCGTATAATAATAAATTTATAGTAAACTAGCTTTAACCCGCGGCCTCGCTCGCGTATTTAGGACATGTATATAAAAGAATTACAAACAATAATTTCATAGAAAATAATTTTTTATTAATAACTATAATATTACAACACCCGGCATCCGTTGCTAACATAGGTATGTCTCGTTGAATAAAATCAAAACAGACAATCAGAAAAATATCAAGCAAAATTATTTTTAATAATTTTCTATCTCAAACCGTTTTTGAACTTTGCATTTGGGTCATAGTTGAACAGCTTATGCGGATTATGAAGTCTAGAGTGTGCTATAAATAGTGGGAAATAGGAAAAATAAGATTTTTTAGATTAAATTTAAGTAAATATTCGATTATTAGTGACGAATGAGAGTGGCGGCGCGGCCTGGGGCTGTGCGAAGGGAGTTCCATCATAAAAACATGCCTATAACCTTCATTGGGTGGAAATATGAATGTATAAAAATTTTTACGTCATTTGGTGTTGCCGTTTCGTAGAGATGCGCGGACAACGAATAGACATTCACCTTTATAGTATAGAAGATAAATAAATGCTTCTAATTTTTTATGGGCCACTTTATAAAAATCTGTTAGATATCAAAGGCAGCTTATTATTTCCCATTTCCCATCCTATACTTTAGCCGAACTTTTTAAATATTTTTACCAACTTTTGGTAGATACGCTTACAATTTATTTTTTTTTTTAATATAATTTTATTGATTATTTACCATGAGCGTATGCTTATTTTTAATTTTATTAGACACATTTTTGAGGAGCAATATTTAAAACATTGACGTAAAAAATAAAGTAAACTTAAACGTTAAATAACTAAATACATAAAATGATAATTTATAACACCCAAGATACGCAAGTTAACTAAAAATAAATAAGTAAATATAAAACAGATTTTATTGCACTCGAAGTGCCGATCTAGTTAGATTGTAGCGGGATGTAGCTTTTCTCAAAAGTACTATCTAGCAACGGTACTTGTGTGTAATTGTGTTGAAGAGCCACCTGCTCACGTTCGGTATACTTGGGATTCCTGCAACGTACACAACTGCCAAATAAATTCAACCAGCGTCGTGAAATAGACCTGCCGCCAACACTGGTCTTCTTTGGCGCGAATTTACGTCCACCTTGCACCTCAGTCGTTGCAGAGACATCCATAGCAGTGCCGTTCGAACAGCGTTCAATGTACAAACCCGTCGGGGAGGGAGTCCTCTGGGGACCTCGACTATACATGAGACTCCAAACTTTTGGTGCATGAATTCTCTTCTCTTTCATGTCGATTTTGTTGCGTTTACGACGTGCCGGTTTCGGTGACGATGACAATTCGATCACTTCAACATCAATAGCCGAATCAGAGCTGCTGGGATGGCTTGCGCGCGAGTCATATTGGGATTTATCACTGTCTTTTGCGTTGGTAGTTTCCACGCACTTCTGTCGGGCTTTAAGGGAATTACTACGCCTGCGCAGTGCGACTGAATCGAAATAGAGAGATATTAGCATAAGAAGTTGATGAAAAATAAAGCATTCAGGATTTTTAAGCCAACACTTACCATTATCCTTCGTCGTTCGCCTTTCGCCGCTCTCCCCATCCGGATAATTGCTGAAATTCAAAGCCATTGGTTGTATAGCTGCCACGCTTTTAATATTTCGACCACATTTCTCTATTGTGCTCTCACTGCATAGATTATTGTTGCCATCTGGCGTATCTGCTGTCACGTATATTTGCAGTTCGCCATTTGGTATGCCAAGGTGCGGCGGTGAGGGTGTTGCCGGCGCTGGCGGTGGCGGTGACGGTGAGTGGCATATATTACCTACAGTTTGTGTCGCCTTTGTGCTCTTTGACGTGCAGTAGAGCAAACCCTGCACCGACTGCCTCCCTACGCCCCAAGACGGTAGGCTGTGTGCACCCATCTGACCATAGCCAAAAGAACGACAATTTTGACTTTTCTGGATTTGATCCTCGGCGGTACTCAACCGTACACGCAAGAAATCCACGTTTTGTCGAAGGCGCATAATTTCGCACTGCTTTTCATCCAGCTTTGATTGCTGGTAGTCATTATACGATTTAAGGCGATCGCGCTCATCCAGCAATAATGCATACATATTTTTATCAATTAAGCCGTCTTTGCAGTTCTCCCTCAACACACCCTCATTACTCTTGTCTGCTTCTCGGCCGAAATCATCGTCGCCGTCGTCGGTAGTACCGCTACCACTCTGTGTGGAAGTTGTTGCTGATGTTGTTGCTGATGTTGTCGCTGTCATGTTGCTGTTCGAAAAGTCTGCGCCGTCATCTGGCTCCTCATCGACACCGTCAATTACTTTCTCAAGCGCTTGATTCAGCCTCTTCGCGACAACGGTAACGCTACGCTGCAACTGCATCCTTTCCAGTGTTATCGGATCTCGCACCAGTGCCTCAGGCAGTGAACGATGTCTTTGGATTTTCGCTAGCCTACGTCGACGTTCATCTTCGTTGCGTATATTTGCGATATATTGTCCGACTTTGCTTTCGACATGCTTGTAGCGACGCTTCGTATATTCCGAATGGATATCGTGATAGGATTGTGACTTGCGATTACGCTCTAGTGGCCGTTTGGGCGCATCACTACCGATGGCCATACCAGTTCCATCGCTCTTAATTATGGAATCATTGGTTATCGCGGCACGCTCAGTGGGTTGTTCTGTAGTACATTCGGCCGATGATATGGTTTGGTCGGCGACGGATGAATTGGATGTGCTAAGATTATGAGTTGGCTTGACCATATTTTTGTCGCTTTCTTCGCTAAACAATTGGTGATTTTGCCCTTCACGCAAGCGGTGAGGAAATTGAAACCTGTTCACCGGAGTTGGCGATGAGTCTAAATCAAAGAGTTCATCGTACGGAAAGCTTTCATCTTGAATGCTCATTTTCAAGGTAACAACTAAAATTTTACAAGCAAAAGCGGCAATATCCTGTATTTTTACTTTACTTAAATTTAAATTACAACAATTTAAATGGGACTAAAATTTAATACGCATTTACAATTCGTAATTAATGTTTTCAGCGTGCGTACAACAAACTCTTGTAAATTATATTTTATTCTAAACGAAAAAACTACATATTTTGGAAAACAAATTTTAAATAAACGCGATACTAAAACAATTGAAACTAAAGAAAAAACAGTAACTCATGAAACGATACCGAATGCCAACTGACTTAGCAGCCTTTAAGCTTTAACTTCAGCAACGCAAAAAATGAGAAAATTATGCCAAAGGTAACGGTATTGGAGGTCAATAACAATGCTACATGCATACATTCTTAAAATGTTAATATATATGTATGTGTATGTGGGCATTAGGGTAGGTTTGTACTGCTAACTGCTTCGCGTTGAAACCAACTTCTGTTAATGAATGCGACTTGTAACAAGCCTGGAAAGGCCTGAGCTAAGAGAAAATAATTGATTTTAAGAATATACAGTTTTTTAAAGTTAAATTTTTTTAAGAACTGCGGAAAAATGTATAGCGATTTTTGTGTGCTTCTTCACAGCACCTTGCGACTTACTTAACTTAGTCACTGAGAGCAACTAAAATATCACCGTCGCTCATGGCGAAAAGAATTCAGAAGTTGTGACCTATAAAGAGATCATTAACTTAATCTCAGCGAATTTGAAGGACGTCACCGTGGTCATAACAGCGTTTTTTAACAAAAGAAACTGAGAATGTGGTGGTAATATACGAAAATACCAACGCAACCTTCACCCATGTTGCTTTATTGCCATCTGAACAATGACAGAATGGACAAGTGTATTCCTGTGCGAAATGAGCGGGCAGAATTTTGCTGCCGAGTCAATTTCATAGCAGATTGGGCAAACCATTAATCTAACATCCTTGACCGTCGCCGAATCCCCGACCAACTATGTATTCACCACGTTAAATGAAGGTAGTGGGTTTCAAACTGAACATAGAGCCAACGGTGTCAAAAATTCGGGAGTTAGTTATAGTAAGATAGTAGCATTAAAACACACTGAACGGAGCTTAAAAATTCCACAAGCCAACTATACGATTATACTACAATATTTAAAGCCAGTAGAAAAGAAACGAGGCTAGGACTGATAAATGAAGTCGACGGAGGCGCAAAGCAGAAGATTAAGCAAAGTTCAATTGCTCATAAAAAAAGCAAATCCCATTGCGATGCCCCAAAATGTGTCTTTCAAAAAACCCGCCTAGATGCTGTTTTAAAATATAGATTTTAAAGTAAAATTTAGGTTCTTTAAGGTTTCACTATTTTTATTCAACAGTTATGTGCGAAAAATCATGTGATTTAAATGTCCACCATGACTGTAAATTCATGAATGCCTAATTGTTGAAAATGTCGAGATATCGAGGTTGAAGGTCGTTCAGCAACACTGCGCTACAGCAGCAATATTTTCAACAAAACGCCCAGTTTTTGGTCTGCCACCAACCTTCATGGTTCTTCACCAACCTTTGAATTGTCGACTCATTCAAAGAATTATTTCCGCCAAAAAAATTACGAGTTTTTTGAGTTGTTCTTAAAGATTGACCATTTTCATAATAAATTTCAATAATTTTAACCCGTTGTTCCATGGTAAAAAATTGTATATCTGCCTACTTGACAAATATCTAACCAATATTTTGCATTCTCTTCGGGAGAGTGATAAAATAAAGTTTTTAGTTTTCGTATTCTAAGTACTTAGCATAATTTTGACAGTTCTGTATGAGGATGAGTATTCCCATGTCGACTGCGTTCGCAAAGCTAACTCCTCATTTAGTTCCGTTTTCAGAAAGAAGGGTCATGGGTCTATGTCTGACGTGGTCAATCTTAGTGAGTTCATCGGCTCTCCTTGAACTGTAGTTAGAGCTCCTTTGTTCAGTTGGTTAAGAGGGCAAGGAAGGCTAGTGCGGTAATCGTTCACTTTGAAAGGCTAAGTCATTATCGAAGAATCGTCAGCATAGGAGACGAGGGAGCCTCCCTCTAGTAGCTGGGCAAGCTTCGATATGTAGAAGTTGAAAAGCAAGGGAGATAGGACACCACCCTACGGAACACCTTGCTTTATCCTCCTCGGTTTTGAGTTTTGGTCTCGAAAAACGACTGACGAGTGCCGCCCACTTAAATAATTAGCGGTCCACCTCTTCAGCCCCGGCGAGACTGAATAATGATATTCAGTAGCGTGGAGTGGCTGACTGTATCGAAAGCCTTCTTTAGGTTCAGTGGTATTGGGACAGTCCATTCGCAGGGGCGGTTTTGGTTAAGCCTGCGGTTGATTTAGGTAAACTAACCCTGTCTTGTGCACCGTACCTTACCATGTACTCTCTTGGACTTCGGCTGAAGGATTGACATAGACAAGCCATTTGGCAATAAAGCGTTGCTACAACAACACGACCCAGCTTCCTCGCTCGTTAGGCGACATTCAACCATTTTAGCCATTATAATATTCATCGAAATTATATTTTTGCTTTTGTAAATAAGGACAATAAACGTCTTTTTTTCGCTTAGTTTTATTTACATATAATTTTAATAAAAACAAAACAAATACAACAGTAAAAAGATCTAAAATTGCAAAAAGGTTGAATTCACAAAACTATTTTACAATATTTATACTGGATAGCTCACAAGAAAATGCTGAATGAATATTTCATAAAACAAATTTGAAGATTTCCGAAATCAAACGACTATAAATTTGTAATATTTAACAATGCTTTTTGAAAGTGCGTTTTAAGTTTGTTGAAACAACGCCTTTGTTGAAATAGAGAATAACTAGTCAATAACAAATATTATATTTTACTAAGTATACTAATTTAGCCCATTTTATGTGTATTTGGTATAAATTATTGCATTGTATGCAGGTGTATAATTTTTATATATAGTTGGATTAATATAAGGTTGGCTTTAGAATAATATAAAGGTTCATATATATATATTGTATGTTACGCCAGAGTTAAGCGGAATGAATAATACATGCAAATAGACCAGGGCAATGCTGTCAGCCCTTCAACCGCATGTCATAACAAATATTAGTACCCACAGCACTTCTCCATCCATGTTTTACAAGTTGTGACATTTGAATAACTTTGTGTTTACCAATTTGTGTACAAGATTTTGAAGTTTATTGATGCTTCTTATTGGCGCTATCATAAGTAGGTGGTAGAGCCTATAAAACATACAGATGAAGAAAATTTTGCGCTATAAAATATTATTTCAACACTTACATCGTAGGCTGGTGGCAAGTCACTAGTTGTATTGTTGGAATATTGGTTGTAAGGAGTGTTTTGAGCGCTAGCCATTGCCTCGGCTTCTTTCGAATCTAGAAATTGAGTACGTTAATAATTCAACAGCAAATCCACTATTCCAAGTTTGCAAAAGAAAATATTGATATTGAAATTTAAATTAAAAAACTAAGTCTATCTAAATGTAAAAAATGCTTACACTTATAAAGCGCGTGACTTTTCGCAATAACGAAATTGCATTGCTTCGTTGGCTAGCATACTTTTTGAAAAAACATTTACGGAAAAATAATCGGTATTGGTATAAACGCAAAATTTACACAAGGTCTTGGAGTATAGTACGGATAGTAATAATACGTGGTATTGCCTGCAGAACGATAAAAAATTAAACAATTTACGTAAATTCACAAACACTGAAAGCATTGGAATTCGCAGGCGTGCAAGTTTTATTTCTCGGCTTTTGTGTTTTTTACATAAAATTTCAAAGCCCAACCAAAGAAAAACAAATATGTAATATCTTTTAAGGGAGTATACCTGCCTTAGGGGTTGGATTTTGTGACGAATTCTTATTTTCGACAGTACTGTATTTGCTGAATTGGTTGTTGCATATTTGTGAGATTCGGTATTAAAACACTGCAGGCGAAACGGTTTGAAATAAAGAAATAATAAGTCTTTGAAAGCACAATATTTCGAACTGAACTGTTGTTAATAAAGGATTTTAGTGAAAAATGCAGGTAATATGTAGAGGTGTTAGGAATTAAAGAAATATTTTCTGCATCAATTATGCATACACACATACTCGTAGTTATAAAATTGTTAAAATGGTAAAGTTTAGAAATAAAAATTCAGTTTTTTCAAAATTTCAACACCAAAATAACGTATCAAATGACACTATTAACCGTAACCATAATTTTGTACCAAAAAACATTAGCTTACTTGCAGGTGGCATGCTGAAGCCCATTGCGCCGGCTGCAGCTCCACCCGGTGCGCCACCTGGTGGTGGATAACCGCCTGTTGGTGGGTAGCCACCTGCTGGTGGATAACCGCCTTGCTGATAGCCAGGGTTGTAGGCCGGGTTATACCCTGGATTGTAGCCACCAGGAGCGCCCGGCTGATAACCGCCTTGTTGACCATAGCCTGCAGCGCCGTAAGGTGGAGGTTGATTACCAGGTGGCGGCTGATGTTGCGGCTGATCAGTTGGTGGAGCTGAAAAGCCATTCCAAGCGGGCGCATCAGCATTGCCATATTGAGGCTGTGGGGCACCTTGGGGCTGTTGTGGATTATAACCGGTTTGTGGCTGCTGCGGATTATAACCAGGCTGCGGTTGTTGTGAATTGTAGCCGGGTTGCGGATACTGCTGCGGTGCGTAAACTGGTGCTAAATATGAAAATAAGCGAACATATAAGGCAAATAAAAGAACAAGTGATTAAAGTGATTTAACTTAGCTTTGCCGCATAAACAATACATAGTTTGCAGTTTTGGAAATACAAATATAATGGCTAAAATGGGTATAATTCATGAGGATGGGTATCACTTATCATAAACAAAAGCTGAATACAAAACAACAAAAGCCGAGAGATTTTCCACGCACTCCATATACCGAAAATATATGCCACATGCACAACTTCTTATACTTACGCCCACCAATGCCAGGATATGGTGGTGGATTATCGCTTATGAACACCGTATTTGGTGCCGGACCACTAAACGCCTCATGTGTCGGCAGCCAACCGTAATAGCCTGGTGGCGGTTGGTAGGCTGGTGGTGGTGCTTCATGCCAAGCACCCGATGGTGTGTAGGGTGGTGGGTCATCGTTGTAGGCGCCACCGCGATGGTAATTGCTTTGTGCTGTGCTGGCTGCACGCAGCAAAGCCTGTCCGTATTCAATAGCTCCACCAGATTTAAAGTGCAGTTTAAACTTGACTTCACCAATGAAATTGCCATTGGGTTGAGCGCGTACCTTGCCCTTGATGTAGTTAGCACCAAAGACAGGTTGCTCCAATTCCACCTAAAATAGGAGATTTATTATAAGCACAATAATATTTTGAAGAATAAACCAGTAGTTTACATCGGACAATGCAATAAAGGGTGCGCTAAACGATTGTAATTGATCCGCCGGCTTTTTATTGTTGAAGATTAGGCGATGTGAGGTCAAGTAAATACGTCCTTGCTTGGAGCCCTTAAATACTTGGTCGTCCTGACCGGAAAAATCCATAGTAACGCCATCGCTATGAAGCAAAATGCTGCAATAAGAAAAAAAAATGCGCAAAGATAAGTAGTTGTTTGCAGAATGCAGGTGTTCAGTTTAGTTGGTATAAGTTGATAGTTAATCGGCTGTTCACCAGTTTTTGCGTATTTAGCCGTGTAGATAAAATAAATACATAAGTGCCTTAAATTCATTTTTTCACAATGACCTCATCTATTCTCTTCTATGCCGATTTTGCCAAAACAAATAAAACACCCTCGGGTGATGCATTCAACTGTTTTAATTTTTCTGCTTGAATATCACACTTACTATTCTCCAGCATGAATTAAGACACCATTACTGGCGTGTGCTGTATTAACAGACATTTTGAAGCAATTAAGCCAATAGATATTCTAATTACAACGAATTATTAAGTGTCCACAATTACTTTGAACAATACGCAATTCACAAATTTTCTTAAACGTCAAAATCTGGAATTGTAGATGATTCACCCTGATGGTTGACTAGTCCGTGACGTTTAGTCGATTGTATCGATTGTTCAAACATCTCGATGTTTTCTCTAGTAGTCAAATTAGTGACGGATTTGCAGTCTCGTTTAACGTTAGTTATAATACGTTCGCATATAAGACGATTATCTTCTTTTTCGTGCTTAAGATTAGCCATACAAAATTTCTTCCCCGAAATCTGAGATTATAAAATAATCCCAGATTATCATCATACTTTTTTATATACCTTGTGTTATAAATAATTATTTTTACAAATGTAAGGAGAAGCGTCAAAATAAAGAGACGCCGGCAAAGAAAACAGGTTTGCTGACGTAATATTAATACCTTTTTTGTTATATATTATTAATTATGCATTCATATTACAGAAAAAAGTGTATGTGCATAGACGCTTTGGCCAGTTATTTCTTATTATAAAATGAAATTACGAATTTCGAATGCGTATTGCTGTCATAAATATTTGAAACCTCAGCAATCGTCGTTTACGGATTTCATTCAACTGTTTATTACTTGAAGCCAATTGCAAAATTTAATTACCCATGGCTGCTTTTGGCCTTTTCTTCATATCGTTAATAATAATTAAACAAACCAAAAACTTCAAAATATTCCACCCAAGCAATTGTTATGAAGAAAAACTTTTCAAAATAGTATTGACAGCTGATTGTCAATTTTGCAGGTAATCTGCCATATGTGAACGGATAGATTAACTTCGTGGACTTATTGCTAATTACTCCAATCGGCAGTATATCGCAATCGGCCAAAATATCTCAACTAGCTTATGGCTCATGTCAACGTTATTCGTATATGCCATCAAGAAATGATATCATTGAAATTAATGCATATATTAATTGAGAGGAATAAAGATATATAAGTAAAAAGATATTAGTAAAAAATTAAATCAATTATAGTAATTTTTGGATGTTCGGGCTTCCATGGAGTTTCTCTAACTTTTTCTTTTATAAACATTAAGCACACACAATATATGTCTGGCATGCTAAGATGCCCCACACAATACTAGTCACCTATTCTCTTAGCCACTTAAGTCCACCTATCGCACCTCAAATTTGGACCCAACTCGTCCAAATAGCATTTTTCCTGGGCCTACCGTTGGATGAAATAAACGATGGCGGCCGGTGGCTCCACGTACTGGCAAGACTTGTTGAATTGCTGCAACAACAACAATGTGTTTGAGTGTTACGAATAGTAATTTATCAAAAAAATTATGTTTTCAGCCAATTTCCCTTAGTCCGTATACCCAATAATTCTCTTAATTAAAAATAAATAAATTAACATATGGCGCGTACACGTCTGTTAGGTGTTTGGCCGAGATCCTCCTCCTATTTGTGGCGTGCGTTTTGATGTTGTTCAACAAATGGCGGGACCTACAATTCATAGCCGACTCCAAACGGCAAATGATTTTTTATGAGGAGCTTTTTTTATAGCAGAAATACACTCGGAGGTTTGTCATTGCCTGCCCATGCACAGAGATTAGAACCTACACACTCCCGAATGGTAGTCACGCGCCAACTCATTCGGCTACGGATGCCGATCATTCTCTTAATTAACCTAAATAATGTGATACAAAAGTCAGTCTCTTCAAAAACTTTTTCGATTTTATCGTCGGGCACCGAGTCGATTGTTTGAACAGCTGGGATTCGCTCATCAATCTTTTTTAATGTGTTTTGTTGTGAACTTTTACAGTGTTGTATTTTCATAAGATTTACCAGGAGTTACCACCGCGCATTTGTCAGCTATCAATTTACAAATATTTTTTTCGTTGAACAATTAGAAATCTATATACGCATCAAATAATTACGGAACACAGACACCACATTACATTATGGGTTTGAATAATTTTTAACAAAAGATTAAATCAGTATCGACGACAAGAGGGTGAAAATAACACATATATTTTCATATAAAGGCAAATTACAATTCAAATATTTGTATCTACTGAAAATAACAGTAAATCCGCCCGAAAATGCTTTACCTTAAAGTACACGTACGAGAATATGGCAACCTTCCATAACATTTTCAGCATAAAAGAGGAGGAAGCGAAAATTTGCAGTGCGTGTGAATTATTAAATAATTTCATTTTCCCTGCAAGAAAATGCAGTTTAAATGTTAAAAAGTGTTTGGAGGAGCGCTCTACCTATGCGCTTGTGAATTCAATGGATTTTAATTACAGAAACTTGGAGAATATGTGTAAGAAAACTGCCCCGTAACCGGTTCAATGCTGGATTATACCACAGAAATTGTCAAAGTCCTTCAAATTTATTTGCTGAATTACCTATTACTAAGTATCCTCCACATAAGAGATGCATTTTCTACTGAAAATGTATGTGTACATATATTTATGTATCGATATTGAAGTCTCCCTGTCGCACTTTTCTTTTTCTTTGCTTTATGCGTGCTTCATTCTTTATTTTACGCATGATTTATTTTCGCATGTTTTCCACACATATCCTGATTTCTTTCGTCAACGAATTCTTTGTTTTGATAACATTCGTAAACATTCTCTTTTCAGTGCCTCTCCTCGGTTCAATTGCCGCTGGCAATAATATGAATAGTAATCAAAACTTCATTAATCAACTTGCCGCGGCTATATCCACGGCGGTGGGTGCCGTAAATGCCGGAACAACATCTGGCAGCGCTAATGCTACCGCCATTTCGAATACTCGCGAGCGTACACCTGAACCACCACCAGCTCCAAGATTTCGATCAAACTCACCAGCAAGAATAAAACCGAACCGAGGCACTGCGCCAATGGATATTGAAAATGAATCGGAGGTTGAACCCCCAAACGCTATAACTACACAAACTGCAACCACTTCATTGCCCACGACGACTGATGCAAACATACCAGTGGATAAGTTTACAATAGGAGTGCATAGCACTAATATGTTTATGAATGGGTTTATGCCAACAACAGCGACACAAGCAGGCGGCATCAATGCAGCACCATATATGTTCTTTCCAACAAACCCAGCAGCAAATCCAGCTTCCACTTCCGCTGCGGTGGCCGCTACTCAGGCGGCTAATCAAATGTTTATGGATCCTACATCCATGATGGCAGCCATGCAGCAAATGCAACAAAATTATGCTGCTAACTTTGCAACTACGATGCCAAACTCCGAAGTCGGACTTAATGGACAAATTGGTACCGGACCAGGTAAGGCGTGTATTAGAGTTTTAGACTTATTTTAATTTTATGAAATATGATTCCATAGTCACTGGTATGAAAGATGTGATAAAAACCAAGAATTGCATACTTTTTCCACCTAATCCAAATGCGCCGCTACCTACCACACGTGAGCGTCCGCCTGGTTGCCGTACTGTCTTTGTAGGCGGGTTACCTGAAAACATCACCGACGAGTTTATACGAGAAATATTCGAATCTTGTGGTGAAATCGCCACATTGCGTGCATCCAAGAAGAACTTCTGTCACATACGTTACCGTCATGAAGCCTCCGTTGATCGTGCCATTTATCTCTCTGGCTATCGAATACGCATCTCCAACACCAATGAACCGGCTAATTTTGGACGGTTGCATGTGGACTATGCGCAGGCGCGTGATGATTTATATGATTTTGAATGCAAGCAACGTCAATTGCAGCGGGAGCAACGCCATCGCGAGCGTCTGTCGATAGATCGCATGCGTTCCCAATCACCGCCACCCATACCGCATTACAGTGAACATGAAGCATCGCTAGTAGCAGAACATCTGCGAAGTAGTGATACTTTTGTGAAGGCTGTACAAACTATTGCCATTTGGCTGGAACGTGGAGATTGCACAAAACGTAATGCCAATATATTTTATTCGATGATACAAAGCACACACGCGCATGTGCGTCGATTACATACAGATAAGCAGCAATTGGAAGATGATTTGCGCAAGGCGCGTGAAAGCTATCGCAAACAAATGCTGACGATGTCCACGCAATGTAAGTGTTTGATGTGATTATACTAATTTATCGAAGCTAGAAATAGTTTTGAAGAATGAGATTAGCTTTGAACAATGGTATCGTTTTTACCCCTGAGTGTGGTAGGGAAGTAGGCGCAGTTTCGCAAAAGAAAATATGATTATTTAATTCTTCACATGTATTTCTGATCGTTTTGCATTTGCGAAATTGCGCCTGTAAAGCGACTCAGCAACTAGTACTAACATTGAACGGCTTTTGGCAGGATCTACTTATGCTCATATACGAGTTTATTTATTTTTTAAATATAATTTCCTTACGATTCAGCATTATAACTGCATTAATACCATTGGCCGTGACCATTTCTATAACGGCATTGGTAAATATATCTAGGAATATGAATTGGCAAAAATTCTGCAAGGCAAAATTATTTTGAGGAAACATTAACATTATTGAGCTGAAACTTGAAAAATATTAAATAAAAAAAATGTATATTTATATATGTACTTGTATACGCAGTGTTGTAGGATGAGATAGCGACTCCTTTAACCAACGTTTTCATTAAATGGTATAATATAATATTTTCTTACTAAATCAAAAACGGTTGATTTAATAACTATATTCTTCTATAAAAATTATTGCCTCTAATCAAGTG
The DNA here is from genome assembly GCF_028408465.1 of Anastrepha ludens. Taxonomy (NCBI): domain Eukaryota; kingdom Metazoa; phylum Arthropoda; class Insecta; order Diptera; family Tephritidae; genus Anastrepha; species Anastrepha ludens. The sequence continues at coordinate 120,364,103 of NC_071500.1, read as the reverse complement.
AACCGGACTGTATGACCATAACGTCATTGATTGGGGGTCAAATACGGTGCACTACCTTGGTCGAGAAAAACTCGAGTCATTCCGGTAACGTAGAACCGGCTGCCATGAGAATGTGGTCCTGATAGTTCTAAACATGCTGATGTTGCAAAAGCTTGGGTTTTCAAGATGTCAATGGTCATTCTCGTAATTCCTGGCAAGTGAAAATCAGGGAGAGTGGTCCCACTACTGAAACCTGGGAAACTCGCCAACCAAGGGGCCGATTATCGGCCGATAACTCTCCTTTCTCCAGTAGTAAAGACTCTTAAAGCCTTTCTACTCGCACTTTACACGAAACACGTGTCCCCAGCCTCACACCAGCATGGCTTCCGAAGAGTGTAGAGTACCACCACAGCACTCACCGCCATAAACCCCTAGATCAACAGAGGTCTCAACCAAACCGCCTCTGCGAGAGGACTGTAATAGTAGCGCTGGACCTAAAGAAGGCTTTTGACACTGTCAGCCACGCCACGCTACTAGATGACATTTTACAGTCGACACTCACGCCAGGGCCGAAGAGGTGATCCGCGAATCATCTGAGTGGTCGACATTCGTCGGTGATATTTCGAGACCAATCTCTAAACAGAGGAAGTTAAAGTAAGGAGTTACGCGGGGTGTGTCCTTTCACACTTGCTTTTCAACTTCGACATCTTGAAACTCCATCGACGACTGCACGATATTAGCGTCGGGCAATGGCATCGATTGCCTGTGCGCCAAAGTGAATGATTTAAAACTCGATGACACACCAATCCCGACAGTAAACAATCCTAAAATATTGGGTGGACCTTCGACAGTTTGCTCTCCTTCTCTGCGCACACTACCGCTATTGCCACTAAAGTCCAAAATTGCAACAAGGTCCTCAAATCGCTGCTGGCAGCATCTGGGGCAAAGCAAAGAATTGTTGCTATCGACATTTAAAACAATAGGCCGGCCGGTTCTAAACTATGTTGCGCCCGTCTGGTCGCCTGGAACCAGTGACACGCAGTGGATAAAGCTACAGGCATGCCAAAATACTGACATTCGGATGGCGACCGGTTACCTCCTGATGTCCCCCCTTCAACACCTTCACAATGAGGCACAGATGCTCCCTGTAATGGAGCACAACAAACTGCTCAGCAAGCAGTTCCTGGGTGCTATCGCAGGTTCCACCCTTGCAGACACCTGCTTGTCCAGAGCCGCCTCCTAGGCACGTCAGGAGACACCTTTTAAACTACGCCGACGAGATTCAGGACAAAACTAACAGAAATCTACTGGACCAGACAGTTTTTAGACAGACATTAAACGACATTCACCGGGAGACCGTCACCACCTTCTTAAGCTCCCGTCCACTGAAGGCCGTAATCGGAGTTCAACCACCACCTATAGCAGATGAAGAGCTCCAGTTTCCCCGTGAGACACGCGTAACACTGGCACAATTACATTCTGGATACTGTAGCAGGTTAAACTCCTGCTTATCCAGAATTGACCCCGACATACCAAACATATGTCCGGCATGTGAAGGCACCTCGCACGACAACCGGTGATCTACACTACACTGACAGGGTGAAGTATACTGCTACAACAACAACAACAACCATAGCGTCATGGTATCGCTGCTACAACAGCAACCATAGCGTTGAATTTGTTTGTAATGTTAAACTGAAATAAATTTTAATGTAAACTCCCAAATTTGTGCCCATAACTTGAAACTTCACTTTCACTCTTTAAACTTGAAACTTCACAACTCTTTTTTTAAATTGAATTTGTGAAATAATCTTAACAAATTATTTCTTTCTGAAAATCTTTAAATAATTTTGCCTTGCATTTAATCCTTAAAAGGCGTTAAAATATTTAATATACATGAAAAACAACTTTAATTCCGGAACATATAGATTTCCAAAATGGAATGAAAAAAGCGAAAAAGGTTTGTAAAAGTACTTGCGACAGGTAAATTATTAATAAAATAAAGCTAAGAATCAATTTTCTAAAGAGCTAAGAAAGAACAATTTATCTTGACCGGATCAAAGTTTATTGGTAAACATTAAGCAAAGTAGCTGTATAGTGTAAAAATTGAAAATATACTTTGTACATCTGTATAGCTTTCTTATACTATCCCTTTTAATGTTGTAAGATTTTTAATACACATTTTCGAATTCCAAATGACGCCATTGCAATTTAAAGTCGCAAATAAACAAATTATTTATTTGTTTTGAAAATTTTATTTGAGAAAAGGTGGATTGAAAAAAAGTACATGAAAAACAAAGTATATAGTCAGCGTACATGCAAAGATACCAACGAATCAACCAACCCTCTCCCCTCTTTATTATTATTATTATTATAATTGCATATTCAGTCACTCAGATTGAAAAAGTGTTCAGTGCTGCTAGTCACAAGAAGGTTTGGGACCATTTCACCAAAGCCCAAAGAAAAAACATCGATCAGTGGAAGAAGCTGGCATTGGTACGTACAAAAGCGGAAAATCAACTATTTAATTACTTGCATTACATTCTATGTTTGTATGTGTGTGCGTTTATGTGGGCGTGCATTGCATATTGCTTGTATATAAATATAGTATATACACTCGTGCCTACATATATAAGATAGATAGGATGTATGTATGCGCTAATATGGTTGCTTGGTTTGACATTTGGTTCGCACTAGGACATCAAATTATTCATTATACAATATTATTGCATTTTACTAACTGCATTGTAGAGCACTCTGTACCGGTTGTTGTCCCTTTGTTTTAAATAAATTTGGTATTTAGAAATTCCCCATTTATATCTATGTATATTCACCACATTAGTTTGAGTTTTGAACTTCATAAGTGAACGTTTTCTATGTTAGTATTAGTCACAATTTATGAGCAAAAATCCCGCTTATATATACATATACCATATTTAGAATATCGGAAAAAGTATAGGGTGTGCTATTAAGACCACCTACTTTGAAATTAAAATAAAGCACTTTTTATTAGAAAACTTCGCGATCGTTTTTTCAATGACTTTTTTTTACAATTTTTCAATGATGCGTCGGTTTTTGCCTTTCAGTCCAAAAATCGTGTTTGAGCTGTTAAAAACACCTTTCCTTAAAAAAAGTTCCAAGAAAATGTTTTACGACGTCATTTAGCGACCGGATCACAACGCGACACCATCGGCGTACTCGTTAAAATGTTCACCATTTCGGTAATGGATTTTCACAATTTCTCTGCGTTCTTTGCGGCCGCCGTAAGGCCCGGGGTTGACGTCCACTGTAGGCACGAAGCACCAGATTAAATAAAAATAAATAAGTAATAGACGTGTACACTTCTGTTAGGTGTTTGGTCGACCTCGTCCTCCTATTGGTGTGCGTGTTGATGTTGTTCAACAAACGGATTGACCTACAGTTTTAAGCCGACTCCGAACGGCAAATGGTTTTTATGAGGAGTTTTTTCATGGCAGAAATACCCTGGCAAGTTTGGCATTGCCTGCTGAGGGGCGACCATTATAAAAAAAAATGTCCCATGTTTTGATTTTCATGCACGGAGATTCAAACCTACGCTCTTCCGAATGATAGTCACGCACCACCCATTCGGCTACGGCACCAGATTAGATTGAGATTTATTGAAGGTTTGCACTTCGACCTCATGGCCTTTTGTGCCCCTACTCATCACAGTACTTCATCCAGACCCAGTTCCCTCATTAAACTTAAGATAGAGCTGGGTTGGACTGCGCTTATGTGAGTTTATTCTGGATGTAAATGGCCGAGATATCTCAGCCTTCTCCGCGCTAGAGCGCTGCATTCAAGGAGAAGGTCCATTTGAGTCTCCTGGAATTGCTTACAGAAACGACAAGAGTTAGTGGACCATATTCCGATCATGTGTGCAGTCAGCAATTCTCAGTTTATCCTTGGAAAGAACGATGCACCAAATGAAGGAAATGGTTCTTATCTAATAGCGGTCGCCCGGCAATTGCAAACTTTCGAATGTATTTCTGCCAACATAAAGCACCATCTGCCGTTCGGAGGTCGCATGAAACTGAAGATTTCACACCAAACAAAGGATATACGCGCCAATTATATAGTACATAGATATATAAATTCTTTTTTTCTTTATGACCTATGCATTTCACACATGATACCGTACGCCCCAACGCAAATAATGGCGAAAATTACACAAAAAGGTGGTCTTATAACCACGATTTGAGACCACTCTTTTGCTTGGATGTAGCTTTATCGTCAAAGGTCAAATAAAGTCGATAGAAGTAATGTTAAAATTCGAATAGAAAAGGGTACATTTCACGGTTACCGCAAATTGATTATTATAGTGAAAAAGAAATACCGCAAGATGGATACTATTATAATGATATTACTCGTTCCCAAACGGACCGGATTTATCTGCTTATAAATATACCCAGACACGGACTGTCACTTTAACAGAATTTCACCAAAATTAATGTGAGATTTTTTATAATGCTTAATAATTAATAAAAAGCACATCCCAAAGTTGACCGACACACTCTTGTGTTGTGGCTCAAATTCCATCTTTAAGTACCACGAGAGCCGATGGGTCGTTTTTCAAGCATTTTCCAAGCGGAAGTGTAAGCCGTCAGTCTATGTGATCAATTTAGACAGAAATCTCCTGAATGAGCGACAGCCAGGTGGCACTCAAGGCACTGCCATCCTGTGAGGTTAAATTCTCACTGATCCTTGAGTGTATCGGGAAACTGAAGTGGTTAGGGGCGCACATTCGCATCTGACTAATTTGGGTTCGAGGTCACAGGGGGATAACTGGGAACAACGTAGCGAGTGCATTGGCAAGAGAGGCTGTGGGCATCATTATTAATAGGGCCCGAGCTCTTCCTTGCTATGGGACAAGACACCTTCAAATAGAAGCTTGGGAGTGAGGAGACCAGGCTAAGGGAGGTTAGTTGGCACAAAACTATGGGGCTACGCCAGGCGAAATTCTTAATGGAAAAAAGAAGTTTAGAAAACTTATAACCTTCCCTCAGAATATACTGAAAATACTCACGGGTATTTTAATAGGTCATTGCAGATGGCCGGTCATCTATTATTAAGATTTCATATGGCTCTGGGACTCTAATGACTTCATTCAGAAATGTTGAGGATGCCAGCATCCAAGAGCCTGAACATATTTCCAATTCGTATTTAAAGTTCAATTAAACAATACCTCCATAACTGTGGTCCGGCACGCGAAGTGTAACCAATTAAAAAGGTCATAAATTTAGTTTGGAAACTTACTTTTATTCAATTCAAAGTAAAATGTGTATGAAAATAATACAAAATTAAGAATCAAAATACTTTTGCTCGATATGTCCACATTTTGCCTTGACTATGGCTTTGAGACGGTCCAGAAACGAATCACAAGCTGCCCGAATGTGCCTTGCAGGTATTTTGGCCTACTCGCGGACAATGGCTTTTTTCAGCGATATTTTTTAGCCATTCTTCACTCGAGCTTTGTCTGCCACCGAAATGTTTAACTTCTTCACTTTTTGGACCATTTTACGTAACGTTGCAATCTTTTGATGACCACCTCCATGACTTTTCGCGATGCTACCAGAATCATTGTAACGAGTAGTGGTGCGATAAACAAACACTTTATTTACTTTAAGGGTTTCAAGCTCTCGAACAATCTCAGGTTGTGATTTTCCAGCCAAATACTGGGTAGTCGAAAAAGTCTTTTCGTATTTCTAATCAAACTAACTCATTTTTTTTATATTTATAATGAACTTTATTAAACCAAATTATGTACCATTTTGGTCGACCACCTTTTGCCATTTTTCTTCTAGAGACATTATTCCATCAGTGTACAAATTTTGTGGTTTCTCGGCGAAAAAATGCGACAAGTTATTTTCACAGGCTTCTCTTGAAGCCAACTTTACTCCATTAAGGGAGTTCTGCATTGACCGAAACAAATGGTAGTCCGATGGTGCAAGGTCAGGGCTATATGGTGGATGCATCAAAACTTCCCAGCCAAGCTCTCCAAGTTTTTGCCGAGTCATCAAAGATGTGTGTGACCTAGCGTTGTCCTGATGGAAGACGACGCCCTTTCTGCTGATCAGTTCTGGCCGTTTTTTTCGATTGCTTGTTTCAATCTTATCAGTTGTTGACAGTAAAGTGTAGAATCAATCGTTCGAGCAGGCTGGAGCAGCTCATAGTGGATGATTCCTTTCCAATCCCACCAAACACACAGCATAACCTTTCGAGGCGTCAATCCTGGCTTTGCGACCATTTGTTGAGCTTCACCACCCTTGCACCATGATCTTTTTCGCACAGCCTCTTCTTTTTGTAACCAGCCTCTTTTAAATGGTTCAAAACCGTTTGATGGTGAATGTTTAGTGCCTTGGCGATGTCATGGCAGCTTATGTGACGGTCCTCGTCAATCTTTTCCATAATTTCATCGACTTTTTCAACGATAGGTCGACCGGAGCGAGGTGCATCTTTCGAATCGAAATTTCCGGAACGGAAACGAGCGAACCATTGTTGTGCTACACGAACTGATACATCATCGTCTCCGTAAACTTCACAAATTTCATTGGTGGCTTGCGTGGCATTCTTCCCTTTTTTATACAAAAATTTCAAAATATAGCGAATTTCTTCATTTTTTTCACTCATTTTTGAACAGCTATAACTTTTTTTCAACTTCTCCAAATTTAATTTTTTTTTGGTTAAATGAAGCTTAAAATGTCACCTTTCTAACGCCATATGATATGGCACAATGTAGTTGATAGCACTGGAGATAGATGACTCCAACGACATCTACTGACAAAATACGAAAAGACTTTCGACTACCAATATAATGCAATCACACTATTACGTTTGAAATCCATTACTGATTCTCTTTTTTCGCATTTGCTCTGGGCAAAATGCATCCGCGCGCTTGTAAACAATACCCTGGGCTGTCATTTAGCCATCTAACAGACAGCTGATGCCCGTGCACCAGCCATCAAACCAATAACACTTTCTGAGAGGCAAAACGTAGAGTTCCAGAGATTACCAAACTCTTTGCTAGCTTTTGTTATTAAGCATCTAGGCATCTACCTCAAAGCCAAGTGAGAATAAAGATCGACAATATTTCACTTCATTTGGTTACAAAAACCCTTTCAATCGAATATTCGTACTGAAATGCAATGGAGCTCGTCAGTTGATTACCAGAGTTGTCGAGCAATTTAAAAAATTTTTTTTTTACAGTAACACAACTAGTGAAAGTGACCTCAAGTCGACTATTCCAATCGGGAACTTGATCAAAAAGAATAGTTACAGAAATGGGGTACAGAAGTAGTAGTCATAAATATTTCAACCATCGTATCTACGCCTCCACTCACGAGTTACAAAGAAAGAATGAATATACAGGGTGCGCCGTCTTTTATGTCGGTATGAAAACATTGAATAACTTTGGAAAATAAAACAACTGATTTGTATAAGTGGGGTATTTTTATTTGGTTTGGTGATTTACAATTTATTAAAACTATTTTTTGAATACTATATCAATCAAGTGACCACCTTTATTAGCATAACAAACTGCGATCATTTTTCTGCATTTGCCATCACCTTGTCAAGCATTTCGGGTTTTATAGCGTCGATTTCTCGTTGTTTCGGTGAAAAAGGATCCATGGTTGAAATTGTACAGTTGACGTATCGAAAACATGTATGTTGAAGTCGATAGGCTGGTAAATGGCAAAGTTATTTTGCGTTTACATACCGACATAAAATATGGTGCACCCTGTACATCAAATCAATAGCCGCACACCATAAATTGGAGGAGAAGCGCGATCGAAATTCCCAACTTAATATTTACAGTCAATAAAGATATTATACCCTGAAAGCATATTAACGCATAACTCAAACTTTTGCCCCATAACGCTGTCATAAAGGACCAGCTACCATCCAACTTGTCGATCCCAGAATTTATAGAATGCCCGCTATTTCTTTACTAGCCCCATTACACCAAATCATATAACTCCCCGTTCCTCGCTGCAAAGCTAATCACGACCTAAAATTAGTTAGTCTCAAAAATATTGTTAAAATATTATGATAAAAAAATCAAGCATTTTCATTGCATGCACCTTAGTAATAATTCATTATTTATTATTTCAAATTAAACATTTTTTTTGCTAAAAGTCTCGTAAAGTGTTTATTGCTTAGAGAAAGCTGTTAAGTTGCTAAAATCCTTTATTTTCAATTGAACCTGTAGATAACCTTGATTGGTATCCTTTCAATTAATTTCCAAATGTTTCGCTCTGCACTCTGTAGCTTTAGTTTTCTGCTGTTGGAGAATTGCATGTATGCATTTAGTCTTAAGTATTACCTTCTACAAGTATAGAGAAAGGCTTCTAATTTGTTCATCTACATCTACATCTGTATTTGAATTCTTCTATGTATTCTATATTTTTGCTTCGGTTTATTTGCCTTAACTTGAATATCATAAAAATAAAATGGTGGTTTTTCTCTTTTTTCGCAACAAAATTAATATATATTTTAGACAAAAAGTTAAGTTAAAAAAAATCAAACCATTTAAAATTAAAACTCGTATTGAAAATTTATTTTTAAACGAATATCATTTTCAAAAGTTCAAATCACGAGGTAAGTACAAACAAACTGGAGGGGCGAAAATGCTCCGTAATTACGATAAATAAATGAAAAATTTGCTATTCCGAGTTTAGGAGTTTTTTTCGAATCTAATTTAATTTAAACTTGAAAACAAAAAAAAAATATTTCTTTAATTTAGTTGTAAGTAATGCAAATATACGTAATTCCAACTATGCTAATTCTTATTATGATGTGAATAATACAGGAACTACGCTCCGTGCAAATTGAGGACGATGAAATGGAAATGTCCGATGAGGATCGTAACTATCAGGGTAGCAGCGCCAAGCGTACGCGTTACGATGCGGAGAGTTTGAAGGTGAGCAAAGAAATACACCCAACTCGTTTTTTACACAGTAGATACGTTCCTTAGAAAAGCGTGCAAAAAAAATCGTTTAAAAACTACATCCGACATGTAGTATGGTGAGACATTTCCCAACTCCCTTAAGATAAAGGAGCTTTAAAAATTTTCCCAAAAAAACCGTGGAAAAGACGTAATACCGGAATCCATATTGCATAGGTATTTATAAAACAAAAACAATTCATTTTATTACAGAAAAATTAAATGAGTGTACAGTGAAAACTCAATCCGTAAGTACAAAATATAGGAATAAAAATCAATTTTGCAACTATTCGTCGCTACTTGATGATCAGCGCGCATGTTTATTATGGACAGGCCCAAAAATGCTGTCTTCAGTAGCCTGGTGGAAAAAAATAATAGAAACAAGGACACTTTTAGCATTTTCTTTTTATATCTTATTTATTAAAAAAAATGTATATGAGCCGTTAATGATGAACGCATTAAATTACATAAGCAACCCAAATAGATAGTATTTATTTCTAGTATGGTAGTTGGAAAATACAACAGCAACAAACAAATAGTGCAATAGTCTTGTTACAAAATCTCAAAAATTTCTTAATATTTGGTGCTTCCACCTTTATATTTTTTTACTTCCAAGTATCCTATGCATGGAATTGACGAGCTTAGTACAAGTGCGAGGGGTTATAGAATATCACTGCCCCTTAGTTCGATCCCTTTCCCGTTCTTGATTCGCGCTCTATATCCCCCAATCCTTTTTTTTAGTATTCCCCATAGATGTTCTATAGGGTTAAGGTCTGGTCCCTGTGAAAGCCACTGCAAAACGTTAACAACCGCTAATGACTGTTTGGGGTCAATATCGTGCATAAACTCCTACTTTATAGGCATCTCCTCTCTAGCAAATGGAAGCATGGCTGTATTTAAAACATTTATGTAGTCCGTGGCGCACATCGTGACTTCAACCAAAAAAAATTGGACCTACACTGTTTGTAAAAATTTGACTAAAGCAGCAAGAACAATTGTATTTTTTAAACTTAAATGCAAAGTAAATGACGTACTTACATGTCAAATGAAAAATGCAAAGTTAATTTGATTTCTTTCTATTTTTTCTATAAAAATACGCGAATATCATAGTTTAATGTTCAAAGAACACTGAGAAGCTGAACAGACAATGAAAGCAATTTGTCAAGATATGCAGTGGTAGTACCGTTTTACAGTAAAGGCAACTTTGATTGAACGATATGTTAAACAATATTTACACGTAATAGTTGCAAATCGCTCTCATTTCTATTATTTTTTCCACCAGTATATGTCAGATACTATACCTATATCCTTATCTGTCGAGTTTTATTCAAATTATCAACGGCTCCTGTTGGTTTTTTCGTTGTAACCAAGTCTGTTATTAGCCATTCTTTTTTGCTTTCTCGAGTTGTTTATAGAAGGTAGCGTAAAATTAATCATCCTATCGGAAGATTTATAATTTTTGCAAATGGAGTCGTAAGTCAATCATATTTGACACTTGTGAACTAGACAGCTGGAGTATATAAACATACAAGTAGTGGAGCTCATGAAGATCAAAATAAAGATTTTCATCATCCAAAATAATTTTTTTTGATTCAGTAAAAAAAAATATTAAAAAACAACATTGGATGATTAATTTTGCGCCACTTCGTACAGTACTTGTTATCCAGCTATACGCGACACATTGAAGAAGATTACGTAGAAATTTTAATACACAGTTGGTCTTGGTTAGTGCTGAAATGTACTTATTGCTCTTATCTTACACGAAAATTTTTTAATTAATGGGGCTTGAGGCAATAAGAATTAAATTATGGACACGAAAAATATTGGTCGGGCGAAAAGCATTTTAATATAAAATTTGTAGAAGCAACCAAATGGTTTTTATTTCATTTTCTTCCTTATTAAACAAGAAACTCATCCATTACACTGTGTGACAAAAAAACAAAAATTAAATATACTTTTATGGAGACCTCGCACAACTTGTGGCTATAGAAAAACTAAAAAAAATGGTATAGGAGAAATTTCCAATACACCCCCAAAATCTTATTTTATGGCCATAAAACCGTTTTTCAGTAGGTAGATGTGAACAATCACTCCTAACTTCGCCAATTTCCATCCGATTTCAAATTGGTTTTTTTAATTCATAGAATGAATTCATAGAATGAATTTTAATTCAATTACAGTCAAATAAAGCTCAATCGACGCAGAATTAAATTTACTATAACAGTAGTGTACCAAAAAACATCCTCAATATCTGATAATATTGCAAAAATGATGTCAAAGTTGAAAAAATAGAGAAAAAATAAAAAAATTCCAAATACTTCCGTCTACAGTCTCGTCAGTTGTCATTTCAGAAAAATTGTCGACACATTGTCAAAAAGGCTTGTTTTTGTTCTTTCGAATTAAAAAAACCAATTTGAAATCGGATGGAAATTGGCGAAGTTAGGAGTGATTGTTCACATCAACCTACTGAAAAACGGTTTTATGGCCATAAAATGAGATTTTGGGGGTGTATCGGAAATTTCTCCTTTACCATTTTTCTTAGTTTTACTATACCTACAAGTTGTACTAGGTCTCTATAAAAGTATAATTTCACTGTCGCACAGTGTTATCTTTGTTATAAACAAAATGGCGGAATTTAGATTTGACTCCTCTCACTAAGCAATGGACATAAGTTTTTATTACGCTATCTGCCGCTCTCTACCAATTCATTTTAAACTGCTGCTCATTTTTAATTTCTTTTTTGTTTTTAGCAATTTTCTTTCACCAATTTCCAAATATTTTTCAATGGGTCGCAATGGTGGATAGTTTGGATAGTTCTGGTTCTTTTGAACAATATTTACCCCGTGGTTTTCACCAGTTCATTGCAAGACGACTATAATAACTCGATGCTAAATCGGGTCAGAACAGAACTGAGTCTGTACGTTGTTTTTTGAATGGCAGCAAACGTTTTTGTAAACACTGCTTCATATAAATTTCTTGATTTATAGAGCCCGTAGTAATGAACGTTTTGCATTTCATATCACACTTGCCAAACCAAATATTTTTTTATGGAACTTGCCCAAAATTTTTAGCTTTAAGGCACTTAGGATTCCGCGTTTGCTTTTACTTACTTTTTGGACATAACCTTTGGACATATTGACCAGTTTCGCAGCATCTCGAAGTGAAAAGCAAGGCTTTTTCGCTTGTGACGACGACACAAGTCCTTTTTTTTTCCATTTTCAGACCTTTGTTCAACCAGCAAGGTTTCATTAAACTTTTTTAATACAAATGACATTTTTTTTGCGCACAATTTTGTCCGCAAGGTCACACTTAACCAAGCAAGAAGAAGAATACCTAGGAGTTACGAAGAGGGAATACTCCAGGGAATACTAATGGCAACAAAAACTATACTAATATTTTATTTATAGTTAGTTGTACGCAAGTGATGGTTACACACAATCGACTAGTTTTTTCGTGTCCATTCTTTATGTTTTGTTTGAAAATCATTTGTTTGTTTTAAGATTCGTGCAAAAACGAAAATTTCGTTTAAAAAGTTTTATTAATGAACCGTGTAAAAAGAGAGTTGGGTGCATGTTAAATAAACTTTATAAATTAAAAAACTTTGCCGACCGAAAGCGCTTCGCCATTGCCTTCCAGCTAATACATCCAATTAAGTTGAGATAATGAATTATTCCAAATGACAAGTCTGTTGACAATTGTTGTGCTCTATCTAGTCAAATCGTATTTTGTAGATAACGCCCTTAATACGGTCCTAGTATGGGCAGAGCGAATAACGCTTTTCGAGATTTCATTAAGAAGTTCTCTCCTAGAAACTTCGTTTTTGTCTAGAAGAGGTATTTCTATAAAAACCTGACCTATATAGCTTTTGACAACAGACCTGATGTTGTCCCTTGTTGACTATTGCCTTCAGGTTTTCTTAAATGGCTTCCAATTGAATCTTGTATGCGAATTTCGTAATTATTTCCTAAATCCCACCAATGGGTGCTGTCTACTTGGTTATTGGTATGTTCATCAAAAGCCATCACACCCAGCAGCTGGTGTATGTGCTTTATATAGTCCTCACTTTCATCAGTTCAATCGATGAATCTACGACTTCCATACTTTATTTCCTTAAGCCGCATTATTTGGTGGTTTTACCACATTTTGATGCTGATGATGTGGTACTAATGGCGTCAGAACTGTGCCCTAATATGATCAGTGGGATCATCCAAAGGGCGTTAAGCGAGCTTAACCCTTGGGCCACAGGCTGTGGCCTAGGTTTAAGCCCACGTAAAACAGAACTTATGCTTTTTACCACCAGATATAAGGTATCAATTTTTACCCTACCAAATATTAGCAGACAAACTCTCTCATTTTCACCCAGTGCAAAGTACTTAGGGATAATTATCCAAACTTAGCTGGAATTTAAACGTCGAAGAACGGGTAAGAAAAGCAAAAATTGCTTTATATGCTTGGAAGAAGATGGGGGTCTTCAACCTAAGCATACATTACGGTTGTATAAGGCGGTTATACGACAAATTTTATCGCATGCTCGGTAGTTTGGTGGAAAGCTGTAGGGAGAGATACCAATACCAAATTACTCGGCGGAATTCAAAGATCAGTCTGTGCAATAACGGTCGGTGCAATCAGAATATGTCCTAGAAAGAATCTCAATGCACCAACAAACGTTATTCCAATAGACCTATATATTAAGAAGATGGCAGTCATGAGTCTATTTAGGTTAAATGAAGCGGGTCCTGGAAAAAAAATTATGGTCATGCCAGTCTTATTATTCCGACAGACTCTGTTAACCTCGGAGAGGACTGATCATCCCGACGGTAACTTTCAATAGGAATATCGCTATTCTTTCGCATAGTCAAGCTATAATCCAGGCACTGGATTCGGCTACAAGTTTGTAGAACAAAGTAGGAATATCCTTACCACCTTGAGTGAAAGCCATAAAGTTACCTTAATTTGGGTTCCGGGGCATCGGAACATTGAAGGTAACGAAAACGCAGATGAATTGGCAAGAGGATCTGCGATGAATAACGCTCTTGTAGAATCGGTATTAACACCATTAGGTGCAGTCAGGAATACAATTTCTCTAAAATACTTCCGAATCGCGGATTGTAGATGGAGAGACCAGACGAAATGCCCGTTATGGCCCACCTACAACCTCAAGCAATGGCGACATTGATAAACATGAAACGACGGGATGCCTGGAGACTAACAGCAGTCATAACTGGATTTTGGTCTCTCGGGGAACAAGCAACCGAAATGTGCATCCCTCACAATACAGTTGTAAACAACCGGAGAGGAAGGAAACAATCTTCCATTTCCTCTGTAAATGCCCTGCCTTATGGAAGGGCAGAATGTTAACCCTGGGCAAACCGCTATTCGAGAGTCTCGAACAACTGTCTGCCTTGAACGTCAACAACCTAATAAGGTTCTTAAACCGCGCATACTGGATATAGTCTTGCTGTAAATAACTGTTAAACAAGCTGGTAACGAGGATGTGCCAACAAAAAGTGCGGAAGCGCTACGTGGATTCTGGATGAATCACCACTTTAATCAACCAACCAAACATATTTTGATTAAGTAGAGGGGGTAAAACTTCGCCACTGAATATTGTCATTGCTATTCAACAATAATTTTACCATTCAGCAAAGTTGATACGAGTATCTTAATTATATCAAGTACATCTTCTGTCCTGAAACTACTTTACAAATACAATGTCTGTTCTTTGTATTCCTTTTCAGGAGGAGAACGACTCACTGCGCTGCCAGCTGGAAGCCTTGCGCGGCGAAATGTCTCACGTCCGCACCGACATCAAGTGCGACAATGATTATCGTGAGAAACAGATCAAAGTGTTGCAGGAAACGATACGCAATATGCAAACACAACTGTTGCAAACCAAAAATCGCGAGCAAAAAGACTCAAAAACTATCCAACAACTCGAGCGTAAACTTAAGGAATCTGGTGTTAAGCAGTTACTTCTAAAAACTAGAATTAAAGAGAGCTCCAGCAGACGAAGGGATCGTGAGACATCATCAGTTAACTCTGAAGCAAGCGAAATATTAATAGATGAGGCAGAAGATGACGATGATGATGATGTGGAAGAGGTGAAAGTAAATGAGCAAACGAGAAATAAAACAGACTGTCAAAATAGGGAGAGAGAGAATACTGAATACTCCTCGAGTGCGGTGGCTACAAATTCATCGCGAACGCGTACAAATCGTATGCAAATTATTGATATTGATGTCTATAAGAGTGATGACGAAGTGAAGATAATTGAAGATCACACTGACGTTGTTGAAATACATGAAACTGATGAAGATGAGCGAATGGCTAAAAGTAGCAAGGTTGAAAAGAATAATGACGAAACGCAGAAAAATGAGGAACAGACGCAAGAACGTTCCAAGGTGGATGATAGTGAAAAAACTGCGAATTTAACTGAAGAAAAGCCAGGCATGGTGGAAGTAGAAACAAACCTGCTGGAGGACTCAAATGACATTGAGGTATGTAAATCTGTGGAACTATAACCCATTCTGTCAAAAAAATATCGGGAATTGTTCATTTAAAAAGCACGCGTTACACATATGTCAACATTTTTTTTTTTGCTGCAATATTGGTGCAACTGTCCTCTATAGTGTCGCAGAGTTTGAGCGTGATCTGTCAATTAGCTTGTTTTTGTCACTTAATTATATAATATCAGTCAACCGCAAGTGTGCTCTGCGATTTTCATTATCGAACACCGCATTTGTCTTAAATTTTCTGTATTTGAACGGGATTTCGTGTGCCAAATCATTGAATATGTTGCAGAAAGCCTATGGCGAGTGTGCTTTATCAAAAACACGGGTCTACGAGTGGTATAAGGTCAACAGGTGGCTAAATGGCGCTATTCACATGAGCCGAAACCCAGAAAACTACGTCAAAGTCGGTCAAAAGTGAAAGTCATGCTACTCCTTTTCTTTGATTAGCATGGTGTTTGCACTCTGAATTCATTCCAAATAGTTCTACGGTAAATAAAGAATATTGTTTGGAATTTGTGCGACGTTTGAGAGAGAATGTGCGTAGGAAACGGCCCAATTTGTGAAAAAAAACTAAAGGATCTTGCACCATGATAACGCACCATCTCACAAGGCTCATATTGTGAACATTTTTTGATCAAAATCTCTACAAATATCATCGAACAACCACCATATTCACCGGATTTACCCCCTGTGACTTTTTCCTTTTCCCAAACCTTAAATTGTCACTCCGCGGACTCCGCTTTGAGTCGATAGAGGTCATTAAGGAGAATTCGCTGAGGAAGCTGAAGAAGATCTCTCTCCTATTTTGAAGGTGACAAAATAAATTTTGATGACAACAATTAATTATTTTGCGTTTTATTGAACAATTCCCGGTACTTTTTTGACAGAATGTATATACAATACAAGCTAGTTAAATAAAAAATAATAATATTTTTCTTTTTGTAGCCTAAATTCTTGCCATTTGTGGAAGCTCAAATTATCGCACTAGTTGCAGCCTATTTAATAGTGCACCCTTTCGGTGTCAGCACCGAGTCAATTAGTGTTTATCTTCAACAATCTATGAAAACGTTAGACCTGAAGGTTCCAACTTTGGAACAAATATTAACAACATATACGAATCTATTCAAGATGGAATGCGACTCAACAGATGGAGTCGATAATGGAACCAAAGTTCAGTGGAAATTTTGCGGATTTACAACAACTAGCGATAGACCAGAGGAAAAGGAAACAGTTAACGTGCCCAAGAAAGAATAGAAAGCAACAAAATCGAATGCAAAAAAGTTACACTCCCTACTCGCTAAATACCAAATTTGACACATATTTTTACTAAAATGTATCAATAAGTATCAATTAATCAAATATAACACAACGATTTTAATCCTTACATTTAATAATTGCGTAAAAGTCAGACGCAACTGAAAAAGTAATTTTCGAATGAAAAAATCGATTTTAAAAAATACAAATAATAATTTTGTTATTTGAAGAAAAACGAAAAATTTTAATTCAATGATGATGAACAATAACTGTAAGACTAGTTTAGTTTTAACCATGTAGAGAGGTATGGGAAACCAATAAAACCAGCAAGAATAAAATTAATTTTAATATTACATTTTTACATTTTACAGCTCTAGTAAGTCTAGCTAATTTTATATATGCAACATCCGCGATGCTGTCCAGAAAAGCGGTGTTGAACTGTTTCTTTCTCTTCTACATGCTCAGAGCCTCTGCAAAAGTCGAAATATGGTGCCCCAATTCTACTGGCATGCGTTCCTATAAGTCAGTACCCAGATAGGATTCCTACTAATATTCTTAAATATTTTCTATTAAATTTAAGTAGACTTTTAATGCGACCCATAATCCAATCTGACCATGATACAGGTATGTATCTATCTCCAGTGATAGTTGGCAATACTTGAGGTGTATTTGCAGCTTATATGTTGCCAAGGGCATAGATATATCAACTTTGTCTCAATCGTAATTTGGAGCGTAAAGCCCTGTCTGCCTAACTCATCAGCCACCAGTTACTGTGGTTCGACACCCAGAGTAGAGTTATGGAGAAAAACTGTGCGAGTATCCTTAATTGTTCATGACACTTAACCACTATTTTCGAAAAGTGTTTCCATGTATGTGGATATTTCTGACTGTAATTGCGTCTTTATTTAGCCCTAAAAGGCCTTTAATCGCTGAAGCTTTAGCTTGGAATATGCTGCCTTTATCAGGCAAGCCGAAAGGTATGTTGATGCCTATATATGCCGCCTCCTACTTGATCGTTGAGCTTAGAACAGTCGGTATATATACTGACTCCATTTTCATAAAATACTAAACCATTTTCCCAGGTCTTTCTAGATGGAAATTCGATCATATAAGGCCTATATGAGGTATAAATCCACCGAGTCGTAGAAGTTGCTGGTAACCGGAATACAAGGAAACAGCCCGAGAATATGCGAATTCCCCTTGTTAAAAATATGGCAAATGTTATTGCATTTTAGAGAGTCGTCCGCAGGAGCAGTCCTCTTTGAATAAATGGAAGTATGTGAGGGTGTATGTATACCATGTTGCTATTGTATTTTTTTCAGAACGCGTGCACTTTCATGGATCAATAATGACTGATACCTTCCCAATTTAAAGATCGGTGGTGTTTCGAAGTGAGGCAAGTGAAATAATTTGAAACTGCTGAGGTTTGGGAAAATGGAGCAACAAAAAAGGAAGCAATTTTCATAACTATTTGAGGAGTATGAAAGCGCGTTTTCGTGAATTATAAAAGTAAAGCATGCGATCCCTCACTAATTGAGTGGCGCTGGTTCAAAATTCAAACCAGTAATATTTTAAATTCTGACTCATTAAGCGAAACTCTAAAATTAGTGTTCAAACCGGATGAGAGACAGTAAAAATGATTTTTTGTTTTTTTGTACGACAGATTTTTCTGATGTACACTTATGGCTAAAATAATAGAAGCGCGATATTTTAATCAGGTTTGATTACTTTTTTTGTTTTTTATTAATTTTTTAATTATTTTCATCATTATTTTTCATTATTATCATGAATTCATTTTCTTTAGTTTTAATCAAGCTTTGTACAAGATTCATGAAAGCTAGAAACAAATTTTCAAACTTTTTAATCAGAATTTAAAAAAAAAGAAATTTGGGTACCCTGTTTTATAATACAATAAATTTTAGTCCCAAAAGCGCAAGTTTGAAGTGGCTAAAATCCTCGTCGATTTTTGATACGTTTTTTTCCTGGCGGTGTTGCTCATTTTATTCATATATTTATTTCGAGTATTCGTTACAAAAATTAGTTTGAAAATTTGATTTATATAATAATTGTTGTATATTTACATAAAAACGTAATGAAAATTAAAAAAAAAGTATCCCAATTCTATTATTTGGTCCATAAGTGTAAATATAGGAAATTTAAATTATACTAATCTCTTCTGGTGTCTGTTTGTTCGTTGTTTTTATACAAAAGCATTATTTTTTGCTCATTTAAAAAATTAATGAACCACTTTAGATATAGCTTTGAGTTCTGAGGGGGAAATATTAGAAACTTTTTTATTTATTAAGTGCGTTTATTGAAAATAAGTCAAAATCATATTTTCTGGCGAAGCGCATTTTCATCTCGGCGGCTATGCTAACAAACAAAACTGCCGCATAAGGGGATCGGAAAATCCGTGCGTGGTCAGTGTACCCTCAGAGTGGGACAGTCTGGTGCGGATTGGAAAAGCTGCTGGTCAACGATGAGCGCTATAGAGGCATGAGTAACCCTTTTTGTAGCCGGGAATTGAAGACATGGTCTTTGGACGAAATTTGGTTTCACAAAGCCCACGGTCTCACAAAGTTTCACGGCCCAACTTCGGTAATCGTGTTATCAGCGGTCTCTGCGATGTCAGATGACCGTCTCGGAGCAGCGATTTGACGTCGTTAGACGTTTTTTGTGGGGTGTTGCAAAGGGCCGGTGCTATGCGAACAATCCATCCAGGTCCTTAAGGTGAATATCCAGTGACCCAATCGTGGAATAGGTTTTTTAAAGCTGAGTTAAGAGGATCTTTCGAATAAACCAATAAAATGTTTGTTAATTTTTTGCAATTTTAAAAAGAAACCACTAATGGTTAACCCTGTACTTTAGTGTGGTTTTATCTTTAAGCAAATGCTCGCGGTATTTTATTGAGAAAGGCAGTTTACCAAGAAAGATAAGATGCCAGCATGACCAAGTAGTATTCTTGCATCGTGTATTGAAATGTATGATATTTTTTTATACTTTTAGCCGCTCTCGCTAGCGATCGACACTTTCGAAAGAAATTTGAAAAAATACAATATTATTTAAAGATAAAGTGGAAATAGCAGAACACAGATCTTCTATTTTATTTATTAAAATAAATTTGTTGTAAATAAATATTCATTCTCCATCAGCATCCACAGGCAGTTAAGTACCCGGAATTTGTCAAGCAAAAGCAATCGACCTTCTTAATAGAATCCCCTAACTCTATGCAACTATTCGAACGATGCTCCCTCGGTTGATAGTACAGCTGATATTCCTTCGAAGTTAACCCGTTCAGCAGCGCGAATACAACTTTCTTGACCTTCTGTATACTGCCAGAGTTCATTTGAAGTGCATTCCATCTTAGAGAGTATACGAAAAAGTAGGCAGGAGCGATATCAGGAGATGCAACAATCGTGAAATACCTTTTTTCGCCAAAAATTCTTGAACACTGAACAATAGATAGGCGCGTAGTCAAGGTGCAAGAACCAACCGTTCGGTGAGTTCTGGCCGCACACGGAAAATTAGTGCCCGCTGGCATTCAGGAATTGTACAGTCACCGGTAAAAAAATATTATATTTACAATGATTGACGGCCAAACACCCAAAAAGGGTGTACGCGCCAATTATATATATATATATATATATATAGCTTAAAAACAAAAACAATAATCCCTGTAGTTGCGGCCCTGAGTTCAATTACGGCTTAGACATCCTAATTTTCATTGACCACTCCTCACCCTTTCCCTTTGTTTTCGGGTTGCGATTTCACACTAAAATGACCAAATTTCCTCTCCAATGACTATATACATTTATATATGTATATATTTGGCGCGTACACTCTTTTTGGGTGTTTGGCCGAGCTCCTTCTCCTATTTGTGGTGTGCGTCTTGATGTTATTCCACAAATGGAGGGGCCTACAGTTTCAAGCCGACTCCGAACGACAGATATTTTTTATGAGGAGCTTTTTCATGACAGAAATATACTCGGAGGTTTGCCATTGCCTGCCGAGGGGCGACCGCTATTAGAAAAAAATTTTTCTTTATTTTTTGATCTTTCGCCGGGATTCGAGCCGACGTTCTCCCTCTGAATTCCGAATGGTAGACCCATACCAACCCATTTGGCCGCGACGGCCGCCTCCAGTCACTATCAGACTCATATAATCTCTGTCGTCGCCAGATTTCACTAAAAATTGGATCATAACAATCGTAAAGGGAGAATTTGGTTTTTTTCTTCCAAGTATATCCTCTATTTGGGCAACATGTTGCTTGGAATGTGAGTCATTCATTTTCACGTCGCCACTAAAAAACTGAGTTTCGACAAAAATGCATAACACATAAACCTTACGTTCTATGGACTTCAAATATCGAATGGAACTAAACGAAGGTATTTTGCTTCTACGACGCAGTATTTCCGAGTTATAACTAAACTCCCGGAACGTAATTAGCACAACCTGTATAGAGAGACCTGTGCATTTGACGAATTCAGCGATGAATTTTCAACCGAAAGGCGTGCGCTGACTGAAATCTGTGCAGGATTATATTACAGGAGCGTGCTATTGTGAGTTAACAATTGTAGTTTTTGTTTCTTAACTCAAGCCTGACTTAGCTTTAGCAACAGAAGTTATAAAGTTTTTGGACCTCCTATTATTTTTTCTTTTTTTAGAGGTGGCACAAAGCATTGAACGCCAAGTGTGAAACTTGCCGCTCACAGCACTAAAAACCACCCCTGCTCCGTTTCCCTTTGTCCGTGGAACTATTGTTAGGTATTGCATTATGGAAGGGGAGCTGCCTATTGCCTTCTATGAAAATTTTAAATCAGTCAGGTTGTTAAACTTAGTCGGTTTCCCTACCTTATTTTTCAAGTCAACACTTTAGGTTTCAAACTGCGAACCGGCAAAAAAACTGTGTCTGCGTCTTTAATAACGACATTTGCCATTTCTGCCAACAACTCTCCTTCTTTCGATTGGGCAAAGGCCAGATATTACAAGCGCTGCTTCCTCTGATGTAATTCGGAACGGGCTACATATTCTTATACGGCAAAGCCGGTACAAGGATCCCATTTCGCGTGCGTATGAGGTTTTATCCAACGCGTAAGACTAGATAGATGCAACATACAGAAGAATACTTCTTACCACACTTACGTACAGCAGCCTACTCTGTTGTCTTGGCCCTCTCGAGCTCACCATGAGCCGAGATAGCGCCGCTGCTACATATGTGGCTTAAATGGTAGCCTAGCATCAAACATAATGCCCTGATATTTCAGAGCAGCTTTTGAGACTGTTCCATTCTGGTATTATTTGAACAGACAAAGAGAAACCGGCAAAAAGTCTTTTAAATCAGTTAAACTTGAGCGTTAAGTTTATAGAATGTGCCGTCCGATCTCAATACGGCTACAGTAATACTGATGTCCGCCTCCCTCAGCAAACAATGGAAAAGCTTTTCTTCAAAACCATCTGCCATTCGAATACCCTCCATTTGTGTATTAACATCAAGAGGCAAAGATTTCGCCAGTTCACTCAAAAGCTTGTTCACCTTTGCTTCATCAAAAGTTTATTTTTATTATCTTACGCAGCAAATACATAATTGTGAAGAAGAATATTATAATTGCCTTCATACAAACCGCAGGTACTCATCCCCTTACGAAATTTTTAATAATGCAATTTTATTGGCAATGCGCGAAATTCAATCTTTAAATGGAACTAAAAGCAAAACACCAAAAGGATACGAGAAATATTCCTTCGCTTTCACCTTCAGCAAGGACAATACGACATATTTATGTAAGTACCAATATTGAAAAGATACAGGGCGCAGCATCAGAATATTCTTGCAGACTGGCAACAGCCAAGAGAGCAAATCCTTCACGTACACATGTGGCGCGCTTATTTATGTGTACGTGCAGGCATGCAAGTCTCTCATGTGTAGAAATTATTCGTAAATGTGTAGCTTACTCACGTGCTCGTGTGTATTTATTTTGACTGCAAACTCGACCCATGACTTTCGGCTTTATTTGCTATGACTCCCCAACTGATGACGTCGTAACTAAACGACTCATTGCGAAGTAAGTAGGCGGCACAATGGGGCGTCATATTTTTGCGGAAAATCTTTTACTTCTATAGATTTAAGTAGAGTCACCGTGAAAACAAGTAATTTTTAATTAATTTTCTTCTACTGAAATAATTTCACTTTAAATAAAAAATGTACTCGAAACCAATTTATTTATTAATTATTTGTGTTGGAATTTTTTTCGCGTTAACTTGTTGCAAAATAACGAATATATAAATCTCGGGACTCTTATCGGGATCTTGGGACTTTGTTAACGAGATCCCGAAAATTCCGGGATCGTAAAAACCGAAAAATGTATAACCCCCAAAAAGAACATAGGACCTAGATCAGACGTCTAAAGAATCTTAATATAATAGTACACATAGGGTATATTCAGAAACGCATTATAATGCGCAGTAACTGCAGTGTTGGCGGCACTGCCAATGTGACAATTCAAGCAATTGATTAATAGATTTGCTGACGTTTTGCAAATAAATTTGCTGCATTATTACTAAGTTTAGTAGCCGACGATGCATGTGAGTCAAAAACTCATAATTTTTTTTAAATTGAAGAAAAAATCCGCGTAAAGCTTAAAAGGGCATATTTTGTAAGAAGTTTATTATTAAAACGAAAAATACCGAAAAACAAATCTATTTTTGAAACAATAAAATTATTTCTCATGTCCGAATGAATTGGTCCACTTTCTGAGGTAAGTTTTCGATATCCAGTTGAATCAGTTTTTAATAAAATCCTTTTAAGAAGTGTTTAAAAGCCGCCCTAACTCCATTTTGTTTAACTGCAAGGAACGGTCGTTGTGGGAAATCATTAGAAATATGTTTATACATTACATTATGGAAATTCCGGCAGCTTTCGGATCGTTTTAATATTACTAAGGGAGCTGCCCATTATCTTTTCAACAAAACAATTAAAGCAATATATAAATTGAAAATCGAAATAAAATGGCCATCTCTTGAAGAGCAACAAACAAATATGACTGAGTTCGAAAACAGCAGAGAAACCCCGATTCCCTTTGTAATTGGTTGCTTAGATGGAACACACTTTAATGTATCTTTCAGCTACTATGACCGGGAAGGGAAATAGCCCGTTCAAATGCAGGTAAATACTCCGAATTTATTACTCTCGAAGTTTCTAAATCAATACCTCATAGGCCATAAGTGATAGCCGATTCCGTTTTTTGGATGTGTTTATTGGCTATCCAGGAAACTGCCACGATGCTAATGTCTGGAGACGGAGCCCAATATTTAATGGCATAACATCCGGCAAACAACAGCTAACACCAAGTGCAATAATATTGGGTGACTCCGCATACCCTCTTTCAAAATCCCTGATGGTTCCTGATGTGATACTAACTTGTGCTATTTTATACAATTTCATTTTAACGAAAGGTGGCTGAATGGGTTGGTGCGTGACTACCATTCGGAATTCACAGAGAGAACGTAGAACATTTTTCTAATAGCTGTTGCCCCTCAACAGGCAATGGCAAACCTCCGAAACTGTAGGTCCCTCCATTTGTGGAACAACATCAAGACGCACACCACAAATAGGAGGAGGAGCTCGGCCAAACACCCAAAAAAACAGAGGGTGTACGTGCCAAATATATATGTATATATATAATCCTTCAGAAAGTACCGAAGAAATGGCAATAGGGCAACCAGGCAACATAAAAGCCTCCGGTGAGTTGGAGACACATCAAAATTCCTCAACATGGTCCTCCGAGGAAGATATAAATGGAATCGACAGAAGAAGTTATCTAACAACTCTTTCCTCATAAAGTACCTTTTTTTGTAATGAACACAGTATTGAAGTTTTTTAATGTACTTTTAATTTTATTTAATTGAATAAAACAAAATAAACTTCATATATTTATAACGATACATTAATCCAATTTAAAAAAGGTACTTTTCACAGTTTCGTTCGATATAAAAAAATTAAAAATATGGTGCAACCAATCTAGTTCAGATAGAACTAAACGAGATACAGACGTGGCTGGACCGATGGAAATTAAAAGTTAACACAAACAAATCTGTGCATGTTTTGTTTTCATTGAGACGGAAAGGATGCCCTTCACTCTATCTAAATGGTAATATAATTCCCAAACAAGATACGGTCAAATACCTTGGCATACATTTGGACAAACGGCTAACCTGGAAATGCCATATTCAAGCAAAAAAAACCCAGTTAAAGATAAAAACAAACAAACTTTACTGGCTACTAGGACCAAAATCAACACTTAATCTAAATAACAAAATATTAATATATAAGGCTATACTAAAGCCAGTATGGACCTACGCAGTACAACTGTGGGGAACTGCTTGCAATTCTAACATAGAAATTCTGCAAAGATATCAGTCAAAAACTTTGAGGCTTATCACAAGTGCACCCTGGTTCGTCACAAATAAAGCCATACATACTGATCTAAAAATTCCCTTTATAAAAGATGAAATTAAAAAAATTACCACAAAATATTTACAGAGATTAAGTTATCACGATAACCCGCTAGCAATTGCATTACTTGATGAAACTAATGAAATTAATAGACTTAAAAGACATCATGTATTAGACATTCCATTCAGAACCTAATAGATAAATCTAATATTAAAATGTATTAAAATCTAACACATAAGTCTGAATATAAATGTACATTAATCGTAGTATACATATATATCATTATTGACCTCAATGGAGCTCAATAATATAAGTCAAATTGTTAATAGTTAGATAATTTGCTTATTATTTTAAAAATAGATTGCAAATAAACGACAAAAAAAAAAAAAAAAAAAATATATATATTTATAACGATACATTAATCCAATTTAAAAAAGGTACTTTTCACAGTTTCGTTCGATATAAAAAAATTAAAAATATGGTAAAAAAATTACTTGTTAATAGATTTGAAAACTTTGAAACCTTATTCCAGAGGACGCTCTTCTTCCTCCTACCCGAAGAGAACTCGGCTTTCCATGTCCAGTCTTACTCTGAGCTCTGAGCTTACTCAATAGGCTATAAAACTTCATCTTCTTATTGATTGGCGTGATAACAGCTTACGCAATTTTGACCGAGTTTTACAAAGCACGCCAGTCATTCCTTTCTCGAGTTAATCGGCGCCAAGTGAAGCCAAGTCCATCTCCACCTAATATTTCCAACGCAAAGGATGCCTTCCGCTTCCTCTGCTACCACCAGCTGGTACTGCATCGAGCCGAAGCGTTTGTATCCAGCAGGAGAAATGACCCAGCCAACGGACCCGCTGGATCTTTATTCACTGCGCTATGTTTATGTCGTTGCAAAGCGTCGTCATTGTTCCATTGCCTACGATACTCGCCGCTTTCTCTCAAACACTCCAAGTGACGACCCATCGGATATTGTCATCGTCCAAGCTTCTACGCCATACGTTAAGACGGTCAAGATGAGAGCCTTATAGAGTGTTAGTTTTGTTCGTAGAGAGAGGGCTTTACTACTCAAATACCTACTTAGTCCAAAGTAGCACTTGTTGGCAAGAGATAAAAATGGCTATAAAACTGCATACTCAAAAAATTCTAAAAGTTCAGATTAAAAAGTTTAAAATTTTGGTGGAACTTTGAAAAAAAACTAAAAAGTTTGTACAAAGTTTGAAATTTGCATTGTAAGGTTATTATTGTAGTAAAGGGTGGTTAAATTTAAAGGGCCGATATTGAATATGAACCACACCTAAACGTCAACGACACCGTTGGACTTCTTTCTTTGGGGTTATTTAAAAGAAAAGGTGTACGTCGATAAGCCAGTAACAATTCAAGTGCTAAAGGATGAGATAATTCGGCACATTGACGGCAAAGAACCTCAATTATGCCTCAGCGTTATCGAAAATTTGGACCATCGGATGGAGGTGTGCCGCCGAGGCCGATATTTTGTTCCATACGTAATTGAGCTATACCAATATTATCATAATAAAGAGAAATGATAATAATTTTTAAAAAAAATTGTATTTTGTTCAAAATCAACATCGGCCCTCAAAACTTAACCACCCTTTATAAACTATATATTTATTTAATATTAAAAGCAGTGATTTACTTACAATTATGCAACGGGGTGTATATAGAAGAAAGTACACGACTTTGACTTAAAAGTGGTTAGGGCAAGTATAAGACGCCCTCCAACGTCTGGGTTTCATGGCTCCATTTTATGAAAAAAATGTCATAACTTCTGCTTTAGTTTCTTACTTTCATATAGACATACAGATTTATATTTTATCGTGCATATATTAGTTTTTTGCATTTTTCGTTGCCTTGTGTCCTTTGTCTTTCACATTAAACGTGTTATATAAATTCACACATACATGCATGCATGTAAATGTAAGTATGCGCTTTAATCAATATTTGGTAGTTTTTGAGCAACCCTCAACCCACTGTGCATTTAACAGATGAATGTCATTACCGACGTTGTTGTTTCAGCTGATACCTTCTAGTCAACTTGGACTGCTTACCAACACATACCTGCTGCTCAGTATTTCTGTGACGAAGCATCCCGATTCGAACAGCGAGAAAAACTAAAAACAATTTCTACACACTTACACCCACATAAATGCATATGTACGTGTGTACGTAAAGCGAAATTTTCCGAGATAGCGCCCTCAACCTACAGCGCTGCTCCAGCAAGAACTGCAGCGCCGAAATCGAGAAGAAAGCATTCACGTAGTCATATACACACGCCAAGCAGTTTCGTGACGTTTGCAGAGCTGTTGGATTACTTGCGGTGAGTGTGTGTGCTTCTCTGCTTAACGAACTGACTGACTATTTGGCTTGCGGTTCGCTGACTTGCTGGCTCGGTGCGGCCTCCTCGAGCGCGGTCACACAACAACAGCCAGCACAGTCGTCTTTGCGAGTTCAAATGCGTTATACACCGTCAGTGCGATACAACACTTCTACTCTGTAACACATCCAACAGGCTGCACGGACGAATTTCAAGTGTTTTATTTTCGCAGAATCAGAATCCTGCCTCCGTTTTATTTAATATAAAACACATACTTACATATATATTAAAACGCGTTGTTTTCGGCGCAAGAACTCATTGTGTGTCGGTTTTTTTTTGTCTTTTTGAATTTTTCGAAAACAAAAGTGCAATAAGGAAATACGCTTTTGTTTTTTATTGTTTCGAAATTCCGCAAAAGCGTATTGAAGACAAAGAAGTCCGCGCCAATTTATTCGTGATTTTATATAAACGTTAGCTGTGCAATTTTTGTTGTATTTCGTTTTTATTTTTCATTTTCGCGCAAATCACGTTTATTGTTTAAGTCTTCCAAAACGTCCTTTAGCGAAGCAAATCAGAACGTGTTGAAAATTAAAAGACTTAAGAGAAGCAGAGAACAACAAATAATAAACGAATAAAAAGGCAGAAGCGAAGGTCAGACAATAAACGTACGAAAAAAGTGAAGGGTAAGTACCAACAATTACTGAACAGTTGTGCCAGCCCTAATTGTCGCCTCACTCTTTATATATGTATGCATATGTGTCCTTCTGTGCGCCTGCCATAGTGCCCAAGGGCGGCCCACGAAATAACGCGCCAACTTTTCGCTGCCAAAACTTACTTACCTATCACGTCTCCGAGATACTAAGTATTTTTTCCATTCTTATGAAATCTGTGTGAGTTGAAAACAGCAATTGTGAGAAGAGGTCATTGTTGTGGTAACGAACATTGCGACAAAAGAGGCTATGCAATTAGGTAATTGCGCCCATAAAAGAGGTGATGTTATCAAAAATGTTCAGGTAAATTTAAATTATTTAGTGGTTTCAAGGTAAAAAACAAAAGTCAGTGACAAAAATAAAAGTTATTTATTTTTTGTAAGAGCAAAGCTAGTTTGAGGATTTTACTACTTCAGCGATACTAGGCGCATTGAGTGGAGACATACACGATTTTAGTATTATATTTCATAAAGAGTTTTTATTAAGAGAGAATATTAAGCTCCATCTGCGAGTGATTGATTATTATTTTAGTAATTCAATTAAAAATAATTTAAACTCATTATTTACTTACGTATTTCATTTTAATGTAGGAATGTAAAAATTTTGCCAGTAAAAAAGGAAAAAATAGTTACGCTATTCATTTCAATTAAATTCATTTATTTATTCATTTAATAGTATTAGTAGTACTTTGTGTAAGAAAAATCACGGCCAATAGGATTTGAAAGCAAGTTAAATTCTCTTGAAGTTCTAGAAATGGCATTGGAGGCCTAATAGAAAGAAAATATCATGATTTCGAAAGCTTCACTGACGAATATTGAAATTAGTTTCCAATAGTGATTCTACACAGCACCTTCAAGTGGAGAATCAAAGTGTATTTTGTTGTGTTTCTCAAATTGAGAAAATTCTAATTGAAAACTTGATTCCAACTGTTATTTTCCAATTGGTTTTAATATGATAAATAAAAATAATATATATATTGTATGTATATTTGTTCTTTTTTTCTACTCTCTGATGCTAGTGCTGCGTTAGTTTGTAAGTTTATATAATAATTATATTGTTATGTAAACTTTTATAAAATAAAAAAATAAAAATAGTTATTCCTTGATATTGCTGTGAAATATAAGATAATCGAAGGCAGGCCTATAAGTGTTTTAATATTCAAGTGTGGTTTACGTCAATTTGACACAATTTTCGAATTGAAGTGCTTTCGATTTAATTCGTGATTTTGGTGAAAATCATACACGAGCTTTCAATATTAATGCTCCTTTTAGCCGGTAAATGACTGTACAACAAACAAAATTACACACAGACCTATTCCTTGCCAAAACTGAACGTCGCTTACCGATTAACTGGCTAAAAAAGCAAAGTTTGTCCGGGAAAATTGTCCTTTATTTTTCCCTTTGAGCGCGGGCACTTCTCCAACTTTTCTTTGGCTCACGAAGGCCAGACGAGCTAACGGGGCACTTATGTACCTTGAGGTAGCCACGTTCACGGTACATCGTTGCAAAGGTGTGGCCAACATCAGACCGTTAACGATTGTCAGTGATTTTGAAGGAATCAGCTGGTTCGTTGATGCAACTGCGGTCATGATAGCTGTTTGTTTACGAATAAACTGATACAATGTTTGAGATATACGAAAAAATCAACGCAGCCTCCACTCGTGTTACTTCATTAATGACTGAAGAGTAGGTAGCTGTCCTACAAATTATTATTTTATGCAATGCATGCTTATAAGGTTCTCTGAATTCTATGCAGAATTTTATGTTTTTTTCCACTAGTTTCGTCAACATTCTTCACTCTTTGTCAATTCATTTGTGCAAAAACCAAAGTGACAAATTATGAAGATATGTTATGATTTCATCCCACGCCCTTTTTGGTCACTGTACGAATTCTTCCTTTCCCATTTTCATAAAAAAATACACGATATGTTCTTTACACGAATATAACTCAAACTCAGACGTGTCAGATGTAAAACATTGTAGTTTAGTAAAATAATAGATTTTATATATTATTTGCGATCATTTACTTACGTCTTAAAATTTATTTAAAAGTTCAGTCAATATTTAGAATCAGATTATATGGTAAGTTGTGTGAGTCTGCTAAATTATTAAAGGCTTTTGAAGAACTGCCCTCGGTAATGGAAAGAACATGTGTCATTGATTAAATTTAGTTTACTTATTGATGTTGAAAGGGCCAGAGATGTGGTTTCGACCACCCGTATACGATCTGTTTTTTAAGTTTCACGCAATTTTATTTAACTAGAAGAAACAGAAAAATTCCTTAAAACTGATTTAGATGCATTTCTGTTGCCCAAGTTATTCTTTCCAATCGTATCTTCTTAAAAATATGGAAATTTTTTGTGTAAAACCTCAGAATTCTGCTAAATTCTCTCAGATTCTATAAGTAATAATACTTGTGACCTGAATTTTAAACGGCAATACTACTATTCATAAGTCTTCCTATGTTCCAAAACTGATAATGGGACAATGTGGTAATTTACAACTTTCCCTATTTGTCTCTTCGTCCTGCACCAGGAATTTGTCATAATACCGCTCGGGAATCCGGCTCGATTCCGAAGCACAAATAAGACATATAAAATGTATAAGCCAAGGCACCCTTTGATTTGCTCACAAATTCAGGGTAAAGCTCTTCACTGTGAGTTTAAGCTTTAGTGGTGTACAAAATACAAATGCGATATTGGGCCCCTTCGATTCGCCACTTCTCTGCTCGTTATCTCTGGGCTCTGCTCACTTGACTAAAAAATTGCATTAAAGCAATAACAAAGTTATCGAGCAAGATTCGCTGCTCGCAAAGATAGTTATACCTCATAAAACTGGTGTAACTCACTATTTTCAATGCTGCTAACTCTCTTTTCTGATATTTGGCAAGTTTCATAAGAACTTTGCGAATTCTCTTTTGGTGTTGCCTGTCGTGCTCACACCAGCAGCTCCGTTGCTTGCAATTGCTGAGCTTCACAAATGACGAGTTGAAGCAACAAATGTTTTCCTGTACGAACGTGGTCTCACTTATACTCATTAAATGTTTTCGAACAAATATAATTTTTGGCAGCTCTTTTCCAGTGCTTCCAATATATATGCAATATTTGTTTATTTATACCAGTTGCTTAATCTCTTGGCCACTCGCTAATACATAGCGAATCAAAGGCGCCTATTAAGTTAACTGTTATTGGTTCAAAATGCATT
This sequence comes from Anastrepha ludens, assembly GCF_028408465.1. Lineage (NCBI taxonomy): Eukaryota > Metazoa > Arthropoda > Insecta > Diptera > Tephritidae > Anastrepha > Anastrepha ludens. The sequence goes on along the minus strand of NC_071500.1, from coordinate 120,332,697 downwards.
TCTTCATCTTTAATGCAGGTGCCGTTTTTTTAAAGAAAAAAATTACAATACATATGTTATTGTTTTAAAAAAATATATATGTATATTTGCTCTTGATGCTCATTGATTGGTTTTTCCATATAATATCGCGTAAACACCTGAGGTGAGGCCTTGTGCTGATTGATTTCGCAACTCATCAATGACATTTTTTGAAGATGTTATTTTTGCGCCCTGGTAAATAAATTCCATGACTCGCTCGATACTTTTGCCATGTTCTATTCAATGGTTAAGTAATAGTAGCTGGTTTCGATTTACCACCTCTGCGCTCGCTAGAGAAAAATATTTGTATCTGAAAACTGCAAAGTGCAAAAGTTTAGCGACTTTGTCTGCCATCTTAACTGATTAGCGGCATGCTTTTTATGCTTTTATTATATTCTCATCAAATTATTTTATTTATCTACTTATTTATAAAAATTTGAAAATGATCGAATTATTTATCCATCCTAACTCTTAAGCTAACAACTTTAGGCGGGTGGTGCGATAGGCATTTTTATCTAGATTGAATAATTTTTTCACGCTCAATTTTATTGTTGGAGTGAGTTTTAATAGTCCTTTAAGCAACAAAAGGTAAATTTTTTTTGACAATTCGTATGTCAACATTCCTTTGAGAGACTCTCATGTATTTTTGAAAACCGCTAAAATGTTCCCAGTACTTACATTTTTTTTCAAGTAAGAAAAGTTAAGAATTTCTTCTTCTTTTTAATTTTTATTTATATTAATTAAGTGCTTGATGGTTTCTACGATTTTATATTAAACAAAGATTATTACAACTAATTCTCTGTTTGCACGAATTTGTTTTACGCGAATTTGATTTAACACGAGTTAAAAAGAAAAAATATATATATTTATTCAAACGAAAAAACACGATTTTGCATGCATGAATTAATTTTTCTTGAATTTAATAGAACAAACAGAGTGAAATTTTTTGTCGCATATACGAAGCGTTTAAATTAGCCTCAGAAAAAGTTTCTGAGACTCCGGAAAAGTTTCTGAAACTCGGTAGATTTTACTCTTGCCATTTAATAATTTATTTCTTATAATATATTTGATACATTAAAATATGTAAGCACGAAATAAATTCTTAAGTGAACTCTACACATTTTTTAACATTGCTTCACCCAATTCTCTTTTTACACGAATGTTTTGGGAACGTATCTATCGTCTAAATAGGGAATTAGGTGTACCTATGTCGTGAAATATTGTTTTTTAGATTATATGTAATTACATCTAGAATTATCCCAACATAGGATTTTCTTTCGGAATTAATTGTCCATCTTAACCACGGAACCTGTGAGTGAAATTTTTAGGTTGCCCTGCGTGATATTGTTGCACATAGTGTTAATGGCATTTGTATATTTATATGTACATATATGCATATGGCGGCCGCCGTAGTCGAATAGGTTGGTGCGTGATTACCATTCGAAATTCACAGAGAGAACGTTGGTTCGAATCTCGGTGAAACACCAAAATTAAGAAAAACATTTTTCTAATAGCTGTCGCCCCTCGGCAGGCAATGGCAAACCTCCGAGTGTATTTCTGCCATGAAAAAGCTCCTCAGAAAAAAAATATCTGCCGTTTGGAGTTGGCTTGAAACTGTAGGTCCCTCCATTTGTGGAATAACATCAAGACGCGCACCACAAATAGGAGGAGGAGCTCGGCCAAGCACCCAAAAAAAAATCAATTAATAGTCTAAAAAATACAGTATTTCTTACAGACTATGAAAACAGATTAATGCTAAATTAATTAATCAAAGTTAAATTAAATTTATAATTAACTAGCTTCAATTGTAATGAGTAAAAGAAAAAGATAAAATTTCTTATAACTTACAGAGCAGGATTATTCATTTTAGTAAGTCAAGAAATACAAAGTTTCTTACAGACTACATAGAACCAAGAGTATTTATATAGAAGTAATTAACAATATTAAAGCTTAGGAAAATAAATTAACAAAATATACTAGGTAATTATCTAGAATTGTTAAAAATGAAGAAATTTTTTAATTGGGTATTAAATACATGTTTCTCCCAGGAAAAGTCTAGATCCGAAAGGGAGGCGAGATAGTTAATGTCAGACAGCGTTCTAACAAGAGGCGCTTTGGCACTATATAATGTCCTCCTAACGCCAACATGAAAAATTTTGACACGGCGAAAGTTCCTGCAGGGAACATTAAAATGTATTCTTTCTAGAAGAAACGGGCAGTCAATTAGTCCATTAACGAGATCGAAAATAAAAGAAACTGCCTGAAACGTACCTCTGTCACTTAATGGAGAGAGACTAATCAAACGCCAGCATGAGACGTATGATGTTTTGGGGTCTGAGAAATTGAGTGAATTATATATACATATATATATGCATATATATGTTATATTAAACTGTTTTTGTTTCTGTGAAAAAATTACCTTTTGCTTTACGAAGTCCATTAAACTTAAGCGCGATGAGTGTGCAAAAAAATTAACTGTTTCAGTAGGTAGTCGACTGTCATAGCGCACTGCCATAACTCAGCCGAGCTAATGGATTGATGTCCATATGTAGATGTATTCGCTTGCTTTGTGCTTAACAGCAAACACTTATAAAACTTTATATTCTTCAAATCCTTTGTCAGCCGCCCAACTTTGTTGCTCTAAGTCCTTCACACTGACATCTTCCAGCTTATACTCGTATTTTCGCCGCGCGCATTATCATCTCTATGCTTGGTCTTATTCTTCGAAACTAATTGAGAATTCTAAAAACGCATTACATGAGAAAGAATTTACCTCCTATGTACATATGCATGTACGTATGTATGTATATAAAAAAACACTTACGTATTAACTGATTACTCATGCAAGTAAGCTACTTTGAGTGGTCCACCTTCGAAAGGCACGAAATGTACACCTACCGGCTTTACGGGGATTTTTATCAAATGCAATAATTATCTGCATTGCCTTTAGCGCCACCATACCCGCTTCTACACGTGAAAAACAACGAAATTGGAAACAAATATCAATCAGTGCTAATAGAAGGAAGTTAACGTCAAAGCGTTTATATAAGAATCACATTTCACTGCCAGAATTCGAAAGCTCTCAGGCCGAGATGGGAAATGCCTATTGCAGCAAAATTACAATAGACAACAAAAATGTGAATGGGTCACGTGGCAGCGTCAACGGAGAAAGAGGCGCGTTGGCATATCAAACAGCAGCAGCGGCAGCGTCGACCACTCACACTGGGTTTCATAATTGCAATACTTTATTTTCCGACGTGTGCCGGTTATTTGTTGTTATTGTTCTAAGTACATACATACATATAAGTTTTGTTAGTTTATGCAGGGTGAGTGATAAAGGGTATGGGCGATGTTTGGGGGAAAGGAGGAAATAATTTAAAATGCAAAAGTGCACGCGTGTAATGTTTGCAAATAGTTTAACACTTGGAATATAGCGGGTGTATCTTTTAGCTGCATGAGAACTATCGATATTGACAACTGTAATTTGACAGCCGAGAATGGCAAATGTGCTGACATTTCTGTTCTGTTCGGTTAGACAAATCATCATGAATCGTTTAACACAAGAACTACGCTTCCTAATCGTGGAAATTTACTTATAAAATAATAATAAAAAAAAAATATATAAATATGTTCGTGAAGTTCATAGAGCCAAGTGTTGAAGAAGGCGATGTTGATTCGTAGTCCTTCTCAACTTTTAAGCCTTCGTTCTTCGACTACGTTGAAAATGTTGCGTAGGGGGTCTTGGTTTGCACCCTTATAAAAAACAGCTCGTGCAAGAATTGAAGCAAAGTGACCATTGTTTGCGTCGCATTTTTGCCGATTGAGCTCATTTAGATTTATTATTCAGATTTATTTGAAAAAGCAATAAAACATTAGATTGATCGAATGGACCATGTAACTCGCAGCCGCGGCGGAAATCATATTCAAAATGCCATGAAATTATTTACCAGATTACAATAAAATAAAATGCAATCCAACAATATTTATGTTTTGTATTGTCATTCTAAGATCTCAAGCTCTCAAAAAAACACCCGATTATGTATTAAGATATTATACATATATGTGTATACATAAAAGTTTCAAATTTGTATCTACCCCAGCTAGAGGTGCCAATATTTGCGGAAAATGTTGGTCCTGGAATTTCGGGATCGCGAGACTCGTCTTGGAACAGAGCTTTTTTAATATAAATAAAAATTTAATATGTGAAAATAATATATTTTCTGATATGTGTATAGTTTATCAAATACACACCCTTTTTGAGTGTTTGGCTGAGCTCCTGCTCCAATTTGTGGTGTGCGTCTTGATGTTGTTTCACTAATGGAGGGACTTACAGTTTTAAGCCGACTCCGAACGGCAGATATTTTTCTATGAAGAGCTTTTTCATTGCAGAAATATACTTCAAGGTTTGCCATTACCTGCATAAGAGCGACCGCTGTTAGAAAAAAATATATTCTATCATTTAATGTTTCATGCACGGAGATTCGAACCTAGGCACTTCCGAATGGTTTCTTAGTTACAAATATTTTTTTTTAAATGTGGTACCTTGTTGAGAGTACGTTCAGATTAGCAGTAAAATTGACAATCAGCTATAAAGACTTTTTCTCCATAGAAATTGGTTTGGTGGAATATTTTAGAGTTTTTGGATTGTTTAATTATTATTTGCGATATGAAGAAAAGATAAGGAGAAGGAATAGTTAATTTAATTGTGAAATTTGCTACTAGTAATATACAGTTGGAGGAAATCCATGAACGTCGTCTATTGAGGTTGCAAAATATTGTGGCAGCAATACGCATGCGAAAGTCGGTATTACGTTTTATAATAAGCAATAACAGGCCGAAGCGCTTAAGGACACACGCTTACTTCTGTAATATAAATGCATAAATAATAATACCTAACAAACATTTTATTCGAATTATGTATAATATAATAATTGTACGAAAAAAAGAATGTCAATAATTTAGGATTATTTTATAATCTCGGATTTCGGGAGAGACATTTTGTATGGGTAATCTCGCTTTTTAATTACGGACTGGGAGTTAAGCTCGAAAAAGTAGATAATTTAGTTATACATATATGAACCTATTACAACAAAATGTTTTCTAGACTAATTTTGAGTCTCTCAACATCAAAATGAGCTTCATTTATTTTTGTGTCAGTCGGAATAGTAATATACTTTTTTAATTGCAGACGTTTAAATGAAAAATACGGCATTTTGAACCTTTTTCGGAAATTGTTCATTTTTATTTATTCATTTTAGTTGATAAACTTTGAAAGAAAAAATTGAAAATTTTAAAACGAAATCCAATTTTGTTACGAATATGTAAAAGCTAAGCGAATTGTGAATTTAAACGCCTATGATTCATTGGCCGCAAACAATTTATATTCGACTAAAAATAAGCCGAATCGTTAACGCTTTTGAGCTGATTGTAAAATTATGGCGTATGAACACTTACTGCTGTATTCTGTAAGTGTATTTAACTCAAAGCTTACGCTCAGCGGACGCTATTAAATGCTTTTTTAGCTTGGCTTGTAAAAATTAGTAAAAAAAGAGTTGATTTATTTGTAAATATTACTGATGTAGTTTTTCAATTCAAATCAATTTGCTCCATAAATAAATTAAAACAAGTTTCTTGGAAATTCAAAAGCTTTTATTGTGATGAAATTTTTATTAGAACACTTTTTTTCTTTTAATTCGATATTTAAGATTTTCGGAATCCCGTAACTAATATAGGCTAATCGTCTCGATTTACGGGACATGAAAAACACCGGGATCCCGGAGCTAGCATTCCTAACGCAGGCGAAGGTGTAAATAATAGGCGTATTTCTATTCGTACAAAAAATAGTAAACAAAGTGTAAAATCTTTCGTGTATGTCTGTTTAATGTTTGTTGATTTCTAGCTTATCGTATATTTATTTTACTAATATTTATTTATTTACGTATAGAAATTATTTTAGCATTAACAGCTGTAAGTTGAAAGAAAACTAATAAAGTGATAAGCGTTTTACCAGAAAGAAAATAACACTGACAGCGTAACGAAAATCTACACGGCTGCATATGTGGATGGATGTATACCCTGCGGGGAAATGCAATGCATGCAAATGTATTTCTAATGACTTGAGGTTTATATGATTTCCGTATGAGCAACTGGTTGCGTGAATTTTACGTGTTGATCCGCTGCGTCCTACTCTCATTAGTTCAACATTAATACCAATTTCTACTGAATAAGTCACATAGTAAGCAATAAATCACTTATTACCTAATAGATAATGGTGATTTCATTGTCCGGTTAGAGAAACAGTTTTCAGTTTATTTTTATTATTTTGTTTTGGATTTAATTTTGATATCATATGATGTTAAATTTCGACTCTTGAATCAGCTCTGTATGGTTGGTTTAACATATATTCTTAATAACGCCCCACGAAAACTGGTCAAATCCATCTTCTAGGCGGTCAATTGCCATTAAAGCTTCGGCTGATTATTCGATTTGTAGATCTTTCATACTGTCCGCAACAAGTGTCGGGTTATCAGCATACCTGATGTTGTTAATAATCACAACATTTACTTTCATTCCTTCTTGTGCATTATGAAGTGCTTCCTGAAAAATTGCTTCAGAGTAAATATTAAACAAAAGGGGTGACAAAATATGCACCCCTGCCTAAGGCCTTTCAATTTTTCAATTTCGTTTGTATTTTCATTATTTATTCTAGCCTCTGCGATATAGTTTTTTTATACAGCGCAACTTCTTTTCCTGTAATACCTTAAATAGCTTGTCATGTTGCACTGTATCAAAGGCTTTCTCGTAATCTATAAAGCAAATGAAAGTGTGGTTTTGCACATCTTTGCAATTTTCTTTGAGAACACATAGGAGAGCTTCGTGTGTTCCCAATCCATTCCTAAAGCCGAATTGGGAATGTCCGATGGCTTCACATATCGAACTATGCAAAATGTAAAAAAAAAAACGTCTAAAGAGTGACTCATTAAGCTGATCAAGCGATACTCATAGCATTTTTAGTCTAAGGTTGTTTTGGCAAAGAGATAAAAACAGATTTTAACCAATCTTAGGGGAACTGCCCAGTATCATATTTGAATGAATAATGAACTATAAATTTAATCCGCTATTGCATTTTCGTGTATTTAAGTAAACGTATAGTACGGTCTTTGGCTAAACTCTAAAGACATATAAACATATAGCGAGTGCTTCGCAATCGGCGAAATGGTATTAGGGAGGAATAAATTTAGCTCAGGTTTTTCTCTACAGGGTGCATACTAAATGCTTGTGCAAATTTGTGCACATACTATATTACAAGGTGTGTATATGTATGTATGTGTATTGTTTTACAAAGTTACCGGCCAGTCACAATATTTTGAGCTCATTCAATGTCAATGCTTTTTTACAACTTGACGCTTTATTTAAACAAGTCTGCAAGTTTTTTGTGCGCATTAAATGACTTTTATTGCAACAACAATCGTTGCTTAAATCTCCGGCCTTATTTCTCTTCTTTATTAACAGCGTACTTTCCACATGTTTATCAATTGCTTTTCGACGCCTGCTGTCACTGCACTTGAGATATTTTTTACTTGAAGTATGTATTAATTCACTATACTTTGGTATTTACAACAAACACATGAGGATGTACAAAAATGTGCTCACAAGGTCCGTTTTTATTCCTTCCAGACAGTAGCTGAAAATTCGTTTACAGAAAAATATACATACATATAATAAATGTATTTATGGATTAATTAACGTTTCGACCAAAACCGTGATCATATATACATACATACATACTTATATATTGTATATATTTATTGAACGTATGTGCACACCTATTTATGTATGTAGATGTAACTCTCAAGCAGCATTGGCAGCATCTTCAACCATATGTGTGCCATGCGCTACCAAAAACGTTTCTGTGCCCCTTTTTGCGACTGCTCTCCTTAAAAAAAATTTCGAAATTTTCACCAAGTAGAAAATTATGAAAAAAAACAAGGCGTACTTACACGTTTTGAAATGAATTCACCTGTTGCTTTACTGGCGAGAATTAAGTGCATATTGAACTACTACATAAGGAAGCGCAAATTTTTCTCGACGATGTCTTAAAACGACTTTAAGTACAGTGACCAACTTGTGCAGGTCAATAGAAAAATGTTGCGAAATTGGGTTGAATGATTGGGATACTACAGCACCAGTCGCAATTTACTGTTAAATTGGCGCCAGTCTCGTATTGCTTGCTCTTCATCCCAAGTATGACAATGTTGCTTAGTGACGTACCCATTAAACCGAAAATGGGCCTCACCGCTGAACATAATTCGGGTTCAAAAATGCGGACCTTCGGCGAGTTTTTCAAGAGCCCAACGACTGAAATTATGACGGCTTAGAAGATCGGCCGGCTTCAAAACTTGGACTAGTTGTATTTTATACGCTTTCAAATCAAGATCTTTGCGTAAAATCGCCCAAGTAGTGCCATAAGATAGGCCAAGTTGTTGAGATCGGCGAATCGATTCTTCGGCAAAAGTCTCATTTAGAGCCGCAATATTCTCTTTACTTGGCGCTGTACGTAGTCTAATTGGTCGAATATCATCCAATATTGTAAAGTTGTTCTCAATTTTTCTGTTAGTTTGCCGAATAGTGTGTTCAGTAGGACGGTTATGTACACCATAAGTTGACCTGAGCGGGTGATGAACACTTTTCACCGAGCGTGGATATTTGCACTAGAATTGAACAATTTGTAAATGTTGTGGAGGCGTAAGTCTTTCCATGATGAAATGTCAACGAATACTGAAAAAATTATCTATTTAGTTTGACAGTAGTCACGCGTGGTCAGTCAAAAAACCCTTTTGGAAAAAGTACCTCTCTTTACTATGAGTCTTATTTTACTCGTTTTTCTATGTCGGCTGAAGCTGCATTTATACACATTTATTTATTTCTAAAGAACATGTAATAGCTACTATAATTGTTGGACAGTTAATTATACATAATAATTTATCACAAGTACAATACAAATACCTGAAGTTTGTACAAACTGACATTTCCAATTTATTTTCACACCCAAGTAGTAATTTTTCACTAGAAATCTCATGCGAGTACTTCGTAAGTTGGTATCATAATCAGTAAGCAGTGTATTTCCCCGCTTAAAATACCCACTGTGCTGTTTAAATTTTTCAAGAAATTTCATCAGGATTGTTTCAAACCGGCTCTAACTGTTTCTTGATTTTCATAGAGTATGAATAAAATATTAATTATTGGCATTGATAATTACTGTGATAGCCACAACTGCTAAGCTCAATACGCATTTGACATTAATATTTTTATGTAAATACAATATATGTATGTATGTGTGCACATAGTACTACATATCAGTGTTTTTATTGAATCCGATTACAGTGAGCGCACTATATGTTCGCTTAAACATATTTATAGGCTAACAAAAACAAGTAAAAACAGTTTTCTGAATCACTAAAAGCATTCGGAGCAATCCAAATACCTTCGCCCACTCGGTTAAGTTATTATTTTTGTATATAATCGCTGTAACTTGTTGATTCCCGGCAATATAATCACAGGCTGTGCGCCATGTGTGGTAAATAGGCGTACTACATAACTAACTAAGTATACATACGAGGTGTGTTCAAAAAGTATCGCGAATTTTATGTTTTTTCAAAAATTATTTATTTATTCATTAATATCTATTTTGCCCCCTTCAAAGTAATCCCCATGAGATATTATGCACTTGTGCCAACGTTTTTTCCAGTCTTCGAAGCACTCCAAAAAATAATTTTTTTATCTTGCTCAGCTCCTCCTTAGATGCTGTCTTAATCTCGTCAATCGTAGCGTAGCGTCGTCCTTTTATATGCCTCTTCAGTTTCGAGAACAACAAAAAGTCACAGCGGGCCAGATCTAGGGAATACTGTGGCTGTGGCGTTATCGTGATGCAAGAGCCTATTTTTGTTCTTCCCCAAAACCAGGCGTTTCTGGCGGATTGCTTCTCGCAAATTACGCCTAACTTGCAGGTAATATTCCTTATTGATCGTTTTACGCCGTGGCAAGAACTCATGATGCACAATGCCCCTGTAATCGAAGAAAACGGTAAGCAAAAATGTTACATTCGACCGAACTTGGCGCGATTTTTTCAGTCTTGGTTCGTGCGGCAGCTTCCATTGAGATGATTGAGCTTTGGTTTCCACGTCAACCATAAACCCACGATTCATCACCAGTTATGACCTTCTGGAGCAATGTTTACGCGATGCTGCTTTTGGTCGAAATTGAGTAGTTCGGGTGCGAATTTTGTGGCACGAGGCAATCGATATGTGTAGGTCCTCAGCAACTTCTCTAACGGTGATTCGACGATTGGCCAATACCATTTTCTTCACTTCATCAATCAAAATCAATTTTCGTCTGTTGTTGAAGTGCTCGGGCATTCGTCGTTCACACCTTCTCGGCCTTCTGAGAACATTTTGTACCACCGATAATCGTTGCTTTGGTCCAGTCAACATTCGGAAAAAAACTGATACTGGTTCTTTAATCCATCCTTTTGAATAGGTAAAAATCGAAGAGGAGCCGAAACACGTGCAAGCAAAGCAGCTGTCAACAATTAACCGAACATTCAAAATGGCCGAACTCGTCGACATGAGTGAGAAACATGAGTACCAACATATCGCCACAAAAAAATCGAAATTTGCATATACGTAACCTGCGAAAATTCAAAATTCGCGACACTTTTTGAACACTCCTCGTACATAGATACTTTTGTTTCACGTTGATTGCAAACGCTTATAAGCGATTTTGTTTTTCCTACTCACGGGAAAAATGTACATTTTTTTACTCAACACAATTCCGGGCATTGGTTGATTAGTTAAACAAGGGCGCCTGCAAAAAATATTTTGTATCTAATAAGAACTCCGAATGAAGCAATATAGTGTGCTGGGGGCGCAAGTTATAGGCGGAGAGAGAAAGAGGTTGGTTTTTTGGAGGCAGAGAACATTAAATTAACAGCAGTTTTTGTTTGTACAGTTCTCGCTTCCTTTAAGGTCAGCTTGGTTTGGCAACTCAGCGTGAACAGACTCGCTCAGGAGTAACGTTGGCTAATTTATTTTGAAAAACAGAACGTGCAACAAATAAGCACCAACAAAACAAATTAAGAGAGAAGTATGTGTATCATTCCAGCCATCTTTTAGTTGAAGATAATTTTCATGTACTAAAAGTAGTCGTAAATATACACCGAGATTGACACAGTGCCAAAAATTTACTTCCACGTTTTATGAAAATAATTCACTGGCAGCAAACTATTTAAAAAATTTTTTTTAATCCATTGAGATCTGCTTTTTAAACATTTATTTTATTCATTTCAGAAAAAAAAAACTAAGGAATACATCCAGTGGTGCAATCATTTACTAATTTTATGCTAAATAATAATTCAGACTAATTTATTATCATATGAGCTCCTTTGTAGACCTCCTCTTGAGTCTGGTGAAGTTTAAGGGATTTGCCATTATTTCTGTTATAAAAGGGTTTGGAGATAGCGACTGGTGTTGTATCTTGTGTGATGTGGCATATTTTCTTATTTCTTCAATTACTGTGGGTACTTTGAGATCACGATGAATTTGTGCATTTGTGAAATAATAAGGAGCGTTTGAGAACATTCTGAGGGTTTTCGACTGGAATCTTTTAAGTATTTCGATGTTGGAATTAGCTGCAGTGCCCCAAAGTTGAATGCAAGTAAATATCGATTACAGATAGCTGAGTAAAGTGAGAGCTTACTTTCGAAAGAAACATGAGAATTTCGACAAACATGAGAGTTTTTAACAAATTTAGGGTTCTCAGTTTTATTTCTAGAGCCTTCACTTGGTGAAAATATGGGGTTTCCATGTAAGTTTGCTATCAAATCTTCTATTTTTTCTCAGGTGGACTTAAAAAATGTATTTCTAAAATAAGTAAGACTTGCGGGAGTGAAAATTTGTGTGAAGAAAAACTCGAGTGTACATGAAAATGTCTCTACAAGGCAGCAAAGTTCGTGCTAAATTAAGAAATGAATTGTGGGTTGATTAACCAAATCATATCGTAAATTAGCCAAAACCTACAAATACTATCAAGAGACGACTATTAAAAAGTATACCACAGGTATGCGAAATATTAGCTGTGCAAAGAAAAGTTCAGTTTCTGAAAGCAGTAGTACTTGTTAGCATAGATTGAAGCGCCTCTACCCAGAATTCGTTTGCTTCAAGTTCTTTCACTTTTGTTATGGACGATAAGAGTTATTCTGCAATTGAAGGCAAAATTGATGATTGTGCTACATAGATATAACCGGCGGCTACACCCTTTTTTAGGTCTTTGGGGTGTAAGGAGCTTCTTCTCCAACGTGGGTATGCTTCTGGTTTGTTTTTCCACAAATGGAGGGACCTACAGTTTTATGCCACAGATGCCGTTTTATGAAAGAGTTTTTTCATGGCAGAAAATATGAGGAGCTTTTTCATGGCAGAAATACAGCTGCCTAGCGAGACCCCCGTAACCTTGGCACAATTACGTTTTGGATACTGCAGCTGGTTAAACTCCTACTTATCCAGAATTGACCCCGACATACTAAACATATGTCCCGCATGATGCTAACCACCTTTTCACATGCCCTTTTTCTTTCGCGTTAGTCATAAACTTGAAAGTATAAATTTACCACACCATTTTGGAATCAATTTTTAAGGCTTGTATACTACTAAAAAATTGTCTACAGCCACTGCGCACTGCTTACAGCTCATTTTTTTATGGATGTACTCAAGTGTTCAGGCTCGCTTCGAAAATTTATTCCAGAAGTTGAATAAAATAATGCCATATTTTTTACACTTCATTATTCACTTTGTAGGCTATAGAAAGTACAATTTCCCTTAGCAAATTTAAAAAAAATTTATTTTTATTTTTTTCTTAAATTCAGTAACCTTGAATGGAAGTAAATGTTTACTTATTTTTAAGTCATCTGGAACAAAGCAATACAATTAATTTTTCTTTATATGCATATTCAGACACGTATGTCTATATGTATAAACATTTTTATCAATAAATAACAAAATCCTCGTCTTGAAAACGCAATTAAAAAACGAGATTGCCAAAAAAAAATTATTTTTATAATTAATCGATTCTAGTACCGGACGGAGCAGTTGTGGTATAGATTAGCAAGTGCATTTAATTAAATAATTAAATCTGTTAGATGGCATTTTTTACGAAAATTTTTTAAGAAAAAGAAGAAATTAATATTTCGAGTCGATGTTCAGGAAGGAGGGACAGATGCATTCACCAAGAATGTTGTGGTTTTTATGATGTTGGAACAACAACAAGAATATAAACATGATGCATTATTACGTATACGGGGTAAAAATGTATGCCCGGTACAAACAAAAATTAAAGCATATAAAACCCAACACCATTCTTACTTCCTCACGGTGTCGCATGCCAGAGCCAGCATTTCATTAACAATCACCAGCATAGCTTTTGTTTGGTTCATAAATTGAAACGTTTCGATTTGGGATGGGCCGCCGCGTGTATTTCTGTCATGCAAAATCTTCTTATAAAAATCATTTGCCGTTCGGAGTCGGTTTAAAACTGCAGGCACTCCATTTAGGGATCATAATCAAGACGCACGCAACAAATAGGAGGAGGAGCTCGGCCAAGCACCTAACAGAAGTATACGCGCCAATTATTTATTTTTATTTATTTCTTGATAACTGTTTTGCTACGTTTAAAAAGGAATTAATATTAGCTCTTTGTTCGTTGCTCGTGGTTGTACTGCTGACATGAACAAACTGTCGCTTTGCAATAAATCTACTTCATCAGCTTAGGATTTACCTTTTCCGTCTGTCGATGGCTGGATTGTTAACTTTGGACCACATCTTCTATATGCTATTGTGTTCAAATTGAAATGTTTGACATATTTTCCATTGATTTCATGTCGATTCGGAAGAACCTTTTTTTTTTGTTTCGATTAATAGTCTGTTCGACAGTACGGAAAGGAGTTACCTGTATGCCGCTATGTCTGAATTTGGTATCCCCGCAAAACTAATACGGCTATGTAAGATGACGTTGCTCAACACCAGCAGCGCCGTCAGAATTGGGAAGGACCTCTCCGAGCCGTTTGATACCAAACGAGGTTTCAGACAGGGTGACTCGCTGTCGTGTGACTTCTTTAACCTGATGTTGGAGAGCATCCCGCAGAACTTAATCGCTCAGGCACAATTTTTTATAAGAGCGTACAATTGTTGGCGTATGCCGATGATATTGATATCATCGGCCTTAACAACCGCGCTGTTAGTTCTGCCTTCTCCAAACTGGATAAAGAGGCAAAGCGAATGGGTTTGGTGGTGAACGAGGACAAAACGAAGTACCTCCTGTCTTCAAACAAACAGTCGGCGCACTCGCGTATCGGCACCCACGTCACTGTAGACAGTTATAATTTCGAGGTTGTAAAAGACTTCGTTTATTTAGGAACCAGCATTAACACCGATAACAATGTCAGCCTTGAAATCCAACGTAGAATCTCTCTTGCCAACAAGTGCTACTTTGGACTAAGTAGGCAACTGAGCAGTAAAGTCCTCTCTCGACGAACAAAACTAACACTCTACAAGACTCTCATCATGCCCGTCCTAACTTATGGCGCAGAAGCTTGGACGATGACAACATCCGATGAAGCGACGCTTGGAGTGTTCGAGAGAAAGATTCTGCGTAAGGTTTTTGGACCTTTGCACGTTGGCAACGGCGAATATCGCAGGCGATGGAACGATGAGCTGTATGAGCTTTACGACGACATAGACATAGCGCAGCGAATAAAGATCCAGCGGCTTCGTTGGTTGGGTCATGTCGTCCGAATGGATTCAAACGCTCCGGCTTTGAAAGTATTCGATGCGGTACCAGCTGGTGGTAGCAGAGGAAGAGGAAGGCCTCCTCTGCGTTGGAAAGATCAGGTGGAGAAGGACTTGGCTTCACTTGGTGTGTCCAATTGGCGCCGGTTAGCACGAGAGAGAAACGACTGGCGCGCTTTGTTAAGCTCTGCCAAAATCGCGTAAGCGGTTATCGCGCCAATTAAGAAGAAGAAGATTAATAGTCTGTCCGCATATCAAATTTCATGGTATTATCTCTACTTTTTTATAATTTTCTTCTGTTTGGTGAGTAACTAAAAGTGAAAGTTGTTACCTTCAAAGAGATTGATTTATGACTAGGAATCTGTCATGAACTGCATCATAACTGGAAATGCGACTGGGATCAAAGTTATAATAAACAAAAGTGACCAATTGAATGAATATCGCGCCAATTCAAGATCATGTTGAGATTTTTCATCGATTATAAAGGTGTTAAGCACCACGAAATCCTATCCACGGGCTGATATGCGCTGTTTGTGCGAAGCGATTCGAAAGAAAGTACCAGCTTTGTGTCGAGAAAACTTTTCCAATTAAATAAATAAATTTTTGTATAACAAAAACCATAAAAATACAAGTTTCACACTTTATAAAAAAATTTCAAAAATTTCAACTAATTTTCATCAACATTTCATACTAATCATAATTTTAAAAAATTTATTTAATGGAGTGCAAGTTTTGAGTTGTTGTAAAATTCCATAGAATTTTGAAGATGTGTTTTTTTTTGTTTTGCTGATGGTGTTGAGTGTACCCACATGTTTCACTACAGATTAAAAGGCGGGAAATTTTGGTGTAAATTTATTGAATTTTTAAAAATCTTAGGCAAAGTGTGAAGCTTGGATTAAAATCGTCTTTGTTCAAGAATAAATTATATATTTTAGCAAAAAAAAAATATTGAAACTAATAACATAAAGAAATAAATAGTAAAAACTTATTAAATGCAGGCTCTATGTTCCATTCGGGTCAAAAGAAATTGATGATGATGATGATAATTTCACAATCACCGTATTCCGCTAGTTTAGCTCCGTTTGGCTTTTGGCTATTCAATGCGTCCGTTGCGGCAACGAATTTAGCTGAGCGCCACCTTCTTGGGACGCCTATGCACTTTCTTGCACGCATCTGTATGTACTTGCATGTATTTTTTTCATATTTGTTCATGTACCCAATTCAATTATCAGTAAATACTCAATAAAACATACACATTTACACGGGTAGTGCTTTTGGCATTGTTTTTGCTGCCAATAGAATTTTTTTCTTAATGCAAGGCGATATACACGCGTAATTACATGAGTGTAAATATTGTATACTTCTATGCATGTACATACATCCATACATGTTATTGTCGCCTGTGCAGATTGATAAGTGCTGCTAGGAATTCGTTGCATCAATTGTACGATTATGACATTTATGTATGCACACACACACACACGCAAGCTGCTGATAACAATGACCGCACTGATTAAATGTTTTATGTCAATGCAATGTGTAATGCAATGAGTGGGCATGTGGAAGAATGATAAAATATAGTGGGATACATATTGTAAGTACATGTGTATGTATACGTGTGTGCACAATGACTTTGCGCGTGCTTCTGCAAAGCGTTTGTATGTAAGTCACTACCGGAAATGTTTTATTGAAGTACTGAATTGTGGACTTTGTTATCGGGCTTTTAAATGTGTGAGAAGAAGATTTTTTTCATAGTCGTGACAGTATAACGCATCTGGCTTCAAAAGAGATTTGATTCTATAATAATTGATAATTGTAATACGGGTATTTAAACCAAGTTCGTTAATTTTTCAATTGTAATGTCCTTATATATGTATATGTGTAGACTTTTTTTATTTTACCAAACGATTGCTTCTTTTCTTGGTCACTAGATAAAATTATATGCATGTGAGTATGGGGTGTAAGAGTTAACAGAAAATGTTCAAGTTCTCTACCGCGATAATTTGTTAGTCAGTAATCCGGTAGTAAAAATTAAATTATCTCCTGCCAAAAACTACCGGGAACTGATCATTTAAAAAGCCTGTTGAAAGAGACTGCTAAACTTACAACAACAAGAAAAACGTCAGATAAAAAAATTAATGGGCGGCATGTGAGAACAATTTCATAATTTTTGTAAAAAAAATTTTAGATTTTGCACTTCTTAAAGTTGCTTTGCCCAAAGATCCGATTTACACTTGGAGACAAAATAATAGAATCACAATATTTTAATTGCTTCTTTTTTGGTTTTAATTTTTATTTGTTTATTAAAAAAATATAGCACATTGTACAACAAATATCATAATGAAAATGTGTATGAACCTATTAAAACTTTAACTTTTTAATCGAAATTAAAAAAAGAAAATTGTCGACGCAATTTTATAGTAGTTTAGAAGAACCCAAAATTCTCGTTGATTTTTGATCATTTTTTCATGCCGGTATTGCGTATATAAAGATGGGCGAATGCCCGTAGGTGTAAAGAAAAGCGCTTGACCTTTGAAGTGCTTAAAGATCAAAATACAAATTTTCATTACACAAAATCATTTTTTTATTAAGTAAATAAGTTATTTAAAAAAGAAATTGGATACATAAATTCTGCCAGGATCAGCAACGTCAAAAAAAGTGTACAGTAACTAAGAGTTCGATGCTTGAGCGCTAGACATAAGACTCGGCATATCACAGATTAATCTCAATATTGAAATTTTTTAGTCGAGGAAGTCTTTAAAATAGTCTTAAAAACTATTTAGCTTGGCAGGATTTGAATGGCATTAAAAATATGAAATATCAAATAACAATAATAATAGCAATATAACAATTTTAAGATCACTAATAATATCAAGTACGAGTTTCGTTCTTAGCAATGCCTTATTCTGACAGCTCGATGGTTTTTCTTTTGGCTAAGGATAAGTAGGAAATCTATAAAGTACAATAGTACCACAACGTCATAGAAGTCGGGTTTTTATAGAGGATTTCAACTATCATATTTAACACCCTTCCAGAAAATATAAAGAAAGAGTGCAATGCCAAAAAAAAAGAAATTTAAATAAAGTTAAGAGTAAGAATGAGTGTATCATAAAAATACGTATAAACTATACTTAAAATGAATAATAATAATAAATTAATGACGCCCACCGATCAAGTATGAGCGAGAAGAATATGCAAAAGAAAAAGTTAGTTGTACTGGCATAAATAAAAGGCCAACTTATTTATTTGCTTTATTAATCAAACCCACAACTATAAGCTATTTTACAGTGAATGAGTTTAATTCTAAAAGTTTAAAAGTAACACTAAAAATAGAGGTGTTTTAGAAAAATGTTTTTCTTAATTTTGGTGTTTCACCGAGATTCGAACCTACGTTCTCTCTGTGAATGGTAGTCACGCACCAACCTATTCGGCTACGGCGTTCCAAATACGAACAGTAAAAACGTAGAACTAACGTTCAGACACAAAACAACTGTTATGTGATCGGGACGATGTAATGAATTGAATTCGTTCGGCCAGGTAATTGGGCTCACTAGAGTTAATGATCGTGTGGAGCAGCATTGTTCAGTTTACTTCTAATAAATTATCAAATTTAATACAAAATATTTTGAATGCAATAACTGGTATGTGATTACGTCGTTTTACGCAATACATGTATCCGGCGATGATGTTGAAGAGGACAATAAATTTACTACTATCACAATTGACATATAGCCATACAATAATGTTAGTAGCAGATGGGTTTAAGGTACAAGCAGTCGTATGTTCATTGGAGTAAAGTGCTGAATATCCTATAATGAACAGAGCATACCATAGACCTTGCCTGTTGCACTGTATATGTGGCTATTCCACGATAGAGTTCCATTGAAAATGATTCTTACATTTCTGGCAGTGTCCGCAAATTTTGTGACAGTGTTGTTCAATTTCACTTCACTGTAGCCTTCGAGCTTGAAAGTTTTCTTGTAAATAACGATACACTGAGATTTATTTGCATTTAAAAGTAACCCGTTGTCACAGGCGCACTTGCTGATCTATGCCAGTGTAGAGATTGTTAATACAATTATTGACTGATACAAAAGGTCAGCTGGAATATAATTGGACACACCTGCATATACAATACATGAATGTCACAATATTTTTTTATATTCATATTTATTTTCGATAGTTAAGATTTGGGTTAGAAACCCCTCAAATAATGCTATATTGTTCCAAGGAGTAATCTTTGTTTGCCATTTGAATTTAAAAAAGCCTGAATTTCTAAAACCTGGGAGTCTACTGTAACAATTCGTATATCATTGAAAACCATCATTACCTGCACCACACTTTACTTACGGCCTGAAAAGTTCGAAAAAGTAGGCGAAAATTGGTACTCCAAGATGATGTGCTCAAAATCAGTTTTCATCATTACTTTCAGAAAATTATCTATGCTTTCAATTCCAGTTCCTACATGCATGTATGTGTACATATGTACATATGGACGTACTTAGGTACAAATATACATATATGTATGTATGTATGTAGTCTCTCCTCTTGGAAAGAGGGCTATAACTCTGTAAAATATTATATTTTTTATTATTGTTGACACAGCTTCTGTTCTACAACCCGGCGTCCTTATACTTCTACTGCGACTTATCACAAATTATGAAAGAAAACTTGTGCTTGCAAGTAATTAGAATAATACTTGTTTTAATGAAGAAAAAGTCGAAGTCACAGCAACTGTTTACGAATGTGTATAATAATTCCCCATCAGAGGCCACACAAAAAACAAAAATAATAATAACACAAATACAAAAATTTATCGGCAATTAATTTATTCCACTAATTTAAAATTCCTGTATTTTGTTAACATGGGTCAATGTACCTGCAAGTGGCATCAACAATCGCTTTCACACGTACACCACGTCTGTTGACATTCTACTCGTTTCGTGTAGTCGGTGCAGTCGCTGCAGTTGTCCGAAAAAGTTCCCGCATACCAGACATTATAGAGTTCTTTCATTAACTGCCGCGCATCCATTGCATATATGTACATATATGTGCATACATATGTACATATGTCTACATATGTACATATATTGATGTGAGTATTGATAAAAATCACACAAATAAATAAAATAAAAACATAAATACATACACATGTACGTACATATACATACATATGTATGTATGTGTATATGAATCTCTTTAAAGGAGACTTATTGAATACGAGAACTTCTGCGTCAGCGACGTGCCAAGCGGCAGCTACTTTTCAATGCTAAGGTAGCACCAGAAATACATACATACATACATACATGCATATACATATGTATGTAGGAAAATCACTAAAAATAAATGCGTCAGAATTTAAGAAACACAAAATAAATCCCAACAAACAAACACACAAAGCTACGAACGGAATATTTTAAGAACTGCATTTGTTTGTTTGGCTTTTTTTCATGCCTCCCCATTTCAAAACTTTCATGTGCGTACCACAAAACGAGTATTATACATACATATGTATATATATAGGAGATGGCTATGTATTTAATTTATAGTTTTTTCCATTGGAAAATTTATTCTGTTGGACTACGTTAAAAAATAGAAACATTTGTGCATTTACTGCCAACCAATCGAAATTCATTTATGTACGTCTACGTAGCCCGACGAATTCCGTTTTGACATTCAAATTCTTTTTGTTGTGTTTTTTTTTTGTGTTTTGATTTGTTTTTTGGTATTTAAGTATTTCCCTTATTTTTGTTTCGTATTTTCTCTCTATTTAGTGCTATACATACACATCAATATATGTACATATGTATGTAAATGAAAAGTAAATCTTGAGGGAAACTCGATTATGAAATTGTTTACTACAAGCTGGAGATGATATAACCGAACGCCTGTCACAGGCGAGGAGAAATTGCAAGCGGAAAATTCTTAGTTATACATACATACCATATGTACATGCATACATATGAGATTTGTTACTTCGTAGTACACATTTATGCTACTGAAACAATTTTAAAAATAAAAAATTAATTATCTGAGCATAATATAAAACATTTATGCACTTCAAACTAACAAAGTAAAAAAAGTAAAAAAATATACATACATATATGTATGTATATTAAAAAAGTAATCAAAATTGAAATAATTGTATACCTAAAGGGGAATTTTTAGAAAATCTTACGTTTTAAAATTAAAAAAAGAATCAAATCAAATCAATCAAATCACTCGCCTTAATTTGTTTTTTTTTTTTGTTTTTTTCATTATGTAGTAAAATTAATCTGAAGTAAATATTTATAAAATAAAAATAAAAAAATAAAAGATAAAAAACTTAAAGTTAAAAAATGGCACATTAACTTTAATTGTGTTTATGCAAGGCGACGTCGTACGTCAAACAAATTTGACTCCTGTGATCTAGAAAACTGCGGCATATAAACAGACAAGCAATGGGGTGCGTAAAGGTCAAAATAAATATATATTTTTTTTAATAAAAAAATTAATTATCTGAGCATAATATAAAACATTTATGCACTTCAAACTAACAAAAAAAAAAATTAAAGAATTACAAAAATTGCATCAAAATTGAAGGAATTGTATCCTAAGGGGGGTATTTTTAGCAAATCTTACATTTTGAAATTAAAACAAATCAAAGGTGACCTTGCCTTCATTTTTCTGATTATTTATTAAAATCAATTGTAAATATTTACCTAAAATAAAAATACAAACGCAAAACCTTTCAAAATTTAAGAAATCAGAACCAAAAATAAAAGCTCATTAACCCTAATGGTGTATGTATGTATGTATATACAAAGTGGCGCTAAATTAATCACTCTTTCGGGAGATTTATTATTTTTGCGGTTACGTAAATCAAAGAAAACTATTATATAAAGCTGCAGTATATAAAGATATGTATAAGCGATGGAGCACGTAAAGGTCAAGTACTGATTTCCATAACTCAAAACCATTTTTTTTTATTTAGTATACATACAAAGAGTTTAATTAAATTAAAAAAAAATTAAAACTCACAATTTCAAGTTATTTTGCGCATATTTAATGCGCATATTGACGATATTATAAAAATTGTATGCGAAATTTATTCAATTCTTTTTATTCGTTGTCAAGTAATGCGCAAAATAATCGAGTAATAAAAAATAAATAATAAAAATATAAATAAACAAACGCAAAGGTATCACCTAATTTTCTCAATTACTTACATATGTACATACATACATATATTGTGCAGGGTGGAATAAAGAAAGATTAAACAACCTTAAGAAAAAATGTAGCGCTTTGATAGACTGTTAGCAGATTTATTGTAAATTTAAAGACTTTCCTGTTATTTATGTTTTAAAAATGAATTTTCTCAAATAATTTCCGTTCACGCTTTGACTGACAATTAAGAAAATGAAGGGCAATAATTTCCCATAAACCAATTAAAGAAGTCCTTGTATTCGGAGGAGAAAAAAGTATTAAAAAGTATTTTTTTAACGTCGCGCTGGTGACACCCAGTTTTTTGCTGTGAAATGTTGCAAAAAAAGAAAACAAAGAAATGTTGTGCTTGAGCGCGCTTATTAAAGGCAAAATATATAAGTAAAATTGGTTGAAAATTAACAAAAAGTCTACATAAAACATGGTTTCCATGATAAAGAGTCGCGGAGTAAAAGAACGGCTAGATATTTAAGTGCGGAAAATGTAAAAGTAGAATGAAATGTAAGCAAAACAAAAAATTTCAAAAGCGCAACGTCATCAACTTTTTTTTTAATTCAATTACAGATACATGTTTGGCCGATTACGTGATCTTTAGTAATTGGTTCATGATAAGTTTCATAAATCCAAATATTAACACTTAATTTGCTATTTAATAATGGAATATTTCTAAAACTTGGTTATTGAGATTGGAACATAAATTGATGGTCCCACTATTCAATATTTAATTTTTTAATATTGTGGAGGTCGTAATGAAAAAAAATAAAGTATTCATTAAAGCAATAAAGGGTCTTTCAAAATACGCGCCTAGATATTGTTTTAAAATAAAACATATACACATCTCGACTCTTTCAAGCCACTTTATTTTTATTCGAAATACGACTCTTAACAATTATCAAAATGAAAAATTACATCATTTAAATGTCCACAACGTCCATGCAGATCTACAGGCGAAATCCGCCAAACAGTCAATTCATGAACGTCTAATTGTTAAGAACAACGAGATATCGATTTTAAGGGTCGTTCAGCAACGCTTTGCTCTGCAGCAGGAATTTTATAAAAAAAAGTACAGTTTTTGGTCTACCAGTTCTCTTTCTATCCTCAACAGAACCAGTTGCTGGAAATGTTTTCACCAACCTTTGAAGTGTCAACTCATTCGGACGATTATTTCCACCAAAAAAAATCGTAAAGTTTGCGTTATGTTGTTCTTAAAGATCGACCATTTTCTTCATAAGTTAAAAAAATCTTAACGCTTTGCATTTATGATTAAAACTGAACATCCGTCTACTTGACAAATATCAAAGATGACATAAAAAAAGTACCGTCTAGGAATTATTCACTGCTGACATCTAGGCGTTACTTTTAAAAGACCTTTTATTATGCATTTTGAAAGAATTGTGCATTTCGAGATTGTTCGCAAAGTTATGAGAAGCTGAAAACACATTTCAAATTTCTTGTACTTTATTTTAATAAAACTATTTAGATTTTTTTTAATCATCAAATTTCATGTTTCGTATTTTAAACTCAAATTTTTCGACATTTGAAAACAAGAAAAAATAACAAGCACTAAAATATATTTTCTTTTCTTTCTAACATATTTTTTAGAGTGTAGTATAAAAAAACTTCAATAGCTTTCTCGCACAGTTATGAGTAACGGCAGAGCATCCTTTAATTTTATAAAAATAATATTTTGAAAATAAGAGGTTAAAAGTTCAAAGAAAATAGAAAAAAGCTAACAAAGAGCCTTCTGCCAAGCAAAGAGTAAATTGTGGCGTCTCTGTGCAGCATTTTTTGCCGTTTCCTCAGCTAATCTCTGACATTACAACTCACTTTATCAGCCGATAAACACATTTCCGTTCTGTCGAAAACTTGTCCGATTTCTTTAAGGTGATCCTAAATAACTTCTTTGAAAGAAAGCAAAGATGAGAGAATACACGATTTGACGATCTGAAGCACAATTGTTAGAATAACTTTGGCTGTCGTAGCGTAATGTATTCTTATGCTCATCCAGTCAGACGGCAACGAAGTAACATGAATTGATTCTTTCTTATATCACCAACACTAACTAAGTTTTGTCGTAAATAAACCGCTGTCACAACGGCGGATACCTAAGCAAAACAGCTGATCCTTAAAAAATAGCTGAGAGCCGGTTAACAGTCTGTTGTTGGCCACACCTCTGCATTTTGTACATTGTCCTTATAACCAGCCTGTCAAATTGAAGAATTTCGGAAAATAATGGAAGATCAGACACTGCGTGCGTGGTAACCTTCGGAGGTAACTCATAATTTCCAAAAAGTGGCTGCGGACTAAGTTTTCTAAAATTACTTTAGCTACTCACACTGCGTTAGCCAACACTTTTCGTCACTACTTTTCTGAATTAAATACGAGTTAAGAACGTATTGTAAGAATACAAAATTACTTTGGGTTTCTGAGTTAGTTGATTCAGTCCCGCCTGACGCCAACTTATCTTGCCTGAATCATTTTTTGATTACTGAGTAAACTAGGGGAAATCTAACCATCACCAGACTGATTCGAATTAGATGAATTAGAATTAGTTATGAACCGACACTTGTCTCAATTTATCTGTCGAAAATTGGAGATAACCAAACGAGTTACATTGGAGGCAACATAATGACAAGTTTTAGTTTGCCACAAAACCGACGCTGTTATAGACAATTTTCTTCTAAAAAAACATTCTGTTTTTCATTAGCGCTATACAAAATACTTAATAAAATAAGTTTTATCATATAAACTAATTAATAAATCAACACTTTGCGGCTGGGTGGTCATTTCAGAAGAACGAACCGCATTTTGGAATGTCAACAACTTCACAGAAAGTAATTCTATATAAAAGTTTTCCACATGTCACGAACTGTTATTTGAGTAGTGAAATCAGCACCAAATTGCATGCAAAAAAAAGCAACTAATTGAAAACGTGTTTTGTAGCAGTTACCTACTAATTTTCCAGGTACAATTATAATAATTTTCACATAAGTCAATAGAATTTTATATACAAAAACAAAGGTACGTATGCATATTTTCAATTACTATAGGCACGATTTATATTCGTTAGGTCAATAAAAATGTGTTTATATTGTAGATTTTTTATTTACGTAGTTATATTATAATTGTAAGTTGCTAAAAGTAGAAGAAACATAAGCTCTAAAATTATATGTGTTTTTACGTAAAGTTAAAAATATATAGTGACAATAAAGAAGTTATACAACTTTTGAAAGTCACCTTATTTTTCATTACAATATTTCATATATATATGTATATGTATATATTTTATATAACATCCGAACCATTAGCTTGTAGTACTAGAAATCATTGTTTGAGTAATCCTCCAGGAGTATTACCTTGCGAGTGGTTAACCTGTGAGGGCGAGTAATCGAAAAATCTTCTCTCACCTCCCAAACGAACAAAAAACGAGTTTTTGCCAAAAATCTCACTTTCTCAGAAGCGCATAATTAGAGGGCTTTGGATATTCACTCCTCAAGTCTCCTTTATAAACAATTGAAGAGTAATTCTTGAGACTCCCAAACAAGCAATTGAATAGTAAATAAAATAAAACAAAAAGCAAATAAAAACCTCATAAATGAGCAATAAGAGATTAAATACTTTAGCAAAACAGCCAAGTTATATGGCCAAGATATATGGCATTTAAAAAAGATAAGATTGGAATGCTTTTTGGTTTAATTCATTAATTTATTACTTTTTTTCGATTGTATATTGGACATAAACTCAGAGGGAGTACTATTTTATTCATCGTTGGGGGTATCCACCTTTTTCGCTCCACGATGAGTTGCATTGTGGCACAGAATGAAGAAATCTCGTCTATTGCTATAAAATCATGTCAGAAGAATATTTGTGGAACTATTCATCACTAGGGAAGATCCCCTCAATTCAAGTTCAACTGAGCTTATCAAGTGTTTTAATCGATTAATACCCATTCTTTTATCCGGAGTTCTTATAAAAATATCGACATATAACTATTTATGAGTATGTTTCTGTGTATATTTTCGATCACGCGAAATATTCTGCGACCCCCTATGGCTATGACTTCTATCGCACATTATCGCAGAAGGTACGCCAATTGTAGACACTCACCAATTGCCCACCTTTGCGAAAGACAATTATTTTTAAGAGGTACTGCAGAAGATTGGAATCATCAATAATCTTCTATGGCAATTCCAGAATATTTACAGGTGATTCATTGTAAGAGGTATTCTGGCACTTTCCTAAAGATTTCGTCATAAACAGTCTTCCACGACTTTTCCGGAAGATTCCTAGAGGTTTCGTCGCAATCAATCTCCTCGGCACAAAATATCTTTAGGATGAAGTGTCGGTCACTGGGCACACTACAAAAAAAAAAAAACAACGAAACAGTCTCTCAGCACGCTTTCAGATGTTTAATAGAAATATGCTTTAATATGAGAATTCTATCGCAACTCTTCGTCTCACGTCTCATGGAGTCTTTCGCAACTCTTCTGGAAAATTTATAGACGGAAGCAGTAGCCTACATTGGCGCTTGCAGAAAATTTATGGAAGTGTCATCACATTAGGTTTTACGTAATACTTAACAACGATTTACTATAGAGTTCCGTAGGCGAATATTAAATAGTTCGAATTTGATTTGTAAATTCAAAGATATGATAACACACACCGAATATATTGGGTTAACTCTCAGAACCAAGAAGTCGTACGCTCTGAAGGTTATTTTCGTGCTGAATCTGAATTAGTATCTGACCTCAGAATAGCCCAATCATGCAACTTTTTTGGGATATAACAATTTAAAAGTGTCAAAAAGGACTATATTTACATTTACTACATTTGAGGTTATGTAACATCTGAAATATTTTTTTAAAGTCGTAAAATAATCACTACGTTTTAGCCTTCAAGCACCTGATGGGGCTATTCTGATTCGGATTTAGCACGTTAAAAATCTTTGGAAAATTGTAGTGAGGTTTATAATTCAAAGTTTGTATCGACTGTGTATCGACTATCGAAAAATACAAAAATTCTATTATGTTCGCTATTTGATAGACTTGAGACAAAGACCTTCTAGCACTCTTCCAGAAGTGCCATGAAAGAACACAAATAATGTGCGGCTTTTTGTTGATGGACTCTTCAAGAAGATACGTGGACTTATCGCTTTGGGAAATGTTTTTCAAATTAAATATGTATCTTCTGAATTCCGACTGCAAACACATACCAGTATTTATATTAGCACAAACGCAAAGATTATTGCGCTGTTAAGAATACTTTTTATCGCAAAAAATAACTAAAGTTCAAATGAATTTATTAAATGTGTAAACGTGAAATGCATTCATGTGATTAATGGTAGATTAATTCATACATACATATGTATGGGCATGTGAATATGTAGGAACTTACATACTCGTTTATAGCTAACGAAAAGAGCAAGCCAAATGAAAATAAGTAACTGCCCTGCAACGACAAAGCAAATACGACAACTACAGGGAGACCGCGGTAGTCGGCTGAACCACTTAAACGCAGTAACATAACGTTCAGCGCATTCCATCAATCACAGCAACAAGCAAAACCGACATAATACGAATACCAAATACGAGCAAACAAAAAAAAAAAAAGAACAAAATCTGTGAGGAATGCATTTTACAGCGGCTAGACTATGGAACCAGAAGTGTAAAGATTTGAATGCTTTGCACGCAATTAAGCGGTCGACTTACAAACATATGCACATACACACAACTGCCTGCATCAGCGACACTGGTACCGGGTGGGCGTTTGCTGATTAAGTGCGTTCTATTTTTTGCGTAGAACTTCCGTTTTCAGACGCCTAAAACCAGCAATAATATTTTACTTACATATGTATGTATGTATATTATTTTTTCCTCATTCTGTCTAGTTTATAAATTTATCAACAAAACGTATGTATGTATTTATTTTGATTCTTTTATTATTGTGTACGCGTATGACAAATTTCCGTATTGACGATAGTATCGTGGAAATAATAAAATGCACACGTGATTGTTTTTTTTAAACTTGCCTTTCAATTACGTACGAGTATTTATGTACTTTTACGAGTATTATAATTGCGGTGAGGTGTACAAAGCAGATGTATTCATCCTCACAAAAATAACTCGATAACTAACAATTAACTACTGAATGTACTATTTTAATTACATTTATAGCGAAATTTTTTGTATTCATGTTTAATAAAAAAAATTCAGTATGAAAGCGTGAGTGTATAGTAAAATTTAGGAAAGTATTTAGGAATAATTAAATAAAGGAAAAAACAAATTTTGCGAGCTCTGATAAATATCTTGTAGATTCATGCACTGCTTCGAAGTCCGCATAATGGATCGATTTCATGTCATAAGATTTATGTATTTTGGATATTGTACACTTTTCTCACAATAGGTTTGAAGTGTAGTACTAAACTGAAAAAGTCTTTATAAATTTGCATAATTCTGAAATGTATTTTTGGTGCTTATTTCCATTATAAATTACAATCTGTTAATATTAACAATTAGTTATAGGTGTTAGGGTTTGGAATTAAAATGTCCCTTCCCTTTGGAAGAGAACATTATTGTCTTTGGTAGCATTTAGTTACAATTTTACTAGCACAACATAGTTTTCTATAATTATATTTATGTTACAGTACGAGATGTATTCGTTTTTTTAAATTATTGATTACAGAGCAAACATATTCAACAACATAGGAAAAAAGATCTAAGACAAATATCCAAGAGACAGTTTTCTTAAAAGAATACGACCAAAATAATTTTCTTCCAAACGAAGAATCTTAAATATTTTTATTTAAAAATTCTGTTTTTTGAGGCCCTATGTTTCACCTAGGTAGCACGAAAAAATATATAAACACATACATATATTTTTCTGAAAAATCGGGAAGAGAGCTGTACATTTTTTAAAAAGAACCTAAGATATTTCATATCAAAAAATATTTATTTTTTCAATTTTTTCAGAAATACGAGTATATATGTATATATATGTATATCCCAAGTTGAAACTTGAAGCCCTATGTAAATATTCCCCAAAATATATATTTTAAATAAAATTGTAAATAAAAACTATTTTGGGATACAAATTTTTAAGAAACCATTTTTGGAAAAAACTATTTTTGTCGTGTTTTTTCAGAATGAAATAGAAACATTTGAGAAATCATTTTTGGAAAAATAAACTATTTTGCTTATGTTCTTTTAAGAAAACCCTCTCTTAGGGTGCGAGCAGAGTGAGCGCTGATGCCGAGCGGAGCCGAGCCGAGCTTATTGACACTTATTTTCATGCGAGAAGAAAATTTGTATATAACACAGTGAATGCGAGAATCAGCGCTGAAATTCTGTTTATTCCATGTGTTTTGCTCTTATGTCATTTAATTTTGTTGTTCATTTGTGTTTATAAAATTGCTGTACCGTATTCCATTACCGTATTCATCTGATGACGAGTATTTTGCTTCTCCTAGTGTGATTAATGCAATTATTAACACAAAAGAGTTTGGAAAACATCAACAATCCAAAAAAGCGAGCAAAACGCCTTGAAACTGTTTTCTCGCACACATCGGCTTTGCTCTCTGCTCTTGTCGGCGTTCACTGTGTTATACACAAGCTTATTTGTATTGACTTGTATGTAATCAGTTTTATCGCACTGACAATCTCGGCTCGGCTTTCAGCGCTCACTCTGGTCGCACCCTTAGACGGTTTTCATTTTGCTTTTTTTATCAATTGTTTGGGATACATATGTTTGCCCTGTAACCTCTGTAAACCTCGAAACATATGTAAGTACGTAGAGTTAATCAGTGAAAAATACTATTATAATTTAAGAATTATAATTTTCAATATTGGAAAAATCTCAAAAATTTACTGCGGCATTTTATATAACATTACAGAATCAAAATTCATATTGAAGAGCCAGAAACAGGGCTTAATATTTTGAATATACTGAAGCCGAATCTGAATACAGAATTACGCCAGATGTGGCTTAAGAGAAAAAGAGCAGCACTTTGAGATACCACTACGACATTAATCCTCCGTTGGACACCGTTTTTTTCAAAGCCTTCGATTGTTCACTCGGGTCTGGCCTTTTTTCGCCCTGTTCGATGATCCTTTATAAAAGGTTATATCCATAAATCAATTGAAAATTACATTTTAGGAAGTTACCTGGAAGCTCAAGCCGTTGGCTATAATATAAATATGTTAAGTTCACTACCAAACTCAAAAAAATTTGACCAGACTCGAGTGTCCAACGGAGGGTTAAAGAAATATTTCATGACATTATATAACCTGAAATGTTGACGAAAATTGTTTTTATGCCAATGCTATTCTGAGTCCAAATTTGGATTCCCCACGACAAAATGTCAGGCATTCGTTCATTCCTTATATGTATGGAGAAAATGCACAAGACTGCAAAAAAATAAAAAAAAATCGAAAATAAGAATTACCAAGAACCAACGAAATTTTTTCATTACATTATATTTTACATTTTATTATACTGAAATTCATGACAAAATGTCGGGTATTCGTTCATTCCTTATATGTATGGAGAAAATGCACAACACTACCAAAAAAAAAAAAAATAAAAAAATAATAAAAAAATAAAAAAAATCCCAAAAAAGAATTACCAAAAACCAACAAAATTTGTTTTTATTGTATTATATTGTATTTTATTTTACATTTTATTAGACTGAAATTCAATGGGTTAAAAAACTGCACACTTGCAATTTTTCTAAAAATTCTGATTAAAAAGTTGAAAATGTTGATAATAATTTATTGAATTTTTTTTTAACTAGCACAAACTTGTATTTCTCGTATATGGCTTTTGTAGTAGAATGAACTATATTAAAAAAAAAATGAAATTTAAATAAAAAACAAATAAATTGCTTAAATGTGTCAATAAGTTCCCGAGCTATAGTAATTTAACGCACTGTAACTAACAATATGCGAATGTAAACTTATATTTGGTTTTCTTGTTGTATTAAAACAGTTTATCCAAGTTGTATTCCTATATCTATAAATGTAGTGCCTGTTGCCAGAAATACATATGTACATAAAATTTTACTTTCTGATATTAGCGGGACACAGCAATAAGACGATCAGATTTTCAATTTAACTGCTACCTTTAATTCCACTACTAATCTGTCCTGCAGTATAAAAAAACGCTGCATAACGTAAACCATAATTTTCATGGTCTGTCTTTATGTAACATACATAGAAATTTTCTAGTATTGGGTCATAGTTAAAAAAATTCGTTTTGTTGCATAGTGTACTTTACCACAAATGGGGTGGAGTTTATTTATATTATTATTTACGGTGAAAAAATACCGCTTACAGATTTTTTGGGATCGCTTGTATAACACTGCCCAACGATCGCTCCTTGACAGGGATAGACAAAGAAAAATTTCTCATAAAAAACCATCGGCCGTGGGAAGCTGGCTTACAAATGAAGGGTCCTTCAATTGTCATCAGCTTATTGTTATGATAATGGTATTTTCGTTTCTGCGTTTATAAAAATGTCACCCTCCTATTCTTAGACTAAATGGTCGTGTATTTTCTTATGAAAATGAAGGGAATCGATTAGTAATTATGCCTCATTCTTATTTACCTTTGTTAAGTGCAAAGCAACTTTGATCGAATTTATGCCAATATGCATACTTAACATTTATATAACCATATAAAAAGGAATCTATCGGCATGTCAGCATTATCAATTAATCTGCGCTCTGACTCCTATAATTTCTATAATTCAGAACACATACAAGCCGCGCACCTAGATATTGCATATGTACAAGGTGGCGCAAAATTAATCAATCAATTTTGTTTTTAAATAAATTTTTTAATAAATAAAAAAAAGTTTTGAGTGATGGAAATCTTCATTTTGACCTTTACGCGCTGCATTACTTGCTGGTTTATATGCTGCAGCTTTCTAGTTCATAAGTGTTAAATATGCTTGACGTATGACAGAACTTGCAAAAATTATAAATCTTCTGATAGAGTGATTAATTCTGCGCCATCTTGTATATGAATGCATGTGCGTTATGCTTCGCAATTTGTTTTGTTTGCTCACATTGCTTCACAAAGATTTAAGTGCCTTCACATTCGTTAATTTGGTGCTATCACGAATGGAAACCAAAAACAAAACTTAACATGATTACACAATAAATTCTTATCACCGTAAATAATATCTGGAAATAAACTAAGTTCGCTTGTTTTTTAATTAATTTTGATAAAACCAGAAAATATATAGAAATTTCATTCAAAATAATAGCAGTCTAAGATAATATAATTTTTGTTATCACGACTTTTGCAAATTTTGTGATAGGTACCAGAAAAAATTTACATTGTGCATCTGGAACTTTCATTTCAAAACAACTCAGTAGAACACCAACCAACTGTGTTTGCTTTGTAAGTTGGGTACTCGAGTATGATTTGTTCATTGCGAATATCATTTAAGAATTTGAAGAAGAAACACTAGGCCTCTTCGCCAACCATTAACATGGGGCGAATAGATGAAGCAACTGGCATAAATAAACACATCTTGGCAGCTGCCTAAAATTACATTTGTTTGTAAAAAAGTAAGTTATATCAGTTTTATGAAGTATAACCAAGGCGAATTCAGTACTATTCTATCATTCTTGAGGTATAACCGCACTCGCCAGCGGCAAATCTGGTTCGATAGCTTTGCTGTTGCTTTCACATGCAAATTTTTCATTCAGTGAGCCGAGTAGGGAGATAGAGAGCAGAGAAGTGGGAAATAGAACAGGCCTACATACTATTTCTAAAACAAAACTGCTGTTATTCAATGCAAGACATGCTTCATAACACTAGCAGTGATCTGTTATCAGCGACTCCACTTGAGAGACAATTTTTGAAGTGTTCTTTTGCTTGTCGATTGTTTCGCGGTCTGTAAATGAGTATTTATTCTACGATCTTCTTTAAAAAACTCAGATTCTCCGGACCAAGAGCCATCGCCAAAACAAAGTTTTCAAAAATATATATTCTGATCTAATGGCGTATTCGCATAAGTACATATGTATATACATTTTATATACATTTTGAATACATATGTATGTACATACATATGCCGAAAGTTAAAGTCAAGGTAATTATAATTTTTAATTCGCGTCAAACGAATTTGTATGCATTGAATTGAATTACGATTGATTGATTGCTTATTCACTCTTAGCCTTTATACTCGTAAATTGTAATGCTTTATGCTAATCAATGGTATTTGTTTACTTATACATATGTACATATATGTGAATATCTAACAAAAAGAGGTGCGTTTTTCACTTTTTTATCACATTCCTTCTTTCTTACTCTTTAGGTACGTACATACATATGTATATATAGTATACACATACCTATGTAGTATTTAATAGTAAGCTAGAAGTTATGAATGAAAAACTGGTGTTGATAACTTATTTATATTTTATTTTTTTATTTCAGCAGCTGACAATATTTCGCTTAGCCCACAACATATCGGCTTAGATATTTGTAGTTGGTTATGTCGAAATTTATTTGTGAGTCATTAGCCAATGCTAAATACAGTGCATGAAAAAACTATAGCACCTACACATTTTTACTAATTATATTCTTTTTGTTTTTAAATAAATAAAAGACAAGTGCCTGAATTTTTTTAATATGAAAAAATGCACAAGGAAAAAATTATGAAAAATCAACAAAATTGTTTAGAAACTTAAAACTGGCACTTTGTTGTATTAAAATTTAATAATATATAAAACTAGATATCAGAAACATTTTCTAGAAACTCTAATTAAAAACTGTGGACTTGTGATGAAATGCTTGTGGAATTTTTTTAATTTTTGTATAAAGTTTGAAATTTATTTGTTCTGCATATATTTTTGTTAGGCAATGCTTTTTAGTTATGCTTTTATGAAAAAATAATGAACACTCAAAAACAAAAAGGAATACATAGCAAAACAAAATTTTAGAAACTCGAATTAAAAACTGTGGGCTTGTGAGTTCACAATCGTATTTGAATAGATTTGTATTTCAAAAACATGTCTTCTGCTTCTTAGGTAAAACTAGATCAAAAACTTTGTGCTTCCGCAAACAAACTCCATTTAAAAGCACCACGTTCAGCCAACTCTGTTTGCACTTGGTATTTTCACTATTGCTCATTATTTCTTCTCCCAACATCAACGAGTATCGCATAAAACTCATAAGGAAATGCGTTTGCGTGCATTTGGACATTTTGACAGAATCTGTCTGTCGAATACACTAATCAGAGCGCTAATGCGGTTATGCTGCGAGACTTGTGAAGTGTCGTCTCGTCGAGGGAGAAGATTACTTTTCAGTTATCCTGTATGCTTCATCCAAAGTAGAATTTATGTATTGGCCAGAATAATCTTTCGGTAGATTTTAAAGCTGACATTATTTACATTATCTACATTTTTGATGCCGGTTCCCAAGTGTACAAAAACTTTAGCAAAAAATGTTCTAGAATTTGATATTTCATTTATTGGACAATACTACCACTGGAGTAAATTCCACAATTATATTAAGGGCCATGATTGACTTTTCATTATTGCGGAGTTAATCCCATCTGCTCGGACTCCGACTTTAAAATTTCAAATTTTATTGCTAAAAGGCTTAACATGAACTGTTAACACAGTTATTAATTATATGGTAAAGTATCAAAATGGCGATTCGCTGAACGTATTTGAATATAACCCGAAAAGTTAAGAGAATCCTTCTACGAAACTTTCAGGAATTACTGAGCGTAGTGTCAGCTATTATTAAAAAAAATTTGAAAATATAGGAAGGGTTGTTTTGAGAAACTGGCTTTTTTACTTAACATTACCTGGTAAGCCATTCAAATCTAATAGAACATTCAAATCGTTAACTACTCACTACATTCATATGCACGAGTATGTACATAAATCCACAATGTAATTAATATTGAATTCAACCGAATTAACCCCACAAATTGGGTCTTTGTAGAGGCACCCAATTTGAAAACGAAAATCTTTAATATTTCAGGAAATCCGCCTAGAAGTCACACCGAACAGCGCGTACGAGGTGAATGTATTTTATGTTAATGAAATAAAGAAACAAAGCAAAAGTTAAATTGTGGTCAAATCACAAGTCCATTCAATGACTATAAAGCCACAAGCAATTGCTTAAAGGGGGTATAAAAAAGAATGCATACTAATTCATTATAATGCCGTATTATGTAAAACAAAGCCATAAGGCAAATAAAAATGCTGGATATGTCAATCCCAAAAATTTCGGGATCCCGATTTTTTGGTTTTTTAGCCATAGTCGATATAAATACTAGGACAATTTGCTATGCTTTGACAGTTAAATTAAATTAAATTAAATTAAGGCTTACACCAAAATTCATATTTAATCCAAGCTCTTTAAAAGTTTAATTTGCAAGGGTAACTTTTCTAGTAGCAAGAACTGTTTTCAAATGATGCACAAATAAATAGATTGTAATACTGTTTGCCCTATGAATAATTTCAGATACACGGCTGTCTGGACTGCGTTTTATGAGGATATCACGATCCGTCTGATTTCGCGCCGCTTTACTGAAATCATTTAGCACTCAGACGATTGACATTGAAGAAAACGCGAATCATTTGAATGTAGCGTTCGCCATTGATGGAAATATTGGCTCCATTTTTGCAGTGAATTCTTCGGGTATTGCGAGAATTTTTTGCACTCCAAATATGCCTCTTTAGGTCAGACGGTCGATTAATATTTTTGTGGCTTTAAAAAATGTTATTCAATGAGCAATCCCGATGTTTCGGGACTATATAAAAAATCAACATAAACATTGACATCCATTTAAATTACAATACATACAGACAAAACGTGATATAAGACGTCCTTGACCGTAGCAAGATCAGAACAGTAAATAACCACCAATAAAAAAGGCAGACAGGTTCAATTCAGAAATCATTTATTTCGCTAGTAGCAAAAAGCTACTCAATAAAATTACTCGTATAATAGTGAATGTGTGGCGTAATAAAGAATCAATATTTATTTAATGCTTGCTGTTAAAAATTTTATAATATGAATGCATCAGTCATTAAATTATTAGCTACCAGCAAAAATACAACAACAATACATTGTTCTCTGTACTTTCAGTCCCATAGCACAGCTTAAAAAATTAAAAAATTGCACGCTCATTAGCTGCCTTAGTAATGCCATCTGATATTTTTTTATTTAAACTAAAAACTGTATACACAATAAAAAAATATATTTTTTTTAATAAACACAAAAACAAGATAACAATGTTTACTTGGCATGCAAAATGAAAAAAAAAATCGTTTCTAATGCTTGCCACACAAAAAGAGGCTCGATCGCATCTCTGACGTGAGTTCGCTTTGAACTCAAAGCCTTTGTTGACCAAAACACTCTGATCATTGATTCGAGCTACGACAATTAGTTATAATTTGTTTGCATTGACTTGTCGCTTATTTTTGTCTACTGCATGGAGACTGCATTGACGCAAGCTTAGTAGTGCACACTGCAAAAAATATTACTTTTAAGTGCAGCGAGAATTTGGTTTTGATATTTTCTCGAATTGGTTTGGTCAGGCTTATACGAGATTTGTTATATTTTTTGGTTAGTTATATATCCTGACGCATAACTCTTTGACACTATTCAAGTCCAGCTACCCTTTCAATTTATGATATGTAACATAACCTTAGGTCAATTTATCGGGTTCTCTGTGCAAGAGTGCAAAATTCGAAAGTGGAGGTTTGCTATTTTGTATGTTGTTAATTCTTTGGAATTACTTTAAAATGAATAAGTCCACATTTTTTTTCTGCAAACTACAAAATGCCGTTACGTAACACTGAGTCCAAGTCATTTTATCGAGTTCTTTCTACCCACAGTGTGCATCGAAACCGGAACTCGAACCGATTGTCAGTCACGCACAAGCCCAACTGGCATTAAAAAACGGCTATTAATTTTTATTGTATAATTCATTCGAATAAAATGCATGCAATAAATGCCCTAAAACTAATTATGAGTGTATTTCTATTGATGTCAAATACCGCGGAAATTTACCGAGTCAAACATTTAATTGTGCCTCGTGCATTGATTGTTCTTGATTTAAATATTTTTGCTGTCATTGCCATGAGTTGCAGGAAAACTGATGCACCTTAATCCACCCAATCGACTTTGGTTTAATCTAATTTGTGTATGTTGGAAAGCACAACAATATTCATGTCTCGGTCGTTGAGCATATCTGCTGTGCTTTGTTAGTTCATATGTACAGTGAGCGTTAAAAAAAAGTTTATATATACATAACAAATGCAAGAAATTATACTGGCAAGTAATTACTCAGGCTAGAGTTCAAGTTTGATACCAAACAAGGTTTCTCCCTTTTCCAAACTGGATAAAGAGGCAAGGCGAATGGGTCTGGCGGTGAACGAGGACAAAACGAAGCACCTCCTGTCATCAAACAAGCAGTCGGCACTCTCGCGTATCGGCACCCACGTTACTGTTGACAGTTATGATTTCGAGGTTGTGAAAGACTTCGTTTATCTAGGGACCAACATCGATAACAATATCAGCCTTGAAATCCAACAGAGAAGTGCTACTTTAAATTTCAAATGCGGCAACTGAGCAGTAAAGTCCTCTCTCGACGAACAAAACTAACACTCTACAAGGCTCTCGTCACGTATGGCGCAGAAGCTTGAACGATGATAACATCCGATGAGGCATCTCTTGGAGTGTTTGAGAGAAAGATTCTGTTGAAAATTTTTGGACCTTTGCACGTTAGTGACGGCGAGAATCGTAGGCAATGGAACCATGATCTGTATGAGCTTTACGACGACATAGACATAGCGCAGCGAGTAAAGATTCAGCAGCTACGTTGGCTGGGTCATGTCGCTAGAGTGGATACAAACGCTCCGACTCTGAAAGTATTCGTTGCGGTACCAGCTGGTGGTAGCAGAGGAAGAGGAAGTCCCCCTCTGCGTTGGAATGATCAGATGGAGAAGTTGTTGGCTTCACTTTTTGTGCCGAACTGACGCCGGCTAGCACAAGAAAGAAACGACTGACGCGCTTTGTTAAACTCGGCTAAAATCGCGCAAGCGGATATCGCGCCAATCAAGAAGAAGACGAAGAGTTAAAAAAATAATATTGCTCTTTATATATTCGAAGGGAAACGAGGTATTCCCTTATCTCTGTTGCAGCCACCAGCTCGAGGATTTTCTGTGCGTTTTTGCGTGTATCCATTCGATACTCTTAAATAAGGTTTGAGTAACTAACTTATCAATCGAACTAGTTTTCTTAAATGCAATTGTGGACTTCGTCATGTCAGCATGAAAATGAAGAAAAAAGTCTTTTTTAACAACATTTGGTTTTATCAGATGTAGAAATGACTAAGATTCTCTAGTAAAATCGAGAAAGTTGTATAAAAAAAAGCAAGCAATATTTAAAAATATAGAAAACTGCTTACTTTTTTAACTTATTTTCTAGTTGCAGATCTCATTGGTATTTTAGATGGCCTCATTTGTGCTGTATATCATTGCTATCCATTTTAAGCGCTTTAAAGTTTGTTGTTTGCGTCAGTCTTGTTAAATGTCGCAAACTGATAATCTTAAAAATCTTTCGTTTTTTTCAAACGATGACTTCAGAATATATGTATGTATATATGTATGTGCATATGCACATATTTTCTATAAATATAAAATACATCTGAGTTCATAGAATCAGCTGTGCGTAGTTGTGTATGCATTCTTTGGACGCCCACTGTAGGCACTTGAATGTGTGCAGATGACAATGAATTTAGCAAATATTCGCTCAGTACTATAATTTTCCGCCCCCCGTTTTACATATTCGTACTTGGCAACAATTGTGTGATGCTGTGTCAGTATTTGTGCTCGTCTATACAAACTTTCTATATATTCTTTATTTATAAAATTCCGAGTTCAATATGTTATCGTTGACGCACACGGAGAAAGATGTTTTTTTAATGCGGACGATTGGCATGAATGAAACCACTTGAGTTGACGTACTTCTGGAGCTAATTTGTCACAATTTCTTGTAAATAATATTATTGTGTGTTTACAAGTAATACAGTCACTCGGTCTAAAGTGCAATTTCAATGTAAAGTGATAACCATTTTCGAATTAGTATGGCGTTTGAATGTTGAATGTTGATTACAGATTAGAGGTAAAATATAAAATATAAATAAAATCGATTTTTTAAACTTTAACTTATCATGAAGAAACAATGAAACGCCCCTTAACAACATGACACAGTGGGTATTTTCGCTTCGTGGAATACATGAAAAACTACATTTTCAGAGTTGGGAATTTTTATTTTTAATGATTTCTATAAATAATTTTAGAATCCAATTAAGATTATGTTTAAGTGGCGCATTGCCAGCTTGAGTCGCCATTAAATATCCTTTGCATAGTTCAGCGATATGATGTCTAGCTATTCAAGTATTTCTTTAATTTTTCTGAAAATGTCTTTGTTTGTAGGCTTGGGTATAATAAGAAGTACAATGAAAAAGTTTTGAAAAACATTTTATAATTTTGAGATTTATTCAATGCCGAAAATTTTTATATAAGTTTCTTAAAGTCAAATATTTTCGGTTCTTTTCAACATTTTTTTAATTTTTTGTATTAATTTCAAGGGTAATAGGCGAAAATCGTGTGAAAACTGCGTGAATAAATAAAAACTACTTAACTGTTTGGGGTAAACTTATTTGTTTTTCGAAATTGTTTCCTTTAAGACTTATACACTTCGCTCAACGCTCTTCTAGTTTGTTGATGATTTCCGAATAATGGGACTTGTGCAAGTCTGAAAAATTGACCTTCGTTTTTTAATTACATCATCCTTTGAATAAAATCTTCTTCCCGCCAACCATTTTTTCAAATTGGGGAACAAATAGTAGTTCAAGAGAATCGTCTGGACCATAGGGTTGAAATGGACGCCTATTTCCATTAATTTTTTAAAATAATGTTTCCATTTGTGTAACAACATGAAAACGTACATCACAGATAGGAGGAGGAGCTCCGCCAAATACCTAACAAAAATGTATTTATTAATTTTTTTATTATTTAATCAGCATACGAAATTTTTTCTCGTCCATTTTTTGAAAATCACTCGGCTTCCTCGATTCAAACGAATGCCAAACACAAAGAAATATTCCGATCTGGCTGGAACTTGATGTATAGTATGTTCTTCCAAGAGATGCTACTAACTAAACATAACCTCGATATGCGCCGGTAGTGCCACCTTTCTGACTTTGCACGAACGACTCTCGTACACTTAAACAAATTTTTTTTGGATAATGAAAATTTGGAAATTTTTTTGTTTGTTTTTTTATTTAAAA
Organism: Anastrepha ludens; assembly: GCF_028408465.1. Classification (NCBI taxonomy): domain Eukaryota; kingdom Metazoa; phylum Arthropoda; class Insecta; order Diptera; family Tephritidae; genus Anastrepha; species Anastrepha ludens. The sequence continues at coordinate 120,292,316 of NC_071500.1, read as the reverse complement.
TTTTTAGGGAATCTGTTTTTCTTTGTTAGGTATGAAAAACGTCCCCCCTCATTTTGCTAATTGTTCCATTAATAGCTCAGATTATGGTCAGTATATTCGACTAACTTTTCGGGTAGCAAATGCAGCGAACCAGTGAACCGTAGGTAAACGCCAGGAGGCGCCGTGTCCAACATATGCGAATATGTACGCATATTAGTCCAGCAGTAATAATTAAATATTTTTGAAGAAATAGTTCCGTTAAGTGATGCTAGTTTTCAATATTTCTGATTAAAGATTACTTTCAGAAAAAAACGAACGCACTAGCCCAAATGATAAGATAATACTCCAAAATTTGGGGTTTCTTAAAAAAGCGGATTTTAAAATTTTAAAAGTTCTGGCAAACCTTTTGATTTCCACATTCTTTAACTCGCCGCCGTTCGAGTGAAATTGCACACATTTTGAGTTTAGTGTTTATATTTTTTTCAAAACTTAATTTCCTTCAGAAAGTATATTATTTGTTTGAAATTTTCATTTTTTAGACTGCATTTGCTAAATTTCGAATTTAGTCATATTACGGTTTTAATTTAATACCCTGACGTGCGCGTCGTTCTTGCAATACTTGTCCGAAATAGGAAAACAAGTTAGTGGTCCTGTTTCCTGTTTCACTGTTACCTTTAATGTATTGCAAATTTATAGAAGATTCAACTTTAAAAAACTGAAAGGCTCAGGCCAGAAGAAAAAAGTAATATAAAAGGATTATCAAAATTCACAAACAAGCAAAACTCTAGTATTTTATAGACCAATTCTCATAATTTTTTGTTGGAATATATATGATATATATTTTTTAGTAAACACACAACTGCTATTCACTTGTGCACCAAATTTATTGTTAAAATTAATAAAAACAATATTATATTATGTACATAATATAATTTTATTTCTATCCGCATCTCTAACTTTATCTTTATCTCTATCCCTATCTCTATCTCTATTTTTATCTCTATCTCCATCTCTATTTCTATCTCTATCTCCATCTCTATCGCTGTCTCTTCCTCTATTTCTATCTTTAATCCTATCTCCATCTCTAAGCTAGTCAAGTCTGAATAGGTAAAATTTTACCCATGAACGTCTTTTTTAAACATCGCAAAGGGCTAAGAGAGGGAAAATAACAAAACTTTAAAATATTACCTTCTGACCCTTCTATAGAGCCATGCAACGTTGTTTCGAGTATTGATCTATTAAGGAAAATGTTTAAATTTCTTCAGTTTACTTTAAAATGCCTGACTTATGGAGAAAGTATCAGTCAGTTACTTAGTAAACTTGCACCTGTATGTATGTATGTATATATGTGGAAAGTGGACGCAGCAATATGAACCGATAACACTCCAGCCTAAGCCCCATTTGAAGCATGTCTGCCTCCCATCTATAAATGATTAATTGTTTTCCGTGTCCTTTAATATTAATCAGGTTTTGCCCACCAAAGTGTAGAAACAATTATAATATGTATATTGCTCGGCCTTTGAGCAGGGGGTGGAAGCATCCGGGAAAAGTACATGTACGAGTACTTATACATAAAGTACTCTAAATGCTTGTTAGACACATTCTTCAGTCCCTGTGATAAGATTAGTTTTAAAACAGATTAAATTTTTTATAGTCGATTATTTTCAAAATATATATACATACATATACATATATTATGTATTTGTATGCTAAATTGATTTAAAAAGCAGCAGCTTTACTCGCTTAGCGTCATTCTAAACATCATCCCATTCGTCAACGGAACTACTCGTGCGCCTCTACATATATTCATATGTACGCATGTTCAAATAAATACTAAAGTAAATTTGTTTGTTTTTTTGTGATTGCAGATACCTACTAGTGAAACACAATCAGGAAACTTAAAAGGTAAGACCCATATTGACACTTTTTATTTGCCAGCCGCGCTTTCTTGGTACACCCACACGGGCATGATTAGATCAGAGTGCGGAAAGGAGTGTACTCCTTGTGAAGACTATTTGGTTCATCGGGTTATTTCCTGCAAAGTTTGGACCGGCAAAACATAAGATTTATATTATTTGTATGAGAGGTGGGCGTGACGGTTTTAGTGCCCGATGCCACGCCTATAAACCACCCAGATAATAATATTCATAGCCTGATGATGATGAATGAAATTTCGTTACTCGCAAATGTGTAGAGAATAGTGGAAAATATCTGAATATTTTGTGCCTTTGCCTAAGAGCTCTAGGTTCTCACCAGTGCCTTAGGGGACAATTACTAAAATATAATCATTGAAAAAGCTTTATGTCAAGAAGTTAAACTGTGGTGGATATATCGGCATGCAGGTTCGAGGGACGTTTTGAGCGAGTGAGTTATTCCTACGTGCTGGTTTTTGAGAATTCTTTAAAGTGAGCGGTATGCCCGTAATCTCTTTATTCTCAGAATTGATCAGACTACGTTCAAGGGATATATCTCGGATGTGCTTGAAAGCAGGTTAAGACGCCAATAACTCAATTTGGTGCATCTGCAAGCTGCTTCGAAATATCTGAATGGCACTAGTAGTTCAAAAATCGTCTTAAAAATAAATTTGTTCTCATATTTCGCGAATACTTGTGTACGAGCAGACTTTTTCCAATGTAGAACATTTAGGGCATTAGCCCTTCACCGGTATTCTGCGTCCATTCGACGAAAGCTGATGCTATTTTTCCATTCATCCGTTCGTCATATGTATACATTGACTCCCGTTTCTTTCTTGCTAAGGTTTATTGTTATTAAAAGTAAAAATATAAAAGGACTACGTCGGCATAACGAAAATTGGCTTTAAAATATGTAAAATAGCATAACCCTTTAAGGGTTAATAATCGTATAATCATCAACTTATACAAATCAGCTCAAATATACTAAAATGTATTTAGAAAAAGAACAATGCACTACATTCTGATTGGGGCAACCGAACTATTCAATTTCACTGATATATCGTACAAGAATAACAAGCAAACATAAGAGCGATTACTTGATGACATGCAAAGTAGTATATGTATGTATGTATGCTATGTATATCTGTGAGTCTTCGAATACTTCAGCCACAATCTTTGACAAACACACTTGGAGGTCTGATAACGAACCACCACATAGGGCATATGACTTATTGTTTTATTTATTCGAGAATTATCACATCATTACCAAAATGTATTGTTTATCACCACAACAACAAACAAGAAAAACAAGCAAATAATTAATCAGCATTCCACAATCGGCACTCATATGTGTTTTTATGTATGTATTTATCTATGGACATATATCACCTGAGCACGTATGAATTCATATCAGTCACAACGATTCCGTGATCCCGATCTTTTGAGTGTCAAAAACTCCTTGATTTCAATGAGGTAGGAAGATAATAAATAAATAAATATACAAACAAATGGAGTGATTGTGATACATAGGTATATGTACCTACATATGTATACTTGTATTATCATAATTTTGGGTGACATGAACTTAGCAACAAACGTAGAAGCGGTTTGTATTAGATTCAGCGCTTAGATTCAGATTACGATCACTTGTCGTCACAATTTTGAACTGGCGCATAAATCTTCCGGACAGCACTTCAAAAGCGGGCCTTCGAATAGCGTTGCTGTTGTAGTAGCAGTTCATCAGACCCTGCCAAGCGCGGTGTAGTCACTGGATATTTTTTGGAATGCCGTCTACGTCCAAGCTTCGCCATGAACCAATTAAACACAGACCATGTATGAGGAGGCAGAGAATCGCAAAAGTCCTAATGTATTTCTGTCATGAAAAATATGCTCTTAAAAAACATCTGTCGTTTGGAACCGGCTTGAAGCTGTAGGTCCCTCCATTTGTGGAAAAACAGCAAAACGCACGCCAGATATAGGAGGAGGAGCTCGGCGAAACACCAAAAAAGGTGTACGAAAAAAGTGAATTTCCGGCTGTCACATCCCGCTTTTGACACCAAATTTGTTTTGGTAAGATTTTTCAATGAAAGAGAACAAAGAAAGAAAATAAAATAGTGCTGTGATTGAGTTCGATTATTAATGGTGAAATTTATAAGTAAAATTGTTTGAGAATCAACATGAATGTCTTTATAAAATATAATTTTCATGATAGAAAGTGGTTTACAATCGTGGAATAATAGAGCAGCTCGATTTTTCAATACGGAAAAATGAAATGTAAACAAAACGAAAAATTTCAAAGGCACCAACTTTTTTCGCAAATTCAATTACAAATACAAGGCTGGCCGATTACGTGACCTTTAGTAATTGGTTCATGATGCCTCTCTGTCATACAAAAGGACGGGCATGTTAAGTGATCTTGGTTAGTGATTAGGCTGAAAATTCAACACAAATGTGAAATTATCACGTCAGCAAATCGGTTGATTCTCTCAAATTTACTGAGAGCAGGATAGCGTTACGCGGATGCCGCCACCTTCGGCATTCTCTCCATCGGGAAGTTGCTTGAGTTGTAGGGAAAGAAAGAACTTTTATCCGAAATCGCCCGAACTGCCAATGACAGTAGGGACTTTAATTAATTTTGGGTCACTTAATCCAATTGGTTGGCTATGAAGAACGCCTTTCATATTCTGTACAGCAGTTGACGCATCAGCAATAAACGGCGCATAAGTTTCGCAGTTTTGTTGTGCTTAAGCTGCCCTAATCAGGTAGTACCATCCCCAACTGAGAGCTTCACCCATTGTTGCTTTTGTTGATTCCATTATTGGTGTATACAGCAATTTCAGAAATACCCCAAAATCTCTGTTTTATGCTTACAATAACAAAGAAATTTACTATTGTCACACATAAATCTCATATCAAATAGGAAAACCCCGGCAAATACCTAATTGCAAATGCAGGTGTATGTGTGTATTGTGCAGCCATAAAGATAATACATGCATATAAGCGCATACATATGTACATAATTTTTCGCGCAGTAAATTTTGTATGACATAACATGAAATAACAACAGAGGAATGAAAGAAAAACAAAAGAATAAAAGTGTGCAGTAAGCAAATTTACAACAAAAAATGTCATCTGGCAAATGGAACAAAAAATTGCAGAATTCACCACTTTCAAGCAGCGCAGGTGCATATACTATACGAGTACATGCTTACATATATATATGTATATGTGAATATGTATTTGTATAAAAATGTATAATAAAAACAAAGAACCTTCGTAACGCAGTACAGATGTGTCTATAAGTACTTAATGACTACTAGCGGTTCGGGAGCTGATAAGCCAAATCGAAATGGAAAGTGCAAAGTAAAACGAAAAAGTAAGACATGAAAATTAATTACAGATACTTATAACTATATTTCAGTTTATGTGTACATACGTATACGTATATGTATGTATGTGGACTTATATGTATGTATATGTAATAAACAACATGCTTTGCACGCCTCCAAATTATTTGTTGAACTTTAAAAAACAAACCGCATGAGCACTTGGCGAATTTTCGCTGATTATTACGATTTATAAGGCTTTAACCCAATTTATTTGGAATCAACTAGTCAAGAATTAATTACCATGGAAATGATGAATGTGCGCACTAAAAATTTTTGTCGACACTCAGTCGGAGGCTCTGAGTCTAATGAGGCGCTCATGGAGACACTCACTGTCTAATGGAGGCGGCGTGAGAAGCTAGTAATTTGAAAAGAATATGACTAGTTAACCCAGCATTTTGTAGGTAAAGAAGGCACGCCTCGCCAAAGATGGCTAGAGTTTTACAAATAGAAGCGACAAATTTGTACTGATTAGCTGAGCATTTTGTTCCATGTCCATTACTTCTGTTGACATACCAAAGAACGCAGTGTTGTGAAATATTCCCAAAAAGGAACATTCTGGTTTTCATACATACGCGCAGGAACTTTTCACTTTTTTCCTGTTAATCGTAATTTATTATTTAACAACATTCAAAAATTTATCAACCATAAATTATGCGCTTAATATATCTGCAAATGTGTATGTATGTGTGAAACTACTCCTACTAAAAAATAAAATATTAAAATATGTGCATGCAAATTTTATTTGCCCCTAATAGCGCTGTTGGCATGTGTTTGTATGTGTATATGTATGTGACCTTGAAATTCAAGAACTTATCAGTAAATTAAATTAAATTATTGCTTTAAAGCTAGACATTGAAATTCATGCGTTAACTTCCACGTAATCAACGAATGCTCCAACAATTCATGTTTTGGAAAGTTTTGGCACTCAAATTTTCATAAATTATCAACCACATAAACAGTTGTCATTTATACCCCGCAATAAAATTAAATGGACTCAAAAGGGCACTAATTCTGTGCCGCCTAATCCTTAGGTGCTACTGGTGGGAAACGCATGCAGAACGGAATAATTCTAGAACTATGCAATACAGGGCTCAATTTCAGCTCAAAAGTGATTGCAGAAAATTGCAACAATTATTTTTATTTGAAAGTATTTGTTGGGGATAGCAGACAAAACTGGCACTGTACCAAAGTGTTATTTGTGAACTATTTAGTTGCGACGAAGTTCCATTTAGTTCAATGTGGGGCATGTAATGTTAAGCACGTAAATTGTTTCGATTTAACTTGCAACAGGAGAAGGTTTCTATCAAATAATAACTAAATCGGTTTGAAATAATTGTTGTGATTGCCATCCCTAACTTATACAAAACCAGAACAATTTAAAGCAATTTCTGGTTCAGAACTTGCCTAATTTCGTCAATTCTGAAACACTTTGCTAGCCTTTCTAGAAGCCCAAAGAAAAAAACAAAAAAGGCCTAAAGCCTAAAACAAAACTCTCGACCAGTTCTGCTACCAAAAGTCAATTATATAGCTTAGTTTACCACGCAGAAACTAATTGGTTCCACTTTTATTTCTATTTGCACCATTTGGTGGTACTCTCGCGAGTATTGGCAGAGGAACACGCTGAGAGTGCAGACGTTCTGTTTTCAAAATACTCTGCTTGTAGTTTTTCGCAAATTTAATCATTTAATGTTATAAAAAATAAATTATGAAGTTAATGATTTGAATTTTAATTTGAAATATTCAAAAAATTCAAATAAAGAAGAATGAGAATTCTTTCGAAGAACCCAAGAATCACCGAGAATCACTTGAATCAATGCCCCCCCTATTGGCTATTGTGACAGCGGCAACAGTGCGCGCTATATTACAGTTTCAGCACAGGTATATACATAATAATAAGCCTCTTCTATTCGCCACTCGCTGCTCGACTAACTTAACGAAATATTTGCGTGGGAAAGTAGCAACCAAGGCGAATTTATTACAGGTGACAGCAAACACATATAAGTAAAACCCTACATGTATTTGTTGTTGCGTTTGGTGCAAGCATCATGTCAAAATCAGCAAGCAAATGTAAACATACGAATGTAGACATACCAATACATACAAACAAAGCATATCATTTTGACATAAACCATACCTACGGCGAAAAATTCAGCTGGGTGAATGCTGTCACCTTATTAAATCCACCTTAGTAGCAACATAGTTATCGAGTAAGATTCGTCGCTAGCGAGTCTGGTCATACTCATTAAACGGGCATAACCCACTATTTTACACGCAAATGTAATTTTCGGCAGCTCTATTCCGCCGTTACCAAGATATGCTCATTTATACCAGTTACTTCATCTATTCGCCACTTCCTAACGCTTGGCGAAAAGAAGAGGCCTAATATTATATAATTTGTCAAATTTTACCATCCCAAAGGGATGCGGTGGGAGACAACTGGTCAATCCCAGTCTTGTCATCCCCGTATTAAATTCATCAATTATTTTTATGTATGGAAAAGAGAACAAAAGCTCTCTACCTACTATCCAAAAGCACTAGAAGTGGATCCTTTCAGTACGAGTGTTTTTCTCTGCAGGATACTGGCACCTGCAAATATTTTAATTGGGTTTTATTTACGAACTTTACCTATGGTACTCGCAAATTGAGCAAGTGAATGTAAAATAATTGCACTGTAAAGTGTTTATGTCTACTTGAAATGAACAATCAATGTTTTCGATCTGAAACTCCAATTCTTGGTTATTTCCATATGCCGCAGCACGTAGTAGATGTTAGTAGCTCGAGAAATGGTGGAATATTCCATAAGGGGAGGTAAACAATAATTTGCTATTGCCTTTAACAAATGCGCTTATCACCAAGTCCAAAGGGGCGGTACCGACGAGTAATCGTGATAACATGAAATTTCGCAAAGTTAATCAAGCGAACAGATTAGTCGCTTGGGGTTAAGCGGAAATATTTGTAGTACATATCGTAAACTCACTTGTTACCCTGAATGCTACATACGTACATATGTACATATATGGCTACTACTTCAGTTGTTATGACACGAGTATTGTTATCGGACTTAGCGCGTAGTACAACCATACATATGAACGTACGTTTTAGAGATTAGTTTGCAGATATTTCTACGCGGAATTTTATTTGTCAAGTGTTATCGGAATTGGTCTACTTAATTGATTGCTATGTTAATTTTTACTGAAATTTTCCACACAAGGTCACTGGAATTTGGTGGACACTGCGCCTCAAGAATCCAGTATTGAAGATAATAATAACATTTTCTTCTCATTGCCAATTGGCTCACTTGATCCGGTAATATGCCTTTGAGTGATGAAATAATGGTTAATGGTTAATGGTAGTAAAGGGTTAAGGTATGGCCCTTTAGCACTGCGACCATATTGATCTATTGTGCACCCTATGCTGTCTATTGACTGTTAAGTATGCCTATGAATTGTACCAGCTCCTTCTGAGGGAGTGATTGTAGGTCTTCATCTATAAGGATGAATTTGTTTAAAAACTTTTTCCTTCTATGCGTCAACCCCGGACATTTCATGATGAGATGTTCTATAGACTCCTCATCTTCGCAGCAAAATCTGCAGGTGCTGGTGTTAGTTATGCCTAATTTATGTAAGTGTTTGTTGCAGGTGAAGTGACCCGTGAGGGCGCCTGTGAGAGTGCGAGTGCTCTTTTTGTTTAACGTGAGGGCCATGTTAGCTCTTTTAGCGTTGAAGCTTAGGAACTTTTTGGAGTGTCTAAGACCCTCTACGTTGATTTAATAGAGTTTTGGCCCAGTATTTTACTTTTTGTTTTAGGCTGGTTTTGTTGAATCGAAACATGGGACTAGGTCCGATGAAGTTTACATCTGCCCCTTTTTTGGCTTGAAAGTCTGCCTTTTCGTTGCCGTCATATCCCTCATGTCCTGGTACCCAAATTAATGAGACATTGTTTTTGGATGCCAGGTTATTGAGTGCCTTGTGGAATTCTAAGAGGGTTTTTGAGTTGTAGGTATAGCTATCTAAAGCTTTTAGAACTGATTAGCTGTCCGAGAGTATTTTAATCTTTACTCTCTTGTGGTTTCTACGTTGCATGATGTTTGCTGCTTCCATTATTGCATATAATTCCGCTTGGAAGATGGTGGTGTCCCTGGTGAGAGTGAACGATTTGTGGATTCTGGGCCCCACTACTCCTGCTCCTACACCATAATGTGTTTTTGATCCATCAGTGTACCATTTTTGTGAATCATCATTCATCCATTTTGGGATTGTTTTCCACTCGATCCTCTCAGAAAAGGTTACACAGTTACAGTTTGTGAAACAGAGGGTTGGGTCAATGTGATCTGAGACTTGAGCTATGCTTATGGTGTTTTTGATTTTATTTAGGATACTTATGTGACCGGTGAGGTGGCCTAATTTGAAATTTTCTTTCATGTGTAGCATGAGTGCTTGCGTAGCTGCTTCCTCTTGGAATGCTATATGAAGTGGTGGGAGATTAACGAGTGCTTCCACGCCAGCTGTTGGGGTAGTTCTCATAGCCCCTGTGATGCATAGGCAAGCAAGCCTTTGTACTTTTCCAATTTAACAATTTAAAGTTTATGTGCGTTGTTAAGGTGACATTTCATACTAAACAAAAGCAAAAATCGGTGCATTTTACAGTTTTTCTTTGATAAAGGCGAAAATGCAAGCCAGGCCGCTGAAATTGTGAATGGTAATTATGGCGCCGATACTGTAACAGATAATTAAGTTCAATTTTGTTTTTGAAAATTCCGTTCAGGCATTTTTGATGCCATAGCTACTGTTGTAGCTAATGATTATATCGACAAGACTACTGTATGGATACCCCATTGCCCAGGTTCTCTCAATATTTAACCAGCAAAGTCTCGTACTCGACAGTAGAGGGAAACATCTAAAACTTTAAAGAAGACGTCAGGCCTTACACCTCTAACAATTTTGGAATTATCTTCATTGATCTGCCTCTTCTCCAGTCGCCCCCCGAAATGAGTTTCTTGCGAAAGTATTCTCTGAAATCTTGCGAAGGAAGAATTTATTCAGCTTATTTCTCTAAGCCTAAAATGATTTACCATTACCTCCTTCAAATTTCCCACTCAGCTTTGAGTTAACCGCATAAATGCATTATAACTGAACCTATTGGCTGAGTGTAGCCAGAAAGTTGCATTTAATGATAAAAATTTCTTTTAAAGCTGTTGCTTCACGTAGACTGACTACCACCAAACCTGCTATTTCTTTCTGTGATCCAGCTGAGTACAGCATTTAAGTTCGGTGGCCTTCAAATATCACTAAGAAATTTTAATTTAGCAAATGATGATCTTTGCATATTTTTAAATATTTTTTAAGTATCTGACTTCTATGCATCTAACGGAGTCGGTTAAGTTCATGTCGGCAGGCAAAGTTGTCACCGAATGTTATTTTTGCCACCAATTGCGCAGAAAATTGCCCACATCCGCTCGCTAGTTTGAAGTGCTACACATTTTTCATAAATCCCAAGTCTACATAAATGAATTTAATTTAAGAGGTTTAACAAAAGCTGTATGGTGTTCTAATGACTGTCAGCTTATATGCCACAAAAGCGGCGATAGCATTTATTAAATTGAACAATTGTCTGCGCCACTTGAGTTTTATTAAAAGAGTGGATTTATATTTGAGTGTTGTTGTTGAGTGTTAGTAAGAAAAATGTACAATAAACGATATGTAGTAGGGGATATGCACGTACTTTTAAGCATAGCACTTGTAGAAATTATATTACAGCAACACGCTCCCCTCATCACAGGCCGTCTTGTACACGCGTAAATGTTTTTCTCCTTTCTGCGAAAATACCTGCGAAGCAGTTTTGTGATAATATTAGCCAGTAAAGTATTTAATAATGCTTAATGATTCTAAATAGGTAGCAGCTTTTAAAAATTAACGACAAAACATTACAAAATTAAGTCAATAGCAAAAACCCCCTAAAAGGTCCATAGTAAAAATCTAGTGAAAAAGCTTTTATTCTCATTAATCAGCCCCAACTCCCACACACAATTTGGAAAGCGCTGGTACTTGCCAACACTTCACATCACTACATGCAGTTTGAAAGCCACTGGGCTTTAACGAAATAAAAAGCTCACCCTATTCAGAGAATGTTAACAGAGAATGTTAATGGAATCAGAGAATGTTAATGGAATGAGAAGAAGCAAATGTTAAATGAGCTTTTTTCGAGTACTGCTCGTAATTTGTAGATTCATAGTAAGGGATTTTCAAATTCAACTTACCACACTAGTGGCGGATTGCAGATATTTACCACGCTAGTAGAGGATTTCAGATTTTTCCATTCCATTAGCTTTCTCTGGTTTAACGGTCACGCGTGGCGGTAACATCACTAGGCTCTTCTTGCTGGGTTGTATGCATATTTATATACATACATACATATGTATTCGTGTATGCGCGTTTGGTATTTTTCCTCGCCATATGTTAGACTCGATATCAATTCCCGCGCCAATTTTTGTTTTTAATTTTTTTTTTAATTAATTGTTTTTTTTTTAATGTAATCGAAATAAATTTTGTAATACATTTTTCGTACTCGCTTATTATTTAAAAAACTTACATATGTAAGTAGTAATAATTTAATTGGTTTAATGTCGAGGTGAGAGATGTGTTGTGTGTTGAGGTGAAGATGTGTGATGATTTCAATTTTTGTGTGGGCAAAACTCAGTGCGGTGTCTATAAAGTCGATGTTCTAAAATCCCTTACTACAAATCTTTCAAATCTCAATTGTACTAAAGAAAGTTAACAGTAACATTTGCTCCCTCTCATTCCATTAACATATGAACTTTTACGTATTTATTATTTAGAGGGTCGTTGCCACAGTGGCAAGTTAACTCACGCTTGCTGGTTAACTCATTTTAAGTTCCACAGTAACGAGTTAATTTAAGATTTACTGATCAATAATTGAAACAAAATTTTAAGTTTTATGCGATATGAGTAATATACAAGATGCTAGTGTAGTTCACAGCAAAGTTTATTAAGAAATTGGCTAGTATTAAAGGGTATTTAACCAAGCCGTGTTCATTAAAGGTTGTGGCACTAGACCAAATTTCGTATTCTAAGTTCGTTGTTACTTGGTAAATTTTGTTACCTACGAAATAGGACGAAACAATAATAAGCTTGTTATGTCCTTATATAATAAGCTATTTATATCCTTTCGTTGAAGAAGAAACACTAAAATATGTAGAAATATATGACGCTTGCAAATTATTGGGGAACAGGCCAAAAGTGAAAGGAGGTGCATGTTGAGAAGCTTGCGGGATACAACGACCCTTTAATATGGAAACCCATTATTTTATGCACGTACACTCGGCTGCTTCTTCCAGTTGCTCAGAGACTAAAATTAAAAACTAATCGTTATTAATTATTCACCTCGTTCCTCTTTGTTGGGCTTTTTGCAGTTCCTTTCCTGTGCTTGTAGGCTCGCTGGTGTTATCCTTTTCATTTATAATTTGTGGGTTATCCTTTACAAATTGCACCCATTATTTGAAACGCGCTTTGGTTGTTCGCGCATTTTTTTGAAAATAAAAACTTTATTTAGTTTAAATTTCTAACAAAGTAAACAAAACTTACTTATTTTCCTATACCTTAGCCATTTTGTTATCTTTTGTCTTATTTTTTGAAATCTCATGTAAGGTGTCAATTATTGAATTGTCAAATTATGCGGCGTTTACCTTGGTTTATAAAACATGGAAATAATATCAAAATTAATTTCGGGTGCGATAAATAAGTCACAAGATTTACTTTACGCGCAAAGCGAAAATAGGCATGTAGCTGTATACTTTTGTCGTCGTATGAAAATAATACTGATTTAATAAGAAATTTACAATTCGATATTAAAAGTATTCAGACTAATAATAATTGAATCAGTGAATTGTTGAGAAAATGAATCAGTGATTTATAAATGAGAATTTTTTTAAACAGAAATTCATATGCCAAGCCTCCAAAATCGCTTAAAACATTTACTTTCTATATACTCGTACATACTTATTTATATACATATGTATGTCTCATTCGTATCGCTGAAATCACAAATAGAAAGAGCTTTCAAAGTTGTTATTTCTGAAAACAAGTATTTCAAAACGTTGAAATAATTTAAGTTTCAAGGTCGCATAACTGGATTTCAAATTTTTATCATTTGCATACAATTTTCTGATTGTCACTATTTCAACGATGCTTAATGCTTATTTAATGCTAAATTATTTGACTTTGAACATCGAAAGTTTAAATTTAAAATCAACAAAAATATTTATACTGGCTCAGCATGCAGAGTACTTCGAGGCGAACTCACTCTGAGGCCAAGAAAGAAATAAGTATTTTCGAGAGTAGTTATACCTTATTTTTGTTGTTTTCTAATTTTAGAAAGCAAATTATTATTATTATATTCACTAAAGGAATAAAATATAAAAATAATATTATTTATATTTTCATATCACAAAATTTGCAAAAATATGTAGATACACTAGCAGGTGTAAAGAGAGCAAAGGTACGGAGTATATCTCCGCAGGCAATTTAAATATCGATATTATTTCCAATAAGATAATATTTTGTAGAATTTATAAGTTAATACCTGGCTGGGGCCATCTGCAGTACAGCCATTAAATCGTAAAGTTTTTATCGATAAAATTAGAAGAAAGCAAGTTGAATGCAACAATGCCATTAAATCTAAGGTCAAACACACAACCGCAGCTCTTTATTAAAGGGTTTTTCAATAAGGGCGGGTAGATGTTGAAATGGAATAAAACAAGCTGTGTGTGAGTTATTGACAAAATTATTTTTTTGTTTGAAAGGCGCATATATGCCATTAAGTGTGGAATATGACATCATTCAAATGCCCGCCTCGGCTTCTTACGGTGGAACGGATCCGAGTGGTCCAATTTTCAATGACTCTTCCGCATAGATCCGGCTGAATTTGAGCGATGGCCTGTGTTATGTTCACCTTTAGAGCATCGGTCGATTGTGGTTTATTTGCATAGACCTGAGACTTCAACAAACCCCACAGGAAAAATTCTAGCGGGGTCAAATCGCATGACCTTGGTGGCCAATTCACACCACCCCTGCGATAGATAACCTTACCCTCAAATCGTTCATGCAGAGTGTCAATCGTGGCGTTTTCTGTGTGGCACGTAGCGCCGTCCTGCTGGAACCACATGTCGTCTAGGTCCATATGGTTCAATATGGGCCATAAGAAATTGGTTATCATCGTTGTGTAGCGCTCGCTGTTGACGGTGACTGCCTCACCAACGTCGTTTTCAAAAAAGTACGGACCAATGACGCCGCCGGCCCAAAATCCACACCAAACGGTAACTTTTTGAGGATGCATTATCACCTGGTCAACCTCGTGTGGATTGGTGTCGTCCCATATACGGCAATTTTGTTTGTTAACACAGCCATTCATCCAAAAATGCGCCTCGTCACTAAAGATGATTTTTCGCCCAAAACTGGGGTTCTCTTCCAAACGATGCGAAGCCCAGTTAGCGAACAAACGGCGTTGTCTGTGGTCATCAACTTTGAGCTCCTGGGTCAGTTGGATCTTGTACGGGTGTAGGCCCAAGTCCCGAGGCAAAATTCGCCAATTTGAAGTCTGCGAAAGGCCAAGTTCTTGTGCACGGCGAAGAATACACTGCCTCGGGTTCTGTTGTACACTTTCACGGACCGCGGCAATGTTCTCGGCTGATCTTGCGTTCCTTGAACGTACGGGTGTTGGCTGATTGTTTACTGACCCGGTCGTCTCAAATTTGGCCACCAAACGTTGAAGAGTCGACTTTGAAGGGCCACCACGTCTACCGAAAAATGGGCGCAATGCGCGCAACGTTTGCGTTAATGAACACTCGTTTTGATAATAAAGTTTTATCATTTGAACGTGCTGTTCAATCGTGTAACTTGCCATGATGATTTGGCATAAACAACTGAATAATAAACAAAAGATTTGACTGATGTCACCAAAACAAAATGGCCGCCACAGGGCACCAAAATCGACCGGCGCCAATTGAAACACCCTTTATAAACTCATTTCTCTATTTTGCGACCACCACACCACTAACTTTTTCTCAAGTTCAAATAATCCTACATTGTTCAACGAGAAGTACTGTTTAGAATTAACGTTGAAGATTTCCATTGGGGAAATTCCATAAATCCATTAATATTGGAGAAATTCGATAATTCTCAACTTAAACTCAAATTGTTCTCAAACCTACATACATATTTGTTGGATAGTTTTAAGTTATAGACGCTTGAATCAAGAAAGTCAATTGTATCGCTGTCTTTTGTGTTCTATTTTATTCTAAGCGGCATTAATTGTGCGTCTCCGTTGCAAAACATTATTTCTCTTATTCCCGCGAGAATTTAAGTAAGCTATTACCTTTTTGACGTGATAGCGTCTTATAATTCAATGTACACGCACCAAAAAATGAGTCGTTGTCTTGCTCATGCGTCGTTACCTTGCTTGAACTGCAAGCGAGAGCGCGGAACGAACGACAAAGGGGCACAATCGGCTCCCGCGTTCGGCAACGTTCGACAACGTTATGACGCTGTCACGTTAAACTATCGTCAGTAAACTGACTTTGCAGACAACCTCTTTTTATCTTAAGATAGTCAATAAAATTTCGAGTGCAATGCAGACCTTAGCGAATTGAATGAGATTTCGAATTCGTTTTTATCTGATTTTTCAATTATTAAAATCAATTGTCTGTTTTGTTCAATTAATCTTTTTAGTATCTTATGAACTTATTAATTAATTTGAAAAGGTTGTGTTAGTATTAAGTCAGTCGTCAGTAAGGGCTCTTGTGTTTTTGACTAAATAAGCAAACATTCTATTGCACATTTTACTAAAATTCTCGAACCTCTACTTCAAGCAGAATGTCATCGTTCCAGTTCAAAAAGCTACCATATTCGTATGACTTGATGCATAGCTTGAAGTGTAAATCGATATAAAATTTTACATAACTGTTAAAATCATAAATTGAATTAATTTATTAGCGCATTGCTTCTTTCGAAGGCAACTTTGTGTGCAAATACGCTTAATTGCTCTAATTTCCGATAAAAGTTGTTAATTTTCCAGTGAATGCAAACGATTACTTTCCGTGCCGATTAATTTACCAACTCATTTTCACTGAGTGCATAACTAATTAATGTGAACACCGCCTCGTTTAGAATTGCGCTTATCATTTAAAGGGGAAATGAATACTTTTACATTTCTCTGCCAGCAGCGCTGCCACAAAAGAGGCCTGGCGAGCAAAACAAACAATTTTTAGTGTACGTGTGATCGTTTGAATTGTAAACATTTGTGTGCAGGTGATAGCTTTGTACTTTTAAAGTGCATTCGTTCCAATTGCATTCAGCACTAAACAACAACAATGTAAATATGGAATACATATTCGCACAATTAGCACATCGCGTGATGTATACAGTCAATGGCGGTGTTTCTGCTTACAATGAGAACAATGCTGATTTGTGCTATTCGACTGCGCGCCAAACTTCATATACACGGCTGCATACAGACCCGAGGTGCCTATTTGTTTTGTTTCATTCACTTTTTAGTTTCTTAAATAACAGCGAACCGCCGACGACACAGTCAATATTCGTGGTGAAATAAAAAGCTACGACTATGTGTAAACATGTTTTTAAGTACATATGTGCAAATAAATATATGTGTATGTATGTAGGTATATGTATAGGCCTCACGAAAAGTGGACCAGAAGACTGTTCAAACAAAACACAGTACACACTTGGCATCCGAGAGCAGCGCAAAAAACCATTAATCGATATGCTCGTACAGCAAGCGATGAATAGAAGGGCTTTGAGTGGGGAAAAGCGGCTAATGATAGAGGGTGTGCGGTCATGAATTACAACACTATGTTGCAAACACATACGTGCATACATACATATGTTGAGGCAGACAGCAGTTAGTTTGTAAGTAGAAAAAAGAGAGAACAAAATAAAATAAAATATTTATGGCAGCAGATTTTTACTCGCTTCTGATTGGCGGCAATTTTGGGGCTTGGCGGCCCGTAGCTGGCAATAGCGAACATGACGTCAAAGCAACGACGTTTTAGCACAAGGCAATGAACGCGAACGCTTACGAACGGAATTTGTCTTTAGTCAAAGCATTAGTGTTGTTGCAATGATAAAATAATGAAGGCCAGAGCAGAGAGCACTTTTGCATTTACTCACACATATGCTTTGGATTGTTTACATGGGGCGGGTAGGATTGAAGAATTTCGCAATTTTCTTGCTTCATTCTATACCTAAGCAACTGTTTTCTCTACTTGTAGATTGTTGTATTGCTCATTGATGCATGTGTATGTTTTATTTGCTAGTTGTTGATGCGCATGTACGAGTATTCGTAATCAGACTGGACAATATCTATAATATTGTTTAGAACTTTTTTGGCGGATACAAAGTTCACTAAAAAATAGAACTGATTGTGAGTCAGACTGAGAGGCACAACAAAAATTTTGAGTAATGTCATCTTTCTCAATTGTTCACCTTCAGTAGTTTCTGTGCGAAATTAGCTAACAGATTTCATGGGTATATTACGTCATTGCAGCAACCGTGATAAATTAATTTTTTTTTGTAATAGAATTTTTGTAGAGAATACAAATGTGTATTCTGTAATAAACAAGGTCAACAAAGCAAACCAAAAATATTTAATTCCCCTCGAGATTATATTTACATAAAAGTATAGACAACTCTAGTAGCTATCTATTGTAATCCTCAAATGTAAACAAAAGTCAGCTGCATGTGTTAACTTTATTGCGGCGGTGAAAATACTCGACATTTCTGAAATCCAATGTAGCTCTTAACTGCAGTTCTTGGTGAAAATATGCTACTACATAAGTAGCTTTAAACAAACTTGTTTGCATAATTTTCAGAAAAATGTATGCTTTTCTATAATTTTCAAAAGATTTGATCACTTTTTCCAAATATGAGTGACAACGTTTGCTAAAACTTTTTTAAACATTTCTTCTTAGGTAGCCACATTTTAATATTTTACTTGTATTTCCCACAATTTGTTATTATTTACCATTTTAAATCTACAGTACAATTCACCTTAAAGGCGGGAACAAATACATATAAGATATATGTACATATGAATACATATATGTACATACATAGTTGGCAATTCCTTCAGAAGTAAAAATTAAGCAATTAAATTAAGAACCTTAATATAAGCCTGCAGCCGCTCTAGCCGCTGTAGCCGAATGGGATGGTGCGTTACTACCACTCGGGCATGAAATATCAAATGATAGAAAAAGGTTTTTTTAAAGAGCGGTCGCCTCATGACAAGTGGAAAAACCGCTCATGAAAAACCATCTACTGTTCGGAGGCGACATAAAACGTTTGGTCCCTCCATTTGCGTCAAGACACACACCATAAATGGGAACAGCTAAACAACCAACAAAGGATGTAAGCGCCAATTATATAGTACACTTATAAAAGGTTTTCCAATAACAGGTGTTATTTTGAATAGTCCGCTATTAATGGTGAACATTTGGCAGAGACAGTTCGTAAAACACGAACATTTTTGGGTCATCGTGAAGCACCTTGTCGGACCGCAATACAGAAATTGGTGAACAAATTCGAGCTGTTGGGACAAGTTCGTGATGTGTAGAATAAACCCGTCACGTCACTGAAGAACAGCCGAAAATATTGCTGTTGTAGCCGAAAATGTTGAAGAAAACCCAGTTTCGTCCATTCCTCGTCATTCTTTGGAATTAGGCATTCCACAATCGTCATTACATCGTATTTTGCATAAAGATTTGCGTCTTGACGCTTATAAAGTCTAGTTAACACAAGAACTCAAGCCGGCCATCATCAACAACGTCGTGTCTTTGCTGATTGGGTCGTTGAAATGCATGAAAATAATCCGTAATTCCATCGAAAAATCATCTTGAGTGATGAGGCCCATTCCCACCTCGGTGGCTTCGTCCACAAGCAAAATTGTCGGATCTGGGGCTTAGAGAATCCAAGAGTTATTGTTGAAAAGCTTCTTTATCCCCAGCGTGTGATTGTTTGGTGCGGTTTATGGTCCGGCGGAGTCATTAGACCTTACTTTTTCGAAAATGGAGCAATACTTACGGTGACTGGATTGCGCTATCGAGATATGATTAACGATTTTTTATGGCCGGAGTTGGATGGTATTGGTCTGGACAACGTTTATTTTCAACAAGATGGCGCTACGTGTCACACAAGCAGCGAAACGATTGATCTTTTACGGGAATAACGCTTCTTATTGGAAAACCCTTTATATGCATAAGTATACACATTTACCTCATGGTGGCGTACAGCTACACCTTTTTGGCAACATTCAACTAAGAGAGACGATGGCCCAGGCAATCTCACGTCTCTCATTGCGAAAATGTTGTTTGTTTTATACATATACATATATGTACATCTATGTATGTAACAGGGTGTGTCACTAATTTGCTCTTCTGAGTATGAATCAATTTTATTTGTTGCGCAGCTTTGCGGTAACGTGACTGTAGTCACACCTAGCAACACACAATAGCACATACATATCTACATATGCGCATATATTTATATGTAAGTATGCACATTTTTCGCGCATAAGCAATAAACGACTCTGCAGAGGCGAGCCCCTTGAGCAAGTTCCACTTTTGGTAGTCAGCTTGAAATTGCTTTTATACTACGAGTTATTATATATGTATGTATGTATATGTATGTGCCTACTTACAGGTATTACGCCAAAGAAAGTACAGATACGAATACATAAGTTCACAAATGTTGCAAATGGCAGTTTGCTGGCGAAATCGCATTTGAGATTGCTGACCTTCTTTTGTACTTGGCAAACCTGTGCTTAGTTAAATATATACACACATACAAACATACATATACAGTTGTTGAATTCGGCCGGTTTAAAATTGGCAAGTTTCTACATTTTTTTATATCTACAGCAAGACTATCGTTCCCCTAAAATATTGTTGCTGGTTCACTTATAATTGTGAAATGCTCCAGAACTGGTACGAAAAAATATAATTTTAAGTAAGTTGGCCCCCTACACTAAAAGTACTTATGTATGTACATATGTTAATCGAAAAATTCCGTGCATGTGGTCTCCCTGTAGGGAAAAGCCAAACAAGTATGGAGACGTTCTAGTACAAATAATAATATTTAACAAAAGAAATTATACCAGTACGCCAATGACTAGAATAATAAAAATAATAAAATGATCACTTTGCCTGCAACTTAGTTCATTTTTATAGGTAAGAGAATTAGGACTTATCTTTGATACACCAATGCATCGCTATGATTAGAGGATTACGTATAAGTAGGCACTGATAAATGCATTTATTCAAAAGCAACTGAATTGGCTCTGGAATAAACTCCTCTTAATACTCGGACAAACATTTTCATTGATAGCCAAGCGGCTTTTAAAATCAATTATGGATTCTTGCACAAATACGGAATTTGTTCCACAATGCAGCTAAAAAATGTATGAACTCTGCGGAAATGGGCAGGTCAATATTTACTTGATACCAGGACACAAAGGAATATAAGGAAATGAAAGAGCCGCTGAGCTCGCTGAGGCAGATATTCGCTTGTAGAGATTGACCACGTCCGAAATCTACCCATCTCTATCCCTTCTGAAAACGGAACTAAAACAGAAACTAGCTCTGGAAACGCAGTCGATTTGGGAACACTTAGTCCATACAGAACTGTCAAAATTATAATAAGGATTTCGAATACGAAAACTACAAACTTTATTTTATCACTTTCTGCGGCAAATATTTGTTGAAGTACTGACGGGACACTGTCTCACCCTACATCACGCAGCCAAAATGGGATAAGTCTAGACCGATACGTGTAACACTGCCCTGCTCTTTGTAAGACTCGCCAAATGTGTTGCTGACGAAAGGCTGAACGGCTTGTTAAAACTCACGAAGACGTGCATTACGAACTACATAAAAGAATATTTTCGACTAACATAATGGATCCTAGAGGTCTAAATGAGTTGTTTTTTCAGATCAGCTAACGTAGCCTAAATAAAATTGGCAAAGAAAATTAAAAAGCAACGAATTAATATTTGTATGAAAGCCAGGAAGGTTAGGGGAACGGATTCATAAGATTGTTACATTAGCTCAGTTAAGCTTTGAAACGTCAAAAGAAATTATTATTTCACACCATTTACGCAGAATTGTTACCCTGCACTCATATAACAATACAATATTCACTATTTTCAACACAAATAAAGTTTTTTTGCAAGCACTCGAGGCAATTTTATTCTCTACTTATTCAAAATACTCGCAGCAACCGGACACACAGAATTTAATCCAAAATTTAACTAACACTTATTTTATTTATGTGCCTAGAGTAAATAACTTAATTTTTTTTCTATATCAGTTTGTCTTTTTTTAATTTGGTTTAGTCTGTTTAGGATTACTTATAGAGGAAGTTAGAAACAATTTTTGAGTTTCTAACCAGTTACTGAACTTAAAAAAGTTTCATTTAATTTCAAGAAAAAACATATTCTGTATACTCCTTTAATATGAAATAAAATAAACATTGGAGTCGAATGGAATGAATTTCTTTTCACTTTTTAACTGGTGTAAACCTGGTTATTTTAGAAAAATAATGGACTAGGATTTTTTAAGCTAGCTAACCGGTATTTTGACTGATGCATTGTTGATGCATGACCCCCCATTGAAATTTCCTAAGACGTCACCGTGTTTAAAATAATATTTGCTAGCATACAAAAAAGATAGAACACGAACTGGTTGAGCTGAAAAGTGAATTGGTAATATTCAAGTTCACAATCAGTATTTTTCCCTGCAAGGTGCCTATAGTGCACGCACACACACTCTTATTGACGTTGTGATATCTTTCTCACATGATACCCTTTTCATTCGTCTCACCTTACCTCATCTTCATAGTCATCTTAGCCATGCATATCTATGCATTCGTTTGCTTGTTCGCCTTAAAACATACGTACGTATAACGCATTTATGCACATACGCACATATGCATACATATAAATAAATATGTAAATAACCTGTTATTGATCAGTGAAAAGCCGTTGAGCCGCATAAAAGTCACGTTTTTCTCAGCTGAAAATGCGTTAATTTCAATTATCATTCTGTCAAGCGTTTACATGTACCTAGACAAAATACATATATGTATATTATGTATGTATGTACGAATGTGTGCTTTCGCAAATATTTGCATCCCCTGATGCTACCTCATTCAATATACATACATATGTACATATATAGATACATACGTGCACACATAGAATATATTTCAAACAATTTTATTACGTCTTACTCCAGTTTCTTCTGCGGTTTTTCATGCAAATAAATGATGGATATACATACTTATGTGCATGTGTATGTATGTATATATACATACCTATGTGTTTGTTCATCAAAATATAATTATCTTTAAAAGCAAAAGCTAGTTTTAATACTTTGACGCACTTCTATGAATTTCACAAACAAGCCAAACCCACAGACTTGACAAAAAATTCTCTTCAAATGCAATAACAAAAAACAAACAAAAAACGTATGCAATCTAAAAAATATTTAAGCTGAAAAGTAAACAAAAATATTTTAATTGTTGGTTTAAAAATGCTGTTTCACGGGCGTCATTTTTGTTTTGATAATTTTTTTAGGCTTGAATTTTTATTTTTAGAATTCTTACTTGCCTAAATAAGTAAACCAAGTGCTGAGTTTTCTGCATTAAAATTGAAAAACAGTATTAATATATAAAGTACTCGGATAGCTAATACTCGTAGGTGCAGTTGAAACCGCTTAAAATGACCTCGCGTAGAAATAAAAATTTATTTAGTCTACATTTTTTAACCAGTCCAGTTTTTTCATGATTTTGTGATTAATGGGTCTCGATCTACAGGAAGGGCGCTAAAAACAGATTTTGACGGCGAGCACGATATCTCTGGATTGAATCAGCTAGAGTCAAAAATAAAAAGAAATATTAGTTTAAAAAAATCGAGGCTTCTCAAAAGATTTAATTATTATTCATTAATTTAATTTAATTTAATTTAACGAACTATATTTTATGGGATTTTTTAAAAATATGTATATTTGCAAAAGTTCGGCAAAAATTAAAAACTAATCAAATTAGCCGCTCCAAGAAATCTTGGTCACTGACTTTAAGAATACACTTTTGAGAGAAATGCGTTCGAAAAAACACTTTACACTTACCCCAAAATATCTTTACTAATATGTTTATACAAGTGTTTATACATTTTTGCGTCACCTTGGATATCTTCTTTTCAATACTTCTTCGTGACTTTAAAATATTATTTAGTAATACATACTTGGTTGGTTATAAAAAAACATCACCTCTGATGTTGAAGATGTTAAGATGAATATTTATTTAAAAATATATTTCAAAGTATGAGCTCAGTTCTTAACCTTCTGTTTTCTTTCTTCTTTACAGCAATTAAACCACCAATAAAGGATATTTGCAATCCTAATTACTTCATATACCTCAATAAGTCTTAGCTGGTTTCAATCGGTAAGTTAAAATTTTATAACAACATAATACGGGTTAAAATAGGGTAATGAAGTGACCGCTTGACCTGAACAAATTGCGTATGACTTTGACGCTTCAAATAAAATCAAATGCACCAATTTCACTCATTTGCTATGAGACCTTAACAAAATAATTCTGCGCATATTTTGTAAACTGGGTACGCTTCTATTTCATAACCCGATAGAGGGGTGCAGACCCATATGCTAGAATTCACAACCAGGCTACTTCCTTTGTTCTGGTAGATCTGCATCCATTTTCGAAAACTCTAGAAACCTGTATCGAATTATTCGAAATTTACCTTTGTATGTATTTCCATCTAGTTCAGGTTTACCTTGACGAATTAGGTAATTTAGTATCCTGTGTAGAGACAAGGAAATGGTTTACTGCATTTATCATTGGCTTCATGTTTTTCTACAATTACGCATACACATTTTTGGAATCAATGTTGCGCATTCAGAAAAGTATTGCATCATTTTTATGTGTTCAGGCGGCCGCCGTAGCCGAATGGTTGGTGCGTGATTTCCACTCGGAATTTACAGAGAGAACGTTGGTTCGAATCTTGGAGAAACCTAAATTAATAAAAACATTTTTCTAATAGTGGTCGACCCTCGGCAGACAACGGCAAACCTCCTGCCATGTAAAAGCTCCTCATAAATATCTGCCGTTCGGAGTCCGCTTGAAACTGTAGGTCCCTCCATTTGTGGAACAACATAAAGACGCACACTACAAATAGGAGGAGGTGCTCGGCCAAACACCCTTAGCAGCACACTGTTATAGCAGCGGACCAATGTTTTTTTTGTATTTGTTTGTATGTGACACATATCTAAATTTATTTAGAAATTAGGCGTACACACATACAAACACATAAGATATTGAAAACCTTAAATGTATTTAGTGTATATCGCACCCTAAATACAAAAGGGTCACAACTCAAAATGTACTTCTGCTCAAATATGAACAAGACGTTATCAATAAAACGGTCCGCGGATGACATATGGCACAAATAATTTTTTTGTTTTTTGGTAGGACTGTTATAAGCTTACATGGCGAATTTCAGCGTGATATGTCACATAGTTTGCTTTCTGTGCTACTGTAAACAAGTCAAGCTCGAGTGTGGAAAATTTTGAGTTGTGCCCCTTTTGTATTTAGGGTGCGATATGTATTATATTTTACAAACGCAAGGAAAATATGTAGTAGGAAAATATTATATACATATGTATGTGTTTTCACACAAACATATACACCTACATATGTATGTGCGTAAATAATTACATACTGATAGTCTTGTAATGTTTCCATTTTATTTAAATATTTTTTACTATATAAAGACCGGTAGATCATTCGAGAAGTATTTGCACTTATCCATTTCAAGTTATTCGATATAACGCTTGTGGTTTTCTGATTTCATAACATCTGACAGATTTTTCTGAGCCAATATTTGAACATTAGGGCGGATAATTTTTGGCGATAACCAATTTTTGCATGATATTAGCTTTATAGAGAAGTTATTTCTTATATAATACCGAAAAAGGCATACATATGTACATTTGTATGTATGCATGTATCGTATGTGAGTTTTTGCATTTGGATATTTATTTTGATAAACTTGAAAAATCTTCCTACCCCCAACTTCGCTTTGTATAATATTCATAAAATATTTATAATGCCGTGTTTACATGCAGAGTCAGTGTTAGTCAAATATGACTTTATGTAGGTAAAGGGGTTTCCAATAACAGGTGTTATTGGTGAAGAGATTGCGCTATCGATGCGTAGCGTACAAACATCTGGGCTCAATTTATTATTAAAGTAATGTAACTATTTCTTCCACAAAAATTAATAATCACCCTAATGAGATATGCAATTTCAACAACGCAATATGCATTTGCTTGCTTTCTTAACAATGTAATGATGATTTGGACCACTTTGAAGCACTATAAATTTTATATATAAGAAAATTTATGTAATCTTTCCAAATAATTACAGAATAATTTATGCAAATTAAAAAAAAAAGGATTACATGTAAAAACATGAAAATAAAATGTTTGTTTTAAATTTGTAAAATTTTATTAATATTTCTTTGAGCATCAATTCCGTTTTTATGAAATGCCCAATATTGTCTCCTTTTTCTTACCACTTCATTTAATGTCTCAATATTCATTACATTTGGACCAATGCAAAATCGATTTTTGGTAAGAATTTAGCAACTTAAGCAGATATTCCGATATCCATTAGCAATTAATACAGATATGAATAGAAAACTTTAGAGGGAAGAAATGTGGGACAACTTTAAAAAGTTGCAAATGACATTTAGAAAAAAATAAATTATTCATCATGAAATGATTTCTTTTTTTGTGTTTTTTTTATTTACTTTTTTATATACACCTTTTTTGATGGTAAGAACTGCAAACACATTAAACTATTTACTTGTTGGAACCGATCAGGATATTAAGCAGAGGTCATAACTCCCTTCATGTACATTCTTCTCGATCCACATCTTGCGGTGAAGAATCTACAGAGTCATGCTACTTGCAAAGCAATCAAATGCAAAGGCGAATAATTTTTTTTTATTAACAAAAAATCTTCATTTATGTTGAACAGTGTAATTACGCAAGACACTGCGCTTGTTCACAAGTCTCTGAATTGTGTAAACTAGTTATTTCAATGAAAATCTGTCAAATAAATGCAAAATATGTTTATCCAGACGAACACATACATACAAACATATGTACGAATATTAAAAAATAAAATATGAATGCATGGCTTATTCTCGTATAAATATTACGCAGCCATGTGGCAATCGATATCAATGCAATGTAATTGTTTACTACAGCTGATTCTTCCCACATGTGAGCATATTCACATACATACATACATGTACATGTGTCTAAAACAAAACGGTGATTCATTATAAGAAAATAGGCTAAAGTACTAAAATACTAAAAAATTATACATGGAAAACACATCTGGAGGTATACTTTGTTGAGTGAAATGATTCGAATGCATAGTACAACATCAGAGTTTCTCATTAAATTTTTCAAAGTCACAGAAATATTGTCCCAGAATGAATAATGCTGATATACATACATACATACACACATACATAATATAATTTAAGCGAATATATTGGTAACAGTTTAATTTATGCATAATTGGATTTTATAAGAGCTCAGATCTCTCAAAGTCCAATTCTAGCAAAGGTGGAATATAATTCTCCTTAAGGAACGAGAGATAAATGATCTTATGCAGGTATAGAGTCAGCCCATTGGTCCGTCTGCTCAGTGAGAACTTCAGATACTTTCTGTGATTGAGAGCAACATGAGCTTGGCCCACTATCAGCATCTCAGTGTCTCTCAGTCATTAATGAGTGAACTATACACACTTTCTCCGATGACGACTACAAAGACTGAAAGGGGGACTTCTATGACATTTCCACAACCTTCTTTAAGTGGTGTGCAACCTAAGCAATAGCGTTTTTTAGTAGGAAAAAATATTGAAATCCGGATGTGTTAAATACTTCAATTTGTTATATGTACCTAATCTCTTACAGCTTAAGAGTAATATCGTGTCATATAATTCTAAAAATGTAACCCCTAATTATTTATGATCTCTAAGCATCGGCGTTAGGTTGACTTTGAAGTCGCGCTATTTCTTCTTTGTATATTTGCCAATATCCAGCATAAGTCTGCAGATGCATTGTACTTAAGGGGGGAAACCAGTTAAGACTGATCAAAAAATCGAAATTTTTTATTGTTAGTATAACTACTCAAGAATATGTGGTAAACATTTTAAAAGGAAATTCGCATTATTCCCGATTTTATGAGCACTTAAGTGACCGCTCGCCGGTTCGGCACCGTAACGCGCGGTAGTTAGAACGGCGTTTTTCTCGAAACGACTTTTTTCAACTTCAAAAAGTTATCGACCAATCGTTATGCAATTTTTGGAGAGTGTTCTTTATTCAATTCTAATTTATATGAACCTAATTCTTGGATTATTTTAACATTAAAAATATTTTTTTTAAGCAGAATAGATGAAAAACTATGGTATGAAAACAAAGGAATAACATGTAAATTTCAATATTATTTTATCAAAATTAGGTTCATATTCTTAGGAAACATGTTGTGAATGAAAAATAAATTGTTGTTGATTACAGAGAAAAATTACAACTTCTGGAATGCCCACCAGCCAGATACTCGCATGGCGATAGTCCATGAACAGCACGCTCTAACGCCACTATTTCCGTCGGAAATAACTTGAAAAAATTTAAAAGTGTACTTAAAAATATGAATAAAATACCCTCTGAGTTTAAACAATTTCTGATTATTCCTTCCTTGTTAAAAAAATTTACGAAAAACACAAAAATTTCGGCCTCCTAAACCGGTTCCCGCCTTAACTTGCAGATGCAGAATACCTATACCTCTGCAGGATTGAGGCTTTAAATTTCACTTGACAAATCAGTTCAATAATTCTGAGATTGTTATTAATGGAGTGTGTTACTTCTCATTTGCCAAGCTACCAATTGAAAGAAGCCACATTTATTTTTATTCTCCTCATAGTGTTTGAATTCGTCATAGGGGTGGAAAGCAGATGTGGTAGGTGATTGATTATTTCACAATACATGCATACGTACATACACATGTATGTATGTACCTCCAATGTGACGTATGTATTTTGCATTACATCAACAATAATAAAAACAACTGCGAATAAAACAACAATAACAATTAGCAAAAAGAGGGGCACGTTCCTTTGAGCTGACAGCAGCGCGAGCGAAAGTATTTTACCTTCTATTTAGTGAGAGCGTAGTGCAACTTATTTCAGGGCAAAACTTAAACTTAAATATAATAGGAAATTGAAAAATATGTATGTATGTGAATTTTTTTGATTTTTGGTTAAACTGGGAATTAGCGATAAAAGGCCAGACGTGGTGCTCTTATCGTCTATAAAACCTACACGCTTTACTGTTTCTCTCTTGCCAACTGTTCACTTTCTTCTGCTGCCTCTTTCTTTTGCTGCAAATTTTGTCTAGTAAGTAGTAGTGTCAAGTAAGTCCCAGCTGCGCGCAACCACCGCACAGCCCCCTTTTTTGCAACTACAAATATTATAGAAGTGGTGAATGACTTGTCAGTCGACCGAGCAGCTGCTAAAAACAACAATAAGAGCAATATGAGCTAAGCCTCGTAGCTGCCGATAGGGAGGTGTGTACGACTGGTATGTATTGCATGTACATACCTACTTGTGCGTTTTCGTATACATGCATATAAATACATGCATGAAGGAATTGGAGAGGGCGTCGACGGTGCTGAGCGCACTAGTGAGCGCTATATCAGGAGCACGCGATATACTCACGCAGTACTAACTTGTACACATAAAGCAAACTACAGTAGAAAGAATGGAGGCTACAACAAAGCATATACAGAACACACACACAGTAATGGTAGCCATGCCGCCAAATGCGACGTCACTAATACCAAAATGCTAAACGGTGTGCGAGTATCACTATACCGCACCGCGTCGCGCCGCGCCTGGCCAAGTAACCACAGCACCACCACGGATGGCAGACAAGAGTTTTTATATTTCATGCGAGAGGCGAAATTTGTAGCATTTACTTGTAAGCGTTTGGTGAAGAAACAGATTTGAATTTAGCACGCGCTTAGTTGGACTAAAGTTCCAACTATTTTAATAATTGATTAAGCAACAAAATAACGAAACATACTCAGCAATTCGAATTCAAAACGTTACTATTATATGTAAATCATACAAAACGGAAATAAACAACTGTCAACAAAGCGGAGCAGGAAGTGAATCGAATCTGTGTGAAATATCATATCATAAGATATACCTTGTAAGCAATAATTCACCGGAATAAATACAGACAACTACACATACATACATACATACATACATATGTATGCAGTATTAAAATAGGAACAGCTACAGCAACAACTAGTCAGTCAAGGATCTCGAGGAGTTGCGAAATATTATTTAATAAAAGCGCTAAGTGAAATCGAACTGGTGATGACTTTCAATTTTTTTGTCAAGATCAAACAAGTAGTAGAAAGTATCAATTCAGAAAATGTAAGCTACAGTAAAAATTAGAAAATTGCGTGAGAATTTACATATCGGCGACTGCGATAGCAATCAAGTACTTATACAAAATATACAAATAAACCCGGCGTAGATAGCAGATATTACCTACATACAGTTGTATATGTGAATGCACCAGCAGCAAGGACAAAAAGCAATAACAAAAGCAACAAAACTTATAAATAAAACACGTCGGAAACAACGTCAATGTCATGGTATAACGGAGCATGCGTCAGAACTGTTCATTGCCAAAGTGTGGGTGTTAAGCAATCAGGACTCGGAGATAGAACGTGAAAACAGGCGCACCACATCTCAAACCCATTAAACGTAGGGATACAGTGAAAGCGCGGTCGAAAGCAATTCAAAGCCGAAAACCCGAAAACCGAGCAGCAAGCACCGAGCATCGAGCGCCTGAAACACAAAACACATTTCGACGAATCTGCATTTAACAGTTAGACGAAAAACGTAAACCAACCGCAGCAGAAGTGCATTACTTTTTGTGGCTTTCCATATTATACAATGCACAGCCACTGGCAATAACATTCGAAGGGCATTGAAGCTGAAGTGTAAAACATATAAAGTGGAGTAAAATCTTACAACTGCAAAGGGAATGAAAAAAGAAAACGAATAGTAAAAAAGTACTAAGAAAAGTGTTGAAAAACATTGCACAACTTAAATAATAAGAAACAATAAAAACAAGAAGCCAGCAACGCATTTGCATAGCTGAAATTTATCAAAAGAATCTCATTTTGCCATTCCCACTTCTAGTACGCAAAGTTACCTGAAAGCATTAAATAATTCACCTTATACACGAAAAAATAAAGCAAAATAAAAATAGAAATAAAATAAAGTGTCCAATAACCAGCAACATGTCAACAGACTCTAGGGAAAATGCGCCTTCGAAAGTGGACGGAAAGGAGGAGAGCGCCCACCTGCTGGAGGCAGCTGTCAGCGGCGAAAGATATGGCTCGAACACAGCGGTATGCAAAACAAAGTCTACATACATATTCATATACATTGATATGCACATCTACATACTTAGGAATAGTGAGAATAAAAAGGCTGAATGCAGTAAGGGATATTTAAATAGGGGCTTAAGAGAACTTTTGCAGTCTTACTTTCTTTAGTTAATTTGATCTCGTAAGATTGTAGGCAAAGATCATAACGCGAAATTTTCCACAGTGTGAACTGCAAGATTCTCAATTCCAACCTATGTATAACAAATTTTGCTCAGAAATACATACCTACATACATATATAAGTATTATATTATATAAGTATGGCAAAAGACGTATTCAAGCATTTCGAGAGTTGTCACATTTACTTAATCCTACTATTTTAACGTTTCAACGCAGACCGGCAGTTTGATATGCAAAGTGCGACTTGAATTTGCAATTACCTCCTGAAATTCTAGTATATCCGCTGTTTTTTTAGAGCTTGAGATATTCGGCATATATTCGATTAAACTAATTTTTGACTACTTTTTCCACACACAAATTCAGGGCTGCTTTAGCATTGAAAATAATTTATGAATAGTCTTATCAAACCATATTAACAATGGTAACCCTGATGATGAAGTACGAAAAAAAGGTGAAACTAATATACAAAAAAAACCCAAAAAAGTTTTAGTACCGAAATGATTTTTGCAATAACAAAATTGTTTGGAATCTTATGATTTGATAATTTTGATAATATATTAAGTCTAGCCCTTTTAGCTTTTTTCGTTTAATGCATACATTTTAAAACTGCAAAGCAACTATGAACTTAAAAATTTTGGTTTCGAAAAAAATGTATAAAGGAAAAAATAACTGAGTACCGGAAAATAATAAAACAAAATTGCTTTGGCAACACTGCCAATTTATGTTAATTTTAAAATATTTAAACTTAAAATTTCTGAAACTTTTTCTCTCAATCATTGAATTATATTACAATAAGAAATTCAGCAACCCCAATCATACAAAATTACAAAAAATTGCATGCAACTTAAAAGCTGTCTTAAAAGTAGTTTAACATATAATATATATTAAAAAAAATGTGTGGCAACTCTGTTTGTGAATATGTCAAAATAATACCTTTTTTCGAAACTCAGCACAATCTTGAACATAAAATATTTAATCTCACAGGAATTATAAATTTCTATCAAATTTCGGTATAATCTGGATGCGAATTGTATATTTTATGTCTAATAGCTTTCAGTTGATACCAGCGGTGGAGCGAATACAGAATGTTGCGCATATTGCGGCACCCTTACTCGACTCCTAGCGCATTTAACGGAATTAGCTGTTAAGCTGATGTTTTGTAGAGTTTTGCTTAATTTTTTTTTTTTTTTACAAGTAACTTTCTTTCTGCTTATTACTTTCCTTATCAACAATAACCTAGCCCACTTTTCATTTTTCTTTTATGAAAGATTACCATTTCAAAAGTACTTTCTTGGTTCACCCACACACGTCATCTGCAATTATATCGCGCTAAGGTCGTATTTTCTTCAATTTGCATACTCGTTCTTGGCTGATACCCAAGAATGTAAGAATGCCAGCTCGTGCCATCCCTAGGCCGTGACGTTAACACGGAAATAAAAGAAACAAGCAAGTGAAAATCAAAGACATCCCTGCATTTGAAGGCTTTCGTACTTTTACAATTTAACTTTTTTATTTTATTTAACTTTATTTTTATTATGTCGTTTAATTTAATACGAGTGAGTATTCACTGATTCCAAAATAAGTAAGATTCTGTCACACTCGCCAAGAACAAAATAGGGGTGCCACCTTTGTTTTTTCTACATACAAATGTATTTCGTTGCATTCCGTTTCAAACCTAATTGCTCGCTAGGTAAAAATTGCAAAATTGGCATGAGAATAAGTGCAAAATATTAGCAGGAATGCCCAATATCCATTAAATATTGCATTGAAAAATTTTTTTAAATTATTTAACATTCGTAAAAAGAAAATTGTATAACATTTATACGCATATTTTCCGAAAAAAAATTGTATTTACATATATTAGGCCTAACCAAGCAACGCCACCAATTTTCTTGTTACAGAGTGTAATTATGCTTAGTACAGCTATTAAATACAGTATTAATAGATATTTTATGACACTTATTTATGAGTTAGTCTGGGTTGTTCAACGTTTGATAAAGACAAGAGAGTAAAGTGCGCTGCCAAGCCCACCTTTGGCAAAGACCACGGGCAGCTAATAGTAGCAGCATCGTGGAAGTAAATAGTAGTAAAAAACCAAATTTGTAGTTGCAATTTATGTATAATAATAGCGCCATTACAATCGACGAAGTAAAAATATTGCACATAAAGCAACAAACAAGTAGACACAAACCATATCCACAAGTGCGTCCAGCTTGCACTTTGTACACCAACCGATGGGCTTTACGAGCTCCGCGCAAACTACTTAAGTTGTCGTTAGAGGGTATCCGTTCATTCGCCTCGCTTTTTTTCATACTCATTTTTATATTGGAATTCTTCGTTGTTGTTTTTTTTGTTTTTTTTACTTCAGCTCAGCTTTTTGGCTTGCAGCCTTACCAATGCTCGTGGAAAATTTTTAAGACGCAATATAAGTATGTCTGTGCTAACAAACGTAGCGTAGTATTGGTAAAATATTTCTTTACAAATAAAAAATAGTTCGCGCTTCTATTCACAAACAAGACTTCACTCTCTTTTCCCCCCTTTCCTTTTTATACAATATTTTTTGCGATTGCTACTCGACGTTCACATCCCACACACACTTGCACAACGTCTTTCATTAGCATATACATATATATACAAATATACATATGTATGTGAATACTCACATACATGCAGTCGCTTCTAGTCTTTAATTACTCAAACTAGTTTTGATTTTCACGCACTCTTTCTTTGAGCGACGCAGCCCTCCTCGCATTGGACTTTATGACAGGCAATGTACGGCGCATAATTTGACAGTAATTGCATCCGAAGCGCAAATGGCGTAATTTTTAAGATTCATGGTTTTCAATATTGGTTCAGTGCAGAAATATATTGCGCAACTTTAGGGTAAAACGAGTTTTATTATCATAAATAGTAGTCCAAATAAAGTTATCGTTTGTCAAGATTTCCTTCATCTTAAATGTCAGTCAGATTCATTTTTATATCTCGGCGGATTGTTAACAAAAAAAAATTACCTGATGCGTTAACGTGGAGCTAACATATCCACAAAACAGTTTCTAATGGTTTTCATAGTGGCGGCAACATTGACCAGCCTTTCCGAAAGTGCAGCTGGAAAAGCAATTCCATTTACAGCGCCGTGATCAGCAACTTTTTGTGAACTAAAATTGAATTCATACATAGGATATGAATTTGGATGATTTCTAGCTTCAGCAGGATGACACACTATGTTGCATAACCAGTTTGAACTGTGCTTTGGCAAGACACGCTACTGCCGGACCAGTGGAGACATTTATTTCATTTTTTCAGCTTCTTCCTTTAACTCCTTTTTATACTTAGAAATACCTTTCATTGCATTCGCTTTTTACACGCATACAATGCCACGTATCTCTATATTGGGGCTTTTGAATAACTTTTTTAGAAAATAAAAAAAAAAAAATATTTAGAGTAATTTCTTATCTGTTTATATACTGCAGCTTTCTAGTTCACAAGTGTCAAATTTTATTGAGGTACCCATGACGCCGTTTGAAAAAAATTAGAAATTGTTTGCTCAGAAAAATTAAAAAAAAAACTAAATCTAAAACCACGATTTGACAAATACAGACTTTTTCAATTTAGAGCAATGTAAAGTACAAGGGCGCAAAATTAATCATCCAATTTTGTTTTTGAGTTGCTTTTTTAACAAATAAAACTACTAAAAAACAATGATGCTGAGTAATAGAAATCTTTATTTTTATCTTCATCTGCTCCATTGCTTATTGTTTGCATACTGCAGCTCTGACGTCACACACACAGCGATTCTGTCAAATAGTTACTGATAATTTTGAACGGTTACATTAATGGCCACTTTAGCACCTTTTGCTTGGCGAACATTTTTATATGGCGTATTAATCGAAATTTTTACTATTAAAAAAATTTATTTTTATTTTAACAAAAT
The DNA here is from genome assembly GCF_028408465.1 of Anastrepha ludens. Taxonomy (NCBI): domain Eukaryota; kingdom Metazoa; phylum Arthropoda; class Insecta; order Diptera; family Tephritidae; genus Anastrepha; species Anastrepha ludens. The sequence continues at coordinate 120,257,340 of NC_071500.1, read as the reverse complement.
TATTTTTATTTTAAGAAAAAAAGATAAAAAATAATAATAAAAAATAAGCACCAATTATTAATGTTTTTGTGTAATGGTTTTTCTAAGTTGCCAATTATATGTACATAAATCTGTACATCTAATTCATTGTGGGCTAAAAAGGCCAGAAATAAAATAAGTGGCCACAATGCCGAACTCATTATAAACACGGCTATAATTGTTAACAGTGTTTTTTTTAAGTAAAAATGAATAGCAAAATAAATAAAACATCCACCTAGTCACCGAACTAATAAAATTGTATACGAATAGAATCCCTAATTAATTCAGATGACCTAATTACTCGCAATTTTTGGTACCCAAACTGCACATTTTCATCACATTTTGCGATATATCAATCATCAGCATGGATAAATTGACAAATTCACTCAAAAAGTAGCCTAATATGTGTACCTATGTTCTTCTAAATATAACGCAATGCTATTAAAATTAAAGTACCCTTATACGACATACACATACATATGTACATGCATATGTATGTAAGTATGTATTCAAACAAATACCTAATTGCATCAAATTACTGTTCTCATCCAGCAGATAAAACAGATTTCCCTTCAAACCACCATTGACGTCATTCGCTCTCATACATTTGTATGCTTTTATGGATGTTTGTATATAAGTAGTATACTATGTACGAACTCGTTCACCGTATCCTGCAGTCAAATGTACCCTGCTGTCAAACCTGCTAGTTCTGAAATACTTTACTAACAGTTTGCCTTGCGGCTTAAATAGCTCGTCTACTAGCTGGTGTATTATAGACTAGCCCAATTTGTGGCGAAAATCCCCAGTTTTGGATGAGTTGAAAGTGCAAGTAAAAATTGGTAAATGAAAGTTTCAAAAATATTTTTGTTTTTGGAATTCGTTATTCGAAGTAATATATGCACATACTTTATTTAAAAATTGTATTTATGCTAAAACTAAATGAAAGCAACTTCAAATAAAAATGATTAAATATTATCTAAAAACATACCAGCAATGCAGTACAAGCAATACCACTAACATATGTAAGAACAAAATATTTCCTTTCCATACTGCTCTAAACGATCATTTTGTAACTGGTGCAATTCTAGTCACTCTCGAACAAGATTAACTTCTTCCTGCAAACACGAGTGCCTGAAATAGAATATCTACTGCGTAAGTAGTTTCACATTTCACTGCAGGGTAAGTATGCATTGATGCTTCTACACATCTCTGTTAACCGCAGTGACATAAATACGCAGCTCATACGTACTTATATCCTAGTACGCAATACTGTTTGACCAACCGTATAGAAGTTCATACATATGCATGCAAATACGTAACTTAATAGCTTAGAGCAGATTTTTTTCTAACATGCATAAGTGAAATTTGATACACTTACACAGCTACTTACATATATAATCAGCCGTTTATAAATATTGACTAGCAATTTGTGCCTCATATCAGTAGATACAAACTATCGAGCGTCTACTGTAGCTGATTTGACATTTGTTTATGGTATACGTACATACATAAATGTTAACAAAGCTTGTACATATAAAACAAGGTTAACAAGCTTAAGGTCTAATTCAAATTCATGATTTTTTATTTATTTTATGTTTTTACTTATTTTATTCTCTTTTTTTCCTTTCTTGTGACTATCAAATTATGCCTGTAATTGTTATTCTGTCTAGGAATTTTTAAGTTTTATTGCCAAATAAATCGACAACAAAATACAAACATAAGCTCACTCGCAAAATTTTCCATTCATCCATTTGTTCACTATTTATTGTAGTTGTATTCATATAATTAACATGTGGACCTCATCGTTTTCGCACTCTACTGTTTGTTCCACTTTCTGCAGTAGATAGACATACACACATATGTATGGATGTGTGAGTACAATAAAAAAATTCGAAAATTTGTTGGTTTTTTATAGAAAAGGTGAATTTTCGCTTGAAGCAAAATTACATAAATTTTCTACCTTCCTTTTTGTTTGTTTATGTATTGGAAATAACACACAATTAGTCATAATAAAAACTCCAATGTAAACATAACAAATTAACAAATATTTGGTTGATAAGAAAAAAATTAATAACTCACATAAGGTCGGATTTTGAATCAAACGTTACAAGCATACATCCATACATATGTACCTATGGTTAGCTTAGAAAGAGTGGCGGGAGAACGGGGAGTTGGTAAGATATATGTAGATATGTATGTATGTATACTAAAATTCACATTTCTGTAGAAAAATAAGATAAAAATATGTTCTTGAAGGCCAAATTGAAAGGAAAAACACTACATGTGTGAGTACATATGTACGTACGTATGGCATAAGACCAACTTGAAAATATTTATTGGAATAAAGTGAACAATTTCTCAATTGTGCCTCCCTCTTCTAGTTTCGCAGTAGCGCATTTTTACAGCCCAGTTTTTCAACACCTTGTGCCCGCGTTCTGATTCTATCTCATGAATGGCTTCAATTTCAGAATGGTTTCAATTTCAGTGCTTAAAAAATTGTCTGTAGTTTAGCGAAAAAATGTTTTAATGATGCCTTCAAAATGCAGAGCTAATACCTATGGCGGTGCAGTTATCAAATCTAATCGAAAATATCCCTCCATAAAGAATATAAAGTATAACTAAGGCGACAAAGTCCTGATCTACTGAATGCAGACGTGAAAGTAGCATAGAAGTGTTCCTGGGATTTCTTAGTTTTACCACAGTTACTTGCAGTTCTGGTTGCACTTTACAGCCGATTTGCCGACATAAGATGCTGTATGACCGCAAGCAATACTTTAAAAAGCAAAACAATTAAAACCAAATCATCCCAAGCTCTCGCCTTCAGTGAAGAATTTTCCTCCGATGAGAACGAAAATTGGTTATATAATGTTTCAAACAGTAATGGTAGTCATATTTGATAAGACAACCCATGCACAAAAATATGGTATTATTTTTCAATTTAATTATTAGCAGACTTTTAAAGGCAATTGAAGCTGAATTTATATACATATTTATATGAAACATTTCACACCAAATTAAATTAGGTAACCGCAAGCTATTTCTAGTTATCAGCTGCCAAAGGTCGCTAAAATTCTTTTTTTTTGAATTTTTAACAGCTCTTATCACAGCCCGCCATTCATGAATATAAATTATTTCAGTTCGCGGCGATATTATATAATTGATATTTGTAAAGGGCGTGCCATCGAGTGGCTCACAGTAAGTTGTACTTATCGCGGAGCGCTACTAGATTATCATAAATATGGATGAATCAGTTGAATGCCGCGCTGATGCCGATGCAAAGTTATATGTGGAATCGTTTTTTGTTTTTGTGTTAACAAACAACTTTTTCTTTCCATTCCCATACATGTTTTCATTAACCTAACGGTTTATTCACAAATATTTTCTGTGACATATTATCTTGACACTTTTCTCTTTGTGTTGGCTCACAGCTCTCCTAAAATGACGTCATGGGAAGTATGAGAATGCTATTTGTTTTAAAAAAACCTAACGGTTTATTCACAAATATTTTCTGTGACATATTATCTTGACACTTTTCTCTTTGTGTTGGCTCACAGCTCTCCTAAAATGACGTCATGGGAAGTATGAGAATGCTATTTGTTTTAAAAAAACCTAACGGTTTATTCACAAATATTTTCTGTGACATATTATCTTGACACTTTTCTCTTTGTGTTGGCTCACAGCTCTCCTAAAATGACGTCATGGGAAGTATGAGAATGCTATTTGTTTTAAAAATAATCTGGCCATCGCATCAAGCTTTGCAGGCAGTGGCAGAAGTTTCATATAAATGAAATTTCTGCCATTCATGAAGAGGCTTTTTTGTAGACCATCTGCATCCAAAAAATGTGTGCCATGCATTTTTATGTTTAAAGTCCCTAAATATTTGTGTGACAAATTTCAACTAACCAAATCACCGAGGCATAATAGCTTGGTTGTGCCTAAATATTATATAATTCTTTGATTTCCGGTTGACTGTTTTTCATTAGCTCTGTAAGACAGTGGAACTCGATTGCAGTAAATATTACAGATGCACTGAATGGGAGAAACTCAAAAAGTTAATATACCAATATTTTAGCTGCCTTGTCTTTTACTTTCGGGCCACAAACAATCTTAATGTGGAACTTTTTCTTCTTCTTTTCCCTGAGCTTCATACATTATCTATCTTTTTTTTTGTTTTAACCTATATATTGTGGTTGCCTCTTCTAGTTTCGCAGTATCGCATTTTGATAGCCCAGTTTTTCAACACCTTGTTCTCGGGTTCTGATTTTATCTCATGAATGGCACGGCTCACGGTCCACAAATGATCGACTGTTTAAAGGGCATTGTGACATAGTATGCCATCTGGCTGAAGATAAAGATCGTCCAAGTCCATATTTTCAATTGAAATGACTGTCAGAGAGAATGTTGATATTGGCAGCACGCGTGCTTCTGCGAAGACATTCTCTGGCACATAGCTCTAAGGCATGGACCTCCTCCTGAAAAATGGAAGTCATTTGTGCCATTGCGATTGCCTTCTTGAAATGTATATTAGTACAACAATTTCAGTCCGGCATTGGGGTTCTCCATTTTGGACTCATCAGTAAACCACACCTGTGTGATCTGTTTTAAAGATATTTAATTATTTCTCCACGCCATGACCATCTTGAAATTCTTGGAAAATTCTAGTTTTCTTTCCATCATTTTGACCTTTACTTGCTCCATTGCGTTTCTCTTTTCTCTGCAACTGTGTAGTTTCAAAAATGGGATTCACGTACGACGCCATTTCCAAAAATTATAAATTATAAGATAAATAACTCTCCTACCGTAAAGCACTCAATTTGTAGAGAAACTTCGTGAAGCACGAAAAAATTCGGCCAAAATTGAATGCTGCTCAGGTACTTATGATATATGGTAATTTTATGTATCTATGTGAGGTGCAATTGTGCTGCCTTCAGTATTTTATCATCACTAATGGTAGATGATTAGTATGTTCTATATACATACATACATTAAATATATACATACAAATTGTATAATGGCTGCGTGTTACGAATACCAATTTAAAGTGGCTGTGGGCTTGCGGCTACACGGTTAACTACCAACAAAACCCATCCACCAGTATTTTTATTCATTTTTTGCATTGTTTGACTTTCAAATGAACCTGTGACGCGATAAGCACTTTGGGTAAAATATAAATAAATACGGGAGTATTTAGCAAATGTTGCGCGTCAAAAATTTGAATTCCGACCGACTTGTAAATATTTGGTATGCATTACAAAGCGAACTTGTGCCTTTGGCTACTCCTTTGCCTACTTGCGGCATTGCAAGCAATCGAATCTTGCGTAAGATATGCAAATTTTTTCAACGATATTGTCAAAACAAAATCAAAATAAAACAACTGCATTATTGCATACCAGCGGCGTGGGCGATCACAAAGGAATGCGCAAGCAATGTCGGTATGCTGCTGCAGCTCCAATAAATAAATGCGTACTTAGCTATGTGCAGCCAGTCATACCTGTTTGCCATATCGAGGTTTGCCGCTAAAAATAAATGCAACGGCAGGCAGTAGATTATATTTCCTGAATCATTACAGGCATATTACAAATACAAGTCGTCTATTGGGGTGGCATGCAAGTCTATGTGCATACGTAACATACCTACATGCGTACAAAAGTAGGTATACTCATAGTTGCAAATGTCAGTCATGTATGTGCATATATTGAAGTGAATTACGTCTGGATAGCTCACCACATGACATTAAACCAGTGCTATCAACTGATACGCTTACAAAGCATGGGTGACCCCGCGAATAGGTTTCGTTCTTCCTACTTCACTTTTTTCCTTATTGTGCCGGCATGAAATGAAGGTGTGCCAAGTAACTGAATACTTGCGTTCAAATACTCAAATGATACCAGATATTTATTGACTTTAGTTACTGGCCGATAGATTAGATACATTGATTTCAGCGGCCAATGCTCATATGCACATACATACATACATAATTTTACAAATTGGAACATACAAGCACAAGCACTTGAGTAGCTGACAAATATGTATTCATTTTTGGTTTGGAATTTGTTTGTGGACAAAAGCTTGATGAATCACTTCTTTTATTTATATTTACCTCTTGTGACATTGATAAGTTACTGCGCAGGTAAAGGGTAGGCCATTGGCGGTCTTCGTTTTTAATTGAATGTTATTTGAAATTGACGGTTATTTCGTGGTCAGAAAAGTGGCAGAAACTCAGTATCATTTATGCGTGGTACGAAATAGACGCTTTACGCCTGAACAGCATTTTGAAATAGTGAAAAGTTTCCCTCAAAATAGATTTTGTATTGCCGAAGGAGTCCGAATTTTACACAGAAAATTTCAATGAAAAAAGGAAAGCGCCACCAACGACGTCTTGTGCGCAAAATTTGTGTACCTCCTCTTTAGTACCTCTTTGTAGTACTCACTCAAATTTAACCACGTTAGCCTATGGAAAATGCTGCATAAAGTTCTCGGCTTATTCGCTTTTTATTGTTTAATTAATTCGTTGAAAGTAAATATTGATTCGCTTCGATATCTTCTCTCTGTAGGAAGTTTGGAGTAACTGAAAAATGACAGTGATTTTACTAAACAAATCACCTTTTCAGCTGAGGTGCATTTCCTACTCGGTGCCTACGGCGAAATTACCATATCCGGAGTTTGTAAATGTAGTGAGAAGCGAATGAATAATGCGACTGAAACAATTTGGTGGGGTTTTTGGAATTTTTGGCTAATTTTTCCTCGGAAATGTTGATTGTGTCACACAAGTCGTCCAATAATCCATATTTTGCACACTAGGTTTCATAATCCTGTAATCATCAATTCTGATAATCTCCCATGAAGCCGCGGATTTAGATAGCTCGACTTTTTTTTTAGATGCCTTTAAGGCTCGCTATTATGCTAGCAATTCAAAATTTAATTTGGGGCCGAAATCATTGGAAATGTGCTGAAAAATTGATCGACAGGACGGGCTACTGTAGGACAGTTAATATTAGTAATAATAATTTGCGCGGCCACCTTTTTTCGGTGTTTGGCTGAGCTTCTCCACCTATTTGTGTTGAGCGGCTTGATGATTTTCCACAAATGGGGCGGCCCACAGTTTTATGCTGACTCAGAATGGCAGATAGTTTCTTATTAGGAGCTTTTTCATAGCAGAAATACTCTCGGAGGTTTGCTATTGTCTTACAAGGGGCGACCGCTATTAGAAAAAAACTTGTTCTATCATTTGGTGTTTCAATCCGAGATCTCGATCCGTTCACTACCGACTGGTAATCACGCACCAACCCATTCGGCTATATCGGCGGCCATTTCAATTAAATTATTAAATTCAATAATTAGTTGTAAGATATACTGTTTTCTAATAGAGATAAACATCATTGAAAATATGGATCTTTTTTCACACACATCAACATTTTTACCATTTCGAACATTTGAAATAGTCAAATTTCTTCTCTTTTTATTAAGGCACTTTGTCTAACAAAAACCATATGAATACAATAATAATAATAATTTAGTCTCTTCGACCTAAAAGATCTTTTGTGTCCATCCAAGTTTCCAAAAAGTTGAAAATTGTGAAATGGAGAAAACGCTCAACAACTTCAAGGAAGAATATTATAGAAGATCAACGAGATTTTTCAGTAACTTTAAACTTGCACTTTGTAATACTAAAGTTTAATAAGCTATAAAACTGCATTTCAAAAATCTTTCTGGAATTTCTATTGTAGTTATAAACCGTGGAATGAAGATGCAAAGTGTGCGATTTTTTTTTGTTTTGTATAAAGTCTGAATCTTAGAATGATATGGTTTTTGTTACACAATGGTCTATCCTTTTATACAAAAATTAAGGAATATCACAAAAAGTAGGCTGATACTAGCCAAAATATGCTATCGTTTTGTTGTGGGGTGTATAGCATTTCAGTAAGAAAACCAGCCGATGGCCCACATCTTAATATATTTGTATAAGTTTAGTTGCTGCCGGTTATGCCACAATTTGTATTCTGGTTCGATACAAAAACAAGTCATATAAAAAATGTACTACTTAACTATAAATGTTATTGTTTTACACGCTTAACTTTCTTATATCTTTCTCGAGAATTTTCGCCTCTGTTTGTAGGTACTGACGTTTATTGTTCTATTTCACCTGCTCACTGCCGCCACACTTGACAATATTATTCAAAAGTTGGCAGGTTCAGTTTAAATGTGAATTAAGGTCAAAGCTGGGCACAAAACGATGTTGTTTTTAAAATACCTATACCTAATACGTACTTTCATATCTACATAGGCATATTTGCATGTATGTAAGTGCAGAATGCGCACGTGTCTAGTAATTGTTATTATTGCTTTTATATGGCATTGCTATTTATTGTTTTCAATTTCATTCACTTTACATCGAGTATGAACAGCTCCATCAATACTTGCCTGACTGCATTTATGTAAATATGAAAATGCCGTGCATCAACGACGCACACAAATTATCTTACGATGCTCATCGGTGCGAATTGGGAATGCATTTATTATATATTTTATTCGAATATGTCATTTAAGAAATGCAGCTCGCGTGGGTGGGATGTTTGCCCACTTACCAAACTCAGAAACAAACAAAGAAATGTATTATGATGAGAAAAAAATGTATAAGTATAATATTACACCGAGCGACAGTAAAAGTTATCCAGGAAAAATTTCATATGCACGTGAAACTAAAGATTTTATATGCTGCACTTGGGATGAATGAGTTCGTCATTCAACAAGGAAAGTTAGACTTGAAGATATCTATAAGCAGCTCAGTTTTTCCTTTTTATTGCTTTTCAATTAATATACTCGATTTTCGAGATTTAGGCAGGCAGGTATGTACGTCAGATTGCAAGAGTACAAAAACTTATTATCGAAAAATTTTTCAAGCAGCCCTGGTGACCTGAAATGTCATAATTGGTTGGTATGGCGGATGGTTATCTCTTTCTTTATTTTATCACGGCCTTTAAGTTGTCTACAAATGGAGGGTTCTATAATATCATTTCTTTCATTACATATATTTGGCTGTTGTCATGCAAATGGAAATCATAACTGTTTTAAGCCCCTACGAAAAACAGACTCTTTTATGACAGAAATAAGCTCGGTGTTTCGCCATAGCCTTTCGAGGGCGGGTAAGCTTCATAATATTTTTTTAAGAAGAAGATTGAAACGCAAAAAACCCAAAGCCTTAATGGACTAAATAGTATCACACCTTAAGTGTTGTATGTACCTCATATAACAAATTCGAAACAAATTACTCGTTAGTTAATAATATTTTTCTTTGTAACTAGTCGCAATTAAACATAAAATAAAAAAAATGTTAATATTTGCTGTGTGAATCGAGCCAAAAAACTCAGGAATTGTTGATACGATATACATGAAACGGAAACGGTCTTTGACATCATAATATAATTTATCAATCTAAATTATCTCTAAAAGTTTTGAGATAGACGAGAGCTTCGAAAGCGGCCTGTAATTGTGAATATCGTTTTTATTTCCACTCTTAAATATAGGGGTAACGGATGTCCATTCCCAGCCATCAACAAAGATACCAGAGAACAAAGATTTATTAAATATAATGTAAGAGGCTCAGCAAGACACAAAAAGCTTTTCAGCAAGATAGCCGAGAGGCCACCCGCGTCTGTTTTAGATCTGAGCTTGAGCTTCCTACGACATCAGTATCATATAGGCACAATGACTGAAAATTAAGCAATGAAAAACTGTTAGAGAAAAAACTAGTTAGAATACAAGTCCAAGTCGAATTGAAAATTAAAGCAATAAAGTCAGTAAATAAATTGGCTGAATTTTAGATAGACATTATTTGAAACCGTCGAGCAAAGCTTGGTATGCCAAGTTGTCTTATATACTTTCTTTTAACAAATAGGAATGTGCTTCAAGCACAACTCAAAAACCTTAGTTTTAAAGAAGTGAAAACAAGAGGTAACATCATTGTCATGAAAGGCATCATCCCAGTCGATAGGGAAAGGAATTTGTTGCAGTTGTAGTTGAATTTGAAGTTAGGCTCAAGGGATACCTCAGAAAATTCTTTAAAAAAATTATAATAATAATAATGAATATATAGATCCCGGTGCTAGTCCCGGAATACCGGGATCCCGAAATTTCCGGGATTGTAAAAGTAAAAAAAAAAAATTTCATCCCTAGCCCGTATCTCAAACGCAAATAGCTTAGACAATGGCGGAAGTGTGGTTACATTGCAATAAACGCATTCATTAAGGTCAGTTCGCTTATGAAAGCTAAAAGCTTATAAGTAGGAAATATTTTACGTTGCTAATTAATAGGAGCATCCGGTGGGGTGCTTAAAATTCCGATTAAAAATTAGTAAACAATTTCATGTTTCGCTAATATTCTTCAATAGTACTTTTTCTTTTTTCAGTGCTTTTGCTTATGCGCCGTATTTAATGCGAATGATACTCTTTATGAAATTCCTAGTTTAATTTGCCATTTTTTCTCACTTTCGTTTAATTTCTTAACGTTTTTTGCTCACATTTCCTATTCTAAAAAGTACTGGTAAAATTCCCTTTCATTTTATTTATTCGCCCGTGATAAGGTTATGCCGCCACCCATTTGGCTTATTTTATTGTTATTATTATCAGTATTTCTTTTATTAGTAAAAAGCTTGCCATAGTTTTGTTGTTTTAATAATGTGCTCATGCTTGCTGGTACGCATACATTTGATTATTGATGTCAATCATTTTCCAATTACTGATAAAAATTTCTCTCTCTCGGGCCATTTATGTCAGATGATTTGATAAGCGTTTGGCGATTGAGTGCTGATTTGCGTCAACGTTATCCACTTTGAATTATATGTCGCTAATGAATTTACCTTTGTACCTGTACATACACACATACCAAGTCACTTATTTGAAGTTCTAATGCTTAGGAAAAAGTAAGCAAAGCTATAAGCAATATTACGTCTCTACTAGTCAGATACTCCCCAGCACGTTTTACGAAAGATGTCTGTAGTTCCTGACAAATTTCGCAAACTTCTAAATCACATTTGTAACCAGTTCTAAATGAGCAACGGAATTTTTGACAAACTCAGCCAATGATAGCCATCACGAAAGACTTAACATAATCAATAAACTCATTAAATGTATAACAAAGATGTGTGTCTACAAATTTATATACAGACATACATTCATACATACAATCTTTAAGTATTGATTACGGCTCACATTTAAGCGTTGCCGTTTAAGTCAGCTGAGCGAGTTCACTGAGAAATGTTAATTGCTTGACACATTTCAAATTATTTTTATATATAATATATGCACCCTTATATATATATCTATGTATGTATAAGTAGATACTCGTGATGAATATCTGTAAGTTTCCTAATCGTAATCTGTATGTCTGTAGTACCTGCATACACACGAGTCGCTCTCGAGTTGATCAATTATCGATCTTTCCGCCCTACCATGACTACGTGCGGTGTTTTTTTAATATTATCTTTTTTTAATTCATAAATACATACATACAATAAAAAAACTAGCAACTATTGGCCTCTGGTGACGCTCCAGCATGCTGTCCAGCAGGCTTATATGTGTGCGTGTCGGGTGCTTGACGCTAATATCTAAAATTTTTGATTTTCATCAAGCAAAAGGCGACAACAAGTATGTGTGACACGAAGCAAGTACGAGTGTCACCCGACACGCACACATATAAGCCTGCTGGACAAGCATGCTGCATCGTTACCAGAGGCCATATTGCTGCTTGGCGAGCCTCCATTTTTATGAGCACTCGTGAGCAACTACGAAATACGAAAGCAAACAGACAAGCCTCTGTCTACTGCCCTTTTTATTTATCTACCATTTCCATTTGTTGATGAGAAATGATCGTTCGTTGGGAAGGGAGTTAGATAATATTTACTCAAAAACGCAGTTTTACTCGTAGAAATAAGTGAGTTCCAATGGGATATGATCCTGAGTCGAATAAACATCTAGTACAATTTTCGATTGTTAGGTTGGCAAATAACTTTTTGGACAATACGAGTAGTAGGACTAACCCATAAATTGCATAAAAACTAAATAAATGCATTTTAAGAATTTTTTATTTAACCAGCGGACGTTTCTGCTGAGCGAATGTTCGAAAGAAAGTCTTTGCAGAAGAGTGATGATTGAATGATGAAGTTAATGAGGCAAATCGACAGAGAAGTAGTGCCTATTGTAGATATTTATTCGAGTTACCATCCCTAAAGCTACATTAATAACGCCCAATGAGTTTATTGACGTCGCGCTCAATAGAACTTTGTCTCTAATTTCAAGAAGACAGATGTTTCTTTCCTGTAATAAACGTCGACAGTTGGAAAGACCAAGTGAAGCCAAGTTCTTCTCCATCTGATCGTTTTAACATGGGGCAGGTCTCGCACTTCCTCTGCTACGGGAATCACCCGCACTTAAATTGTAGTTGACAGGCGGGGATAGAAATTGATGCCTGCATCTTACCAGCTTCTCGGCTCCGTATTTGAGTGGCTCAACAGACCACCCGTCGAGTTCCGCAACTATTATGCCTTTAATCGTTCAATTGCATACGCACTTTATCACAAACGGTGTAATCAACAATTGAGGTTTCGGTGTCTTTATCTTCTTTTTGAATTCCGCTACTTGACGGCAAAGTCTTCTCCTATCACAAATTCCACACACGATTTCCGCTCTTTTCTATGGCAACTACATATAGATGGGAAAAGTTTCGTTGCTATTTTTTCTTTACTCTTACGAGGTCATCCACCGAGCAGCCACTTTCCACATCAAGCAGCCGGATGGTAGCCAGATGTTAGCTATCAAATCACACTACTTCAAATATTTGCACTTTCCCAATTTAACTTAGTCCGCAAAATGGGCGTTAATTTCTTACCCGGTGGAGACTTTATCGTAGTCGGCAGTTATAATTTGCATGAACCGTATATTGTGGTTCTTTGCCACTCCCACATGAACGACAGTTAAAATTTTCCTATTTGCCTGAACTTCTGTACTTGAACCATCCACCTTACAGTTAAACTCCAATTAAAGTTTTCTAAAAGATGTTTTAAGATGCCTAACCAACTTCACCCCTGTAGGTAACACCAATAATTCCGAATCAATAACTTATTCAACGGAGCAATTTTAACTGAATCTTGTAATCCCCAGCGGACACATAAAATTATGTAATGAACTCCAAAATCACCTAATAATGTGCGCCTCTTAAATTCAAAACTTCTTTTCTTTGACATTCAAAATTAAAACTAGTTATACTTATATATCAGCTCACATCAGAAATGTGAGCATGGGTGGATTGGCATGAATGATGAGATTAATCCTGACTTACTAATTACTTTAAAGTACGACTTTTGCTTTTGCTTCACTTACGTATGTACATGGGAGCATATATGTATACTTACATACTTGTAAGTATATATATATATGTATATATATCCTGAAAATGTTCAGATTTATACTAATTACATGCGTTTACGAATCTTACTCTTTGCAGGATCAAGAAAATTTACTCGGCAGCAGCATGGTGCACGGTGCGACTGAGAGCAATTCCAAGACCTTGCCGCAGTATGTGGCCGCTTTGTCAGCTGCCGGTGGTGCATTCGCCGCTGGTACCCTGCTCGGTTGGACATCGCCAGCAGAGAATAAGATCCTCAAATTAAACCAATACAATTTTGATGTGTCCGCTGACCAATTCTCATGGATTGGATCCGCCATGACGCTAGGTGCGGCTTGCGTTTGCATACCAACCGGTATACTCATCAACTTGGTCGGACGTAAAATGGCGATGTTGTTATTGGTGCTACCCTTCACATTGGGTTGGTGTATGCTAATTTGGGCGCAGAATGTTATTATGATGTACATCGCCCGTTTTCTACTTGGTGCCGCTGGTGGTGCATTCTGTGTGGCTGCTCCAATGTATACTGGTGAGATTGCGCAAAAGGAAATTCGTGGATCACTTGGCAGCTTTTTCCAACTTATGATAACGGCTGGTATATTGTTTGTGTATGCCATTGGAGCAGGGCTCAGTGTATTTTGGATAAATATTGTCTGCGGTTTGATACCTTTAGTATTTGGTGCTATTTTTGTCTTCATGCCGGAGTCGCCAACGTACTTGGTAAGCAACACAAGATCATGTATTAATTTGTGAGCTAGAAAATTTACGTTTTTCTTTTCGTAGATAACCAAAAACAAGGACGAAAATGCAATCAAATCCATTCAATGGCTGCGTGGAAAGGACTATGAATATAAGAATGAAATTGAAGAATTACGCGATACTGAACAAAAGATCAGAGAGAATCAGGTTTCATGGTGGGTTGGTCTTTCACGTCCCGTCTCGCGCAAGGCATTGGCCATAAGTTTAGGTCTTATGTTCTTCCAACAATTATGTGGTATTAACGCTGTCATATTCTACGCCGCCCCAATTTTCCAGGTGAGTACTAGTACTTGTACTGAGAAAGTCCTAGTAATGTGTGAGTGCTTAAGGAATTATATTTATGACCAAAACCCAACCGGTTATAAAGTTATATGAGTTATAAATCTCTTAAATTGCGCTTTACTCATTGAGTTAAAGCAGTGCACAGCAAACTGCAGTGCTTTCTAATCCCTAATAGTTTCTGGCCAAATAGGCGCTGTTCCGTCCTCGTTTTATGAAACAGTTGTACTTATTTTTGCTTTGGAAATCACCGTTTCGTGAAATTGGTAAGAGATCATAATTTACGTCAGCCGAGGTAATTATCGCTAAGTTTTTATGGAAGCCTCTCGTAAGCATAAAACGACTTGTGCCTTTGTTTGTCAGGTATGAGTTAAGTATTTTATTGTGAGCTACCTCTAGGTATTTCAGCTCTTACGTGAACTCGGTAAAAGTGCGCAATCCCATCAATATCGAAAATGGAGATGCCCCAACAAATCGGTGTCTTATTTTTACACCCAAAAACTTTCCGGTGAAAGAAAAGGGCAACTGTATTGCTAAAGCTATAATGATATGCTTATCGAAGCGAGAGGCTTTGCACTTTACGCTAAACAGCTGACGGTCGCGGATTTCTCTTATATCAGCATCGGCGTTGTTATTTAGAAGCAACACTTCGTATTTCATTGTAATAATATTATCAGCAAAGGTCTAATGCAAAAATGTTGACACTAAGATATTAGAACTTAAACAAACTTTGTCATATTACCTCACACTCTCTAACTTTCCCACGCCAACCCCAAGCACTCTACGCTTTACGCGTATTTACAAATTTATTTCAACTGAATAATTTTCTCTCTTTTTTCGTCTTCTAGGATGCGGACACCGGCATTGATGAAAATCTCTCAACTATTGTTGTCGGTATCATGCAATTCATCGCAACTTTCGTATCCACAATTGTTGTTGATAAACTTGGACGACGCCTATTGCTGCTTACCTCGGCCATCATCATGGCTTTGTCCACTTTCGCCATGGGTATATACTTCTACATGCAAAGCCAAGATCCAGCATCTGTGGAAAGTCTCGGTTGGTTGCCCGTCGTCAGTTTGTGCGTCTTCATCGTACTCTTCTCACTCGGGTTCGGCCCAGTACCATGGTTGATGATGGGTGAGGTGTTCGCTGCCGATATTAAAGGTGTAGCTGGCTCCATTGCCGGCACAACCAACTGGATTTTGGCTTTCATTGTAACGAAGACATTTAAGGATCTGAAGGAATCAATGGGCTCAGGTCAAACCTTCTGGCTCTTCTCAGGCATCACTGTCATTGGTGCAGTCTTCGTATTCTTCGTTGTACCAGAGACGAAAGGCAAGAGTTTGAATGAAATTCAAGCAGAATTGGAAGGCAAAAATGCAAGCACAGCACCCGCAGCGTTGAATGGTGCAGTCTAATCAGCAGGCCTGGAAAAGGCTTAAAAAGGATTTAAAGGTATACTAAACAAAGGAAAAAAAAAACAGGTATTCAAGGAGTAGGGAAGGAGTTGGATGGCAGTAAACAAATTAGTTTACTAAAGGAAAAATATTATCTGCAGGGAGAGAAAAAAATTGTGAAATAGCGGAGATAAGGCGTTGGATGTATTAATGTTTTTCTACATAGTTTATTTTATTAGAAAAGTATTGCGTAATCTTAGGTCTTAACAGTATACACACCGCATGTTAAATGAATACATACATACATACACATACGTTTACACACTCTAACACTAAGCCCTAAAGTTAAGCGGATAAATGTTTGGAAAGAACGCGCGTAGAGGAAGACGAACCGGCAATATTTGAAACAATTTTTGTTAAATTTGCGCTTTAACTGCGTTTAGTAACTCTAACAAGAGAATTTATTATTTAATGATGTATGTAATGTAATTGTTTTTTTTTGCCTAATATTTGTAAGGTGGTTTTTTTGCGTAAAGTGTACACACTTACCTTATTTGAGGCGATTAAAATTTCTTATAATATTTTATTTATAGTTGTGCGTCGAAAAGTGTTACGTGTATTTTATTTAAATTAAAACTTGCATACTCGATTTCGCTTAAATGCAATTTTATAATAATTGTATTTAAAATATGTTTTAATGCTAGATATCATACACACACACACACATAAATTTAAATTTAAAGAAAAAAATTATGTAAGCGGATATTAAAAACTTACCCCACCCCCCCTCTCTCTCTCTCTTTGGCGATAAAAAAATGTTAAACCTGATTTAGCAAATTAGTTAATTTTATTTTTTAAACTTGCAAGAATAGCCAAGGAAAATAGAAAAAAAGTTGGTCTCTACCTAAGAAATTTTAAGTTAACTTGATTTGTATAATTTATTTATTGTTTTAGAAAACCGATTCTAACGCAAAAATCTTGCAAAAAATGTTTATATTCCCTCTGAGAACAGCAAAACGCAGAGAAGATAATATAAATAAATAAAACTAACAGAGAAGACTGAAGGTCAAGAAAATATCCTAAAAACAAAAACGAGATAAAATTATAATAATAATAATAATAATAGTACTAACCAAATGCATGAAATGTTGAAAATGCACTTAAGTGTTGTAAAAGTTTAAGGTGTGTTCAGAGTTAGGTAAATTAAGAACGGTAAATTAAGCAACGGCGAGTTCAATACTCTAAGGCAGCAAAAGGCGTATGGTTTTTATGTGTAAAGTAAGCTAAACTAAGTTTGTTGGAAAAAGAAAATTTCTGTTAAATATATAGAGATTTGAAATCTCTTAGCATCGTATCCACCGTAGTTACACATCAAACCAAGCATATTAGAGTTTACAAAAACACAATACAAAAGACTCAAACACCGATAAGCAGTAAAAGCATAATCCCGCATTTAAAACAAAATTAAGCAAATACTATAGTTTGCTCTTTCTAATTGTAAATTGCATTTAAAAAATACTTTAGCGTATTTTCATTGTTAAAGCATTTTATTTTGTGCATAAATGCGCGCACAAATGACACACAAATACTTGAAAACTTTTGTTTCACAATTATCCATAACTGCGCACTTTTTTGTTTTTTGTAAGTCTTTTAATGTGTTATCTCGTCTTTCGAAAAAACAAATGCTCCTTCAGCCAAAAATGTTAGTGGCACCCGAATCGCTGTAATGGCGTCGAAAGTTTTGCTCTTTCCACGCAAAAAAGCAAATATATATTTTTTAATTTTAAAGTTAATCTTTTATTTCATAGATTGGTTCTATTATTCCTTTTTTTCATTTTCGCTAAATTTGCTTAATTTTATTTTATGTTATACTCTAAATTATTTTTGTTTAAATACTAATACGAATACACTCTACACTAATGTAGCCTTAAGTTTGAAAGTCTTTTTGTATTTTTAATTTATTGTCCATATCTAAATATGTAATTACTGTGTAAAATATAATAAATGCAAACATGTTATAATAAAAGTCATGTTAATGCAAAAAATATTTAATAAAATAAAAGATATGATTTTTGTAAAAATACGTCATTTGAGTTTCTTTCAAAGGAAAAATCATTTGTTGCTGTAGCAACCTGCTTATATGGAATATTTAATTAAGAGCTTTAGAACTTAAATACTAACAAAGGGTGATCAATTTAGAGGTATCGGATTTTAAATTGGAATAAAACAACGAAAATTGAAATTGATTGCGCAATCTAAACTATTTTTGTGTAGAACCATAGCGTTTATTTTTTAAAGATAATCCCTTTCAAATGTTAATTGCAATGTGATGTAATTTGGCCATACGTAAATACCAATTTTGAATGACTCGCAGCTCGCTGGAGGACTTCAATCGGTATCTCGTGAAAAACTTGAGTAATGCTGGCTTCCAATGAATCGCCCGAAGCTGGTTGATCCACAAAGCATATAGACCTTACATATCCGAGAGATAAATTGCTCACCGAAACGACGACGCAGTAAACGGTTCAAGTCGTATATTATGGCGTCATAGCATTCCCCATTCACTGTTACATTGACACCACCCTCATCTTTGAAGAAATATGGGTCGATGATTCCTCCAGCCCATAGGCCGCCCCAAACAGTTATTTTCAATAGATGTAATAGCTTTTCTTGAATGGCTTCGTTGGTGATTGACGTAGCCAATAAGCAAAAACTGTGCTTCATCGCTGAACGGTTATGTACACCAAAAGTTGGCCTGAGCGCGCGATGATCACTTTTCACAGAGCCTCGATTTTCGTAATACAATTGTACGATTTGTAAACGTTGTTGAGGCGTAAGTCTTTCCATGAAAAAAATAAATGAAAATAAATACTGAAAAAAATTATGTATTTAGTTTGACGGTAGTCACGCGTGATCTGTCAAAACCCCTATTGGAAAAAGTACCTCCAATCTGATCACCCTTTACAAAACAGTAGCATTGTTGGAATTGATTTTTTTGTGTTATGATCTGGTAGATAATTTCATGGCATTTATTTCTCGACTATGATATTCGGGATATGTCCTCCGCGGCTTGTAACTCGTAGCCATTTGATCGGGTCCATTCGATCAGTCCAATTTTTGACTACTTTTTCCAATAAATCTGGCTTGAATATTGCAATAAATCGATTGTTAAGCGCGCTATGTGGCAAGTTGCGTCGTCTTCTTTGAAGCAAATGCCTCGATGCTTAACTGATTAGTTTTTGGAAACAAAAATTCAGTCAGAATGGCTCGATAGCGATCGCCATTCACCGTAACGGTAAGTCCTTCATTTCAATCTCATCTAGTGGTAGGTCCAGCATACTGACTATTACGAAAAGGGTATCGAGCGGGTTTAAGCGGACATGTGAAGAGAAGGCTGTTCTCCTGTGGTTGTCTCTTGCATGCCAGAAATATGAGGAGTCTATTCTGCTACGAACAAGGCGAATTTATTAATAAATAATTGGCTACGAAGTAATTATCTCAGAGTGATGTGGGCTTCACGAAGGCAATAACTCCTGAAAGTGGTGATGGGCTCCCGTTGAATGTCATTTATTGTTGATCGACGCTCAATGAATGCCATTGATTGTATGTCAATAGTTCATTAGTTCTAGCTCTTTGTCTTCTAATGTGTTTAGAAATCACTTACAGCTTTACACTTACCTGAAAAAATATTCCCTATAGGATTAAAAAGCAGTAGTGATGTGTCACAGACATGAACGACTATAAAATGAATGGCCATGAAAGACCTGATCAGGTTGTTCATTTGGGGATGGTCGAACAAAGTTATTTGCCCGAAGACTTTATTGAACAGTTATCGGAGATCAACATCAGATTAGGAAAGATGCAGCAACCTGTCGTAGCACTAACTAAATTTTTCACTTTGACCTTTAAATGTCAGGCAATTCGCAGGCTTCCGGTTCAGTCAGACCCTCGAATGCCGTCAGAGGAGTTCAACCACAACACATCGCAAACGAAGAGTTTCGGCTGCCTCATGATACTCACGTAGCTTTGGCTCAATTACGTTCTGGTTATTGTAGCAGGTTAAACTCTTACCTATCCAGAATCGACCCCGACATATGAAAATACCCTGCACGGTACTAACCACCTAAATGTGAATCCCTCTTAAACCCCTCTCACGATGACAATCGCTGACTAAACTGTACCAGCAGGGCTTGCTCAACTGCAACAACAATAACAACAACAAACATGGAGGAGTAACTACTCCTACTCTTGCATCTCGCTGGAGCAATCAGATAGGGGTTATTTCTTAAGTGCTGCAGCATTAACAACGTCACGAGTTAGTTTAATTTAATAGTTTAATTTTAGTCCCTGATGGATATTAGTTATTAACTTAAGATTAAACATTTTTATCTAAGTAATGGATTTTACAACTTATTTTAATAAAAAAAACTTTCATGTTGTAAAATGTTACATACAACAAATTTTTGCTTAAGGTCAAAATAATGGAAAAAAATTCAAATAAATATACTTTTTATATTGCTAATTAATAAACACTTATCTTCTAACATTTAGAGATTGTGGGAAGCCTGTTTTAAGCATCTGCGTTTATGTGCGCATCGCGTTGATGCAGGTCCATCTCATTTTCTTCAGTTTGCAGCTGCAACTAGTCGATTAGATATCCTTTAATGCACGGCAAACCAGTAGGTACATGTTGCTGATATTTGTGATAATCAGAGCGAAAGAAGTTCAGTAATGTTATTTCCTCCATATAAATGCGATCGTGAAAAAACTTCCACGACACTATCGTATAAATCAATATGCAGACTGGATTAAGTAATATTATTTGGGTACCCACAGACCACCAAAACCAGCCTACGTAAGATGGATGTCGCATATAAGCGTAAATTCCATGCGTTATCAATTTATGATTATCTGCTTTTTCATATTGTACCTGTATAAAAAAATCGTGTTGATTAAAAATACATACGTTCGCATATGACAATATATTTAGGAGTAGCTATTTATATTTTAGGAATGAAGTTCTCACCAGATGTGTAAAACTATTACGTGCAGTAATCATCGCGACTTTTCTTATAATTTCACCCAGCATACATAGCACCACGCCGATTAACCAAATGTAGTAGAAGCCTTTAAAACTTGGCAAAAACCATACTTCCAACCCAAATTCAAGCCAACTAGCTACCGCCGCCAATGCATAGTGAATGGAGTGGTTCAATATGAATGAATCCACGGAGAGGCTGTTCGGATTACACCACGCAATAGCAAGAAATTCTGAATAATGGAAAAATGCCATGAAGAAGCTATAAACACCGAATTGTTTTAATTCATCAGGAGCAAAAATAATTATTAGTACGCTGATCGCCTCGACAAAGCCTAAGAATGAAGACCGAAGCGCAATCTGCAATGTGTACATTTTTATTATTTTATATATTACTCTCAAATTATATTTTTCTTACTTGATAGTCATTGTCGCGCAATAAATAACGGATTACCATATTAATTAACGCATAATACAATACCGGCCCCCACATAGCTGCACCCCAAATGTTTGGTACCGTGTCATAGTAGATTTGTGGTGCCGTTGCAAGAAGTACAATAAAAGATGTAAGCAAATAACAATATAAACTCAAACGTCCTTCATGGCACAATTTAGAATCCACAGATGCTGTCCGTTGCCCTGTGTTCATGGCCAATGTGTTACCCAGCTGTTACTCGTGCGACTCCACTTCACTTAAATGTTAATTGTCACAAGTTATTTGTGCTGCAAATGATTTTGTTGGCGTTTGCTTTTCTTAGGTTGCATTTGCCAGACTTTGTGCCGATTGCGTTGGTTAATGATTGATTTTTGGTCTGTTGAGATAAGCGATTATTTTTACTCCAGGTAACATTTACGAGTATATATAACAAATAAACAAATAAACAGCTGATTGGAAGGCTGCCAGACCTAGCAACAATTTTAGCATTGAATGAAAAATATGACAGGAATCTGTTTGAAACGTGACTGCTGGAAATTCGACTGCATGCACAATACAAGTTAAAACACATTGCCAAACTTTGTGTTTGAGGTATCCGCTTCAAAAGGCGGTAGTTATTTGACCTATAGTTTATGTATGAAAGGGGTTGAAAATATGCTTCCCTGTTATGGAACCGGTCCTTTCTAAATTTCGTGAAGCTCAAAGCAGCGAAACATTTTATTGATTATTTAAAACTTTATTATCATACATGAAATAGGAACATTATTTCTCTATAAAAAATAAAACTTCGCTTTTAAATCGTTTACCATTGTATTTATAGAAATTTCTTTTCCCCAAAAAACATTCACCACATTAGATGCCGACATTATGAAAATGTTGCCATATGCCCTGTAAAAATGTTGTGCTTTTCATATAAAACTAGAAGAATGCAACCTTGTAATAACTTAGCTGCTCGACTTTTTATTTACTAGGTGTTTGATAGGTTGATAGATTACAACGTTTGGCCATCCGAAGCATAATTGAGAGAGTTATAATACAAACAGTCACCGACGTAAGCGCAGTCCCCTGTCAGCTGTTACGATCAAATTAAAGAGAGCCCCATGTAAATGAAAAAGTTACTTCCCTTCCGTATCGTAGTAACGTAGATTTCATCGCAGAATTTTTGAAAATTCCCGTAGAACCGTGTCAGCTGATTACTCTCTCACACACAATGTTGCCTAACAGTACATTTCGAAATCATTTACAAAATAAACTTGGAAAAATTTTAATTTTTGTTAAAATAACTTAAAAGCAACGTTGAATAATGTTAATTATATATTAGATAAATAAACTATTTGCATTTGTTGGTTTTCGGACTTGGTTTATTAAACAATGAAAAATTGTAACTGATAACGCGGATGTGTGAAAAAGTGTGTAAACAAAAATATCACTGGCAACATTGTGTAGATACAACCAAACACATACACACACAAAACGATGTATTGTGTAAATGAGTGAAAAGTAAGAGAGCAATCAACTGACACGATTCTGCGGAACTTTCCAAAAATTCTACGATACGGATGGGTGGTAATTTTTCATCAACATGGGTCTCTCTTAAGTTTGATCGTAACAGATGTCAAGATCCTGCGTTTACGTCGGTGAGTGTGTGCACCATAAGTTCTATGGGGTATCGCTACCTCGTTTTGAATGTTTAACCGAGCTTGACAGAAATGAGATATTGCTATACATTACCAAAACAAACATTTTAAATAGAAACTTTGATTATATATAGGGTTTTTCAGTAAGAGCGCTTCAACTTTTGAACTTTTTTGAATAAAATACAAACGGTTTGACTTTTTTGACTAATTTTTTTTTGAATATCGAGTTTGAACATATACATTTAAGTATGAAATTCGATTACTTTTGCATGACCACCGCGTGCACGTTTTATGAAGTCCAATCGTTGAACCCAATTTTCGACCACTCTTTTGCATAAATCGGCCGAAATTCCAGCAATTTCGCGTTCAATATTGGCTCTGAGCTCACAAATCGTCGCCGGCTTGTTACTGTAGACCAATGACTTCACATAACCCCAAAACGGGACGGCTTGTTAAATGGACCGTAAAATGGCCGTAATGCTCTTAAAGTAGCAGCAACAGAACGATTATTTTCATAAAAAATTTGCACGATTTGCAATCGTTGCTCAAGTGTGTAGCGTTCCATAATGAAATGTATACTAATGAAGTTTAAAAATGACAAGCGAAAAATAAAAAATATTGCGTCGTTCGCCCTCCCTATCGGAAAAAAGTTGAAGCACACCTATTGAACAACCCTATATATTGGGTTTGATGTTTGAAAATGAAAGAGTATATTCTTTTTCAAAGATATAATATTGCACTGTCATTATTATAACATGATGACATTAATATGTATTTATGTATGTATGAAACCCATCTGCAAGATGAATACCACTTCTTCTTCGACTAAAATAATTTGACGCAAGCCCTTTGTTCACACTTTTCTACTCCTATGTAAGGGTTGCCTTATGACTTTTAAAGTGTATCAATAATTCATCCGTTCATTATCAAATTCTGATTAGTCGAATTAACACATACCGCACGTGTCTGCGCAAGTTTTTGATTTTCACAAACTATAGAACAAAGGAACATTTCCTCGTTTTAGAAACCAATTATTGCATTTAAAAATTGTAAAATATAAGGAAACACAATGGTTAGTGTATAAATGTTTCTGTAGGTCTATAAGCTTTGTGCGATTCATTGTTTTTCGTGAAAAAGAACTTTCGTTCTCGATGTTTCTACAGCCGGCAATCAAACCATTAGATTTTTGTTAAGTCAGTTGTCAGCCTGGTTGTCTTACACATGGCTGTTGTGTAACGTGGAAACAAATCGAAATTAACATTGACTGTTGCAAAACTCGACTGGCGCAACATTTTCTGATATAATTGAAATCGTTCTTTTGCAGGCACAAGCTATTAAGAAGATTTTGCCCATGTTGGACCGCATTCTGATTCAGCGTGCCGAGGCTATCACCACCACAAAGGGCGGTATCGTTCTACCTGAGAAATCGGTTGGCAAAATTTTGCAGGGTACTGTCGTAGCTGTAGGACCTGGTGCAAGAAACTCGGTACAATAATGAATTTTCTAAATGTGCATCTGTACATATTTTTAACCGACCACCTTTTTTCATTTTAAATAGCAAACTGGTAACTACATCCCGGTGGGCGTGAAAGAAGGCGACCGTGTGCTGTTGCCCGAATTCGGTGGCACTAAGGTTGAATTGGAAGACAAGAAAGAGTACATTCTTTTACGTGAATCAGACATCCTTGCGAAATTGGAATAGTTTTTTTAAAATATAGTTTTCCTATTATTGAATCGTCATCCTTCATATGTGAATAAGGTTTAGTGGTCTGAAGATAAGATGGTCAAGTAATTTGTTTCTTAGTTTATAAATTCCATTTAATACAATAATGCGTTTAGAATTGTTGGCATATTGTTAGTGCGTTTACATAAACGTGTTGGTTTAAAAAGAAAATAAAACGGTTTTACGCTTTGTTTCTGGAAATTTGTTTATTCTTATTGTAAAGCTTGGTACAAGGTCTAAATGTGTGAAAAACTATTTACTTATCTAATTTTAAGTTTGCTAGGCCATAAACTTGGTTCATTACCGAGCGTTCTTGGACACCAGGTATGGATTCTACTACGGCGCGCTCTCTTGACAATTTCACCAATGCTTCGAATGATTTTGGTTCCCAAATTGCGAGATCAGCTAAAGATTTCCTATAATATATAAATTGCAATTAACATTTATTCATGCTTAAGCCTCCATGGATCATAGTTTAGTGGTATACTAACTTGTTTAATAGAATGTTGCTGCGAGCCAATGTCTCCTTAAATGCCTCGAGAGTAATGCCATATTGTTCACAGCCAGCTTGGACACGTTTGGACCACAACTGTACAATATTTATTAAGCTATCTATAATATTAACAAATTATTTGAAATTTGCTCTTTACTCACCTCCGCCATGTCCAACTTTTTTAACTTGCGGCCCTTTGTGGCATATACTAAAGCGCGATGTACATTTCGTACGGCTATGGAATAGCAATTGCGTTTGCGTCCACGATAATGCTATTTAGTGAAGCATATTTGTAATAAAATGTTTTTATAAGGAATGTAACTTGTGCTGACTGCTGTTCTACTTACCGCCGCAAGTTTGAAAATCTTCCTTTTACGCCAAAATTCATCAGGACCTTTAGATCTTACGAAAAGTGCGAGCGTTGGGAAGACCATATTTGATTAATAATTATATTATATTTTCGTACAATTCTACGTTTTCCTACAAATTGTTATTATAAGTTTTACATAACCTCTTTCCGACGGCAGACTGAGTATTTTGACAGCTTCCCGAATGAATTGTAACAGCTGTTTGCGTAATTTATTTCTACAGCTGATTCATTCTACAGGGTCATTAACAAACTTATTTTATATTGCTTGAATTAAATAGAGACGTGAGGTATTAAGGGGTTATACGCAGTTATGACTTTCAAAAAAATCGATTTTTTTGATTGCATTTTTGTAATGTACATATATTCAAAAGTATACGTACGAAATTTGAAGTAGATCTAAGCAATACTTTCGGAGTTATACCTAAATATGTAGAGATGCCTCGGCACGTTTTAAGGTAGGTATTGAAACTTTAAACGTGTTTTTTTCAAAACGGCATTTTTCAAGTCGGTGTACACGATATCTCGAAAACGGCTTGTTTGATCGGTCAACCGTTTTAACTCAATCTTTAAAGATACATTTTCTAGTAATTAATCGTTCCTTTTGTAAATCTGATACTTATTTTCCATTTTATAATCAATTTACGGCCAAATTTTAACGTAAAAATCGAAATCATTTCTTTAAAAAGCTGCCATTTTGTGAAAATTCACTATTTTGATTAGCCGAACGATTAATTACTAGATAATGTAATATATTAACAAAATTTGTTTGGTTTTTTGATTTCAGATAATCCAATCCTGAGTTACGATGTACACCGTAAATCGTCTTTTTTTAAAGGAGGTTCCAGAAATCGCCTGCAGCGCGCTCTATAATCAACATTTCCATAAATAAAAAATTTTGTTACGTTCTTGAAGGATGCTTTTATAACCGCCAAAAATTTTCAAATTAAAATATTCTAAAGTTTCTTCTGGATAAATCCTTGACAACCCGTCTTTTATTTGCTTCATAACTGCGTATAACCCCTTAAGAGAAATTACTTTTATTTAATTCTTATTGCGACGAGTTCATAAATATTTAAAAATGAATAACAAGCAATTTAAATAGGGAAACATTACAAAATTTTCACTCTACATAACATAAAGCATTTTTATGGAAGTATGAGATGGCTCGGTTTAAAGTGTCTGAGTCTTCGTATTAATCCGTCGGTTTTAATTAAATTATGTGCTTCTTCTTTGATGTGGTTTATTAATCTTTCTTTATTTGCCACTGCAATTTTTTGTGATTTCAGTGTTGATGGAGCTCATTTTAAGGCGGCGCTTTTCTGCAGTACTATGGTGCCTTAACAAGGACCTTATTCTGGAACTGTTGGATTTAGTTTTTCGTACATTGACGAGCGCACCCCCATAGCGGCGCACCATAACTCCATACTGATTGTTGTTGTAGCAGCATAAACATTCTCCATACATATACGGGGAATGCTGCTGGCGTGACAGTCCTTCACCGGATATACATCCGAGTGGTTCCGGTTACGTAGAACCGACTGTCGTAGGAACGACAGTCTGGTTTTAGTATCTGCGTGTAGATTAACAGTTTGCTTTCTATAGTTAGAGCTGATCTGCTTCCCATGAGCCATTGCTTGTTCTTGAGTTTGATGTCCAATTCCTCCAATTTTATTTCATATTGAGAAACATGTTATTAGCACCAAGAAATATTTTTTATTTTCTCAAATTGAGTGTTTGAAAATATTATTACAACTAATAAAATTACATTGCAGAATATTTTTTTAACAATTGTTGCAAATTACAAAGTTTTGGTAAGGGGAAGTTGGAAGTTCTCATTGGATAAATTTTTACTTGTAAGAAATTGCGAGTGAGAAAAACCGCTGATCGTGAAGTAAAAATAAGTAAAAGTAAAAAATAGATAAATTTGCGAATTGAGTCAAAGCTCTATATTTAAATTGTGATTAAAATGTAGAATGTACTAAGTAAATATATATTAGACACAATTTATACAGTTTATTTGAAGTCATATATTAAGATCGGAGTCGACCAGTGATTTAGATTTATGCACTTCTGAACCACAGCTTCCAGTCACCGTTGCTGCAGTTTTCGCAATACAAATTGAAAGCATTGAAGGTTATTCTGTGTTTTATGCTTGTACTTCTTGGTTATTAACTAATTTGGCAATATAAGATGGAAGTAAGGAAAATATGAAGAAAGCCGTGATTGCTACAACAATACAATTGCTAATGGAATGCTCTTCATCTAACAACGATGATGAAATGGAAGAAAATTATTATGGAAAAAATAAAATCATGTTATGCTAAGCTCGTTATTTTGCATTTTATTTGCTTTACTTTTTTGAATTAATATGGGTTAGATCAACTGAGAAAATTTTTACTTTTTGTGATTTTTCCCGCCAACAATTTAATCAGCTGTTCGTCAAACTTGTAAATTTTATACTGGTTTTGCGTTCATGTACTGTTTTTGATATTCCCTTTCAGAGCGAATTCTCGGAAATTAAGTTATTGGCTAGTTACTGGATAATTCTTACACGAAGATACCTTAACCAAGAGTTAGACTTTTCTTCATGTACAAAACAGCTCGGGCAGATGCTTCTGCCGCAAATTCTACTTAGCTTCATAACATATACTCGTACATATGACGTGCTTTTTATTATAAGGCTTTTCAACTCACGTAAATACATATTCTTACACTAGTTTCACTGTCCTTGCGAGAGTTGACTGATATTAACAATAACTTTGTATCATTTTGATATTTTATGCCAGGGAAATTTTATCTTTTGTCCAAAACCAATTTCGGAGAAAGAGTTTCAATGAGTTTTCTTGATCAATTCTTTCCAGTGCAAGTTCAGTTAGTTTAGAACTAACAATTTGTCTATCGTTCTCTGGCTCAACAAATTCATTGAGACTTGTTGCCATCGGTGCTAAGTGTCTACATACCGAGTTTCATTGCCATAACACCGGTGTATTTATAGTAAGTAAACGAAGTAATACAAATATTTGAATAGCAAAAACTGAAAGGGAAATAATTCTCAAAGAACAGTCGGTTGGTTACTTATTCACCTACTAAGGCAATATGGCGGATCAAAATGAGTTAGATCAGTTGGCCGCAGCAGAATTGGAGAGATTGCAACGACAAGTATGTAAATTGAAGAACTCAAATATTAAATTTTTGTATTTTTTTATAT
Organism: Anastrepha ludens; assembly: GCF_028408465.1. Classification (NCBI taxonomy): domain Eukaryota; kingdom Metazoa; phylum Arthropoda; class Insecta; order Diptera; family Tephritidae; genus Anastrepha; species Anastrepha ludens. The sequence continues at coordinate 120,228,581 of NC_071500.1, read as the reverse complement.
AAAACAATTAATACTATCGCCAATTTTTCCAGCATCGTTCATTTCAATTGGAACTTCGTGGACTGCTGGAAGAAAAAGCTAGGCAGTTAAAGAAACAAAACCACTTGATAACGGTTTTACAACAGGAACATCAAAAGTTGAAAGATGAGATTAGCACACTGGAGGGTGGAACGCATGCGAGAAAAAATACAAATGTAATTGGGACTCCACTTATTAGTCTTTTCGGAAGGTCTGAGAATATCCCTATTTATCCCGGGCGACCGCCGTAGCCGAATGTTTTGGTGCGTGACTACCATTCGGAATTCAGAGAAAACATAGGTTCGAATCTCGGTGAAACACCAAAGCTAAGAAAAAAGTTTTTTCTAATAGCGGTCGCCCTTCGGCAGGCAATGGAGAGTATTTCTGCCATGAAAAAGCTCCTCATAAAAAATAACTGCCGTTCGGAAACGGCATATATGTATATATGTATATCCCGTAACAAGCTTCGTACCGTGTGCATGTATAGTATGACATTTGATTGGGTTAGTAATAAATCACAAGCAGAGCTATGCAGACTTAGATGGAATTTCCAGCCGTGAGGACAAGCGAGTGTCAAAATGGGAAACTTTTGAAAACCAAATTGAAAAGTTAGATTAAGGTCAACATTAGGAGAAATTATACTGAAGGGTGTAAACAAACCTCTAAAATGATGCTAGCGCAGTATTTGATTCTATCTGAATCGCTGAGAGTAGTGTAGCAATACCGCAATATGCATAGGCATTTGTAGTCACTCTACCGTGACCGATATATTTTTGGACCGTCGGAAAAGACTAGTGTGTCCAGGTTCACTAGCTTTCAGCGTATAATATTTGTATTATCTGCGAATTTTTTTGCAAAATTCCAAACTTCGTTTTATTATTTTTTGCAGAAAGAAAAGCGACTGAGTTTTTTGCAAAGGCAAAACGTCGAGCTACAACAAATTTTGCAAGGCGAACGTGTTAAGATATGGGAGCTGGAAGGTCACATTAAGAAGGTTGTTATTACATAGTATGGTTTGAGTATCGCTTAAAAAATATGTCTAATATTATGTTATATAATATTTTGTAGGTCGAAAAGGAAATCGATGGCTTGCGCAAGAACGAAGTCACTGATAGCTGTTACAAGGAAAGCATTGGCAAGGTGCAAAAGAATGTCGTCAAGTTGGAGAATCGCTTGGATGTGGTTAATAAAAAGTACAGCGATGTTTTGACTGAGAATTGCAAATTGCGGGACTCCATAAATCACATGCTACAGGATCGGTGAGGTGTACAATAGATTTATGCCAATGTTCTGATAAGTGCGGAAGTAGCGCCCTAAGGGGGTATGTTCTACATATTGAAAATTTAGCGAAACTGAGTGGTTAGATACATAAATATTGAGCGTGGGAATAAGTCTTCGCCCTGATGTGTCGCTCTGATACTATTTTTGTGTTTACTCTAGCAATATACTGGTGATTTGAAGGTGTATGTGTGAGGTCTCGATCGCAGTAGTAGACATTCGTTTGAAGCGTAAAGATTTTTTTTTAACTGACGTCAAAAATGTCTACATTCGTTTGGAAAAAACAGCATTTGCGTGAAGTCATGCTTCATTATTACCTTTTAAAGAAGCTGAAACGTATTGTATATTGATCAATATTTACGGTAATCACGCTCCATCAAATACAACTTGTAAATAGTGGTTTCGACGCTTCCAAAGTGGTAATTTTGACGTAAGTGCAAATATTCGAAGATACTCAACTACAACAATTATTGAGTGAAGACGCCTTGATGATATGTCTAAAGAGTTGGATGTTGACAGATCAACCGTCGGTAAACGTTTGCACGCGATGCGAATGGTTCAGAAAGCAGGTAACTGGGTGCCACATCAATTGAAGGAGAGGGATTTCGAGACCCGTTTGGTGACGTGTGAGATGCTTCTTAAACGGCAGAAAAGAAAAGGTTTTCTACATCGCTTCGTCACTGGTGATGAAAAATGGATCTATTATGATAACCCTATCGACAGTGAGAAAATATATTCAAGCTTTAAAAGTTATGTTGTGCATTTGGTGGGATCAGAAGGGTGTCATCTATTATGAACTCTTTAAACCATCTGAAACCATCACTGGCGATCCTTACCGACTACAGCTAATGCGTTTGAATCGAGCTCTCAAAGAAAAGTGGCCGGAATGAGACGGTGGACATGACATACTGATTTTTCAGCATGACAACGCCAGGTCACACGTTGCTAAATGGGCCAGAAATATTTAAAGGGATTTAATTGGGAAATCTTGCTTCACCTGCCGTATTCCCCAGACATTGCACCTTCGGACTACCATCTGTTCCGATCAATGCAGTCAGCCCTTATTGGAGAACGGTTCACTTCTTACGAGAGCATCACAAGCTGGCTCAATGAATGGATCAAGGCAAAATAACTGGAGTTTTTCGACAAAGGAATCCGTGTGCTGCCTGAAAGATGGAGTAAAGTTGTAGCTTCCAATGCATACTTCACATAATATCATGTATTATTTAATCGTTTAAATAATTCGTAACTTTGGCTAAAAAAGGGCGGAAACTTATTCCCTTGTCCAATATATGAATGGGTATTCATATCACTACTCCTTCTTCTTCTTGATTGGAGCGATAACCGCTTTAGCTATTTTTGCCGACTTTAAGGGGGAACGCCACTGTGGGGAGTCAAAAAATAGTCGATTTTTGAGAGTTTTTTTTTTGGAAGTAGGAATGATTATTCGAGGATAGGACAAAAGGCAATTTATTATATATGTATTAAACTACAATATGTTGATGTAAAGTTTATTAAAAAATGTTGAAAATTGACAAATTTATGTAAATAAACGTAACGAGTTAAAAAAAAATGGCTTCATCTGGTGGCAGCGATACAGCAATGGATAATCATCTGAAATCAAAAACCAAAAACTTTATTAATCTACACAATAGTGGCTATCGTTGTACCTAGCCGTTTTCTGTTTTTTTTTTGTACAAAATGGTGGTGATTTGCATTTCGATGTGAGTTTTTCACCATATTTTTGATTTTCAACAGGTCCAAAAAAATAGTTATTTTCAAAATTTTGAATCTCGGCTACGTACAACGATAGCCAATGCGATAACAAAAATTTTGAAAAAAAAGAAAATTAAAATCGGTTAATTCGTCTTCGAGAAATCGTTGCCACCGTATCAAAAAAAGTAGTTTCGAGAAAAACGCGTTTGAAATAAAGCATCGTATCGTAAGCGCTACGGGCCCGAACCGACGGGCTCTCACTTAAGTGCACATAGAATCGGGAATAAAGTGAATTTCGCTTTAAAACGTTTACCACATTTTCTTCAGTAGTTGTTATACTAACAATTTATGGAAAAAAATCGATTTTTTTGAATTTTCACAGTGGCGCCAGTCGTTCCTTTCTCGCGCGTCGTTTCTTTCTCGTGCCTACCATACTCGCTGTCACTAACGTGCAAAGGTTTAAAAATCTTCCGCAGAATCTCAAACACTCCAAGGGACGCTTTATTGTCTAAGCTTCTGTGCAATATATCACTACTACGTGAATATTTCGTTAAAGCAACTTTGCCCAATTAGGTTGTAAAGAATTCTTGTACTCTTCCTTTGTCCGCTCTAAGCTAAAGTGTTTTCTTCGTCTTCTAGAGATGACATCGTATTCTGTAGGGATGAGTCACAAACCTCACTTTATGTCAATGGAATGGCATTCAGTCTGCAATTACTCATGACAATTTTTTAAAATGCCTATTTACTGAGTATGCTAGGGAGTTATGCGTAAAAAGATTCGCGGTTGAGCTTCAAGTGCAAGAACAAACGAAGCACGGTATTAGAGTGCAGCGCGTATATATGTAACTCCGGGAGAAAATCTTGCGGATTGGCGACTCTGCATTGCGATGCTAATGCCTAGATTGAAATATTAAGACCTGCACGTGCAACACCAGGCGAAAACAGTTTCCCCGATTACTTCAATCTAGTGATACTAACGTATAAATATAGATAAAATCCCACTTTTCTTTAATCCAGATGATAAAAGTCGATTGATATAAGAAACTTCACCTAATTCTGAAAATAACACACACTGACATTCCTTTCCTACCGTTATGGCAGGAGCTTTCCTTAGAATTCTTGGCTTTGCCTGTTGCATTATGAATGTTAAAGGAATAACATAATAATAACAGTGGTTTGCTTTTGATCTTAGAGTGAAAAGGTATGACCGGGTTATGTTTACTTACTTACTTACATATGTGGCGCTACAACCGCATGTCGGTTTTGGTCGAATCCAAAATAGCGGATTAGGTGTTTCTGTCCTGCGTTCGTTGGTGCCAGCCAGAAATCTCGAGTGCTGACAACTCCTGCAGCACTTGGCCCTTCTATCAGAGATGTGATCTTACTCTTCCTCGTCTTACTTTTTGGGTTACCGTTTCATAGATTTGCCTTGCTGGAGCGTTCTCGTTCATGTATTTTCATTGTCGCAAGTTAGTTGGAACAATTTTTTATCTCGGTCTACACAGTGTAAGTTCCCAAATCGATTTTCCAGAGACGGGTTTTATGTTGAAGATATCAGAGTACGCTCTGTGACTCTGCCACCTATGAGGCTTGTTTAAAAAGTTCTGCAAAAATAAAAACTACTTAACTGTTAGGGGTAAACCTTTTTTGTTTTTCGACATATTCTCTTTTTAGGCACTTCGATAAACGCTGTTCTAGTTTGTTGATCCCTCCCGAATAGAAGGTTTTATTTATAATTATAAATGAGACTATTTGACCACAGTCGCTTGGGTATATTTTACACGGGTTTCAATTAATTATTGTACTTCCTTCTTCGGCGATTGAAACCAAAGGTAGAAAGTGGGCAAATTTTTAGAGGAAAATTTATCAAGTCCAAACTATATACAGATTGATTAAATTTTCCCGTCGGGCAGCGAGGATACTGAGCTTTCGCTAAAAATAGAAAAAAATTCGAAAAAAAAGATTAACATTTAGCGTCTACTTTCGTTTTTTTGTTGGTCGGGTAGATTTATAGCGGAATAAAATAAAGTGTAAACAGTACAATTATTGAAGGTTATGCAGTCTGAATGCTCTTTTTGGTTCGCGATATTGGACATTCCTAGCTAAAGATTGCGGCAATTTTTTTTTAATTCGTGGTTTTTATTATATTTGTAGCGCAAATTTCAACGAGATGTGGCAATCAATGGTGACTCAGTTTAACGAAGGGAAAAAATATATAATTGAGTTAATAGACCAGTCTACCGTGGCGTTTGATTTGCGCGAGGAGCTTTGCAACAAACTACAAGTCCTGAAGGATCGAAGCGAGAACGATAAAATTATGCATATACAGGTATTTGAACTTTGAGGTCCTATCGTTTGATGCATGGACTTTTTTATATATATATTTTAGCTCAATATTATTACGAATAAGTTTTTAACTCTGATAAATACACTGGAAGGTTTGCCAATATCCGCCGACGAGCGATCGCCATTAGAAAAACTTTTTTCTATCAAATGGTGTTTCGTGCACGGGGTTTCGAACCCTTCGAATGGTAGTTACCCATCAACTCTTTTGGCTACGGTGACCGAATTTAACTAAAACCAACGTTTCTCGCAAGCCGCCTGTTCACCGACTTTGAGTTTGAAAGGAAAATGTTCCTTGGATACCACAGAAGAAAGTCTGGGTTAAAAAACTCTCGAATTACATTCTACCGAAAATCGATTGTTGTTAGAACAACCTTTTTGTATTTTTATGTTCACAGCGGAGGTTGAACTGATCATAAGCGCTCACGACTAAGATGCGCAGAGTGTTGGTTTTATTTCCCAAAATTTTAAAGCAATCGAATTTTCAGTACATTCATGTTCAAATTTTCTATCAGTAGCTTAACTATTGGGGCAAAGTAGTTCTATATAGAATACTGTAGGAGATTAGAAAGGAAAATAACAGAATTTTCGAATAATTCAATATCTGCACTGTTCCCTCAGGAAATGCGTGAAATGCAACGTCGTCTAGAACACGACGCCAAACTTCAGAAATTCTTCGACATAAAAGGTCAGAAGCGTTTCAATCCCGAATTGGAACAACGTGAGGCGAACAAAAAACTTGCTTTGAAAGATAATTATGAAAGACAATTGGAGGAATATCACGCCATCATAGATGACATTAAGGAATTATATGCGGTGGAGGACACCGACAGTTTGGCTGCACAGTTCAAGCGGCAGGAAGAGGAAAATTTCGCACTATTTAACTATGTCAACGAGTTAAGTCACGAGGTGGAGGCTTTAAATGATACAACTCAGGAGCTGAGCGAAGAAATTGGTAAGCATTTGAAAGCTTTATAAAGAAGATTACAATTGAAATCAGAGATGTTTCGCTAACAGAGCGACAAAAAGCCGAACACGAAGAAAAGGCGCTTAAACAGAAGACAGAAGCTTTGGATTATCTAAATAGTGAGCTGGAGAAAGTAGAAGCAGCAGCCGCAGAGGCCAGCGAAAGGAAATTAATGCTTCACACGCGTTTAGATCAAATATTGCAGGGCATATTGGATATTTTTAGGTGAGTCGCTTACTGATTTTCTTTAGTTTTCTAAATTATATGCCTTCAAATTTGAATTGTGTAATGTGTATAGTATTGTATATTTACAATCCATATTTATATAAATATTTGCTTCTCTCCTCTACTTTCAAGGCTTTTATCTTGCAATGATGCTCCGATTTTGAATGTGTTGAGCACCAAAACTGTATTAACGGTTCATAATGTGAAACTTTTCGTCGGTGTCATTGAGCGTCGCATCAACACTGTTATCAGCAATGTCAATATAGATGAATCTTCAACTAAAATATTAGCTCGAAAGGATCGCGTACCAAAATTTAATATTAGAGAGTCAGCCAAGGGAAAAAATTAATTCATTCACACATGACAAAGAACGCATCAAAAGGATGTTTGGAAATCATGCCCATACGTTTTGGGCGATAATTTGTGCTTTTAGAGCAATCATAAAAAAAAAATAGATTATAATGGTTTGTATTCCATAAAGTATTATATGTACCTATTTAATTTTGACTGATAAAATAATTTCGTGAAATAAAATCTAAAAGCACGAAGAACAGTTTCTTTCCTGTACAGTCCAGTCTGGGCTTGATAATGAATTCTGGTAGCGAGTTCCATTTATTTTAATATGACAAAAATATTCAGGAAGAGGTCAAATATCTAGGTTTAACCTTAGATAAAAAACTCACTTGGGAATCACATATAAAGAATATAACAAAAAAAGCCACGAAATCCTTGTGGACAACCAAACAATTACTAGGGAGATCCTGGGGCCTCAGCCCTAGTATGGCCCTCTGGATATACACCCAAATGGTTAGACCAATCATACTGTATGGGGCACTAGTATGGTGGAGCCAATCTATCCAACAAACAGCGATAACCAAACTGGGAAAAGTACAAAGGCTTGCTTGCCTATGCATCACAGGGGCTATGAGAACTACCCCAACAGCTGGCATGGAAGCACTCCTTAATCTCCCACCACTTCACATAGCAATCCAAGAAGAAGCAGCTACGCAAGCACTCATGCTACACATGAAAGAAAATTTCAAATTGGGCAACCTCACCGGTCACCTAAATATCTTAAATAAAATCAAAAACACCATAAGCATGGCTCAAGTTTCAGACCATATTGACCCAACCCTCTGTTTCACAAAAGGATACACAGTTACCTTTCCTGAAAGGATCGAGTGGAAAACAAACCCGAAATGGATGAATGATGATTCACAAAAATGGTACACTGATGGATCAAAAACACCTTATGGTGTAGGAGCAGGAGTAGTGGGGCCCAGAATCCACAAATCATACACTCTCACCAGGGACACCACTATCTTCCAAGCGGAACTATACGCAATAATGGAAGCAGTAAACATCATGCAACGCAGAAACCACAAGAAAGTAAAGATTAAAATACTCTCGGACAGCCAATCAGTTCTAAAAGCTTTAGATAGCTATACATACAACTCAAAAACCCTCTTAGAATTCCACAAGGCACTCAATAATCTGGCATCCAAAAACAATGTTTCATTAATTTGGGTACCGGGACATGAGGGATATGACGGCAACGAAAAGGCAGACTTTCAAGCCAAAAAAGGGGCAGATGAAAACTTCATCGGACCTAGTCCTATGTTCGGATTCAACAAAAACAACCTAAAACAAAAAGTAAAATACTGGGCCAAAACTCTATTAAATCAGCATTGGAACAATGTAGAGGGTCTTAGACACCCCAAAAAGTTCCTAAGTTTCAACGCTAAAAGAGCTAACATGGCCCTCACGTTAAACAAAAAGAGCATTCGCACTCTCACAGGCGACCTCACGGGTCACTTCACCGGCAACAAACACTTAATAAATAAATTAGGCATAACTAACACCAGCACCTGCAGATTTTGCTGCGAAGATGAGGAGTCTATAGAACATCTCATCATCAAATGTCCGGGGTTGACGCATAGAAGGAAAAAGTTTTTCAACAAATTCATGCTTATAGATGAAGACCTACAATCACTCCCTCAGAAGGAGCTGGTACAATTCATAGGCATACTTAACAGTCAATAGACAGCATAGGGTGCACAATAGATCAATATGGTCGCAGTGTTAAAGGGCCACACCTTAACCCTTTACAACCATTAACCATTAACCATTAACCATTAATATTCAGCGACGAAAAAAAGCCAACCAATCCACATCACACAGTAGCTGCCATGGAATCTCTTAAGGGGTGTCGGTGGTCTAGAACTTGAAAATTTAGAGTATTCTCAGGAACTTCTTTTTAAATACATTTTTTTTTTAATTTTAATTATTTAAAAATGGCGCTGAAGTTGACCCTCCCGAAAAATCGGACCTGAAACACAAATCCAAAAAAAATTATACTAGAAAAAACGGGGCTTTAGTGCTACTTGAGGAGTGCCAGACCGGCACTTTAACCATTTCACCTACTACCGTACTAAAATTTGACAAAATGGCGCGGTTTGAATTTGACACTCTAAAAATCGGATTTTTTCAGTTTTTTAATAAAAAAAAAAAAACGAAGTAATTGAAATAGCCATTGATGTTGTGAACAACATATTAAAAAGACTGAAAAAAGTGGTTAGAAGATAAATGAGTTTAAAATTTGAGGTACAGGGGCGCGCGGACCGCTCTCATACTACTTAATTGGCTGTTTTTTTTCGCATGAAAATTTCACATATATTCTTAAGGGACTATACTTTCGAAACATCGAAAAAACAAAAAATCGATTTTTCGAAATTTGTAGACCACCGGACCCCCTTAAAGCGAACGTGGGTTTCTGATCAGTCTAATAACTCATGTTTTGTTTAAACCAAAAATCACGATTTAGATACTGAATATTGGGCATATCTCGATACCGCTACACAGTGATTTTGACGAAATCAGGGCTTGAGCTACTTTCAAAAAAATTTTTATAACAAACAATTGTTTTTTGGCTATTCTCATTTGTATTATCTTTCTTACTTACTTTAATCTAACTTAGGTTTTCATTTCTGCGTAGAAACCTTCGTTATTTTGATATCTTTCTTTAAGTTCTCTCAAACAGCTCTTCGACAGTCACGCCACCTCAATCTGCGTAATCTTGCATTTAAACATTCTTGACCAAAAATGAGTTTTATGGTTGAAAATAATTTTTCAATGAAATTCATCATTTTCTCCAAACTTTTGCAGATCTTATTTGCAGAAATTTCAGCGATTCAACTGATCAAGGCGCTTCACTTCTCGAGCTAGTTAGAACACGAAAGAGTGTAGGTCAGCTGGAGGGCGTGACATCGAAGTATTTGGCTCGTTTTGAAGTTTGAATTTGGGGACTTAGGAGCGGTGACATCATTGACCAATTTCTCTTTGAAAATACTGCTGAAAACGCCACTTTGGTAAACCGTGAGCACTACTGAGGCATGATAAACGATTTTGAAGACAAAGACTTGGACAATATTTGGATGGTGATCCATGCAAGAGCTCCTCATGAAAAAATACAGCCAATGCTACAATCGATCTTTTGCGGGTAAGTACGGTAATCGTATTATCAGCCTTCTCTGCGCTTTCAATTGGCTACCTGGGGGCTGCAATTTGACGCCACTAGATGTTTTAGTGGGGTGCCTTGAAGGATCAAGGACCGCAAATAATCCATAAACGATTCAGGCTTTTAAGGCGAATATTGAGCATGCCATTCGTGCGATGGAGACAGAAATCGGCAACAAGCTTTTGGAAAACTTGCTTAACAGGCTGCGCTACTGCCAAGCGAGAAGAGGCAGCCACATAAATGAAATCGTGTTCCATAAATAATGGAAGTGTTTGCTCTTTTGAAGAGAAACCAATACTATTTTTTTTTGTTTTTACATAGCAAATATATTTTTAAAGAGTATATGGTACACTACCAAGGTTGATTGCGCCCGAGATCGCTGTGTCGTCAGATTCCATGAATAAACGAACAAAAGGAAGGGGAATTACTTGTTTGTGAAGAGGATGAGGCATTTGGAGGCATTATATTAATTTGTGCATTCACAATATAATGCGCGGCACTTCGTTTTCATTAGTTGGTTTAGTTAAAATCTCACTCCTCCTTTTGTTTGTTTTGTATTGGAAAGGGAATTGACGTGGAGCTTGTAAAATTCGAGAAAAATAAAGTAACTGTTTCGGGAAGGCGTCACCTATAGTACTCAATTCGCCTTGGTACACTACTAAGTAGTCAATCGAGTAGTGAAATTCTCTCTCGACGAACAAAACTATACGCGTGGAAGCTTGGACGATGGCAACATTCGATTAGGTGTCCCTTGGAGTGTTCGCGAGAAAAATTCTACAGAAGATTTATGAGCCTTTGCATGTTGGCGACGGGGATTTTCGCATGCGATGGAACAATGCGCTCTATGAGCTTTACGGTAGCATAGCGCAGCGAATGAAGATCCAGCGGCTCCGTAGGCTGGGTTATGTTGTACGAATGGATAGAAACGCTCCGGCTCTGAAAGCTTAACCAGCTAGTGCTAGCAGAGGAAGAAAAAAGTCTTGGACTTGTCTTTATGTGGTGTGTCCAACTGACGCCGGTTAGTACGAGAACCGCTTAAGCGATTATCGTGCCAATCAAGAAAAAAAACCCCATTTGGCTAATGAAAACCCACTTGTCAAAATTTTCGGCTTTAACTGAAACCTTGGCTGAAAAACAAACTTCAAGCTTCAAGGCTATATAAGGAGACTTACCGCTTTCGAGTAAATAATAAAAAGTTTTCAATTTAGTTTTCCTATTTGAATGAAATCATAAGATTTATTTATTTATAGGTAGGTATATGTTCATTAATTTTACACAAATCTATAATAAAATAAGATTTTGCACAATTTTATTTGCTTTTTAAACAAGATTTTAGCTTTGACTTTAAAATTTTGATTCATTGTCAGCGTTAAGGCAAGTACGTGAAATTAAAGCTTAACTTTCCCGTTGTCTATTGATTTTCATTTCGTTATTTCACTGTTTCCATTTTTAAGATTTAATAATTTTTTTGTGAAATATCCTTCTTTGTTGTTTTACTTGTGTTACACATTCTCCTGCGTCACCGCTGCCATCAACTATACTTGTTTACAATCAACCAATCAATCAACCAATCACATCACCAATCACGCCGATCGAACGTTAATGGTGACTATTTAATGCACTTAAGAGACTTATAACTAATATACATATATGTATGTATGTATGTATGTATGCATGTACCTACATATATTATATAATTAAAATGGTTTACATTTTCACTAATATATTGTTAAACTGAATTTTCTTATTTAAAATATTATTTTTATATAAATTATTTCTTGTTTAATAAGTATTAATACGTATTGTGTATTAGTGTTTTACGGTTCATGAATTAATTAAGTGCGGAAAACAAACAATAAAAGAAGGGTGTCCTTATAAATTTTACTGCAGCAATGCCCCGTTTTGGACCATAGCGATATGTGTTCTTTGGGCGCTTGAGTTGCACACGTTATTTGGGATTTGGAAATGTGGTTGACTAAAGTGCTGCTATTGCACAGTTTTCAATTTTGAATTGCTTGTTTTCTCATTTAAATTTTGCAACTTAAATACTAAAGTATTTTTAATATTTTTTTTTTATTTTTTAATAATTTTTTATTAAATAGTGTACGATTAGTGTCTTTTCTTGCTGAATTTTCTTTTGTTTTCTATCAATTAAAGTTAATAAAGCGTATGCGAAACACAACGGCTCAAGGCCAAGTTTCCAACAATTTTATGTTCACAAAAATCAGCGTCTAACATTAGGTAAAGTAAATATTTATCTATATCTTTAGTTTTTAATCTTTCATTTTTTATTTTTCATTTTTTTAAATTGTTAATTTTCCATTTTTTATTTTTCCTTTTTTATTTCTCACTTTTTATTTTTTACTTTGTGTAATTACACTAGCGAATGTATAAAAATGCAATAAGTATTTTCCATTCTGTCTTTTTTACGTTACAACATACGTGCATACATATACATATAAATTTTTGCTATGTAACTGTTTGTATATAAATATTAAAAAATAATCATAAAAAAAATATTTGCATTCATACAAAAAATGTTAGACTTTTACATTAGTATAATTATAGTAGCGTAGAATTTCCAGAATGTGCTCAATTTACCGTTGAAATAAGCTCCAGAACTTGTAGTTGGACACACGTTTCGCCAATGCTGAAGCTGCGCTTGTATTTGTACTGGCAGGCGCAGGCGATGCCACTTTCCGATTGTTAATTAATTTGGAGCGCATTTGGTCCTGCAATAGCTCCTGCATGTCCATCTGTGGAATGAAAAAAGTTAGGTTAAGATTTTGGTAAGGACAGAAAGAAAAAAATATATTATTATAAAAAAATGAATTAAAAAAAAAAAAAAATTTTAGTGGAAGTATCGAAGTTTATATAAATAAAAAAATATTTAATTTGCGCTTTTAGGTGTTTGGTCGATCTCCTCCTCCTATTTGTGGCGTGCGGTTTAATGTTATTTCACAAATGGAGGCACTTACAGTTTTAAGCCGACTCCGAAGGGCAAATGGTTCTTATGAGGAGCTTTTTCATGACAGAAATACAGTCAAGGATTTGCCATTGCCTGTCGAGAGACGACCGCTGTTAGAAAAAACTTTTTATATCATCTGATATTTCATACACAGATATTTGAACTGAACCTCAGTACCTTTCTATTTACTTATTGTAATTTCCGATAGAAAAATTTGCTTGCATTAATTTCGACTCAAAGGCAGTTGCTATTGTGGATAAGAAAAATATAAAAGTAGCAAGCAAATACTGACTGGCCTCCTGTTATGAAATGTGACTTGCAAGAAAGCCTTACTCACCACCCATTTTGATGAAATATTTAATAAAAAATATTCTTTAATATTGGGAAGCTATTACAATTGCCATCGTCTTCATCTGCACTTTGAATACTCTTTCCATTCGTTGGCACTATCCAGTGAGCCTAAAACTACGATTTCACAAATACAGAATTCTTCTTTTTCCTATTTTTCTATTCAAAATATTCATCCAATTTTGTTCTTGAGTTGCTTTTTTACTAAATAAAATTACTAAAAAGTTATTATAAGTGATGGAAATCTTTTTTTTATCTTTACACACTGCATTGTTTGTTTTTGCTGTTTGTCTAAGCTGTCTAGTTTACAAGTGTCAAATATGATTGACGTATGACGCCATTTGCAAAAATTATAAATCTTCCGACAAGGTCACCTTGTATATTCTATACCCAGTATTACAGCTCTGCAGCTTCTTTTAAAAAAATGATGTGAAACTGGTCTTGTAATCAAGTCGAATTAAATTTGGAGAAAGATTAGAAATGAGGTTTGTTATTCTTTCTCTCAATGAAGGTGTTGCTAGTATTTTCTAGTAGTAATAGTGATAATAATAATAATAAAATTAATAATAACAATTCTAGTCTTGAGAGTTGTATTTAAGTAATCAATAAAGTCATTTAACGTCTGCGAAGGCATTGCGAGGTCTCATCTTTTTTGGAAACAATTAATTCTGTGAAAGAAGTTGCAATACAACAAAAAAAAACAAAAAAAAAAATGGGAGCCTCTGCTTTAGTGCTCAATGTACATTATACATTTTAAAAATAATGAAAATGATAAATGTGATAAAATAGTTTTCCTGGTTTTTTTTTAATTACAACAGTAATTGTTCCTTTATTCCACTCCCTTTGTATCCTATTACATAACTCAAATATGCGCGTAATTTTCTATAACTGAGTGTATGGAGTTTTTTTTTTAATTTTTACAATATTTTCCGATTTTACAATAATTTTTTTATGTTATTCAAAAATAAGTATTTCTCGTCTTTCAAAATTTAAAAATATTAAAAAACAAAATTATATTAGTTTTTTAATCTGAAATTTTAGGTAATTTTTGTGTATGCTGTAATACTCGTGTGGTCCATGCAATTTTGGTAAAACAAGTGCACGTTTTAAGCAGCTAAAATATTGCAACAACTAAAATATATCAAGACCGATATTTCGACGTTCTTTGGAATTAGGCATTCATGAATCGAATGTTTGGTGAATTTTACCTATGGCCGTGCTCTTGATGGATGTAATTTTTCATAAATAGGTGTTAAGAGCCGTATTTTGAATAAAAATTGTGAAACTTCAAAGAATCTAAATTTTATTAGAGAATTAATACGATTTTTTCAGCCGCTGCAGTTATTTACGAAAATTATAAATAAATAAGTCATATAACTGCGTACCCAAAATTTTTCGATTAACTCAAATAAAATGTAGATGAACATTTTTTCCAAAATTTGTATAAAATGAAAGTTTGCTTTACATGGCTTTGGTTAAAGCATGAAAAATATATATATTTTTTAGATACCAAAAAAGTACTTAAAATACATTCTAAATATTTAAAAAAATTCCCTTGCATTCAGTTATTCTCGCCTCTGTATGACGCGCTCTCCCTTACCTGCCACTGTTCCAATTGTTGCGACAATTCAACTTTCTGCTGTATGGACTCGAGCAACTGGCTGTTGGCCTGCATTAAGTCCACACGCGTTTTAGCCAAGTCTATTTCAGCTTTTGTGCGTCGTTCATTCGCCGCATCGCGTTCCTTTTGTGCTTTGGCCAGCAATTCGTCGCGATCGCTATTGTCCACCAGATCGCCACGCGCCTGGTCGCGCTCTTCTTTCACATTCTGCAACTCGACGTCAGTGACAGTGAGCTGGTTGGCGAAGAAAAAGCAATGAAATGAAAAATCGTTTATAAAATTATGTCACATTTAATTCCCTTACTTTAGATTCCAGCTGTTGTATCAATTGATGACTACGTTTGATTTCATCCTCCTGCTCCAGCACAAGGTTACGCGTCTGATCGAGCATTTTTCTGAAGTTTCCGGCATCGAGATTCAACAGTAGGCGCGTCAACTCATCAGACATGGCCGAGAGCATGCCGGGACGAAACTCAATAGCATCAGTATGATTGCCGCCTTCGGTGCGGCTTGACGATGAAATCGTATTATCCATAGATTCCAAGTCTAGCGATATGTCTGAATTTAAGCCTGCAATGGTGGGATTCAATTAGTTGTTTTTGCTTTGAAGAGTTGTTATTTTAATCGTTGAGTTTTTTTAGTTACCTGAATCATCATCGTGTCCAATTTTTAATGAATCCACGAGCGATTTTAGTTGTATGTAGACTGAACGCGCCTCGATACATATTTGACTGGGCTTACCATCAGAAAAACTGGAGTCGTCCTCGTCGCACTCCATTTCGAATTGCAAAGATTTTTTGCCATGCACACTAGAGTTCGAGTCCTGCAAAAAATAAGTGGTTTAAAAAGAGAATTTCCTTTTTTTAAATAAGAAATTTACCGCTCCCAAACGCTCGCTAAGTACATTATTTTCACGCTGAGATCTCTCAAGTGCTTGTAGTGTAGTCTGTAAATAAGAATTTAATAAGAATTTCCTCAGTGTAAATGATAACATCTTTTATTTATTTTATTATAAATATCAAAATCTATTTCAACAGAAGAAACTGCGCACAAATCGCTCCGCTATCAGTACTTGGGCTTTCTTGTTTTTTTTTTGGTTTTAATACCAGAAAAGAAAAAGTCCGAAAAACATAATACAATAATATTTCGTGTGAAGAGTTCGATAAGGTAAAAGAAATTTCATCATCTCATTTCCGTTTTTATAAAAAACAAAAACTAAATTAACAGCATTTCGCAGCTAAAAGAACAAAAAAAAATATATATATAGAAAAAAACAATGTAACAATTTATGATTTGCTAACTGTTGTTTGATTGGTTACACTATAAAAAACTGAATAATTGGACTGTTCTATTTAAAATATTATTCCTTATGAAGTAAAATAAACCTCTAATAATTTTTTTTTATATATGTACTGCGTTTGTAAAAATTGAATATAAAATAGAAAATAATTTTTTATAGATGAATGGTCCACTTTTAAGTGCAGGAAATACGACGATATCTCGATGAAAATAGTTTTCTGCACTCTTAAATTAACCCTTTTATGGTTGCCTCTTTTGTTACCTCTAATTTGGTTTCCTGCTCTCGAGCGTGCCTCTCTAGCATGTGTATTCTATCCGAAGCCTCTTCAAGTGCTGACGTCAGCGATTCTTTCTCTTCCTGTGCGTGCTGTAAGCGTTTTTCAAGATCATGGCGCTTTTCTGTAGTGAGGTTTAACTCGCTTTTGATAGATTCCAGACTGTGGACGTGTTCCTGGAAAATTAAAAAAAAAAAACATACCAAATGAAATGTTAATAAATCATTCAATATTTTTCTCTCTACTCATTTTAATGCTCTATTTTTGAAAAGTAAATCGGATACGCAAGCTGCCCCATCGATAAATCAAATATTGTTGCATTCTCAAGTTATCAAAAAACAATTTTTTTCAGCCAATCTAAGAAACCAAAGTTTAGCATTCTCCAACGGTAAAAGAACCACAAAAATTAAGCAAATTCAGTCCCATAAGACAATTCCCAATGCAGAAGAAAGTCGAAGATTCCTACAATCACTTCAACAGTATCCAGAGAACAATGGTATTCCTAGAAAATAGGAGAGAAGTTTAGCTAACTAGTCTGAAATTGCGCTCACCCTTGTAAATGAGCGACAAAAGAAGAGCTCGGAACGCGATGAGACTTTCAATAACGAATATAGGTATATAAGTAGATTTTCAACAAAAGTTCATTGGACAATTAAGTGGTCATATACAGGTCAGATTCAGAATCTCGCAAACGATTTCGATAAATATAAATATGAGGAGCCAATTCAACACTTTCGAAATGCACTTCAGATATCCTGGGAACCATTTTTGGAAGACATACAAAGCTTGTGCAGCCCTTAGGTAGAAGGGCAGATTGGACCAAAAAATTTGGGCATACAGAGACTGGGCAAATATTTTGGACCACACCCCGATGAGTGATTGTGGCCACCGAGTGAATCATTTATAAAAGTAGACCGTCTATTTTAACCTACCCACACAGATGTCTAAAAATCATTGAATTTACCCTCAGTCGTGTTGTGGCAATGCAGTCAGCTTTCTTTGCTATGCAATTATAAAGGACATTCGATCTCCGCAAGAACTCATATTTGTTTGCATACATATAATATAGTTGCATATGTATAGGGTTTTTCAGTAAGAGCGCTTCAACTTTTGAACTTTTTTGAATAGAACACAAACGGTTTGACTTTTTTAACTAATTTTTTTTTTATTATCGAGTTTGAACATATACATTTAAGTATGAAATTCGATTTCTTTTGCATGACCACCGCGTCCACGTTTTACGAAGTCCAATCGTTGAACCCAATTTTCGACCACTCTTTTGCATAAATCGACCGAAATTCCAGCAATTTAGCGTTCAATATTGGCTCTGAGCTCACAAATCGTCGCCGGCTTGTTACTGTAGACCAATGACTTCACATAATCCCAAAACGGGACGGCTTATTAAATGGACCGTGAAATGGCCGTAATGCTCTTAAAGTAGCAGCAACATAACGATTATTTTCATAAAAAATTTGCACGATTTGCAATCGTTGCTCAAGTGTGTAGCGTTCCATGATGAAATGTATACTAATGAAGTTTACAAATGACAAGCGAAAAATAAAAAATATTGCGTCGTTCGCCCTCCCTATCGGAAAAAAGTTGAAGCGTACCTATTGAATAACCCTATACATAAATAATTCTTGAATAAAACATCTCGTGATCAATAGCTGTTGTTAAATTTTAGATCGTATATTTTAATCATATCTGTCTGGTTTGCACTTGAAATTGAATTGTAAGTTTTTGTAATATTCAATAAATTCGATACTAAATAAGTAAAAGACAAAATATTATGTTTGGTGTGTTTTTTGTGCTCCTATATTGAGTTCGCCCTTGGGTCTACGGTCGAAATAAAACGACCTCCTAGAAACGAAAAAATAGCTTATAGAAGTAGAAAACAGACTCATGGTGCGAAACCTCGTATATATTTAATTCATTAAGTTTTATTAGAAATTTTTTAGTTAAATTTCGTTTTAAAGTATATCGCTACAAAGTGCCATTGTGATGCCTAGCAAAGAAATTTAGTTTGGGGGAAAATAAATCTATTATTTATTCGATCTTTATCTCCTGGGCGATGCTACGACTATTAACATGCCGATTAGCTTCGACTATTTCTGTGGTTTTATCGACTTTTTCTTAACATCAAAAATGCCTGGACGGAGTCGACAAAACCAGAATTGTACGTAATTAGCTGTTACAGTATAGGCACTAAAAACACCATTCACAATTTCAGCGGTCTGGCATGCATTTCCGTCTTTGTCAAAGAAAAATTTTAAAATTCCCCGAATTTTCTCTTTGTTGACTTCCATTGTTAACACACTGTAACTCACATTGGAACAAACCAAAAACATCAAAAACAACATCAGTTTGACCATGCGAATAAACTTTAAATTAATTGATCGATACTTTACGAGATATCGATCACTGTAGCCAGCTACCGAGGAAAATAATGGATTTCTTTTTCCCCAAACTAATATTTTTGCAAATCTTCGTGTCTCTACATTATCACGATCCTTTGGTGAATCCATTCAACATTTCCAACTACATAGACAATACTTTAAATGGCAGGGTTGTTGAATATAAAGATATTGAGATATTTGAGGTACGTTCTTGGAAATTTTGAAAATTCGAACAACCGTTACCGCTACCTCACGGCTACAGCTCCTCAAAAATCCTTATGCGGGCTCTGAACTATGTAATAAAAGGCCTAGAGTGTACATGTGAGGAACAGTAAATTCGACTTTGAAAATTTCAGTACCTTCGTCATTTTTTATTCGTAATGGTCAAAACGAATGCGATACACTGCAGAAATTCAATTTGAGTCTATTAATAACTATTGATGCTCTTAATAGCTACTCTAGCAGTTTTCGAGCTATTGAATGCAGGTAGTTCAAATTCATCAAGTTCAGTCCATACTCATTAATTTTCGTCCTCTTTTCAGAAAACTCTTAAAGCCCAAAATCTCTAATTTATTCTATTAATGAAGTTGGACCGTCTCTTCATTGAACTTTTGATGAACTATGAAGAGTAAATAAAAAAAAATCATTATAGCTACGGACCAAAGATCATCTTCACAAAGTTACTAAGGTTTTCCCTTCTCTAGGAAATGTACAAAGGCCTGAATATACCAAAATCTTAAGCAAAATTTAAACATTATTTTGTCTAAAGAAGTAATGTGGCCTGTAAAAATAGTGAGCCTACAAGCAGCAGTAGTGCATCAAAGGCAGAGGTAAATTAAACCTCGATTATGACCATGTATACTCATGCAAAGATATTGATTGGACTGGCTACTTTGTACTTTGCTTAACTTCAGTTTTTGAAGGCACCGTAACCGGAGCAGAAAAGTTCGGAGACCTGCAAAAATGCATAATTTTTATTTCCTTGTATGTTACTGTGAAAAAACGTTTAGCTCCTTTATTATAATAAAAACGATGTTTCATAAAAGTACTATTATAAAGTCCATATATAAATTGTATTCATATTGAACAATCTAGAAGATGGCCCCAAATTATCACACATTCGCATATTGCAGCTCTCTTGTTCATAAGTGTCAAATATGACTGATGTACGACACCATTTGCAGAAATTATAAATCTTTCGATAGGGTGATTAATTTTCTGCCACCTTGTATGTGTAAAAATTGTCTACTCACTTGCAAACTGGTGTTTCTGTAATTGTACTGATCCTTTAGTTCCTGTATCTGAGACATTAATTTCAGTTCGGTGGCGTGCGCTTCCTGTATTTGCTCAGTGAGGCGTGCATTTTGATGTGTCAACTCGTCAATTAGTATAGTTTTCTCTTTTTCTGCTTGACGTATTGCATTTTCTTGTGCTTGTAATTTATCTTTGAGTTCATTGAGATCAGATTGCAGCTCGAGAACACGCTGATCGCTCTCCTCTTCGGCAATGGCGAGCTTTTGACGCAAAACATGTTTTTCTTGTTCCAATTTCTGAAAGTGAAAAATATGCATAAACATATGTACATGTGAGTGATGCTGTAGCAATATTGATTTCCAAAATAAAAAACGACAAGTAAATAATGACTTATGGCTCATGAATCATTGGTAAGTATGAGGCAATGCCCCAGGTAAGGGATGACTGTTTGTGCTGTGAGTTTACTCATCAATGGAAATCCGAGCTCTCTTACAAACTAAAGGTATTCATGGGTAATATTACATTTGTTATAAAAAACGTACATGAATATAACAAAATTATAAGCATTTTTTATACGTATTTTATGCATAGTTAAGTACATTGTTTAGTAGATACGAAAATTTGAAATATGTTTTGCAATGTGACTGTCTTCACTTCAGCATTTGGCCATGCCCTCACCACCCCATTGTGCTGTAGCACACAGTTTCTGTAATATGAGCATTTTTAGTAAAAGTTCAGCTCCTAAACAATGGAGATAATAATACCTAGCAACAAAAGGCAAAGGTATGTTTTTCATACAAATAATAACTTGCACTTGTTCATCTGCCGCACAAGGTTACTAACGCCATCAGCAGCGCCCATACATATAATTAAAAGCATCATGAAAAGCGGCAGCGAATTTTTCTTTTTTATATCTATAGTAATTCATGACTTCATACGAGAATATCTGCATTTTTAATTACGTATATAAATAATATGTTGTATATACAATTTAAGTGTGTGCCTTGTTGTATAAAAGAGCGCCAAGTTTTGCGTATTTTGTGCACGAACAAGCTTATCTTCAGACAGTGTGCCGCATATAGGAAGTTTCTTTTTGGTTTGATACCTTCCAAAATAACGGAAAAAGAGATAAAAAAACTTAAAGGAAAAATTATTTAAAAATTAAATTTATTTAGCGAATTTTCCGTGCATCATTTTGCGGAAATAATATTCTACTCAAAAACGCGGGGTTATGTAACGCAATGTTCACTGCTGTACAGTTTTTATTTGCAAAATTGTATAAAAAATTTCAACGTACGTGTACAATATAATTTGAGCTCTAAGTAAACTGCAAAGTTTTTCAAAGATGCACTTCTGTGAAGTTTAAAATGGGCTAAAATTCAATTATCTAAAAACTTGAATATCTCAGCAAAAATTAATTCACTAGTATTTATCGATAATCGATACAAACTTCATTTAAGATATAAGATATATTTTTCTATTAAACAGCTCAAAGAAATATATACATATATATAAATATATATATTGTATATATATTGGCGCTTACACCATTTTTGGGTGTTTGTTCGAGCTCGCCCTCCTATTTGTGACATGCGTTTTTATGTTGTTCCACAAATGGAGGCACCTAGCAGTGACCCGCACCAAGCACACCAAATTTCTTATTTCGCTTGAAGAAAAGTTTTTTGTCCAGTAGTTCCTTCCATTTTACTAGTTTGTATGTTTATTGTTGACTGGAACTTTAAGGAATGGACTTTAGGACTTGTTTGACAGATCACGCAAGACAATTTTCAAACTAATTAAATACATACTTCTTTTTTAGTATTCATTGATATTTCATCATGGAAAGACTTCCCGCTTAACCACACTTACAAATCGAGCGCTCAGGCCAATTTATGGTGTACATAACCGTTCACTGATGAGTCCCATTTTTGGCTTAATGGCTACGTCAATACGCAAAATTTTCATATTTGGGCTGAAGAGCAACCGGAAGCCATTCAAGAAGAGCCATTACACCCATTGAAAACAACCGTTTGGTGCGGCCTATGAGCTGGAGGGATCATCGGCCCATACTTATTTAAGGGGTTAGGGGTAGTCAGAGGCCCGAAAAAATGATGATTTTCACGAATTTTTTTTTGCTACTTAATTAATTTATTTAACAAAAATAAAAACATAGCATAAAAACATCATGTTTTAACTTGACTTCACCAAAATTTCAAAAAAAAAATTAATAATTGCAAAAGTTATCGCTGTTTGTGTGAAGCCCGTTTCTCCAGAAGTCCCTTGCGGTGAACATCACAAGTCCTTGCAGATTCATCTAAAACCAATCGGATGAGAAAAATTATTTTTATTGATAGATAATCTCGAGCCGGATCGAAGCTTTTTTTTTTTTTTTTTCAAAATGAACAAAATGGCGGCCTCAGGAAATATTTTTCAGATTTTCGGGAAAAAACCAACAGTTAATTGTTAAAAAAAAATCGAAATTTTTGAAAAAAAAAAAATCCTTCGATCAGGCACAAGTTTTTTATGTTTTTCAAAAGCTGTATAAACTTTATTGAAATCTACGTAGCGGTTTTTAAGTTACAGTGTTCACCAGTTTGAAAAACATAGTTTTGAGAAAAACACATTTAAAGTTCTGCTATCGGCTCCGGAGCGGCCGAGCGCCCTTTGTTAATTGTTGAATAACTTGAAAAGTATTTGTCGGATTCACTTCAAATTTTTACACAATATTTTTAAAACATTATACTTTAAGAAAATGCAAAAAAAAAAACTCGATTTTTTGAAAATTCTGACTACCCCTAACCCCTTAATTAAGTAGAACTTCTACTCATTGCTGAATAATAGGTTCTACCATTTGGAAATTGATCAGTTTAAGTATTTTTTCACACTTTGAATAAGGAATAATTTTGCTCAGTTCCATTTAGAGAGCAGTAGCTTTTTCGCAGACTGCATATACTCTTATATACATACGTCAGTAATAATGATACACCATTCCCGACTTACTGCATCTTCCAAGTGTTTGCTAGCTTCAAGATGTCCTCGCCTACCTTCAATACAATATTATCTCCATAGGGCAACTTAAGTTTACAATTTATGCCCACTGTGCCTGTGTTGCAAACTCACTTCAGGTTAGAAATAGATTTTACCTTTTAACCATGAGCGAAGCATTGTTTTCAACACTGCGCTGAAAAAGTTCAAACATAAAGCTAAAGCAAAAAAGGCGAAAGAAAATCCACTTTAATATAATACAATGCAAAGCTACATGAGCAGGCGCATCCTCAGTTGACTGCTGTGACGAGTATCTTAAGCTCTTCATCAACCGCAACGAATGGTTGACTCCCTTTATGTGTTGCCACTTGTATTGTATTTACTTAGGACGACTAAAGGTTTATAATTTATATTTAATGCTGCTAATCGTCCCTTATGCTGGAAGCAACTCCTTTAAATTTATTTGACTGTTTTGTAAAAATAAAGTGCATAGCAGGAGCCTTTAAATATTTTTATTTATTTATCATTTGAACGATCACTTCCGCCATGGGGCAGTGCAATTGATGAATGTACAGTTGTTTCTCAAGAATGATAGAAACGGGATTGCACCCATCCGAGAGTGCGTGACGGCATATTAGCTGAGTGTTGCCAACCATTTGCTCTTCGCAATAAATTCTGTTTTTTTATACCCAAAATGCGAAAAGTTTTAAGTTTGGTGTTTTTTCTTCTTTTTAATTTAAAGCTACTGCAGTGTTGCCTAGCTTTGGAAATAAAAATGCACTAAAATGCCCGTTTAAAGAAAACAAAATATCAAATTTTTATTGAATTACTTTAAGAACTTTGTATGCGTGACAAATTGTTTTTAAAATGTGCGATTTTTAAATAAATGTGTACGGAAGAAACGATTACACCTCTATGGTTTTAATTCGCATTCAGTAAATTCAAACGATTTTTAAAATGTGTAAAAAGGTTTTTAATCTTAGGAAGAGTTGAGGGAAGAACATTTAATATTCTTGCATAACCTTTAAAGAAGCAAAAAATTAAAGTAGCACTTTCAAAATATCAAATTTTATAAGAATCAACCAATTTTCATTAGCACTAAAATCTTCTCAGATTGACTCGTTTTAACGGTCGTTTGTTTAATAATACAGTTTTTTTTAACTTACAGTTTCGGTAGCTTTGAAATAAAAAGTAGGAAACAAACACCAGACTTAAAAATTTTCCATTTTGGGTAAAGCACTAAATTTATTGCGAAGAGCAAATGGTTAGCAACACTGCACATTTCGACAAACGTGACGTCACGCACTCTCTGATGGGCGCAATCTTCTTCCTATAATTCATCCCTTCCATCATGGTTGTCTCTATTGTTGTAGTAGTCTCTTTAATGAGACAATATCATAACTTATGCGAAGGCTTTCGATGAAAATTCGATCATAAAAATTTGTCCTTCATGAAAAGTTAGGTGATGTTTTTAGGAAAAAATTTCAAGCTTTCATTTGAGGAAAATACTCGCGGATAAGAGTTTATTAAAGATAATCCCAAGGGTGTATTTGCTTAGCAAAAAATATTCTAGGCGATTTTAGAAAAAGTGATTTTGTATTTAATTGCTCATTTCGATACGTTGCATTCTTATTAAGACAAAAAGGTATGCAAATGTGAATGTGTTAATGTATGTTTAAATATTAAGGCTCGTAGAAGCGTGTCAAAGATGCAAAATGGTGCAAACCAGCGAGAAGTGTTTCCACCCAGACTCACTGTTGCTCGACTGGCTGTAATCCGCACAGTTCAACTGACTTTAATGAATTGTACGCGCAAAGAAAAACAAATTTGAATTTAAGCAGCTTAATGTAACTTTTGCAAGATTCTTTATTTCTTGTGAATCTTGAAACTCATTAATCTTTTCAAATAATTTCGAATGTTAATTAGATTTACTGCTTTATGTAAATGCGAAGGCATCAACAAACGAGTTAAATAGATGCTAATTGAATATTGCCAAAAAGAATTAACACTTGTTTCGAAAGCAAAAGCGTAGAGGCACGAAAACAAAAAACGTAACTGGTTTTAAAGATTTATCTTCAAAAGTGAAGAGAGCGGTTTGTTAAACAGCAGGGTTACAGCGGATTATATCATGCATGGCTTCAAGAATAAAAGTCTGGTATGATTTTGAAAGCAAACAGCGAAGATTGTGTCAACAATATTAATAAAAAATATTAAAAATGCTGTCGCTCGCTTTCAAGCCATTGAGCGATCAACCAGTGATTTCAGGTTGTGAATATTAATGACTAATTGTATATGTGTGTATGCGTGTATATTCAGCACGTACATAGGTACATATAATGTAGGCAGTTATGAACTTCTAATAACTGGCATGACACACTCGCCTTTCAACTGCACACTTTGTGAATGGAGTGCTTAGCTCTTGGTTAAAATCGCAAATAAAATTGCAAAAAAATATTAATCAACAAAATCAAAAATGTAAAAAAAAGTATAATAATATGGAGACATAAATCAGGAATAAATAAAAATGAGAAACGTTAATAGAAATTGTTGTCTTTTCTCTAATTTTTATTTTTTATGACTACCAATAAGCGAAAAAGCTATAAACGGCTATTGGCAACCCGCTGCTGCAACTACCAAGCGTTGAATGATTTTTTCAGAGAGAAACTTTTTGTCAGTAATTTGAAGTGTGAGTCACTCGTAATCAATCAATTGTTCAAAAAATTATTTTTACACATATTTATGAATGTATGTATGCAAATAGTTATTGTACCAATTGATTATGTATTTACATTTATCCTAATGGCTTTTAAGTGTGCGCGAAAAACATACATGCAAGTGCGTTAGCCCCAGTTGGACTCATGATATACATAGGTAAAAACAAAGGTATGATAGTTTCATTTCAAATTTTGTTATGGGTACAGGAAGCTTTGGAGTTCAACAATTTGTTCATGTTACTAGCAGCGTTGCCATATTGTTAATATTGGCTTAATGTGTATTTACATTTATTTATAGGGATAAAGTAAAAATTTTACAGTTTTGTGTTCGGTGAACAGTTATGAGCTAGACGATATATTCTTCAGTACTACTACGATTAAAGTGAAAGTCAGAGCTGCTGATAAAACACATGTTGAGCTATTTACGGACTCAATACAGTCCCAAATGCGAAGACAAAAAAGTGGTTCCAACAATTACATTCTGTCAGACCAATTCCCAAAAATATTGATACAATCATGAGAATTTTCAAGTCGGGCCAGAATGTGAGTACTTATTGTATTACCTAGGAATTGAAGCTAGTTAGAAAACCATTTGGATAAGAACGATTTAAACTATGTAAATCCCATTACCGGAATAAAGCGAAAATATGTTTTCTTTTCAATAAATAAGGAATATATCCGCTGACATACATATATACTCGTAAAACTTATTAAACATGAATTGACTCTTGACAATACTCAGATACTACATTCTCCAACACTACGATTTGGAAGCCTTTACGTTCGGCAAATTTCTATGGCGGCATAGACTTTTACGACGACTTGGGACTTACAACCGCAAGGGATTAATATTTACCCTAAAATAATACTGCATACCTTCTGCGAACCGCTCTTAATCTGTGGTGAGTAGAATAGAGTCGAAGAGGGCACAAATTCTAAGCCGAGTAATTGTTCAAATCTTCCAAGTAACATTTCAATGCGGAACTCTTTTCAAGCGCATTTCCTGTTTATTTATCGAGTAGCTTAGAAGATCAAGAGATCAACAGTTAAGTTATATTCAATTAGCCAAGAGCCCTTCAATCTGCTTTGTTTGCCATTTTCTAGTATCTGCTTGGTTTTGTCGATGTCTTAATATGTAAGTATTTACTCTGCACGAGTTTCAATTCAGTTAGATCCATTACTTTAATATCAAAAAGTGGAGTAGATATACGCAGAATCGAGATGATACTGAAATATATTAGATTATGAATTATTTTAGCAAAGAAAATTGGTGCACGCGCATAAAGTGAATAAAGCCAAGTAGTTGGTCATGCAGAAAGAGACTCTGTACCCTGTAGGAAAAAAACTTGATCTGGAGAAAATTAGAGTGAAAATTTAATTGTTACTTCAGAAAGCAGCAATATTTATACATATGTACAAGGTGGCGCAAAATTAATCATCCAATTTTGTTTTTGAATAATTTTAGAAAATATAATTTTTCGAAACAAATATGATTTTGAGTGTCGGAATGAATTTTACGAAAAAAAAGATTCTTAGTGGAAATCTTTTTTCTGACTTTTAAGTACTTCATTACTTGTCTGTTTGTATACTGCAGGTGTCTAATTGTGCTTCTTCTTCTTGATGGTAGCGGTAACCGCTTAAGCGACTTTGGCTGAGTTTAACAAAGCGCGCCAGCCCTTTCATTCTCGTGTTAATTGGCGCCAGTTGGTCACACCAAGTTAAGCCTATTCCTTTTTCACCTGACCTTTCCAAGGCAGAAGAGGCCTGCCTCTTCCTCTCTACTACCAGCCACAGGACAGCGAGTCACCACGTCATTTGGTATCAAGCCGCTCGGAGGTTCTTCCCAACGCTGACGGCTCTACAGGTATTGAATAACGTCATCTTGCAAGTAGTCTTGTTGTCGCGTTGACGTATCAACGTATCAAACAAGATTGGCGTACGACGCAATTTGGAACAAATTATATATCATCCGATAGGACGTTTAACTGTTTTTTTAAATTAACTTAAACTAATGGGGAGATCTTGAAGAGCGCGATATAGGCGAAGTCCAAGTTCATCTAATGAATTTGCTCTTGATAGAAATAACTTACTGAACATGAAGAGCGAGCCGTGACAATTTGGGGCTGATTTCATACATTTTTTTATATGGTTTTTTATATAAAGTTGGAAGAGGTGTACCCCGTTTGAGGCGCAGTACGTAAGTGATTAATGATCTGATCTGAAAAGTATGAGAGGGACCATAAACTAGTCTTGCCTCTAAATTAATTTGGCACACATCACTTCAGTACTAATGGATTTCCCAGCAGGGTACGTACGCACATCACGTTTCACCTCAGCAGCAATGCAACCAACTCCATTGAAATTGCCAGCATGAAAACCGTAAGTCAAGCTGTAACGGGTTAAACTAAAAGCGTAGCAATTGCAGCAATTTGCATCACAAGAAAAGATACAAATGCGTAAAAAAACCAAATGACTTTAAGACACCAGCAAGAGCTCCAGTAACGGGGAACAATAGAATAATGGCATGGCACGACAGCAGCATAGGAATGCACAACAGAAAAGTAGCAGGCAATAAATAATAAAAATAAAAAATAAAAAAACTCAAGTGAGCGAAAAACTAAGACAACACAATGGCTTGAAATCATTCAGAAAAAAGGCAAAAAAAAAACTCCTCGACAGCCGCCAATTGTAGTTAGCGCATGCAGCCTCAAGCACTTTCTCTGTTTCCATTTCACGCTTAATGAAGTAAGTTGATGGCGTAGCTGCCGCATCTGCGCACCTACGGAAGTTCGCTCATTCATCAACAGTAACGGCATAATGCAGCCGTTTGGTGCGAAAGGCGAAGGTAGGCATGACTTTTCTTTTGATGTTGCAAAGAAGAACACAAAGGTGAAAAAAATGCGCACAAGCAATAAAAGAAGAAAATCACGCGTTTGCTGCCTATTTACAGCGTATCTGCACATCATCTAAATACCACGCCTTATAAGCGACTCGTACACTTGTGGCGCACTCTCATTGAGTGTATTTGGCATAGCGCTGCTCTGCACCTATAACAACTGAAATTTCAAAAAGTGGTGGCTGACCATTATGCCAGCAGCAGCTGTGCGACTAAATTTAGCTTATTCAAATCGTTTTCTTATTTGCATTGTATTTTCGCTTCTTTTACGCCTAAAACTTAAATTTTTCTTAGGCTTTGGTTTTCTATTGCCTGCCGGCTTTGTGGCAACACTGCGTATACGTACTCGTAATTGAATAATAGGTATGCGCTAAAACGGCGGCGGGCCTTAGCCTAATGGGTTGGTGCGTGATTACCATTCGGAATTCACAGAGAGAACGTTGGTTCGAATCTCGGTGAAATACCAAAATTAAGAAAAACATTTTTGTAATAGCGGTCGCCCCTCGGCAGGCAATGGCAAACCTCCGAATGTATTTCTGCCATGAAAAAAGCTCCTCATAAAAATATTTGCCGTTCGGAGTCGGCTTGAAACTGTAGGTCCCTCCATTTGTAGAACAACATCAATACGCACACCACAAATAGGAGGAGGAGCTCGGCCAAACACCCAAAAAGGGTGTACGCGCCAATTATATATATATAGATATGTATATGCGCTAAGATTTGTGTTGGCTTGGAAGTGTTTGCCTCAAAATTGTAAATCGCCACGGCTGTCATCTTTTTGTACATTTTAATTGCTATTAAAACGCTTTTCACCTGTTGTTTTTATAGTTTAAATTTGTTTTTAGTTTTATTTTTATTTTTGTGTGAATATAACTTAAAACCGGTTGACGGTGTTCCATATTGTTTTGACTCTGGCAGTATATGAAATGTTATAAGAGGCTAAGTAGACTTACGCCATGCTTTTGGCGTTTGCCACCATGTTTCTTAGCCATTTAAGTGATTTTATGTTTCTGTTCGAGTGGTATGCATATATATATATATATATATATATATATATATATATATATATATATATATGTAGAAGTATGTAATTAGGAAGAGCAGGATGTGTTGCGAGGTGCCGCAAATGTCGTTATATTTCTAGAAATAGGTTATGTACTTATTCCTGCCATTAGTAATGTTACAAGTTAAGTACGTTTTAGATATCAGATTATAATACTATTTTTAACGAAGTTAGTTTTATTTAGTCATATAAATATTAAAAATAAAAAAAATTAATTTTCTTTCGAAATGGTCCCCATTTACTTTTACACAAGCCTTCAAAGGATTAGGCCGTTCAGCTTTTGCAGCACGTACGGTTTCCATGGATATTGACGTCGCTCTCTCTCTTAGTTCCACAGTCTGTGGTGAACGAAGGTATTGTATCAAGATGGATAAGACTTTGATACGTCCGGCTCTTTATGGTGCTGAAATCTGAACACTGAAAGTTAATGATACCTATAAACCAGGTATTGCGATTTGAAAGAACGATAATGAGAAAAATCTACGGTCCTATTTGGCTTGAAAACGGCACGTATCGCATCCGTTAAACATATATAATATATATATATAATTGGTGGGTGCACCCTTTTTGGGTGTTTGGCTGAGCCCCTCCTCCTATTTGTGGCGCGCGTCTTGATGTTGTACCATAAATGGAGGTACATACAGTTTCAAGCCGACTCCGAACGGCAAATATTTTTTATGAGGAGCTTTTTCATGGCAGAAATACACTCGGAGCCTTGCCATTGCCTACCGCGGGGCGACCGCTATTAGAAAAAACTTTTTCTTAATTTTGGTGTTTCACCGAGATTCAAGCCTATGTTCTCTTTGAATTCCGAATGGCCGCCGCTTCTGTTACAACAACGAAAATGTAAACCTTATTGGTGATGAAAATGAAATACGGTTTATTAAAGTGCAGCGGATTAATTGGATTGTCCACATCATAAGAATGCCCAACGAAAGAATCCAAAAAAGTGTGTTTAGTTTGAGTCCAATAGGAGAAAAAAAGAGAGGCCGACCAAGAAAGAGATGGCTTGATGATGTTGAAGCAGACTTAAAAGCGATGAGCGTTCGTAATATTGACGTCGCTGCTCGAACCAAAGATTATTTGAGACTCTCCAAATTTTTGTGTGACCTTCCATAGGCAATGTTTTCCAATTCTGACCACAAACTGTAGTCAAATGGATTCTGACCTAAATTTCCAGACGGCCAATCTTCTGCGGCTATGAAACCAGGAATATTGTGTTTTAGCCCCTGCTGGGTGGTCTTTGCCTTATGAGCTGGAGCGGAATCTTGCTGGAAGATCTGCACTGACCTGGTATACTTTTGCCCCGGCCTTAACCCCTTTTTCGTGGAAATGAACAGGTGTAACGTCTTTACAAGACACTCCCCACCAAACCATTACAAAAGATGACCAGTAGAGCGACGGAAGACTTTCATGTGGAGATCATCTCTAATTATTATTGATATGGATCTGGTCAATACATTCATTTCCCTGGACATGATTTTCTGCGAACTCTTTCTCGCCGGCTTTTATAGCTACCCTGATTCGAACCACGCGAGGACGTTTGGGAAAAACGATTGATCGTGTGGTAAGCAAGCATTCTCGAAATATTAACATTTTTCAGCAATTTGTAATTCTCACTTGCACGTTTGCCACACTTACGTAATGCAATCACTGCAATGTGATTTTCCTTAACTCCCCATTTCATTGTTAACAAGCGAAATTTGCCACGAAACTTAGTAAAATTTAAAAATAACGGAAGTTTTTCCTGCGAATTTCTTCTCGTCGTATGCATTGTAAAATTTGTCACAGAATTTATGGCAGTACTAAGTAGTCTAATTTAGACTTCATTCGTAATATATACTTAATCATCCAATTTTGGTTTTGAATAACCTTAACTGTTACAAGAAAGACAGGGCATATCATGAAAGGGTGTAAGGTGCTTGAATTTTAATTCGCATCTACAAAAAACTTCCTCTTAACATCACACAATTTATAAAGGGTGACCAGATTGGTGGTACTTTTTCCCATAGGGTAAATACATAGTTTTTTCAGTATTCATTGACATTTCATCATGGAAAGACTTACGCCTCAACAACGTTCACAAACCGTACAATTGTACGAGTATTACGAAAATCGACGCTCTATGAAAAGTGTTCATCGCCCGCTCAGACCAACAAGCGGTGTACTTAACCATTCTATCGAACGCGCTATTCAGCAAACCATCGACAAACTTAAGAATAATTTTAAATTACTGGATGATACTCGACCGATTAGACCACATACAGCCTAAAGTGAAGAGAATATTCCGGCTGTAAATGAGAGTTTTGCCGAAGGCCCGGAAGAATCGATTCGGCGCCGATCTCAACAACTTGGCCTATCTAGTAGTAGTGCCATACTTGGGCGTATTTGCGCTGAAGAGCAACCCGAACCATTAAAGAACAGCCATTACATCCATTGAAAGCAACTGTTTAGTGCGGCCTATGGGCTGGTGGAATCATCGGCCCATATTACTTCAAAGATGAGACTGGTGCCAATGTAACAGTGAATGGGGAACGCTATCGCGCCATGATAAATGACTTTTTGATATCGAAAAGTGTAGCCCGTGATCTCCACAATATTTGGTTCCAACAAGACGGCGTTACTTTCCACGGAGCTATAGCCCGTGAGCCGTTTACTGTGTCGCCGTTTCGGTGAGCAATTTATCTCTCGTCTCGGACCAGTGGATTAGCCACAAAGATTTCCATATTAAGGTTTTCTCATGAGATCAAATTTGAGACATTTCATTCTAGCTGGATTTACACATAGCTTCATTTGAGTCGATTTCACTAAGCGAATCCTGAGATTCGTAAGAGCTTCACCATATCATGATAACCGATTTTAAGAAACAATCTATGTGTCGGAATATTTTTAAAGGTTGAACAGTATTGTTCTTGTTCTTTGATATGATTCACACAATTAAAAATACATTAGAACTATATTTGACATGTGTTTCGTTACTCTAAAACGACCGGTTACAAAACGTTTGCCTCTACCTTTACGAGTATTTTGCTATGCCTGGCAAGGCTTAAAAGTGTTTGTGCATAGATAGGTAGGTAGATTCATATATTTTTCGCAAAAATCTTACAAAACTATTGACAATATTTGTTCTCTTCTTCTTCTTTATTGGCGCGATAACCGCTTACGCGTTTTGGCCAAGTTCAACAAAGCGCGCCAGTCGTTTCTTTCTCGGGCTAACCGGCGCCAGTTGGACACACGAAGTGAAGCCAAGTCCTTCTCCACCTGATCTTTCCAACGCAGAGGAGGCCTTCCTCTTTCTCTACTACCACCAGCTGGTACCGCATCGAATACTTTCAAAGCCGGAGCGTTTGTATCCATTCGGACGACATGACCCAGCCAACGTAGCCGCTGAATCTTTATTCGCTGCGCTACGTCTATGTCGCCGTAAAGCTCATACAGCTCATCGTTCCATCGTCTGCGATATTCGCCGTTGCCAACGTGCAAAGGTGCAAAAATCTTACGCAGAATCTTTCTCTCAAACACTCCAAGCGTCGCTTCATCGGATGTTGTCATCGTCCAAGCTTCTGCGCCATACGTCAGGACGGGCATGATGAGAGCCTTGTAGAGTGTTAGTTTTGTTCGTCGAGAGAGGACTTTACTACTCAATTGCCTACTTAGTCCAAAGTAGCACTTGTTGGCAAGAGAGATTCTACGTATTTACAATATTTATTACTTCATTTAAATGAACCTCCGGCAATGTCTTTAAAAGTCGTCTGCCGGAATAATAAGGTAGATATTTATTTACAAAACTATTCATCTATAATAAATTGTCTGCACTTTAAAGCTCCAGTAATAAAATTGATTAAATTTTTAATATTTCTGGCGTGCACCCTACGGAACGAATTTAGAAAAGATATGACTTCTCTTTCATGCAGAGACACTAATTATGTCAAAGGAGTTGTTTGGCAGTGAATGGTTCAATGCTCTTTGCTGAGATTCATAAATAAAAACTTAAACGATGTCAACATCTGGGAAAGTGGTATAAAATTTGTGTTATTGTTTAAAGGATCTTCGGATTACTAACAAATTGCCGAGCGCGTACAGCATAAATGATTTGGAAGCGGCGGCTCTATTGATTAGGATATGTTGCATACCTAAATACATGTATTATATGATATTTTTGATGAAAGTTCTGCGATCCGAGAGTAAAGGTACTGAAGAAGAGGAAGTTTTGGCTGCGTGAATTATATTTAAATCGACAAAAACATGGGCACTTTCAGATTTGCGCAAGCTTGCAAGAGGCGAGGAACAATTCAAGGATGAAATATGCATCTATGTTTTCTTCAAGCATTTTGGAAAAGCGAATATAAATAAAGAATTTCTCTAATCTGCCTAAAACTCACAAATTAAGTGAAACCAAAATCCAAATACATAAAGAAACGACAGGGGTGCTCAATTCCTAATGTCAAAATCGCTGCAAATACATAATTACTTGTGGAATATTGAGCTATTTGCAAGTTCGTCGTTCTTCAAGCGTTTCAAACAAAGCTGCGATTTCATATATTTACTATTGTTTTATTAATTTTTGAAAGTTACCATTTCATTTCATTTGACTCCCCGCTAGCTATTGCATTTGCTGTCATTAGAGATCGGTGCATCTCGGTGAACTAGAATAAAATTTGCAGTTTAGGCGGCTTAGTGCAAACTGACGTAATGTGACCTCTTAAGCATTGTAGTGTAGTTATATAAGTACCGCAACAAATTACTCGTGCAACAATAAATAAATAATTACAATGAACTGAGATTTGCATAGCTCATTTTACACCATCTCAACTAAATGTTTGAAGAGCCTGCCAATATAAGGCGGCGGAGCTACGAAAGCGCGTACATTTTCGCGTAACCATGAAAATATATATACATACATACGAACAAATGCACATACAATGCTCCGGCCAGATAGCCACTGTCCATCAGTTCGTAATTACTTATGTTGTATGGTTATTTGCTTGGATGATATTACGAAATTTTCGCATTATTTGTGAATTTCACACTATTAACGCTTTTGTTGTTAGTTTTAGTTGCATATTTATTGGATAGTGAGTGCTTTCATTGACGGCGTGGTTTTGGGTGTCTGTCTGGTCACTCACCGGTAAATTAATGTATTGTGGGGTGGCCGGTGTTAGGCGCCAACGCATCGATTGCCAATGTGTGTGTATGTGTACGCATATAAGTAAGCGTATGTGCATATGTGTGAACGCGGAGAGATGTGAAGGTGTTGTGAGTTGGAGTTGGAGTTAGTGTCCAGTAGTGAAACCAACTGTAGCAGTTCAATGTGGCAGCTACGCTCGCCAAAACCTATAAATTACGGTGTGCGCGGTTTTATTTTTCTTCTCTTGTATTGCTTGCTTTGACTTCTTTCATAGTGAATTTTGGCCCAACTGTGTATAACAATGAAGTGTTTTTGTATTCTTCCATCAAAATGATGATTTAATTGTACAAATACTTTTGTACTGAATGCTTTTCCTCACATATACCAATGCAAGGGAGAGTATCTGCATTTGTATGTGTATCACATATGTAGTTGCAAGTCTGCATTTGAACTTGTGTGCGTGCAAACAACGCATCGGTTTCGATTTAATTTCGCATTTAACGCCATGGAAAATGCATTTTCAGCAAATTAGTGAAAATTTTGCGCAATTATATGAGAAATCGCAAAATGTATTGCCAATTGCAGCAACGCCACCAACAGGTGTTTAGAAATAAATTTTCCATACACAAGTACATACATATGTATGCATATATGTAAGTATATACGGGTCGTAATAGCTGCCGGTTAATGCGCTAATTTTGTAAAATTTATGCAATTTTCGCAAAAGAAATTGTAATGAACGAAAGAGAACAATTATAATAAATAAATATGATCCATAATATGTACATTTGCACTTGAATACATACACATGTCCACATATGGTATTAACCATTAAAATTCCACAGAAATTTACTGGATTGAATTGAATTAGAAAGTGGGTCACCAATTACGTATGCATATAATTTATTAATCTGTCAATCTTTGATAAATATAGTAAAAATACTTTTACTAGAGCTCAACTGAGTTGATAGTTTATGTAATTAAAATATACTCTCTTGCTTTATTTAAAACATTAGCGAAAGAAAATAGATAGTTTGAGAGAAATTATTTAAAAGTGAGAAAACATACAATGGCCGAGTCCCCATCCAATTTTTAATGTGCACCTTAACATATCTTTACGAATGAGGGGCCTACAGTTTTAAGCCGACTCCGAACGGCAGATGGTTTTTATGACGAGCTTTTTCATGGCATAAATACACTCGGAGGTTTGCCATTACTTGCCGAGTGGTGTCCGCTGTTTCTATCATTTTGCTCTTGTGCGCGTATATTCGGACATACGCATTCCCGAATGGTAGTCACGCATCAATCCATTCGGCTACGGCGGCCTCATCAGTAATGAAACAAAATCATGGCTATTTTAAATCGAGTATCTATTGAGATTGAGTTGATGAATTTCATTAAATTTGGCCCAACTTGGTACCGAAGATTTCAGACTATCCAATATTCTAAAAATCACTGGAAAGCACTAACGAAAATGCTTTTCGTATACATAAAAAATCAATATTTCATGCTGTAAAAATAAAATGCAGATTTATATCACAAAGGGAAATTGTAGTTGATAAGTAATCTCATAATAGTATCACATTTCTGTGCTCATTAATTAATATTTGTGTACGAGGGTAACTCAATAAGAGCAATGGTGAAAGAATGTGCGCTACATTAGTGAAATAATATTTTTTGCTCTGGTGTGGACAATAGGTATAATTTCCATTCTGCGAACATTTTGTCAAGCTTTTAACTGACGAGTATCTGATTTTTTTAAAAGCTATAGGAAAGTTTTTCAAAAAAACACACGTAAAATTCAGAAAAATGCATGCACTTTTTATTTAAATCGATAGTACAGTCCATATAATTTAATGTTTGAAGATTATTTCATGCAAATGTTGATCGCGACTGCGCTCCAAATGGTCCATTCGTTTAGTCCAATTTTGGCATACTCTTTCCAAAGTTTCGGCCGGTTTCTCACATATAAATGCTTTAATGTTGGCTTCCAATGCATTAATTGAAGCAGGCTTGTCTGAATAGACATGAACTTTAACATAGCCCCACAAAAAATAATCTAAAGGCGTTATATCGTACGATCTGGGTGGCCAATTGGCAGGTCCCGAACGTGAAATAAAATGTTCACCAAACTCGCCTCTCAACAAGTCCATTGTTACGCGTGCTGTGTGGTATGTGGCACCGTCTTGCTGAAACCACATGTCATGCAAGTCAAGCTCTTGCATTTTGGGCAAAAAAAAGTTGGATATCATTTCACGGTAGCGCTCACGGTAACCATTCACAGTTACGTTACGATTCGCAGCATCTTTGAAGAAGTACGGTCCAATGATACCTGCAGCCCAAAATTCGCACCAAACTGTGACCTTTTCTGGATACATTGGTAGCTCTTGCAATTCTTGTGCTTATTTACTTACCCATTGATCCAAAAATGAGCTTCGTCGCTGAACACAATTTTTCGATAAAAAAGTGGATCTTTGGCCAACTTTCCAAGAGCCCATTCACCAAAAATTCTGCGTTGCGGTAGGTCGTTTGACTTTAATTCTTGCCCCAGCTGCATTTTGAAAGGCTTCACACCTAAATCCTTTCGCAAAATTTTCCACGTTGTTGAGTAACAGGGGCCCAATTGCTGCGAACGGCAATGAATCGATAATTGATGGTCATCATTAACACTGGCCGATACAGGTGCGATATTTTCTTCAGTTCGCACTCTACGTAAGCGAGTTGGTGGTTTGATGTCCAATAATGTAAATTTGGTTCGATTAAACTGACCATAAAATGGAAGAAGTGCGCGATGAACTTTCTTAACAGAACACGCATTTTTATAATAAAATTCAATGATTTGCAAGCGTTGTTCGTTTGTAAGACGATTCATGGTTAAATTATAGACCAAACTGAAGATGTCTGACAGTGAAACAAAACACGAAACGTGCGTCAGCTGTTTAAACCAACTGTTTAAAAAGATAATAGCTAAAAAATCACCCTTTCCATATTTTAGAAGTGTGATGGTTATGGGTAAAATGAGTGTGGAACAGGGCGAGATATGATAAAATGAAATTTAATTTTTTTAAAGTAATTTTGACTTATTTTTAATTCATTGCTTTAATCAAATAGTGTTTTTTTATTAATTATATCTAGAGAGAAAATATCCAGAGATAATAATAACAACATTAACATAGAAATTTATGACGAATTTACAACGATATCCATAAGCCCATGACGATTTATGGCTATGTGAGAGATCTACACAAAATTTTGTGGCATCGATAAATTATCAAATGTGCTTTGAAACAATAGAAAAGATTCCTGGTTATATCAATGCCAACGATGTGCCATACAGTGACAACTTTACTTGTATGATGAGTAAACTTACTTATTTACTTTTATAAAAACATAAAATCCGAAATGTCGAACTTTTGCAATCTTGAATGTGAAATTAATGGACCTGGGTAAAAGAGTGCCCTGTTTAACCCAGTGAACAGTACCTCACCGGATATAAATTCGGGTTGTTCCGGTAATGTAGAACTTCTGTTCCTTTTTTTTGTTAAACATCTTTATTTCGCTCAATATACAATTTTTCACACTCGACACTATTGAATTTGATATGGGGGACCAACTCTACATTTTTGCTATAATTTGTATGGCATTTTTCACAGCTTGCGTCAAAAACTGTTTATCAAGTAAGAATAAAAATTCCAGTCCATATTTTGCTTTAATTATTATATTTAATAACTTATAAGAATATTCTGAAAATTTTCAATCATTTATTCATTGAGTTTGACTTCTGAGCGATGTGAAAGTGCTGAATCTTCTTGAAGCCGTGCCAGGCAATTTTTAATTTTCTTAAAAATTATCGGTTGCGTTTTTCTGCTAGAAAGTTCATTACTACCACTGTTAATGTTTTTATAATTAGCATTAATATTCCATAATAAAATTAGCTTGAATACGAACCAAGTTGAAAAAAATCACTTATAATTGCACAGGGTTGGGCATAATGCACTACAAAATAAATACTATACACGTTTCACTACCACTACTTCTTGAGTGGTAGTTAAAACACGAATTTCATTGTCACTGAATATTTGAGATAGTGAAAAAAAAAATAAATCTCAAAAAACGTTTAGGGATAGTGAAAAAAATTGCACTACCATTAAATATTTAATGGCAGTGAAAATCTTTAGAGATAACTAACATTTTTAAGTAACATAACACGGCTTCTTGAAGAATAAAGAAGCCGTGTATAGGCATAGGATATGTTTTCACAATAAATCATAACTTTGGGTAGAAAACAGTGGAAACTATCGTTCTTCAAGTACAAAATTACTTCGGTTGCTATAGGTCCGCCATGGGAGTCTATAAGTGTATAATAATTTTCAGTTAATCAAATTTGAGAAATGATGTATTAGGGCTGCAATTACTTTCTTCTCCCATCGGTTATCTTTTGAACTTCAGAATATGGGTATGCAATTGACATTAAGACGTCATGATTTATTTCCCCAGATCATCGTTTAATTACACCGCCTATATCTCAAGAAGAATTTTTTGTCAACAAACTAGTTGATAATTAATATCGGACATAAAATATAAATTAAAATCTATTTAGTCAAAGATCATGTTTACCTGAAAATTTAGTGATAGTGAAAAAAAATTGCTTTATCACTAAACTTTTATTGATAGTTAATTTTTTTTATTGTATTTTATGTATATTAACTATCATGAATAGACAGTGGTAGTGCAATTTAGTGGTAGTGCAAAAATAACCAACCCTCTAATGGTACAACATCAGCATATTAGTTACCGTATTTATGGATGCGCCCTCGTATTTCGTGCCACTCGAAAGCACTTCACTGATTTATTGCGAATATTTGCAAAAGATTATTTTCAGAAGGCTAGCGTGTGTACAAATAATTCATGATATAAAGCAAAAGGGTGGACCAAGGGCTCGTTCCCACAACAGTAACCGTTCTAAGTAACCGGAACGACCCGGATTTATATCCGGCCAAGCAGTAATCCTCGTTTAAGTATGGGGAATGGTTATGCTGTTACTACAACAACAACAACTAACTAACTCGCTTCTTCGAAAAAAATCTATAAAACCACTTTTCAATATTTTTCAATGACTTCTCATTGATTGGACTGAATACACCTTCCTTGGTTTGCCATGTAGTAGTCAATCCGGTTTATATAATTTACAAAGCCTATGCAAATGGTTTCCTGTCTCTATTGCACGAGTGGGTCGACTGACATTCATCTGCTGTTGATAAAATTGCCTAAAATAGCGATTTTTATAGAAGTCAGATGAACCATAAACACTGAAACGAAAGATCGTGTAAGTTCATAATGTAAACTTTTTAGAAGTCGATAGTTATAGCTCCGTAAGCGAAAAACGTGAGCCACCCTTTATAAACGCGTTATCAAGATAAGATAAAATATAATGCAAGTCTGCTCGATGTTCTTTTTTTCAAAGATGATAACCTGTTTAATTCTAACTATAGAGTATGAGTCACAATAATGAGCCGATATCAGGAATGTAAACATGCATACATACATACATAAGCGCATATGTATATACTACATAAATGTGTTTTTAGTTTTAAAACAGTCAAGGTGGCAAGCAGAAAGTAGTCGTCTTCACGATACAGGGGTATAAAAATTAAAAGCCCCTTAATTCGATTGCCATGCGAACACACTGACCAATTAATGAGAAAATAATTCAGAGTTTATGCTGAAATTACGTATTGTCGTAAAAGACTTAAATGATAACAATAAAATAAAGGCATTTATGATAATAATGCGAAATTTTCGCAATACAAAAAAAAACAATATAATTACAGCAAAGAAATATTATTTACCATAAAATTGCACAAAATATTTATCAAAATAAAAGCTTTAATTATAACACGAAAGTAGTGGCATTGATTCAAAAACTTGTCAGTCAATCATTTTTAATTGAAAAATTACCGTGAAGCGCAACAGGTTAAATTTACAACAAAAATAACAGCTTTGAACTGCACATACCTGCAATGTCCGAAAATAACTTAATATTTATTTACTATTGACTTATTTCTGCTGTTGCTTGTATTTTGTATAATAATATTAATATTTCCAGCCTAAAGCGTGAAATTCAATCACATTTCATGCGCTGTCGTTCGCATTTATTAAATAATTTTTGCTGATATTTTGCTTACGTATGAAATTAAAATTAAAGGTCTTCCAAGAAAAATTTAAAATATTGATATTCAGTGTTTTTGGTACACAACCTTGAGATATTTAGGCCAAGTTGCTCCCCAAATTTGTAACGTGGGATTTTTCTCTATAAATCTAAGGGCCTGCAGCATAATATTTGTAAATATTATATAATTGGTGCTTACACCTTTTTGGGCGTTTGCCTGAACTCCTCCTCCCATTTGTGGCGTGCGTCTTGATGTGGTTTCACAAATGAAGGGACTTACAGTTTTAAGCCGATTCCGAATGGCAGATGGTTTGTTATGAGAACCTTTTTCAACGGAGAAATACAGGTTTGCTATTGCCTGCCAAGGGGTGACTGCTGTTAGAAAAATACTTCACTCATCATCAATCAATAATTTTTTTAATGTATACTTACATGAATAAGTTCGTGCGGTTTTACAACAGATGGCGTAACTTGATTATTATTCCATCGATCCACATTTTCAAACATTCATTGGAGAGCTACTGTCGTAAGGCACAAACGTCAGTATAAGTTTTTTATTTGAAGCGTAAACAACAATATTTTTACCACACTTGAAAATGTCGAATTTCGTGCCAAATAATGTGTTTTTGCGGGGAATTCTTCTTCATTATTTTAATATGAAGAAAAAAGCAGCCGAAAGTCATCGTATCTTGGTGGAAGTTTATGGTGAGCATGCTCTATCTGAGCGAACGTGCCAGAAGTGGTTTGCACGCTTTAAAAGTGGTGATTTTGGCTTGGAAGACGAAGAACGCGAGGGTGCGCCGCCAAAGTTCATGGATACCGAATTGGAGGAATTGCTCGATCAAGATCCGGCTCAAACGCAAGAAGAGGTTGCAAAAACTTTGGGAGTTGATCAATCAACCATTTCCAAACGTTTAAAAGCCATGGGAATGATCCGAAAGGTAGGCCATTGGGTGCCGTATGAATTGAAGCCAAGAGACGTTGAACGCCGTTTTATGGCATGCGAACAACTGCTTCAACGGCACAAAAGAAAGGGTTTTTTGCATCGAATTGTGACTGGCGATGAAAAGTGGGTCCATTACGACAATCCAAAACGTCGGGCAACGTATGGATACCCTGGCCATGCTTCAACATCGACGTCGGCGCAGAATATTCATGGCCTGAAGGTTATGCTGTGTATCTGGTGGGACCAGCTGGGTGTTGTGTATTATGAGCTACTGAAACCGAATGAAACGATTACGGGGGATGTCTACCGACTACAATTGATGCGTTTGAGCCGAGCACTGCGAGAAAAACGGCCGCAATACGCCGATAGACACGACAAAGTTATTTTGCAACATGACAATGCTCGGCCACATGTTGCACAAGTGGTCAAAACATACTTAGAAACGCTCAAATGGGATGTCCTACCCCACCCGCCGTATAGTCCAGACCTTGCGCCATCCGATTACTATCTCTTCCGATCGATGCAACATGGCCTGGCTGACCAGCACTTCCGTAATTACGATGAAGTCAAAAAATGGATCGATTCGTGGATTGCGGCAAAACCGACCGAATTTTTCACAAAGGGAATCCGTGAATTGCCAGAAAGATGGGAAAAAGTAGTAGTAAGCGATGGACAATATTTTGAATATTAAATTTGTAACCATTTTACGTCAATAAAGTTTCAAATTTCGAAAAAAACCGCACGAACTTATTCATAGTCCTATTATCAATGTTAAATTCATGTTTACAATAAATTTATTAGGTTGCATAAGAAAAGTATATGGCATTTTTTATACTAAAAAAATAAGATAGCACTAAATGCCATTATATGAATAGCAGTAGCAATTCTTACAGAAGCCTTTTCAAAACAAAGCTCTCACAATACTTACAAAACAGCTGCTGAAGGATGATTACACTTAAAAAGACTGTTTCTGTCACTTTTGATATTTTACACTCAGGAGGTAACTGACAAACTGTTTCGAAAGAGCAGACCGATAGCCACTTGCAGTCATACCTGATAACGCCGGCGGAATGTGTCAGAAGGAATAATCTCAGTTTTGAAAGCAAATTGAGTCAGTCACTGCGATCAACTTTACTAGACCTGAGGGAAATTAATATTTTGCGGCTAAAAAATCGATTTAATAAAAATCGTCTCTACTAAGTAAGGTCACTTGTAAAGCTTTTTGTAAGATTCTTTGAGGCAAACCCTTGAGAATTGATTGGCAGCTAATATGACACCAAAATCAAAACATTGTGTATATTCATTGTGTAAAAGTTTAATCCAGATAAAAAGACGTTTCATCTTCTACCCATGCGAATGGTAGATGTTTTCCTTCGCCATTCATTGCACCCGCATGAAACGACAGCACGACAAATTGCTAATATCGAACATTCAAAAATAAAGATCTAATTTTTTTATTTTTATAATAGTTATAATTATTGTGTACTTAAAAATAGATAAAAACATGTTTTAGGGTTTCAAGATACTTGTGATTGCTGCTGCCGACGGATTTTGGCTTTTGGAACATAGTAAGCCATGACATTATCATCATGAGCGTGCTGTTATTTTGGCTCTGGCGTCTTCCAAAACCGGTGTCCGGCTGTAATGAGTAATCGGAGTACCACTCTGATTGTGTTTTTTAACGCAATTCTCTGCCGGGTTAGTTCAAATACAGCCTCCACAAAACTCT
The DNA here is from genome assembly GCF_028408465.1 of Anastrepha ludens. Lineage (NCBI taxonomy): Eukaryota > Metazoa > Arthropoda > Insecta > Diptera > Tephritidae > Anastrepha > Anastrepha ludens. Next base: position 120,184,726 of record NC_071500.1, on the reverse strand, counting down.
TCACTTTGGTAGGTTTTCACCCAGTCATGCAAAAAAACATTTAATGACTAAATGAGCGTTGTTTTCTTCACAGCCATGTTTAAATAGTTCGAGTTATTAATTGCTCATCATTACTGCAGTCATTTACTACAGTGTATTGGTATTGCCCAATAAGACACATTAAGGGATCGCAAATGTAGCTCGAGTAAACAATTTTTACTTACCACGCCCACATACCACAATTAACAGAGCTCACATACATACTTCCAGCTATGCAATGGTGCAACAAGCAACAATCACGTCAGCAACAACAATAAAAACAAAAATGATAAAAAATACTTCGGTCGAAATGAAAATAGACGAAGAGTGATTTGATCACTTCCGACAAGAAAAAAATGCACCGCGAAAAGGGAAAACAAAGCTTAGGAAGAGTAGTCAACAAAATGTTAGCAACTGCGCACTACAACAATACTAACAATAATACCAAAAGTCATTCCAACATGAAGCAACACCAACACATTAATTACTTTGCGTTGTTGCACTTAAAAAAATTAAGTGGTATTAGCTACGAAGGCAATTACTGTTTTTATTGCTTCAGGGCGAAAACTGAAGTTGTTTAATATAAGAGCAGCTACATATAAATACAATATAGTAAAAAAAGAACAATAAATGTTGTGATCGTCGTTAAACAAATTAAAAGATTTACCACCCGATTCTCACTTCCAAACTCTAAGCACGGTTTTCATCATGGGATCATGGAGAGAATTCCGAGTTGCTTTTTCTTAACTTGTTCGAGCGCAACTGTTGTAACTTATCGCGCCCTGTACCCTAACCCATCTTCTGATTCAGTTGGTAATAAGGGATTTATAAGTCTGGTCAGCATCCGACAAGTCATGAAACAATCGTGGTGGGACGATTTAAGAACAGGTACCTCCGTGTCAACGATATCTTGAAGATACTACTACACTGCGTTACTGGGAATTGCAAAAGAACAACCGTCAGCTGCTTTCTCCAAAAATCAAATACAGAGCTGATACTTAGTGTGAATTGGCCTCCAAAGTTAATTTAATTTAATGCGGGACCCAGAGAGCAGGTGAGCAGTTCGAACCAACAATCATGAAAAGTGAAATTGAAGTCCAGTTGAGCGAGTAAAATGAGTTACAAATTGCGAAAGAACACCCACGAAATGAAAATGAAGAGCCGACAACATTTAAATGAAACATATCTAAGGATGATAGATTACAAGATTGCAACGTCCGTGAGAGTTTTTTTTGCTGCGACATAATAAATGAATAAACAAGAAAAAGAACGGTATTATAGAGGAACTCGCTCGTAACAATAAAAATGAAAAACAGTACAATAAGAAAATGATAATAAAAAAATACCTACACATAGAATGATAGAACACAAGATTGCAACAATCAGAGAGGCGTAACGTAACACTGGTGCTGTTACGTTAGAGAAATGTGAAAATATGAGCAAGAATGCAAGAAGAGGATTAAATTGCACAAGTGCGACGTCCTACACAAGGCGATTCTATCAAATTCACTGAGAGCGGCAACTTGGAAAAGAGCTCTCCGAGCCGTTTGATATTAATCGAAACTTCAGACAAATTGACGCTAAGTAATGATTGAGATTTTTAAGGGATAATTCTGCTGTCTCTTAGTTGGTAGCTAAGCCAATGAGATTGGTGGTGAGCGACGACCAAACAAAATGTGTTCTGCCACTCCAATGCGAATGTGCCTTTTGACTCCCTCATCACTTTTAACTGTTATTATTGAACTTACTACATACTACAGGTGTGTTCTTAAATCACGAAAAATGCCAAATCGAATGGAGAATCAAAAAGGAGCTTGCCTGCCCGGCATCAATTCCTCTCATAATTCCGGCGTGACACTAACTTTTTGTAAGGTTTAACTTCGAGATAACTTCCTTGAATAGTCAAAAATATATGTTTTTCGGGAAGCACTTATAGGACATGAGGACAAATATGGACTAAAATCATTAAGAAAATTTAATATATTGCCTTCTCATTTGAGCGCTCTCTCACTCGTCAAGTAACTGGAATTTTCACCTGCAGAATAGTTTTACCGTCAAATGAATTTTACCATAGCAGTCGTGACAATGAAGACATTTAAAGGGTCAAAATTTATTCAGGTCACAGTCCTACTTTATGGAGGGAACTACTTTTTAGGTTATTTGGTAGATCTGGGCTCAAAGGACATCCATGAATTGTTAAAACTTATTGCCAAAAACTTATAAATTGGTTTTATTTTGAGGAGAACGGGAAAGCCCAAGACCTAAGTGCGCCAGGTTCATTTTTACGCCGGAAGGGAGCTGCCATTAGAAACCTAACCGAGCCATTGACGTTGTAGCTTTTGAGTTACACATACAGCAACAGAGACATACAGTGCAACGCTGATAGTGGAATAAGAATAACTCAATTCAGAGGTGAGTTATTGAGTTGACTTCCATCAGTGAATCGGTAACTCAGGATTCGTGCCAAAATTAACTCAGTAAGTCAGTTAATGTGCTGTGACCCATTCTCTTATTCTCATTATGTGCATACAATTCTTACAATCTGTTACAGAGTTTAGCATGATAAAAATCTTTCTACGTAACCACATTTGCACACTTGCATCTGAGGAGTGGTATTGTCATTATTATCATCATTATCTGGCTGATTCTTATTAGCGACTCTTGCCTAAAAATTCCTTGCGTGCGGTGCTTACTATATGGTTAGCATTTCACTTCTTGCTTCTAATGCTTGCTAATTTGCAATCCAAATTGTAATTCTAACATTAAGCCACACAATTTGAGGCAAGGAGTCACATATGAATAGAGTCTATGATATACTTTATACAAGAATAACATACAAATATTCAAGTCAGCTACAGTCATTTACAACCCATGGAAATTTAGTGAGTTACCAGTCAGTCTCCAAGTCAATTCATTTCGATTGTTGCCGATCCATTGTGATCCCACAGTGGCAGTTTATTTGCAACTCCTCATTAAACCATTTTGTTTTAAGTGCAAACCAAAAAATCAAAAAAAAAAAACATGACATCACTAACGCCTTGGAAGAGAGATGCCAAACCCTGCGGCGGTGGCCAAGCCGATGGGACACTGAATGGAGTGGCAGATGGTCGGCGAAGCTGATTCCGACAATAGATGAATGGGTTCAAACGAACTTCGGGGAAGTGGGCTGTTTCACCGCCCGGGGACCGTAAATTATCCATGGCGCATGTACTGCGAAGCGCTGAGCGATGACGCCGAACACACGTTTTTTAGTTGTGACAGATGGCGCCGCCCAACGTGATCGGCAAGATGCTTGAACGCGAGGGTAACTAGAATGCGGTTAACGCTGGTATTACGGAGGAAAATATAGACCTCGACGCAGTACAACAAAGGGCAACCGCACAGATAGACATATAAGAAGACGAGCCTACAAATATGGGGGTCCCAGGTCTGACCTCCCCAAAGGTATCTCCCCAGAAGGAGAGGAGGGATTATTTTAGTGGCCCCACCACTCGACGCAGTAGACGACGGTCGCTCAAAGTATGAAGGCATTTTGGAACAAAAAAAGTGCAAATCCATAGATCTGGCGGACACTAATATCATTCAAGTCATCAGTATAATTCAAGAACGGTGAGTCAAAGTATCTAAACCTAGTGGCATGCCACTGACGCTCTCTCAATTTCACGATACTACCTGACGCTCCTGCTCAAAATTTCGAGCACAGCATTGATATTTTCGGGCACAACACGAAAGGATGACCTTCCCGGAATTCAGCGGCGAGCGAACAGCGACCACGAGAAAATTCATTGGGCCAGTTTTTTTAGTGCTAAAGGATGATGCTTGCTCACCGTATAAAGATTTTAGTTTATCGATGCATTCTAATACACGTTGACAGCTGTAGAAATTAATCGCACAAAATTGTGCAGTGCCAGGGAAGATGTCTGACAGACTCTTCCTCCTCCTCATTCTTTCAGCTTTTGTAATAGTCAAAATGAGCAAACTTTGACCATGCCAACCTAGGAGATAGTGGCCTGTGCCCAAAGCAACTTACATACAGATGTTTTTGCTTGACCAATTGCTAAACCAATTAATTGAGCGCCTGATGTCCCATTTTGGCCAAATTCTTTTTGTATCATTGCATGCCAGACTATCAACCCATCACCTATGCTTAGTTCACTAGGTGCTTATGATTGAGGTCAGTTAGCATGAGAAATCGGCAAAAATCGCCTAGTCGGTTATAGCGGAAAGAAGAAAGAGTTTATAAGGATATGGCTATTTTTAACAGAATAATATTTCAATACCATTTTTCTTCAATCTAATTGGTCATTAATATAATATAATATGGGAACCTTCTCAGATGACACGCTATATCCGCTTAATAGGCCACTGGCTAATACACATGAAGACTCATTTCACTTTTGTTTGCTGTTTGCCTACATTGCATGCAAATTTGCCTTTTATTACTTGTGAACAAGTGCAGACCTGAAAATGAAAACAAAGCCAAAGCCAAAACCAAAGAAACGTGAAAATAATGTCTATTTAAATAGTGCTTACATAATTTTCTCAGCACAAAAGCCATCCTCTCGTCCTCTACCTCATTCATGTAATAAAAAAACGTTCGCATTTACCGCAAAGCGCAAAGCGACGTTGCCAACTAAGTGCAATAACAATAATAACTATATACGAATACAACAACAGCAAAACAACAACAATGCAGAAATCAACGCCACCGCCGTTTACGTGATTGCATTATGTTCGCTGGTAAGCGTTTTTGGCTAAAGCCCGCTTTTGTCGGCGGCGGAGTTACGACTAGCATTTAAGTAGCAATTGTTGGCGCAACGACGATGACGCTGTTGGCGTTTGCGTGGTGATTTTGCCAAGTAAATAGTAAGCCAGTCAGCTACATAGCTAATTGGGGCAAATATGTAGTATTAGCAAGCAACAGCAACAGCAGCCGCAGGGGCTAGAGTTTGTGCAATTGATTACAACCAAAAAACAAAATGCGAACTAAATTGCACTCACTCAAACAGCCAGTCAGCCAGTCATTCATTCATTGAGGGGGAAAATGATAGCGAAATCGAATTTGAAACTTTAAACGTTTTACAAGTAGGGGCGATACGGGAACGGTGGTTTTTAGCAATGGCATCAACAATAAAGAAGGCGTGTTAACGCGTTCAACATTTGGCGCTTGACGTTCAGGTGTCTTGGAGTGCAGTATCAAATTAAATGGTATGTATGTACCAGTATGCAAAAGCACATGCCCACATACATATATATATATATGTATATTTCTACTTAATTAATTAGTCACGGCATTGTTGGTTTTGTTGGCGGTGAAGCTACATAAAAATGAGTGAACGTAGGAAGCGCTGGACAAATGGGTCAGTATGGTTTAGGCAAAGCTCGAATAACAAGAAAAAACTATTACTATTTTGTCTCAAATTCTTTGTTGCCATTTAAAGCCTTGTTTTCGCTGCGAACTTGGCTGTAATTTAAGAAAACCAATTATGTATTTTTCGTTTTTATCGAGATGTATTAAGGGCTATAGCGGCTTTACAGCGTAGCTCGGGAGTTTTTTTCAGTGGAACAATGAAATAAATCAATATTCTGAGAAGATTCTTTATTGCATCGGGTGGTTTTTTCAACAGTATGGGACTATTGATATCGAAAACTACGGTTTGACAGCTGAGAATGGCAAACTGTGTTGACATTTCTGTTCCGCAAGGTTTGGCAAGTCATTTAAGTCTTTTAATAGAATGAATCAGAACAGTGATTATAAATTATATAAAATTACTTACAAAAAATAGATCTATTCGCTAAGTTCATTCAGGAAAGTGTTGAAGAAGACACCTAAATGCCAATTTGTCGTCATTCTCAGTTCGTTGGCCTTTGTCCTTCGACTACGAGGAAAATTTTACAAAAGGATCTACGCATTTTTACTGATTGAGTTCATTTGAATTTATGATTCAGATTCATTGAAAAAAGCAGTTAAAAATTGGCAGGTATATGCCGGATATCATATTCAAAAAATAAATGCCAATAATTTATCTATGTATATACTATATATATCATTCCAAGAATATTTTTGTTTTGCCTTATCATTTTAAGTTCTCAAGCTACTAAAAAACACTCGATATATCTCATTAAATGTATAAATTATTTTTCCCTCAACGGAAATTTCGCCACGGATGTGCAATTTGAAGACTGTGTGTCCTTAAATCCATTATTTTCCAACCATTTTGTATCGCAACACGGACGGCGCTCATAAGTGCGCTTTAAGTGCCCACAGAAGAAATTTTTGTTTGTGTCGGATTCTATTCCTACGGAGAGAGGGGGAAATGACCGAAAACTCGGAGTATGTCTTCTTGATATGGATTGAGACGTGGATGTGGATCCGCTGGAGAGAAACCTCTCTCTATTATAAAGTCGAAACAGGTATCATTTGGTTTCTTAGCTCCAATGGGAGAAGACGTTTTGATAGGCATCTATAAAACTATCAAATTCAACAATCATATTTTTACGCCTTTAACGATAATTTTTTAAAGGTTTTTACTCTCAGGTAAGTTTATTGATGACTGGAATATAGCCGCATTAACACCAGTTTTCAAAAGTGGCACTAAAAATTATGTTCCCAACTACCGGCCTATTTCAAAACTATCTACTGTTTCAGAAATTTTTGAGTGCATTGTTAAAGAGAAGCCTAAGTTTTCAGTAAACGGCTTCATTTCCCTAAACTAGCGCAGTTTTATTATGGACAAATTAGTAACAACAGTAACCAATTTTGGTTTTCCTTAAGACTGTTTTGCGGTTTTTTAAATTGGCTATTAAAGGGACATAATTTTTATACAGATTTTCCAAAGGCACTCGATACGATATCGCAAAAAATTCGATTACACAAATTACCTGACTTAGACTTTCATTCCATTTTTTTTAATTGTATCTGCAGACGCTTTGTGATAGCATTTGATAACCTATCTTCTCAAATTGTGTGGCTACATCGGAGGTCCGGAAAGGTCGCGTACTAGGACCTTTACTATTTTTATTATTTATAATACGGCATTCGCGGTGGCCGTCGTAGCCGAATGGGTTGGTGCGTGACTACCATTCGGAATTCGAACCTTCGTTCGACTCTCGGTGAAACACCAAAATTAAGAAAAACATTTCTCTAATAGCGGTCGTCCCTCGGCAGGCAATGCCAAACCACCGAGTGTAGTTCTGCCATGAAAAAGCTCCTCATAAAAATATATACCGTTCGCAGTCGGCTTGAGACTGTAGGTCCCCACTGCGTTACAAAAACGAACTTTTTTTCTGTCCTATGAACCAAATATACTTTTTCGGAAAGTGGAGAAAAAATAAAAATACACGTGTATCGGCGATTTTCATGTACACGTCAGATTTTGTTTTTATGTATAAAATATAGAGCTCGTAGTCCGCCTGTGTGAAAAACTTTGGATCAATTTTTAACCCTTTTTCTGTGATACAATCGCGCTGAATTTCTGCAGGCAGACTCGTGGAAATGTTTTTATTATGTAAAATTAAAAAAAAAAAATTATCAATTCTCAGATTTTCTTGAATTTTTTTTCTAAAAACAAAAAAATTTCTAAATTTTCGGCATAACTTGAAGGAACTCCAAATTTTTAAACAACTTATTACCTTTAATTTATTGTTTCATACAACACACTCTGTGCCGTTTGTGTGTTTGTTACAGTTCCGGAAGTTCCGATCATCTGACAGTTGCGCTACTAGGAGACGTATACTTTGACAATTGTTTTAAGTTCTGTTGCCCGAAAACGTCTTTCTGTATATTTCATCTTACGAAAAATGCAGTGCCCGACTCGAAATAACTTTTTTTACGTTTGTGGCTTATTCGCACCAAGTAAAAATTTTGAAAATATTACGAAAACAGTGGTTAATTCGTTTCAGAAAATATTCAAGACTGCTTATGTTCCTTACTTGAGGTATACTCCGGAAGTCGTGTGCGACTATTGCTATAGAAATTTATGCAAGTTTACTGATGGAAGGTCAACAATAAAGTACTCTGTACCAACAATTTGGCTACCATGTACGGAACACTGCAGTGAACTGTGCTACTTTTGCGTAACTTTTACTCAAACTAAAGGGTACCAATACTTTCGCCGCAACAAAATTCGCTACGCTAATGTAGAATCGGTTATTCCAGCGGTTCTGTACTCACCAGAAGAACGTATAGCGGCTTCAATGGAGATTTTTGATGATGTTCCCGAATTAAGGGATGGAGAACCAACAGTAGCACCAACAATGCTATCAACATTTCTTGTCGCGATACTGACACAAATGCTTACAAACGCAAAAATAAAAGACCTAAGTTTCTTTAAAAGCATTAAAATTTTTAATGCCAACAATTTTTAATTTTAATATATTAAAATTAATAAAAAAATTCGGGGTTTTATATCTCTATTGTAATGCGGAGTGAAATACCTTTCTTTTGATACCCACATCGGCATATCTCATAGAATTTTTTTTTAAATTTCGAACAGGTGGCAACCCTGTGAAACATTGTCAGTGGCAACACCTAGGTGAAAAGTCTAGAAATGTGATACACTATCTGTGAGCCCAATTTCATTCAAATCCGTTAAGCTAATCCTGAGATCGTGTGGCTTTACAGATATGCATACAAGAATTGCTCGTTTAAAGTTATAATATACAAAAAAAAAAAAAAAAATTGTGACGTGTACACGAAAATCGCCGATACACGTGATTTTTATCCCCTTTCCGAAAAAGTATATTTGGTTCATATGACAGAATGTGTGTAACGCGGTGTTATATATACAATATATATGTATATATTCGAAGAAAAGTAAAAGTAGGATCCTTCTTTGGAGATCCTTAAGCGCTTCAGTCTAAGCTCGATAAATTTAACTCTTGCTTTAGTCGAAACCGTCGGTTCCTGAATATTGAAAAGTGCTCGCATTGTACGTTCAATACATTCGAGGTGTTCCATCTCAGATTCTGTAGGAAGTTACTGAAGTTAAAAGCTTAGTTAGGCCTTTATTTTGACTTAAAATTAATTTTTTCATCACATATCACTTATACCTATAGTTCCCAAAGCGTTCGTATGTTAGCTTGCGTTCGGCGTTACAGTTTACCATTTTCGGACCCATACAAGTTAAAGCATCTTTACACAGTTAGTGGCATCAAAGTTGGGTTATTCTTCCCTTGCCTGAAGATGTTACCATGCCTGATATATCAGCAGAGTAGAGCTCATACAAAAAGTTTTTATTAAATTTGCTTCATTCAAGAAATTAAATCTCTGCCTTCTTATAAACCAGGTTATCAGCTTGTTAATCTGAAAAATTTGAAGACAGATGCTACCTTTCTCGCGCCTTGTAGTTAATATCGTAAATGGTCCATCTCTTTCAGAAATATTACATTTCAATGTTCCGACTCGCCACCTCAGACAGGTTTGAATGTTTTATGTGAGAATAACCAATTGAAATTACGTTAAAAAATTTCCTTCAATTAGAGCTCTTTCTGAATTGGACTGACTGCACTCATCTCTTCCAAAAGGAATAGTGTGTAGATTATTACAAAGTTATGTTTATTAGTCTGCTGCTAGTTTCCATACATGAAAGGATTGGAAGACCAGAGTCATAACATATGAAATTTATACTGAAGGCGCAAAGATGGACAAAGGCACTGGATCGGGAGTGTACTGGAAACAAATATCCTTAAATTGCTCCTTTAGACTCCCAGACGGGGAGACCAGCTTCCAAGCTGAGATCTCCACTCTGAAGTGGAGGGAAATGAAAGAGCGGATGAGTGTGCAAGGAAAGGCTCTGAGCTTGACCTTCAGCGAGTGGTAGAAGACATAAGAATTCCTCTAAAATAACTATATACTGCGATCGACTTGAGCGTGATCACGGAAACGAATAGAAGGTGGTCTCTGACTACTAACTGCAGGGTCTCCAAAGCGCTCTGGCACCAACTTGCGGCTCTCAAGCTCCGCGTGAGACCAGGTTCTTGAGGCTTTAATTTACGTAAACATTTATTTACCGAGTTTATTTATCAAGTCGTCTATTAACATACAAACGCCCGCTTGCAGCTACGCTTACCAGTGGCTGGTGGCTGCAGTTCGGGAAGTCTGGTATTTTTTAATTTATTCTCTTTCTATCTGTCTATTTTGTCGTACAAAGAGTGACATAAGAAATACTAAAGACGAATACTCCGTCTATGTAATTTTTTTGCATGTTCTTTGACACTTTTACATTTGTATGTTCAAGGCCTTTCTAAGATTTTTTTTATTGCCTTGTGGGATTGTGTCCAGAACAGTAATTAAGTGACCAGTCTTTAGCAGCAATTAAGAAATATTATTTATTATTTAATTTGAAGTAACTCCATTTAAACCTCGCAAAGTACACCCAGTGCGCCCATCAAGGTCTCCATCCATCTTCTCTCGCGCTATTACTGCTTCAGCTTGGTAGTAAATCTAAGTGCAAGTGTAAGTTTTGTTAATAATTTGTAAGCCAACATTTTGCTAAGAGCCATAAATCAATGAACACTAGCTCGACCAACTAACTGCCCACAAAATTTAGTTTGGCGAGTTGCCCTGCTAAGACATCAAAATACGAATGTGTGTTGCTGTGAATATGAAAATGAATATGAATTTGAATACATGAGCCAAGCCAAGAGAAGGCGGTAACTCTTCTCAGAAATTAGGCATACACACATACACTACACACATACAAAAACATACCTATTCATAGTATGTTCATATGTAAGCATAGCATAGTAATATTGCAGAAGAAAATTTGTTAATTAGTCAGGCGTTTCGCGAACTGCTTATGGGTACAAATCCGTGAGCACAGATCCAAGTATGTATGTATCCGTGTATGCAAATACATATACAGAAAATATATATATTAATATATTTCATATGCGACTAACTTTATAATATATGAGTTAAAGCGTCCTTGAAAGACTTGGGTCATGTTCAACATAAAATAAAATAAAAACCAGCAAACAATACTGAAATTGAGAAAAAGCAAACAATGGCGCAAAATGGAAGCAGCGAGTAAGGAAATATATTAATAATAATAAAGTTAGCGAAGCTAAGAAAAAGTATGATGATTCGCTTCTGGGAATTTTTTCCAGCGATGCGGGCGGCTACACTGAAAAGCGATAAGCCGACACAAGTATAACAACAACTGTTAAGACGACGACGACGCAAGTCAAGCGAGCTCGCGCGCTGTTAACTTAAGCATACTAACTGTAAATTGTATGTATGTTGGCCAACTAATATTGCCAACAAATGTAGCCACAGCATTGGTAGAAGAGAAGGTGGTAGAGAAGTAAAAACGACGAAGTTTACGAAAATATGATAAATTGGTGTTTTTTTTCGCGGCGCGCGGCTTTTAGGCAAACCAAAACACAAAGTAACAAGGAAGAGTTGAACGATGACTGAAAGCTGTATAAATAGGTAAGTACGTGTGCCTTTACATAAATAGACTCAAAAATACACACCCTGATTAACGACTATGAGATATATACTGCATTGTTCAGTAAGTAACACTTTAGAAAAATTGGTTGAATACATACATTTTTTTTTTTACATTTTCACACGATATAACTATGAAACATGTTAATGTGATTTATGACTAATAAAATAATTAAATACAAATGCTTCAAAATATATAATAAACGAAAAATAAACAAAAGAAATATAAAAAAATTCGTAATTACCAATGCACAAAACACAAATGCGAAGGCTGTTTACCATCTACGATTAATTAACATTTTTATACAATACAATAATTTTGAAACGAAATTATTTTATAAATGTTTTTAGTTATTAACTTTATTTGCTTCATCGTTAGAAACCAATTACCCACAAATGTTTGGAACTGAAATTTGAAAAAGGCGAGCCAAGAAGCACCGAAAACACTAAGGCTAAAAAGCCCATTGTATTCAAAGCTCTGTAAAGTTAAAGGATAGATAGTCAAAGAGGAAAGGAGAGAAGTGGCAGAGAGAAATATGTAGAATAGAATAGAGACAGAGCTAACTAGTCCTGGAGAATTCTTCACATTCTTTGGCAAATCTGAAAGGAACCTTCATTTTGGGAGAAAAAAACATTACTCATTCTCATGGCAACCGAATCCAAAACTCGTTGCCTTTCTCTAGCAAAGGCAGGACACTCATAGAGAAAATTCTCAGTAAGTACTATCCGGTTCCTCCAAGCAAGACAGGCAAATCAGGTCCTCGATGATATCATACGTTCTGTATTAATACTGACCATCAGCCAAATGTCTTTGCTACAAAGCTTTAGAAAGAAGTTTGCAGTTTTCTGTTCGGGCTTGTCACAAAACACTTTGCAGTTCGCTCTTTATGTAAATTGCATACATAATGGCTGATCTAATTCATGATTCCTGTAGAACTGATTCGTGGGGTAACTTCTGCAATTGGATCCACAAATGGTTAGAAAATAATATATTCATATATTCGTTGATTTCAATATACATAGCATTATAAAGATATCAATATTAACAGATAATTTTGATCCCGTAATTTCGGGATATTTTTCAAGTAATCACGGGGTTCCGGGACTCTCTTCGCCTCTCTTCTCATTTAATGTTAGTAAAAATTCATTATCTGAAAGCATTTAAACATACCTTGAAACGCACCCATTTTGAAAATCACATAATTATAAATAGAGACAAATCTTAGAGTAAAAAAAAGCACATTCTGATTCCAGAATGCATATATTGCAAACAATATTGCAAACTTTGTATTTGAAAGAAACAATTAATATAATTTACGCTGACATCCCTTATTGGATGTTTGGCCGAGCTACTTTTCCTATTTGTGGTGTGCGTCTTGAATGGTTCGAATCTCACCGCATGAAACACCAATGATGAAATGAAAATTTTTTTTCTAACAGCAGTCGCTCCTCGGCAAGCATTTACAAACCTCCGAGTGTTTGAAAGTAATAATTAATATAAAAAAGAACATAAACACATTAACAAAAATATACGAAAGCAAAACCTAAAAAAAGTATTTATTTGGTTTTTTTTCTTGCAATTGAAATGCATACGAAAGCACAACAAAGTATTTAAAGTGGACTATTCTAATTTAAACATCTTCCCACTTCAACACTTGTCGGCTGAGCTGTCAAAAGGTAGTCATTTGAATATAATGACTGTCTCCTATCTCCCTATCTCCACAATTAAAAATGTTGTTCATTAAAAGTGGTTCAATATATGGAAGATTGCGTAATTGATTTACAACTTTCTGTTTCGTTTACATTAGTGACGCCATGAGTACTTTGAGTCCCTATAACCAGTCGTGGTGTGTAACTTTCCAACAAAATAAAAATATATTGTTGTACTTGTACTGTGCTATAAGCCTCCGACAGTTTCTACAACCCACTTTCGAGTGAGTTTCATTGAAATTTTGTGGCAATTGCATTGGAGTTCACTTGGAAGTGAATAGTAGAACCTGCCCGCATGCGTCAATTGGCTTTCTCTATCTTTTTATTTTACCTTAGGTTTACCAACGACTACTTGTATGACTTTTTAGAACTTCAATGCTTATCTCCTATTTTATTTTAGTTTATTTTATATTTGAATAGTCTCATTGTTGTAAATCATATCCAATAACAACAAATCTTTACTTTTTCATTAAATATAATAAGTGATTGCATATACATACATACATATAGGTAAAATACAAACAAAAAAAATAAATCATAAATTTCATTTTCCTGCTGAAACAAAAAAACTCTAATGCGAACGAAGTCTATGATTATACCTTTTTTATAGAAGCAAGAAGTACTACAGTCAAAAGCGAAAGCTTCTAACTTCACAGCTGGCAGTCGCTGACTCATTGGCATTATTTTTGTTGTATGTATTATTATGTTTGGTTAGTTGGAGGTTAGAGCTTCATTCCAATGATATTGATATTTCGACTGTTTAATCACAGCTGCAATTTCTCAAAAATTGGAAAAGAAAAATTCAAATGATCTTCTAGAAATCGGCAATGAAAAAATTGTAAGTATTATTAGCAAGATAAGATAACAACATGCCCATCACTTTTAGGAAAAATATATTCAGATCCACTTTCAATTGCTAGAAAAAACGTAATTGTGAACTAGTTACAAACTAGTTGTGAACTAGTTACACACTACTTACGAACTAGTTATGAACTACTTAAAAACTAGTTGTAAACTACTTACAAACTAGTTGTGACCTAGTTACATACTAAGTGTAAACTAGTTGCAAAGTAGTTGTGAACTAGTTTCTAGTTTTCGGCAGAGAAAAAGTTTTAAAAACAAATAATGCCTACTGTTGATGAATCATATTTTATTCCTATTTTTATGATCTTTTTAAGAGCATTATCAGAATGGTTGAACCTTACTACACACAAACATAACAAACTAAATATGAACAACCGTATCAAAAAGCGGTATTTGGTGTGGACGACAAAGGGATTTTCGACATAACACATACATATGCATGTGCAATTTAGTTATGGTAGTTGGTTTCGGATTTCAGCTACCAAAAACGGTAATGACCGCCAGATAAAAATTCTTTCCCATAATGAGTTCGGAAAGAATAAGAAACGGTTTGTTGCTTCTTGGTAATAAAACTCGCCCCAAATATAAGAAAGCACTTGTAATTATAATATGTATGTATATAAATATGTTTGAGCATATACACATATCTTTAGTTTAGTTAATAATTTTATTGCTATTTAAGCTTTCATAAAATAAAAATAAAATAAATAAATGTATGAGCATACGCATATGTTCGAGTATTTCTGCCCTGTAAGCAAATTAATTGGTACCTATTCTACTGATTCATTGAATTTAAATTATAAGTACTATAGTTCGCGCAACTTCCCTTTCCTTATAGGAAGTCTTAGAACCTAATACCAGATTGCAACTGGTACGTTCTGCAGCTCTTTTCCAACAGTTCAGATCCAAGTCTTAATTCCATTATTTTATTTAATAGAAACAAAACTATACGCCCGCTATTGCTGTAGTAAAAGGGACTAGAAGATCGGTGGAGGATGCTGATGTACCATTCATGAGATCTCTTATTTCATTATTATTCTAATTTTTTTTCATTTTTTTATTTATACATTTTACTAAAATCCAAATGCGATATATTCATATATTTCATAAGCCGCATTCATCATACGTTGCCACTGTCACAATGTGGGCGAGATGTGATTACTTACGGACAATTTTTGGCTTGCCACTCTCGCACACAGACTTTCTTCACTCGAGAAAGACAAAGGTGTAGGAGCAGTGCAATGCAGCATTAGAAATCATATTTGACCTCATATATAACTAAAAAATGGTGAGGGAGATCGTACTAAAGGGGATTCACCAATAAAAACAAAAAGTGGCCTAAAGTAGTGATAATATTCGACAGACAACAGCAGAAAAGTAAGTGATATTGACTACAATACTCAAACGATCTTCTGCCGAATCACTTAGATCAGTAGACTATCAGAAGAAGGTTTGGTTGGATTAAAGGTACATAATAGCAGAACACATGCTTTTGATTCTTCCCCCTAGTAAAAAAAATTAAAAATATTATACTCTGAAAATAAACTTCGCTATGCGCAACTTGAATAGCGAAGTGGTAGGCAATTGGCTCGAATTTTTTTCCTAGTTCAGCTTTTCCCTGCAGGGTATTTGAGTTACTGTGTGCACTCACATACACATGTTTTGTTTAGAGCTCAATCGTCAACTGTACTGTATTTACTTTATTTTGTATTTCTCAGTATTTCTGTCCTAATAATTTTACCGTATTTTATGTCGTAGTTAAAATTTTTTGCAGCTGCCTCAAATTTAATTGGTAGAAAACAAATTGCTATTTTCAACAATGAAGTGGTGTAATTTAAATGCATGATCTCTCATTTGTATATGTATGTGTGAACATTCATACATTCATAAATATGTGGGCAATAATTGCAAAGCTGCAAATTCATGTAATTTTTATTGCAGATTGCAACATTTGTAAATCA
Source organism: Anastrepha ludens (assembly GCF_028408465.1). Classification (NCBI taxonomy): domain Eukaryota; kingdom Metazoa; phylum Arthropoda; class Insecta; order Diptera; family Tephritidae; genus Anastrepha; species Anastrepha ludens. The sequence continues at coordinate 120,168,721 of NC_071500.1, read as the reverse complement.
TATTCGAGGTTAAAAAGCGGATTAAATAGACAATGCATTTTTTGGCGCTGATACTCAGACACCAACCAACACATTTATTTACATTGTATTTATTCCAACAATGCACTAGAAGGTATGTACATACGAACGTACGTATATACTTTGGTATTTCCATCAAGCTTCACTCTGACCACAACAAATCTACTCAAAGGCCACTCAGCCCTCAATTCGAAGCAAACACGATTCATTACCCGTACAAATCAACCGATAAACCCATCTGTATATACAGGTATCCCTTGTATAACGCGGTCTTATACAACGCGGTTTCGATATAACGCGATTTGGAAAAATTAGGTTTCAGTACAACGCGAAATTTAGGCTTATATAACGCGAAGGGGAAAATAAATAATTATAAAATCTGGTAACACTAATTTGCGTACCACCTATTTATAATATGTAATGTATTTTTAATGTAAACCGGGAATTGCCCTTTTTTGCCTTAGATAGATAGAATAGATATTAATCTAGCACCTTATTACGAAATTGAAAAGGAGCTTAAAAAACCCACCCACCAAAAACTGATAACAGATTTTGCAATTATAAAACCAGTAGAAGAACCACAAAGTCCCGCAACTAGTTTCTTATCTAATAGCGAAAACTATGTTAAAGAAATATCTTCTGATGAAGCTATTGCTCCCCCAAAACGCCCACGCGCAAAGATCTTTGAAGACAATGAAACAGATTAATTACCATATGAAGTTTGAAGAATAACAATAAAGTTTTTAATAAACCTTTAATTTGTTTTTAAATTTTTTAATGTGCACATAATTATTTAAATTTTGTTTTTTGAATTTTCAAATATGTATATACACATGTATTATTATTCATATCTTGTGTTTTTAATTGTATAAGAAAGTCTGAACTTTAGTATTGAGTTGAAATATACAATATGTGCATCTGTTATTTTGTATGTATTTTATTTAAAAAAAAAACCTATTGGAACATAACCCCCAAATTTATATGAAAACTATGTTTTAGATAACGCGGAATTACATAACGCGCAATTCTTCTGGAACGTAACTATCGCGTTATACGAGGGATACCTGTACATACATACGTACATACATACATAGATACATATGTATGTCTGCATATCAGTTAGTCGGTTTGTCAGTTCATCACTTTAGCTATTGAACAATTAATCAGCTCATCTATTCACAATCTGATATTGCTCATAAATACTTTTGAACATGAGGCTGTCAGCTTCGTTCACTTTTCGTATATTTGCTCCGCTTTTCGAGATTGGCCGCTTTAATGCTACCAACAATTGTTATAGCGACCGACCCAATTGCACTGTTGGTTAACTTGGTTAACAACTAATGTTTCGGCTATTTAATATATTACTTACAACTTTTATTATTGTTGCTCTTGTTATTGTGACTAACATTGTTAGTTATTGTGTGTTGATCGCTGGAAGGTCACTGCTCGAATTCGATATGCCATTGCTAACACCAATACTAATATAACTATTTACCATTGTTTACTTGTAAATACTTATGCATATACAAGTGTATGTGTATTTGTATGTAGGCATTTTAATGAAAAAGTATAAAGTTGTTAGTTTTGCTTTTTTCACCATTTATTCATATCTACTGCTGTAGCAGTACACGCAAATGACTTCATAGGTTCTAAAATTAAAGAATCGGTGCAATTAGTTTTATATTCGCTAGGAGACAGATTAGAAAATACAAGACTTTTCACATTTACTATACATAGTTAAGCAGCCAATTTGACAGAGCCAGCTGTTGATCTCAGTTACAGGAACCGTTAAAAAGCCAAGAAAAAGCTTCTCATACACCTCTATCCGCCGTTGAGAGGTGACATTAAACGGTAGGGGTCTCTACTTGTGGAAGAACGTCAAAGCATACTACAAATTGGAAGAGGGGCATGGTTCCTAACGCGGAAAAACTATAGTACCACAATAGTTTCACCTATAGTAGTTTTTTTTCTTTTATTTTATTTTTTCACTATAACCATTTTAACTTAGGTATAATTCGATCTTGCAAAACATCTCAGAGGTGTATGGCAAGAAACTTTCTTGAGAGTTTGAACCAGAAAGAATAGGGAAACATTTGCTTTAGAAGCACTGAGGAAACATTAATCACCCTTTTGGGAGACTGTTGCAAACAAACAAAAAATGCAGCCCGTAAAGGTAAAAATAAATTTAAAGGTTTAATAAATTTTTATTATTCAAAACAATTTTTTTTTTATTTAATAAAAAAGGTATTAAAAACGAAATTGGTTGACTAATTTTGTGTCATCTTGTTAAAAAAAGTTAAAAATTTCGCCAAATTGATCTTTCCTTGGTAGCAGAGAAGACCAAAAATGGGTACCAGTATTGCATTTTTTAAGTTTGATGCTTTGCAATGCTTTTGTTGCAGTTGTTGCAGTGTTTTATTGCATATTTTTAATGTTGTACACCGCTAACAATAAAAGCAATGTTTTTGCTTGTAAAGCTGTAAAATTTGCAGCTCATGCAAAAAGTGTGTTACTATGTCAGTAGTGCTTAAACTAAAAATATTTGAATTATTTGAATATCAAATTTACCTTCATTTGTCTAACTTCTTCTGCGTCTTGTGGACGCAAGCAAAAACCCCTTGAGTAAAAAATCCTGCTATTGAGATAAGTCATTTGATATACAATATAACACATTCACACTAGTGCTCACATATGTATTTAAGTCATACTAGCTTTTTTATACTAGCTTTTTATTCGTGTTTCATTGTAATTTTTGTTGCTACTTTTTTTAAATTAATTTTGTTCCCAAGTCTTTCCACATGCTTCGACTTCTTTCTGGACCGTTCTCCTCGACGATATTTTTGGACGACCAATATTAAAAACACCTCACGAGTTCCAATCCAAGGCTTGACGACAGATTTCCTTTCTGTTCTTGCGAAGCGTGTATCAAATTCTTGTCCCATGTCTCAGCTTAATTTGCTATTGGTCGAATTTTGCAACTCTCGTACAGATCGTTATTACTTATAGTGTTAGGCCACCAGATCTTTAATATCCTGCACAAACAACTGTTGATACAGCTTTGCTGTTTGGCCACATTTCCAATCCATACAAGAGCACCGATAGAATATTAGACTTGCATGCACGATGGTCAGAGGTCGGAGTTGTGTCCACGCGCTTTGTGTGTTCAATTTGTTTATTCTGGCGATAGCAACTAATTTTGCACTTTCTTCAGCGGCCATGTTACTGCTCAGGTAAACACAAGTGTTTACGTTCTCAATTTGATTACCATTTGAGAGAAACGGGCAGCTGTTCGTAGACAGAATTTCCATAGCTTATGTTTTCTCGCGGTTTTTTTATAAATCTGCACTCAATGACGCTAAGGATGAATTGTTAAATTTTGTTTTGCATGTCGGTTGCCATTGTATAATAAAAACCTTATAAATCAAAGTTCTAAATTTTTGAGGTACGCAGTTATTGCATGTTTTTCAATTTCAGTATAACAAAAGTTGAAGTTGCTCAAAAATCGCATTGATCTTTGAAATTTGTTTTCTCATACGACATTGAAAATCTTCCTCCATATAAATCACATGCCCGGAGGTTTTTGCACTATCGAAATCTAATGCCCTACGAAACATGGTACCCAGAAGTTTTTTAGAGATTCTGTTTAAAAAGTTGAAAATGTTTATGACAAATATTTCAAATTTGTTAATTTTTTGTGAATTTTGTTTAAAATTTGGAGTTTTGAATGTCACAAGTGTATTTTTCGTTTCACATATACATAAGATTTTGCGTTGGGCTAATATATTTTTACATACCAGTATCTTTTTCAAAAACTTTGCTTTAAACAAGTAGGGACTTTATTTATAGACATTTGCTAGTAGAATGCGGTTGTACATATATGTAACTCATCTCAACTCTCTCTTCAATATATTTACACTTGGACGGTTATTGTTTGTCATCACACATATATTCTGTGAAAGAAGTACCAGAAATTTGTGAATAAAATACCAAATATTTATTATTTATTCCCCTTTCGAAACGTTTTGCTTGTGTACATATGAATTTTGTTCTGGAATCGAGTTCTTTCCGCCAATTCTTTTCTATATCTTCTATCGCCTAAAAAAGAATTCCTCGAAGTCCTAAGTTGAGTTGTGGAAAGAGAAAAAAGCCAGTTGGAGCCGTTGTATGATGATATACTCATCAAATATGGCCAGAAATCGTACGCAGCGCGTTATCTTTGTGAAAAATCTTAGAATTTTTTCCACAAATCTCTCTTTTTTTCGAGGAATTTCGCTCTCAAATTCCGCACAATCCTTAGTCTTCATTTTCTGTGGAACTTATTTTTTATTTTGCCAGTCACCCCTTAAATATATTTTTTGAATCCTCAATTCCCAGTACTTTTTTAACAGAATGTATGTATGTGTGTCTAATTGAAACTACAGATTTGCCAGTAACGGTCAATGAATTAACTCAGACTTCAAATATTTCTTTATACCTTAATAAATTTAAAAATACTTGTGAAATACGCTCCGCTTCTGTTGGTGCAGTAAGGCATCAATGAAGGCATGCAAAAAAGTGTTACCTCCACTGCGCATAGAAAGACCCAATTTTTCATGGCAAGTCACCAATGGCGATGTAGTGGTTGCTTTGCATTTTGGGTTGCGCGTGTGTGCAAGAAGCGTAAAGTGTCATGAAATCTTGGTCACTCACTATGCTAAGACAATTATGAAATTAAAAATTAATGAACTGCACATATAAACCCACTGTTGTTTATTAATTTACAACAAAACTGTCGAAGCATGAACATAATCAAGATTTGAATTTTAGTTTTATATGCAACTCTCTGTAAAGCACCTTGTATGTGGAAACCTTTTGTTGCATTTATTGCAGACAAAAGAAGCATTTTTAATTGAACTTACACAAGGATTTCGCAATGAGGTAATTATAATATATGCATGTGAGAATCTAAATACAGTCACTGTGAGTGGCACTGAAGAATGGAGACCAATGGATATTTTGTAGCTGGCCTAAATTATGAAGAGTACTTAGATGAGCTTCAACTTTTTTAATATAAGAATGACTTTATGTAAGTTCAGAAATCAGAAGTAAGCGTGACAAGGTATCCTAATTGTCAATCATAAAGAAAAATGTGTCAATATTAGGAAAAAACTACGTACCACTTTTAGAAAAATTAAAGGATGTCATTAATGGGAAAAGGTAAAGGAGCTTGAAAATGCGCCCGCTCACAGACGAGACCTTGCACAAGTGTGGCCTTGCAACGCGCTCTATCTAATCTAAATTGAATCTCTTCGGATTATTATTTATTTTCAAAAAATAATAAAATGTTTCTATCAATTTTGAAGGCATAGACCAAACCAATTTTGTGATATTATAAATAAATTTTATGAAAGGTCTGAGTCATGATTCAATTATTAAAGGTTTGCTCACTAGTGACATTTGATTTTTGACACTCTCTTACAAAGGGTCGTATTGAAGGTGCATAAAGTGGAAAAAAATAAATCCTTTTTGGTAAAAATGGTGGCAAAAAATTATTTTGTTACTTAAATGGAAGCAAACTGTGAACGGTTTAAAACATTTATTTTAATTAATATTTGAATGTAAATAATGGTACATGTAGATAGAAGTTATTAGCAGAAATTGCCAAGTCTAATATTAAAACAAGAAATTATTTCACTTAATCCAACATTTTATTTTGTGAATTAATTTTTAAATTTAAAACCGATCGCGAAGTTTCGCCAATATCAAACTATTTTGTTAAAAATAAATAAATAATTGGCACGTAGAATTCTGTTAGGTGTTTCGCCGAGATCCTCCTCCTATTTGTAGCGCGTGTTCCACAATTGGAAGGACCTACAGTTTTAAGCCGATTCCAGTAGATGGTTTTTATGATGTAGATGGTTTTTCATGCTGGTACTGTGCTTTGCTAAGCCTCCTCTGGACACTTCATCCATCCATTGGAAACAAGTTCTGTCAATCCCAAATTTTTTATAATGAGGTCTGCAAGGTTATCGATTGCGTCGAGACTCGGATTGCGTCAATTACTCTATCATGTCGCACCCTAAATACAAAAGGGTCATAACTCAAAATGCACCTTCTGCTCAAATATGAACGAGACGTTATCAATAAAACGGTCCGCGGATGACATATGGCAAAAATAATCTTTTTGTTTTTTGGTAGGACTGTTATAAGCTTACATGGCGAATTTCAGCGTGATATGTCACATAGTTTGCTTTCTGTGCTACTGTAAACAAGTCAAGCTCGAGTGTGGAAAATTTTGAGTTGTGACCCTTTTGTATTTAGGGTGCGATGTCCTGACTTAAGCGGTATGTACTCGTATTTCATGTCATATTAGTCCTGAACATACCGATGAAAACTATTTAGCGAGTTGTTGCTCGTAAGCAGACCATTTCGAAAATGAAATGTTTTTCTACAAATTTTACTTTTCCTCCACTTTTACTCAAAATTTCTAGAGCTAGCAACCCAGTGTCTTGCTAAGGGAGCCGATTTGTCAAGAGAGAACGAGGAAGCTGCTTACTGAGCAAACCTTTTATTATTGAATCATGGTCTGAGAGTTGTATTGAGATTAAAGGAGGAAAGAAAGCTTAAAGAACGAAAATGATTCCATATCTAATAGCAAGGAAAATGTACTAAAAAATTTGCAGACCCACTCGAACACTCTTGTTGTTGCTCGTGGGATATCACATCTAAATACAGGTAATAGGACTATGAATAAGTTCGTGCGGTTTTTTTTCGAAATTTGAAACTTTATTGACGTAAAATGGTTACAAATTTAATATTCAAAATATTGTCCATCGCTTACTACTACTTTTTCCCATCTTTCTGGCAATTCACGGATTCCCTTTGTGAAAAATTCGGTCGGTTTTGCCGCAATCCACGAATCGATCCATTTTTTGACTTCATCGTAATTACGGAAGTGCTGGTCAGCCAGGCCATGTTGCATCGATCGGAAGAGATAGTAATCGGATGGCGCAAGGTCTGGACTATACGGCGGGTGGGGTAGGACATCCCATTTGAGCGTTTCTAAGTATGTTTTGACCACTTGTGCAACATGTGGCCGAGCATTGTCATGTTGCAAAATAACTTTGTCGTGTCTATCGGCGTATTGCGGCCGTTTTTCTCGCAGTGCTCGGCTCAAACGCATCAATTGTAGTCGGTAGACATCCCCCGTAATCGTTTCATTCGGTTTCAGTAGCTCATAATACACAACACCCAGCTGGTCCCACCAGATACACAGCATAACCTTCAGGCCATGAATATTCTGCGCCGACGTCGATGTTGAAGCATGGCCAGGGTATCCATACGTTGCCCGACGTTTTGGATTGTCGTAATGGACCCACTTTTCATCGCCAGTCACAATTCGATGCAAAAAACCCTTTCTTTTGTGCCGTTGAAGCAGTTGTTCGCATGCCATAAAACGGCGTTCAACGTCTCTTGGCTTCAATTCATACGGCACCCAATGGCCTACCTTTCGGATCATTCCCATGGCTTTTAAACGTTTGGAAATGGTTGATTGATCAACTCCCAAAGTTTTTGCAACCTCTTCTTGCGTTTGAGCCGGATCTTGATCGAGCAATTCCTCCAATTCGGTATCCATGAACTTTGGCGGCGCACCCTCGCGTTCTTCGTCTTCCAAGCCAAAATCACCACTTTTAAAGCGTGCAAACCACTTCTGGCACGTTCGCTCAGATAGAGCATGCTCACCATAAACTTCCACCAAGATACGTTGACTTTCGGCTGCTTTTTTCTTCATATTAAAATAATGCAGAAGAATTCCCCGCAAAAACACATTATTTGGCACGAAATTCGACATTTTCAAGTGTGGTAAAAATATTGTTGTTTACGCTTCAAATAAAAAACTTATACTGACGTTTGTGCCTTACGACAGTAGCTCTCCAATGAATGTTTGGAAATGTGGATCGATGGAATAATAATCAAGTTACGCCATCTGTTGTAAAACCGCACGAACTTATTCATATTCCTATTACAACGAAAAGGCTGCCACGTGGAAATTGAATCTAAATTTCTAGCTTTTCAATGAAATCGAAACTAGCAAGCCATGAAACTGCATACTTTCTAGAAACTCCAATAAAACATCATGGGACTGGAATGTCAAATTTATGGAAGTTTTATAATTTTTGTATAAAATTTAAAAAATTGGATTTATATGGTTTTTAAACATTCAAAAAAAAAAAATCAAACGAAGAAAAACTGTCAAAATGTCAATGAACTATCGTTTGTTGCCGGGTATACCATAATGGGCCGCGGTATGCGTTTTCATTACGCAGTGTCCGGCTAAGGTTAGCCCTGTGGCTGCCTCCCACCCGATCCACTGTTAGGCATAGCATTTGTCCAGCGCTTACTAAACTGAACTGTGGGCCCATCAATTCAAGAGCGAGAAATTAAGGAGAAAGGTTATCTTTGTTTGTGCGACTCAGTTTGGATTTGTATATAACTTAGAGTTCCTTCAGAAAATAAAAGGAAAGAAAGTAAGATAATAGTAATATATACTCAGATTGTCTACTCTTTCTCAGTTTTACTTTTTGTTTTATAATTAAAAAAATGCTGTTAAATCTTTAATATTCTTTTCAATATAACCAAATATTTAGTTTCATAAATTTGAGCTATCTAAATGGTTTTCTGTTTAAAGCACTAAACGAAAGTGAAAGTTAATGTTAAAATGAACTATGAAAAGAGTTTATTATTAATTAAAATACTTAAACAATAGCAATGATATCAAGCAAGAACCATCAGCAACTAAAAACAAAGCATGAAAAATTAAAACAAAAATACTTTATTTACTTATCCATTTTAATATTATTTTTAATGAAGTAAACGTATTAGATTCTTTATTCTTATCGATGTTACTAAATATCGAAATATTTGATTATGGATAGCGCTTGAAACTTTTGGTATGCTATTGACCTTTGAAAAACAAATATACCAAAAATACCGTGGCGTCAGCGAATAAAATAATTAAAAATTATTTATAGAAGTGGCCCAAATTAGAACGAATTTTTTTGAGGTTTTTAAAAAAACATTTCTACACTTTTTTCACATAATTTATGACTGAAAAAAATTAAATGAAAAACTCCATTTTTTATTAACAAAAACTTTCACTGTTTCACAATTTCAATATAACCGTTGACATAGAGGCCAGGGCTTACCTAAAAGTTGTATTTTACAATTTTCGAATAAAATATGTACAATATTAAAAATTCTTTCAATCAAAACTAATCGTATAACAACCATATCTGAATATAATTTCAGGCTCGTTCGTAACAAACGCGAGCTGAAAGGTTATAGTGGCTAACCAGCTGTAAAGGACCGCGAGCATTGCAACCTACATGGCACACCCTGTGGGTTCCGAAGTAGCGGCAGTCAACGGTGCCCTTACAAGAATTCTTCCAAACTAGGCAGGATGCAAGGCACCAGAAGGGACCTCCTGGCAAGGGAGAGCACCTCCCATACGGGATGGAGCTAAACCATCGAAAGTTAGACCCGTACCTCAAGTGCACCGACGAAATACACTAAGAGTCGCGTGTGCATACAGGACCGTATCAGACGACGTAGTTTGCGTCATCGCTGGAAAGCTCCTAATAGATACACTTGTGCAGGAAATGGGACTACTTTATGATAGACAAGGAGTAAAGCCGACAACTGAAGCGAAAGCTGCAGAACGTCTGCATTCGTTAGAAAAGTGGCAAAGCAGATAGGACTGTCAACGGATATTGGACCTATACACTTATCCCCCTCGTTTCAACGAAGAACCTCGAACGCTTGAGTTAGTCTTGGGAGAGCAGCTGAGCCCAGACAGCTTAATCAATAACATGTGTGCATCAAGTGACTGTTGGAAGGCAGTTAAAAGTTTTGCAAAGAGGATAATGCTGCACCTGCAATGTGCGGAGAAAAACAAATCAACCCTCGATAGGACGACAAACCACAGGCGCTCGAGTCATGTGCTCACGACGGTGCGAGACCAGACACTTTACATATTGGCGTAGAAACCAGTGATGGTACTAATATTTTGCTTTCCCCCTTATTCGAACAAGAGAATCCTTCACTTCTTCCACGCTTTAATACAGCAATAAATCAAGAACAATTCAAATTTATACAAATTATGTACATACAAATCTTTTTATAACTTAATTCTTGCTTTTTTCAATTACATGAACAAGATTTAATATATTTTTTTTTTGTACAGTTTCAAATGAGTTTTCGTTATCAACGCAATTGGTATTTTTTGAAGCAAAAGAGGTTCATATTTTTACTATGCTTTGTAGTGTACGAGTATGCGGTCCCAATTCTTATTTTCACTTAACGTCTGTTATTATAGAAAAAACCCTCTCGCTGTCTGCATTTCAATGAAGTAGAGTTAGTAGAATCGAAGGATTTTGTTTTTAATTTATAAGTTCAAATTCTTCATTAAGGTTTTTATACCTATTACAAAATTTCATGATTTTTCCAATTAGCTTTTTCATCATTTATATTAATAAAATTTCTATGTTTTTATAATCAAGAGGTATTTCTTCTTTATATTTCCATATTAGTACTCCCGCTTCTTGAAATGTCAAATATCAAATGTTTTCTTGCTGAAATCGAAGCTGAACTACAAATTGGTCCTTAATAACGAAAAATAGGCAGCTGCAAGCTTTTACATGAAAGTGCACTTTCTTATCGATTAAGAGTTATCAGGGGATTTTTAACAAAAAGTTTAACTTCTTCATTGCACCTGTCACCGTTATCAACTGATTTGGCACTCTTCAATTAATCTCTATTGCAGAAATAGCATTTGATATAGAAATTTATTTGCTATGAATCGACTTACTTTACCCATTCAAGCCACTTTGGCCACCATTTTAAAGAATATTCCTAAAATGGTTATAAATAGGCTCAACTGATATTTTGAAAAAGGTGTGAAAATGTATGCATCGCAGTAGGATTCTTCTTCCGCTGTTTAATAAAAAATATTTCTCTGAAAACATATGCACATTGCTTGTTTCTATTCGTCAGAAAAAAAATTTTTTTTTGGAATAGAGTGTGCATATAAATGAAAAGTTGCAGCCTTTAGGTCTTAATTGGCATTTCAGTCATCGCTCATCAATAATTCAATTTATTTTTAAATATGATAGTTTGCGAAAATCGTTGAAGTGCTGATGTCACTTTAACAAACAATTGACTGTAACACCACAGTTGCCTTCAACGCTGTCACCCTTGCCTTGCCGAACTTCGATTTTCTGTCTTCGTCTACGACATCTCTGCAACGCAACTGCTATCTCTTTCAATTGTATTTTTAATTAGCTTTCATTGTTCATAATTGGCAATTTGCAAGCGACAGCTAGTGACTGACTAATGGCGCCCCAGCATGAAGAAGAAATCACAAACCATTTTATATTATTTGGCAGCGTCGTATTCGCATTGCTCCATTCGCTTTTAATCACTTGAAATACAAAGAAATGTGTACAAACATATGTACAATATGTACCATAGTTAAATTTTACATGTTTTCATATTCGATATTCAATATTCAATATTCATAATAACAAATACTAACTAACGCGTCGCTCCCTCTTCGCTCTGAGTTAAAACTCATTTTGCTGTGTTTGCATTTTTCTTAGCAACAATTTCTATTGATTGCTTGCCAATTCGTTTGTTAATTGTTCGCATTGTTGGTGTTGTTTATTGTCACATATTGTTTCAATAGTTCGACAGCTACGATAACAGTAATTTATGCACACCATACATGCCTTTCATGCACAGCCAATTCCCAATTCGATTTTGACTACAACTCTCTTTTCTTCCATTAATTTGTTGGGTACGAGAAAAGCAAAATAAGTAATTATATTTAAAATATTACTAGTTTACTCATACTAGTATATATTTACTCATATTAGTATACACGAGAGAAAACTATGTAGTAAATGCTTTTTGGGACATGTAAGAAAGTTGGCCAGAACTATAATTGGAATCTTAGTCTTTAAGATGAGTCATGATTTAGGCTGAGGAAATTTTCACATGGAATGCTACTCCCATCGAGAACTGATCGAAATTTTGAATTTTAATACGGTTGAATTTTCTTTGTTCAAAACATAATCAGAATTACGTCAACAATAGACGGCCACTGGCCTTTGGGAGACCGTGCCAGGAAAATGGGGGGGCCGTACAACGATAGTTGTAGAAGCTGCAATTAGGAATAATCTAAAGAAACAGTGTTTCACTATCTGTGTGAGTGCCCAAGTCTGGTCTCTACAACGTATAATGCTGGGGGGATTCTGGATGGTTAACTTGAAGAGAATAGACGAGATGGGCAGATTCATAGTCAAGTCAAGATGTTCTACTAATTAAGGGGGAAGTCTACTGTGACAAGGGAAAAAACAGGCTTATTTTCCGGATTTTATTTCTAACAAAATATTGCTCGTACATAAAATCTATTTAAACTCTTATCTTTATTATATATTTAAGTTTTTGAAAAAAAAAAATTTAAGTCAAAATATTCAAAATGGCCGCTGTGGCACTTCTGCAAGCGCAGGTCCGCTTTTCTTAGGTGCCTAAACGGTGTACATGAAATCTTACGTTTCGGTGATCTAAAACAAAAAAACAAAATATTGTTATCATATACATAGTATTGACTCTCGTCTGACGTAGGATTATGTCGATAAAAAATTTTGGCGTTGAAAAAAAAATTCGTGAAATTTTTTTCTTTTTTTTTGCCTAAAATTGATGTTACTATTGTTTATAACAATTTAACAAATAACGATATCAAAAAAATCCTATGTCAGACGAGAGACACTATTACAGAGAATATATAATTAAATTTTTAAGCTGATTCATTTATCAGAACTCGAGATATCGTGTACACCGTATACAAAAACTTAGTTTCGAGAAAAATGCGTTTAAAGTTTCAGTATAGCAGGTACGCGCTTTGGAGCGCTTCGGGAAAAGGTCGAAATTTCAACGAAGAAAAATTTAGCCAGCTGTAACACATATTGTACCTTATTTAAGAGGGTTCAAAGTATTTTTTAAGCTAATAAAAAAAAAATCGATTTTTTGAAAAATTCACAGTAGACTTCCCCCTTAAAAGCATTGGTATTAAAGTAGTGTATAGAAGTGCCATCTTTTGTGCTAATTACACTACGAGTACCACTACAGGATAACCATAAATATTTAAGGGCAATTGATGAGCTTCAGCACAAGCCTTTTTTAGATGGAAGCAACAACTCAAAAATTCTGGCTCAAAACCTGATACTTTTAGTAGAGTATAAATAAATGAAAAAGAGGAAAAAAGCTCCTAATGTGGAATTTGTGGTTATATTCATAAATATCCCAGCTTGCTGTGTAATATTTTAGTTTTTTCCATTTCGATACCGTTTAGCATTGTCTAATAAAGGTAACGGAAGGAATATAAACCAAACCGATGAAAACGAGCTTTATTCAAGAAAAGCTAACGTTTATTTGGATTATCAGTTTGAATGATTGGCGAAAGTTAAATTCGTTCTATGAAAAAGTGTAAAAATTTCTGAGTGCAGCGAAAACAAAAGACAAATCCGAAATATTGAATATGACCGAAACGTCATGAAGAAATCATATCGCGCTCAATGGAAAACTCTTTACAATTGTCAAAAATGATTAACAATATATTGAAGTACAGCCAACTTTGTTATAGAACCGAATATCATGGCAATACTATCCATCATTTTCCAAGTGAAAGCCGGAATATTTACCTGGAGAATGAAGATTTAAAAAATAAATAAATACATTTCTGTTAGGTGTTTGGCCGAGCTCCTCCTCCTATTTGTGGTGTGCGTCTTGATGTTATTCCACAAATGTATAGTTTTAAGCCAACTCCGAACGGCAAATGGTTTTTATTAGATGTTCATGTACGTAGATTCGAACCCCGCGAATGGTAATCACGCACCCATCAGTCGCCGAATGAAGATTCATTGCAAGACTCCTTAGGGCACCCTGTTATTTTCGATGGACTATACTATGTTTTAGAAGGCATACTAATTTACATATACGCAATTTACGCAAACATATGCATTAATTTATACACATACACATATTGTGACTACACAATAACATCAGCGCGGCATTTTACAAAGTTTTGTTTATATTCTTTATTTAATTATTTTAATATTTTATAAAAATGTAGTTCATACTACATAAAAACTCCCACCCTTTGATGAAAATTGAAAGAAATTAACATATTTTCATTAACGCTTCAGACTACTAATTTTCACAAAAATTATAGGTAAGCAACTTTGTAGCCCACTAAATTTTGGTATAATTTGTTGAAATCTGAAGTAACTTAAAAGTCGCATTGATTTTAAAAATGTTTTGTTTGCTGGTGGTCTAGCGCATCTTCTCCAAATAAAAATATTTCGAGCATTCTTTAAATGGCATCAAATGCATAACAGCCCCAAGAAAAAAAAAATAAAAAACAAAAAATGGCACAATATTGTACTAACATGAACATTTTTTGAATTTTTTTAAATTTTGCACAAAGCTCAAAACTTTAAATTATGTGGCTTTTGTTGTATAAGTAGTATGATCTAGCGCTTTATAAAAAAATATATGTATTTATTCAAAATTTGGCAATATTCATGTTACTACCAGCAAACCCAATTACAAACTATTTTGCCGAGAAGGAATACATAATACAGAATGCGCCATCTTTTAAGTCAGTATGTAAACGCTAAATAACTTTGTCATTTACCAACCGACCGACCTCAACACACATTTTTTCGATACGGCAATTCAGTACAATTTCCACCACGGATCGCTTTACACCGAAACAACGCGCTGAAATAGTGACTCTATACATCGAAAATAGTCGTTCTATTGTTCTAACTCAACGCGCATATCGCAAAAAGTATCGCGGCAAACAGGCACCGTCTGACAATACTATGTATTCGTCGGTTGGTGTCGAATTTTGTTTAGGAAGGGACAGTAGCTCGCTCAAATGGTTGACACTAAACCCAATTTTTGGAAGCAAATTTTAATGATTTTAACCTCATGGCAGCGTGAATAAACCAAATTGCCCCATTTGCGAAATTGAGGTTCCACACGACATCCAAGAAATGCCACTGCATGACTGGAAAGTAGCTGTTTGGGCCGGCATTTGCGCCAAAACCATCATTCTGCCATATTTTTACCGAGAAAACGAAACGGTCGATAGAAACCGATACCGATGGATGTTGGCTCATTATGTCTGCCCGCAAATGCGTGAGAAAGGTTTAGACGGTTACTGGTTTCAACAAGACGGTACGCCATGCCACACTGCGAATGCAACAATTGAATTTCTGCAACGAAAATTCCCGGGGAGTCTAGTGTCAAAAAGAGGCGACATCGACTGGCCCCCAGATCACCTGACTTAACACCCTAGAAAAAATATCGGAGTTTGTGATTGCTAATAAAGGTAGCCACTTGATTGATGTTGTATTCAAAAAATAGTTTGAATAAATTGTAAACAACCAAACCAAATAAAAATACCTCACTTATACAAATCAGTGTTTTTTTTCCAAGTTATTCAGTGTTTTCACACCGACATCAAAGATGGTGCACCCTGTATGTTGTAGAAAAACTGCTTGAAGTAATCAATACAGTGTATTTCTGTTTTTTAATTTAATTTTTTTCTTTTCTATAAATGAACACAATGACTCACAAAAGTGCAAATAGATAATGTAGCCATGTAAAATTTAGCCCAACTAAAGCACCCAATATGCAGCTGTAAACAATAACTTTCAAAAGTAGCAACGTACTTATAAGTTCGAGTGCTAGTTACTTGAGTGGGCGCGCACAGTTCGTTGTCTAGGAAAACAAAAGCGCGAAATAAAATACTAATAACAACTTGCTTGCCAACAACAAACCACAAATTAATACAAAGCAATTTAAGTAGCGGCAACCTCATTATTGCCATCTTCCGTTTTGACATTTGGTGCTACTTTGTGTATGGTATGCATGTGTGTTAGTGTGTTTGTAGTTTTGTCTAAGTGATATTGTTGTTATTGTCGCTGCGTCGTTTTTGCGTTGGTATTTTGCGAAAGTTGCTCATACGCCACATACCTACACATATACACTCCAGCAGGTCTAATGCATAGCACGAGCGCTTCACACGAACACGCATGCACGCATGCACTCACGCTCGCAAACGTTAGTATACAGTTAGACTAATTGTTACTTCAGAAAACCTTTTTTAGACTTTTCAAGTGTTTTCCGTTTTCCCGTACGCCAGTGTGAGTGCGTGTTTTTGTTTTTGGTATTTTCAAGTTTTCATTCATAGCTGCCGCATGCCGTTAGCTGATTTTTTTCTTACTTCGATAGCAGTTTTAGTGTACTTCATTTTCCTAATATAATTTTATTTATTATATTTTTTTATTTATTATTTATTACATTTTTTGCTTTTCTCTTACCACTTCCCTCAATTTGGATTCAACTAATACGAGTTATTTGTGTGCGTGTGGTATAATTTCGTTTCTTACTCACATCAGCACCTCTGCGAGCAGCCCAAATTATACATAGGTATGCGCATTTGCTATTTGGCATGTGTGAATGTGTGCCTCTATTGTCATTATCATTATGCTATATTTCAATGTTGTTGTTGCTGTTGCCACTTGGCGTTTCTATGGACGGTTGCCATTGGGTCTCTATGACATCAAATTAGTTTTGGAAAGTGAAAATGCTTTCACCTTCAATGGCGAAATAATGGCAAAGAAATAAATATATCTTACTGCATACCTAGAAATAAAAATTTCACGACGCATCTGAGTGGGTATGTGCATATGTATGTGCTTAATATAAATACACAAAATATATGTGCATAGTCTATATTCTGCATCGTCCAACTAGCTGTTGAAGGTATTTATTAATTTTTTTTGCAAAATTGTAGCAGATACCAAAACAAAAACAGCACCACTGAATGGAATGAGGCAGCTAGACACGCACAGGCTAGCATTTCGTAAGCTACAGCTGCAGCATAAGCTGAAAGCTTTAAAACTAAATTATTTCGCAAGCTCGTGCAAAGTGTTTATTTGCAATTTTGCTTTGAGATGCATTAATTCGCCGTCGTTCAACTGGTAAACAGCAACATCAACAAAAACAACAATAGCAACAACCAATGAGGATAACAAAGCGCTTACGACATTTCACACGAGTTTACATAAAGTCCAACACCTTTACGTGCCATTTAAGTTTTACAGCTCTTGGCATATTTCTCATGGTATTCCTTGCCTGTTTTTCCTTTTATTGCACACTTCTTCAAGAGTTTTCTACTTTCATTGCTTTTTGCGATTTTACATTGTTTTTTATTGCACATAATTTTATTTTTGCTTTCAAGCGCAATTAGCGGCGAGTGAGGATAGTCAGCTATTTTCACATGCAAAACTAAGAAGAAGAAGAAAAACTGGGAAGTAGCAAACTATTGTCGGTAGTTTTTATGCTTAGATCAGTGAAAATTTAGTGCAAGGAAAAAACTGAAGTTTTTTTGATTACGTAGAAGCTGGTTTCCTTATATGTGCACAAGGGAAAGCCTATTTATTTTTGCCAGGAAAGCGACTTCCGTTTTCACTTTTGTTATATTTTCTCATAAAAATGTATGTAGCATTAGATGTAGAAAAGTCTTGAGCAGGTAGATTTTATAAGGATTTACAGCATGGGAGCGCGAACTTTGACGGTGTATGCAAAAAGAAGAATGCCATCTATAAGTATAGAATATTTTGCTACAGTACAGTACAGTCTTCTCGTGCACTCCTGTAAGGAGGAACTTAAACGTCTCGAACGTGCAGGAAACATTTCCCTTATCTGGGTTACTGGGCACAGGAATATAGCGGGAAATGAAATTGCCGATGAGCTTGCCAGGAAGGGAGCGGCAGAACCGGATCCATCTGCCCTCTTCTCAGACATCGGTATCGCCTTGGTCGTCGTTAAAGGGAAACTACACAACTTCTTTATAAGAAAAGCGCAAGACAGATGGAGGTCTGTCTCTTCGTGTGCCAAGCACTGTGGCCTCAATACGATATAAACAGAACGCTTAAGGTGATGGGCACCCCCCGCCATTAAATTTCCAAACTCATTGCTGTGATCACTGGTCACTGGGTGATCAGCACTCATGCGGAGAAGCTTGGAAGTCCGTACAACCCCCATTGCAGAAGCTGTGGGGATCCTGCAGAGAAAGAGACTGTGGAACACTTTCTCTGCAAATGTCTGGCGGCTAGGCGCTTGGGATTCCTCAGCGTCCCCTTTGGGGATGACTTGATGAAATTCTCCAGCCTAGATCCCTTTTCTCTCCTCCGCTACATCAACAGCACTGGATGGCTTTAGACGGTTTTATCTCCTCCCTTAATCCTTTCACAGGTAGTGGTTATGGTATCAAAACGGCACGTAAGTGCTACTTGTAGTGTACCTGGGGTACTCTTGCCATCTTACCTACCTACCTACAGTAGAGTGCAAATAATACTTTTATGCTTAAAGACATTAACTTCGACTAATTTAGCTTCGATTATTAAAACTCAACATAAAATTCGGTTACCTCAAGAAATCAAGCATCAATCATACATATAATGAACTTTGACGCAGTCGCTGCTAAGCTCAGAATTTGAGTGAAAATCCGTATTCAACCCAGAAGTATTTATTAATGTCAAAAACTCGGCCCACTTTAATGCGGCACTAAAAATAGTTATTGTGTTTGTTCCAGATCTTCATTAAGCTGTGTAGAACAAATGCCTCTCAATGAATTAAGTTCAAGAGTTTTTTAAAATGTAACGGGGAGAACAATATATTACCCAGTTTTCTGTAAATAACTAATCTCCATCTAACTCATAAACTCTAAGAGCTTGAAAACAGAAATATTGTTGGAATAAATTTTTATTGTAATCTGGTAGATAGTTGCATGGCATTTATTTTTTTAAAATAATATCCGGCACATTTCCGTCGCTGCTACGAGTTCCATGGCTCATTCGATCAGTCCAGTTTTGACCGTACATAAACTTCGCGAACAGATTTGTTTCAAAATAAATTTCCACATTTCGGATATTTTGGCGTTAAACTATTCTTGATGACTTGCCAAACCTTACTGAACAGAAATGGCACAACAATTTGGCATTCTGAGGTGTAAACCCATAGTTATCGATATCGATAGTTCTCATGCAGCGATATGTTTGAATTTCAGCCAAATTGAAGTTGAATACGATTTTTAGAAGCATCTCCGACGCAGCGCAATTCAGAGATCCTATTTTCCCCAAACATATTTTTTCTTGTATGGACAATATATATTAAGCTATAAGTCAAATCAAACAGAAAATACAATTTTTGGAAGTAAATATATACCCGGATCTAATCTAACTTAAGTCTTTGAGGTTATTTTAGCAACGATATGCCTTAATTATCAGATGGTCGAAGATTGCAATCGGGTGAATTTTATTTTATGTATACATAAAAATCCTTTTCAAAGATATGCATGGAGGGTATTTTTTTAAACTCTTTTGGCTTATTACCCATATAATTAGTAATTCTTCTGTTCCATTATGTTGAAAAGTATCGATTTTAAGCCCCCTGACCGTCATATAAATATATATATGGCAAAGGCATAATAGAGTGGTGACAACCCAACAGAAGACTTTGGTTTCATAAATATATATTTAGTATAAGGATCTACATTTACGTTATCATATATGACAGTTATAATTCCAAGATATTCTCACCCTCTCTAAGGAATGTCGAAAAGTTGCTGGAAGGCAAATACCTAAAATATTTCAAAACTTCAGTATCTCTCTAGCCATTGTTGTACATTAAAAAAATATGATCCGATGGTTCTTCATCCTCAAGGCCGGCAATTTCTCGCAGTATACGCACAATGTCAGGTCTGCCTAACAATTCGATGTTTTTCCATTGAGCAAAAACCAACGAAATTTACTTGCCTACGCCCACCTCTGCTCTGAGTTTATTCATCCAATAATTAGATATGAATGCCCAAGGCCATGACTGTCTATGGTCACTGATCATCTCCCTGGGAGTACGTCGGCGAACGCGCGATTATCCATACAAAATTTCTATTCTGGAATCCGATATTATAAAATAATTTGAGATTATGAAGATACTTTTTTCAGCACAACCCTGTATTTTTGTGTTATCTATAATTAAAGAAAAGAGGTTTGTAGACATTGAATTATAGAAGAAACATTTGTTAGATATTACTAATATGCATTCATATTACAGAAAAACCTGTGTCCATGGACTCTTTGACCTGTTATTGCTAATTGTAAAATGTAGTATTGAATTTCGCTTGCGTATTGGTTCCATAATATCTTGCAAAGATATAACAATTAAACAAACCAAATACACTAAAATATTCCACCAAACCAGAGGGTCTTGAAAGCTGCTTGTCAATTTTGCAACTAATCCA
This sequence comes from Anastrepha ludens, assembly GCF_028408465.1. NCBI lineage: Eukaryota > Metazoa > Arthropoda > Insecta > Diptera > Tephritidae > Anastrepha > Anastrepha ludens. The sequence continues at coordinate 120,148,287 of NC_071500.1, read as the reverse complement.
ACAAATGTGGACTGGTAGATTAATTATTGTGGATTTATTGCTAATCGCTGCATACGTGAATTGGAATAATTACGAGCGGCGTTAAGAGTTTAAGTGATATGAAGAAAAAAAGTGTATGGAAAAAATGTATTCTTATAACTAATTTAAAATAATTATTTGAAAAGGGTTTTGTATAGTTAGAAACTCGTTCCAATTTAACTAGTTATGAACTAGATCAAAATAAACTAGTTTCAAATACTTTATTAGAAAATATTAAATTTAATTATGGGTATGCAAAAATTACAGTTGACTAAATAAGAAAATATGGTATGGAAAGTCAACATTAGCTTTAGTGAAAATAATGAAAATCTCCAACCAAGTATTAGAACTATATGTATATATTTTCTTTTAAGAAATTCAAAGATGTTTACCACTTTTGGATGAACTCCATGTAAACGAATCTTGTACAAAGTTTTCACTTGTATTAAAATGGTATTTGTTATTGAAGAAACAGCATTTTTTTATAAAAACAAATAATTGAAATATAAAGTTAAATAACTCAAAACTTGTCAATATGTGGTGGTTCTATAATTTTGAACGGAGTATGATTATTTTCCAATGAAACACTGGCTAAGCAAAAGTATCTAATTTTCCTGCAGGGCTCGCGAGCTGAGCGTCTAAAATGATTTGTAGCAATCAGTTTGACTTATTTGTGCAACTTCTAGTCACTGCGGAGGCAAACACTCAACTCAAATAAGAGTGCAAGTGATTGATTGGTTGATTGGGTCGGTAAGTGCAGAGTGATGCTTTAGTATTTACTTTGTATCATATATGTGCATGTGCGTATTTTTCAGTCAGCAAGCGTGGGCTGGCTTTGGCAAATTCAATTAAGGCACACAAACAAAGGTGTTACAAATGAACGCATACCTATGCAAAAACGCTGAGGTAGTTAGGCGGTCATTGATGTCATGCTTCCCTTACGTTGTCTCTCTTATCCACCTGTATTCTATCAGCCAGGTAACGGTAGTGATGGTGTTGGCAGTATGAGTGGTAGTTAGTGGAAAAGGCATTGATTTTCGCTGCGTTTGCGGTGTGTGGCGAAGTGTAAAAATCAGTTAAATGACCTGATCGAATGAGATCATTTCGCTTATTGCATGAGTCAACACATTCGTAATCACAATCGCAGCCGAATAATAACAACAACAACGCACTGAGCCGGATTGGCAATAAGAAGGCCTGCAAGTGATTGAACCGAGCCGAGCTGTTGATTAATATTACTTCACTCAGCGAAATTCGTGAAAAACTGTTTACAGCGCAAAAGAAGAGAAATAAAATATTGCAAAAAAAGTATTGCAAAAAAAGTAGTAATTCACACCTTTTAGAAAGTGGCGCACCCAAGTGTGATTTGGGTTTCGGTCATGGCTGACAATTTAATGTGAATTTCGTAGTTAAATCTCTTGCAAAAATGCATTAATGATTAAAATACGCACAAGAAGAAGAAGAGTTGGCGGTGTTTTGACTGCATTCCTTATTGGTTGTTTTCGTAAAATTTTTTCTTGCTACGGTTATTTCGGAGCATATACTTGGACCTAAGTGTGTACAGTGTGTACCACTAAAAATCGTACAACAATTTTGTATGTACTGTGAGCAATGTTTATTCTTTTTTTTTGTTAATTTTCATAAAAATAAGGTTCATCTTCCAGAAAAAAATTATGCATCAAAGTGCAAAACTTAAAAAATACATTGAAAAAAAAAATTTCATCGAATTATCGAAAGTTGTTATCCATTATCATTATTATTTTTTATTGTATTTATAATTCAAATTACAAAGGGTTGGTACGCTTTTCGAGCCAATGTTCCTCTCATACCATAGTGCGATCACTGTGCTTTTTATTTGAATTTTTTCAATATGGGTTTGCTTAGCACAGCTCTACAGCTTAAAATACTTGGATATACAATATATTAAAATTTGAATTTAAATGGAAAGAATTAAACGCCTTCCTATAAGCCAATGTCATTTTTGCTTTTTAAGGGTTAATTAAGTATGTTTTATTTTATTTTATTATTTTATTTATTTTTTGTTGGTAAAATATATGTTGGTTCATTTGGTGTCATTAAGTTTCATCCTTCACTGCGAACTCCATTCAATGACTTTGTTAACATCCTCTTGGAGTTTACGAGTGAACCAAGTCTCATCATCAACGATTGCTAAACTGCACCTATCAACAGCGGAGGTAACCATTATGCCACTTTTAGGGACCGGAAGGTCAGATGTGAATAGCAAATCCAAGGACGCTTCCTTGTGAAACCCCGGTGCTCATTGGCTTAAGGCTTGAATATTGTTTAGGTACGAAGTCAAAACTTATAAAATAATATTTAAAAGAAATTATGAATTTAATTTTTGTAATATATAATTTTTAATTTTTATTATTAATTTTTAATTTTTGTTTCATAATAAGGGATTTTAAATTTTTACTTTAATAGTTAATTAAAGATTCTAATTTTTTATTATAGTTTTAGTGTTTTATATTTTTGTTAGTTTTTATAAAAATATGGTTGACCTTCCAATATAATATAATATTAAAAATAAAAATTCTAAACTTAAAAAAAAGGAAGGATAAAAGAACCACAAAATTTTTCCAAGAAATCAAAAATTGTAAGCGAACTATTTAGAATCATCAACACGTCCAAAATTGTAGTCAAAGTATTTAAAAAATTAAATTTTTTTAGATATAAAGTTTTTAGTTTTAGTTAAAATAATTTAATTTTAATTTTGATAATATGAAATGACGCAAGTTTGATTTTTTTTACAAAAACAAAAAATGCATGAATGCATTCTATGGCGAAAACGGGAAAAACTTTCAGTATAACCTCTAAACTATTCATAGTAGCGCCTTTAAGTATGCAACATAACATGTTGGATTACAATTAAATTAGCCGAAAAACTGCATACATACAAAAGATCCAAAATGCGGATAGAATAATTACAATTTTTTTATAAAATTTGGGAATTTTTTGATACAGTCTTGTGAATTTTTTAATAAAATTTTGTAAATCTTTTAATGAGATTTTGTATTTTTTTTATAAAATTTTTTAAATTTTTATCGAAATTGTTTACAATAGTTGGACATTGATGTATACCGTTTTCGTTTGTGATTGGTTTTATATAATAAATTAATAAAAATAGTAATAAATAATATTTTTCAACAAGTGTTGTTGAAAAATTGAAATCATTAAAAAAAAAACAAAAAAAAAAATCAATTTTTTAGATTTTCAGTGACATTCACTATATATTGTATGTATGTATTAGCTCTATTGTGCTCAAGATATTTATGCGCACTTTTACTTTCTATTAACGGCTTGCATGGCTACTCTACTTCACACCACACTGGAAATGGTCAATTAGCAAACATTGTTACAATTTTTTTAATTGACCAAAGTCGCAGAATCTTCTTCGGCTTCCGCTTTGTTACGCCACCTGTACGTCTCAGCCTTTGTTCCCATGACTTTCGCTTTTTTATGCTTATTCAAACACAGCTTGCAAAGAAAAACGTAAACAGCAAAATATACTTTTGAGGGAAACTTTTTCTGCGTTTAAATAATAAATTGCAGCTATACAAAAATTTATAACTTTTTAATGCTGACACACAAAGTGTGCACAAGCATTCCAGAAATATCTTATTTTGCTTTTAGTTACTTTTATTAAGCTTAAGTTTAACTATTAAAAGATTGTTTTTATTTTAAATAAATAAATTCGCAAAGAAAAAGTTTTATTATGCAGCTATTTGAAAAGCTGAAAAATTTCAAGGTTTACCACTGACAATCGCAAAAATAAAAGGAACAAATTTAAATAAAAAATATAAATAAATAAATATAAAGAAAAAACGAAACGAAAAAAACACGCAAAAAAATACACATTGAAATAATAATAAAATTAGCTGTAGCCCCCGCAAGTGTCCGAAAGCTGGTCCGTGTGACTAGTCAGCCGCGAGTGACAATAGCCATCATATGATGCACGTTCAATACGCTCGTCGCGCTACCGTCGCCAATGCGCTTGCTCACCGACTTCCCCGCTGTCTTATTCGTCGCTCATTCACCCTGACTCGCCTCTCCGCTACTTGTGTGTGTTCATTTGCGATTGCGCGTGAACGTGCGGTGAATCATAAACTGGGTTGACTTGGTCGTGCAGCTTTTAATAGCTAAGCTAGTAATATATATATATATATATATATAACCGAGCCGGAAGGCCAACTGTGGTGCGCAATCGCAAACGAATTGGCGAATTAACACGCTGACGAATATTGCGGTTGGCGGTTTGACGCGGCGGCCAGCCGCAGTTAAGGTCGCCTATGGAGGAGAGGGGATAGTGGGAAAGCTGACGGATATACGCTGAGCTTGACCGTAGTTTTAATGACTTAAGTCAACTAGTTTAATTGGCTGCTGACAGTGGGTCTGTGAGATTTGTGTAATATGAGTATATACAAGTATTTATGTATGAGTATGTGCGTACATATGTAAGTGACCTTTTTTGGTGAACGCTTAAGAAGCTTATGTGTTGTGAGCTAGCCGGAACTCTCGGTGCCCTAAAGTGAATGAATACTTAATATCTTGTACATGAAAGCATATTTGTAATTACTTATCTAGAATATCTAACACAGAATCTAATTAAACGCTTTTTAAAGTAGAGTTTTAACCAGGAGATTTTGGCAGAAAAGGCCGACTAGCTTTTTCTCCATTGCTTACACAAATCGAAGCGAGACGGCACTGTTTAGGGCTTAAAAGCGTATAAAAATTGTGCTAAGCAACAGAAAGAACCGGAAACTATTAATGGAGAGAAGTTAACTGCGAAGGTAAAACACAACTATGCGATTTTTCATAGGATCATACTTATTATGGAGTTCAGTTGATGAAGGTTTGGTGCTTGAAATGATCGAACAGTTTCAATTCTTGAGTTAATTTGATGTTATAAGGTTAGCTGAACCTCTGGACCTCTTTGCAGATGAAATAAATTGGCTGTATAAAGTGCAAGGAGCACGGCCCACACCAGTACAAAAAGTAGCTGAGCGATTGCTGACAATAGACCGGTGGCAGCAGCGGTGGGATCAGTCACAAATCAGGCGTTGGACCTAAAAACTCATATCCCGTGTTGATGAATGGTTAGTGAGAAATCGTGGGGACACCGACTATAACCTTAGCTTAAAACGGCAGACAACCGTTTGTGTCCAAACTTCCCGAATACTCACGAAAAAGCAGAACACGTGATTTTTTATTGCGGCCGCTTCAGAGAGGAACGGGCTATTCTCGAACAAGGCCTGGGTCATCAACCATCCCCTAGCACTCTCATACAAAATATGTGCGCAACCTGCAGTAAGTGGGAGGCAGCTCAAACGTTCGCTGGTATGATCATGACGCGACTCCGAAATATTGATTTTGAGTGCAAAGCAATGATGTAACAGTTACAATAGCAGAGAAGGGGGACAGTTTCTGAAGAACCGACGACGAGCACAGACTTTTTAGTGAAACACTCAATGCAATATCGTACAGAAGACAAGACGGTAGTAGGTTAATATAACACTACTGCGGCTTTTCCGATGCCTCCCTTGCTGTAGAACTACTTATAAATAAAGTGGGAGTAATTGTCGCATTTTTAGTCGCTCTTTATGGGGAAGAGTGATTGAGTACTTTAAAATTAGAAATATTTTATCGGTTCGATTATCAAAGCGCCATTTGTTAGTCAAATCTAGATCTATAAAGCGACACAGCGATTTGAAAGGCCTCTGGCATCCCAGTAAAACAGCTCTAACGCCTAGTGGGCCTGATATCTTCAGCATCCTTTTTGAATGCTAAAAGTTATTGCTAGAAGAGTTCCTAACACTTAGGTTCAAATATTTCTGAGTTCAATTACTTCAATTTCTTACACAAAATATGGGCGGGCATATCTCCCTACAAAGCAGGAAATATGTCTCGGTACTGGGCTGACTTGAATAGACGCCTATGAAATATTTCAGAAAGGAAATATAATAGTAAAATAGTATTCAGAAAGAATAGATAGATAAGCTAGAAGAGTTATATTAATATATTAGTAAAATAAATAGACAGCTTAATTAAGTTCCGCCAATATAATTTAGTACTTACTTTCGTGCTAAGTTTAAATATAAAATAATATATTAGTCCAATCTTAATGCCCAAGGCTGTACGAGACGCAATAGCCATTCTTATATAGAGAAAACATTTTCAAATTTATAACAGCGCTATTTTTGGCAAACCAGTTCTACATTTTTGCTTCCTGCGCTAATAGGCGTAGAGATTTTAATTGCATTGTGTAGAATAAAATAGTGAAACAACCATTAACAACAATTGGAACAACAATGAGGAAATAAAAAGAGCTATGAGTTTCTAGAATCTGTAACAAATTCCAAAATATACAACTTGAAGCGTGAAGCATGCGTGCCTACGTTCATGCACGCCCACGGCAATTGCCCACCTATTTGCGCAAACGATGGGAATCGTCAGCTAGACACAATGTGAAGTTTCCTAAGTCTTCATAGTAGACATACGTTTTTTATGTGATGCTACCAAAAAATAGGCAAAACTATTATTGAAAAAGCAAAAAACGAATATCCATGAATTTTTAAGTTGTTTTGAAAATAAAAATATCTAATTGATGCGAAGCGATCGACAGCGAGTGAAGTCACCATTGAAGTGGATTAAAATTGGTTTTGATATTTTGTAAACCAAAAAGAAATAGCCAGAAATAAAACACAGAAAATATAATAATAACAAATGAGCCAGAAGAGTAGGTACCAAAAAAAGCAACAGCAACAACAAAGGTTTGTACAACTATATTTGCATACACTATTTTATTTAAATGGTTTTGTGGTTTTTATGGACTTGTGGGATATATATGTATATATGTGTGTGTATGTGTTTTTTTTTTGTTATTTTTCTGTATATATGTCTATGCGAGTATATATTTGCACAGCGGTTTGTTTGTATGGGCCAATTTGGACGTGCTGGTGAAAACCAGTTCTTTACTCGACCACTACAACTACAATTTACCTGCATACCCTTAAAATCTCATTTTTTTTCTGCATGAAGAGAAGCAAAATAAAAAAAAGGAAGAACTCAAACAAAACAATAAAAACCCAAAGTGTCTGACTCATCAGCGCTCTTCAAATCGTGGAACCTACTGCATGCCTACCTATGCATATCTACATACATACATACATGTGGATACCGCAATATGAAAGCCACACTTGACTTGGATTTGAGCGAGCAGTGATGAGGTGCGCGGCAACAATTGGTTGGTAGGTACTTTCAGCATTGCAGTCTAAGTCAACATATAACAGCAAAAGCAATAAAAACAACATCAACACTCGAAGTACGAGTAATTACTCCAAATGCTGCGGCGGGACAGCAAATATGCGAAATTATCGCAGCACAGGTATGACCACAACACATATCAGCTCATTTGCGCAGCAATAACCAGTTAGCAGTAACCAACCCACCCACTCACCTCTCCAGTTCAATCGCTGGCTGTGTTACGCATCTACTTGCGATAAAGTAAGGAAAAACGAAACACAAAATGCTAAAAGAAAAATGGCAAAGCAGTAGTGAAACAAATGATGACAAAAATGTTATGGTTTTGCTCCAGAATCGGCCGCAATTTCAATGTGTGTGCGTACGTGCGTGCATTTGTTGGTATTTGTTGGCTGCGTGTGCGTGTTGGCATGCAAATGCGAATTTGTTGCCATTTCAACATCAATTATAGAAATAGCCTAATGGCAGCACAAAAAAATGTATATACCTACATACAAAGAAATGGTAACTAAATGTTAGTATAGGTATATCAAAAAAGTTAGCTGTTGAACATGTGTGTATGTATGTACATACGAAAGAGCGTATGATAGAGGGTTACATTGTTGGTGACTAAAGACTAAAGCGAACCAATACAAAGAATTATTCTTGAAATTTTTCGTATTACCTGTAGGCAGCACATTTTGAAAGTAAGAGAAAATTTCGAGGCGGGAATAAAAATATGTGGGTCCGCTCCCCCGCAAATTTTCTAATATTTACATTAATTTTTAATTTGAAGGCTAATTACTTAGTGTGAAATTGAAATTTCTTGAACCCTCATACGTTTTCATAAAACTAAACTCACGATTAAGTTGTCACTAATAAAACCACTCTGAACTATATTAAAAAAATATTTCTAGAAATACAATGCATAAAAGAACATGACTAAGGCCCTCCAATAAAAGTTTCTGCAATATCCAGTGTATTGGGGTATATGCACACACACTTAAAACATGTGCATGTCCGTATAAGTGTGTGTAAATAAGTACACGAGTATGTGTCTAATTATGGCAATACATGTGACGTTGTGTAGGTGCCTGAAGTAACCTGAATACAAAAATCATTAACGTTTATGTCACCGTGGAATACTTTACGACTACAAATGTATATTCCAGGGTTTGTCCATTGCAAAACAAAAACTAACTACATTTTTGCTAAATTCATACTAATGCAATAGCAGTAATTTGCTCATAGGCTAAATATATGTAGTACTTCTTACTCGTGCCACAAGAAGTCCTAAGCATTATCGTTAGGATTTAATGAATAACGGAATTGGAAATGACGTACAAAGAAATGAGGTCAAAGCTCCGCTTGGCTGAACAGAGAATGGTGGTAATGAAGAAAAAATACCATTTCCTTCTCGAACATTACATAAATGCGGAATGGATGATTACTTTTAATATAATATGTGCAATGTTAAATATTTATTTATAGAATTCGAAGTATTTTGTAAAATGTTAACACGATATGGATATAGTTTAATAACTTTTAAATAGAGCCTAAATATGTGGCATCGCTGTGATTAAGTACTAGTAAAACGAACTACACAGTACGACAAAATCAAACTTTTTCTAAAAAATAACAGGAGTCCCTGCAATGGACTCTAGTAGAGGGGGGGGAAAAAAACTAGCATATACGTATATCGATTATTTTAAAGTTTATATTATATCTAAGCTTTTTTTAGGAGCGGTCAAAGTTTTTACCCTTTGCACATTTCTTTTATGGTAAATCGGTTGCATTAGTTTTAGGAATATACATTCAGTGAATTATGCATTAGCAGCTCCGTTGACTGTGGTATCGATTTTGTGAATATATAAGAGGAGGAAGTCCTTATTCGCATTAGAAAGTTTCTTAAGGGGAGGTATTGGGAAAGAAATTGCTTTTATTAAACCCAGGAGAAGTGTAAGCGCTTCCTGCTCCACCGACACGAACGGCCCAGTCCGCATGACGCACGGATCATTTTTGTTTAGCCTGGGCGAAGAAAAGCAGGAGTTTATTAAGCGTCGAAATCTTAAAATGGTCAGCTAAACATAAAAAGGCAATCAGCTGAATAAAAAGCTAGAGATATACAATAGTTTATTTGGTTAATCAATTATTGAGAGAAGATAGTAATGATGTTAAAAAATGGGTCCGAAATAACAAAAGTTTTAAATTTTTGGCTTAAGAATCGAAAAGGATCAGTAAGTTCATAATTGTTGTTAAATGGTTGAAAGCAAATAGGCCTAAACTCTCTTGGGACTCGAGGGATAATATTACCCTTTGTCGTATGTCTACTCTCAGCCACCAAAGCTTTTTCACCATCTCAGTCGTATGTCTACTCTCTGCCACCACTGCATTTATTTATAGAATTAATAAATCTTGTTTATCCTTCATAATCTTAAATGTGCTGTGTATCAGCGCTTTTTTAACGGACATTAACCAGTACGACGCCCATGTCCAAATTTAATACGACCGCAAAGGTTTCAGGTTATTATTCTCAACATTTTACGACTAGCAAGTGAGATTGGTTGTATGGGGAAAGATCATGTAAAAAGTCCCTTCTAAAATATTGAAGACAAAAAGTATAAACTGTTTGAATGAATGAATTCAAAATCATTGCGGGTTCCAGTCGATCGAACCATATTCCAGTATAGAAATAGTAACATACTCGTATATATCCTGTGATTAGCGCACGCTAGCATGGGAACACTGTTGTTACAGCCTTAACTAAAATCAGAAAAAAATAGTATTATAAAATTCTAAATGCATTACTAATTAAGTACAAGGCTCGAACAGTGGTTTGCCTAGAGTCGACATTCTCTCTTCCCATAAGGAAGGGCGTTCACAGAGGAAATGGTAAATCGTTTCTCGTACTCGTACTGGTACTATTGACTGGCACTACCATCTTAAATGTATTACATCAGGCTCCTGCCCAGGTTGGGAATTGGTGGAAAGCCAAATTCTTTTAATAAATTCTCCGTCTTGTGGGTAAATTTCAGAATATCTGCAACAGGAACATTCTTGATTTCACTCGGATCCATTTGATCTCTATCAAAGATGTGCAGTCCTGTCTTTGCCAAGGCAATAGAGTTGCACGAGATGGTATCTGTGGTTTCATCATCTTCCAGATAGAGTCTACACTCTGTTTCATTGCCAATGTGAATTTTTGAGAGATCATAATTTAAGTAATAGTGGCCTGTCAGAAAACCAACTATTTTCCTTATGTCTACTTTACGCATATTATGCAGTTTAATGTTGCAGGTAAAGGTCTTTTGTCTTGATGGAATTCTTGTATGACTTCCCAATGGGTAATTCTTAGAATAATCTCTCAATTATTTACCCAGCATTTAGCTTCTTCCAAGTTGATACCACATTATGGACCGTGAAAATTCGCTACCGACCCCGCCCTAGCGAGCTCAACACCAATTTCAATACGTTTTATTCCAGATTCCTGGAACCCAGCAAAGTAAAATTTTGTTTGCTGCGTTAAGTTGGTTTAGTTTGTTAAGGCATTCGTACACTAGATTTGATTCAGCAGAATGTAAAGCTAATGCTTTTAATACAACCTAACTCTCCGAGCATATAGCTTTGTGCGCACCCTTGTTACCCCTAACATGATTCATTTTCGCACAGATTGAAATTGCTTGAATTTTAGCCTGAAAGACGCTCGGCCATTTGCTCATTGGCCTGGAGATTCTTGTGTTCGGACCATGGTGCGAGATTACAAGCAGTAAGAGTCGATGTTGTTTTCGGATAAGTAATTATGTATATATTTAAAAAGATTGAAATGAACACGATGGGGGAAGGAGGCGTAGTTGACTCAAATTTAAATATACGAATCGGGTTAATTCCCATGAGCTTTATTAAACTCGTCTAAAACTTGCTTATACTAACAAGGCACTAATAAATTAGAAGAAGTATAACTCGTCGTTGCTTAAGCTGATTAAAAATAAAATTCTGAGCTCATGAGCTGCTCTGCCTGCGCTGTTTATGTTTTCTCAGCACTCGAAGTGCGTGTAATCACCTTCAGTGGAATAAAATTTGCATTGCTCAATATTCTAACCAACCAGCCATCAAACGGGACTCCACCCAAACTAGTTTCAAAACATTTGGCAATTGCGTATTGCAAACCGCACCAATCTAGCATTTTAGTGATTTTATAGCAACGAACAACTCTTCTTTCGCCGGCATTCATTCGAGCGGGAAATTCAGCGAGAGCTAAAGGCTTGGTTCAGAAAGTATATGGCCTTTTACTTGGTGCTTTCTTCACGTTCTTTGAGCTTAGCCTTTGGCCTGCCAACTGTAAATATGTATGTATAAGTAGTTCTTTTGTCCAGTGTGGCGCAGATTTTATTTTATTTTATTTTATTTTCTTTATTACTATTTTTTTCTCTAATTTGCATTTGTAATTTAAAACCAGTTGTGAGGTCTTTCTGCGACTTTGTGACGCCAATATCGTATTAAAGCGCATGAGCAAAGAGTGTGCGGCGGCGCAGAAGTGGAAAGGTTTATAACACACAGAAATAATTTCCGCAATGGTGGTGATGGTATAGCGAATTAAGAACAACACGTTTTGGTATAATCTGCGCTTTAATAAAACTGAGTATGATGTAGAAATCGTAGTAAGCTAGAAAATAGAAGTCGGCTAAAGCTCCCATTCACCAGTCATACTACTATGTCGAGGCTACCGTTCCCATTCACGATCAGGCAAAGAGGATTTGTACGAGTATTTGGGTGATTGTACGAGTGCAGCAATAATAATAAAATACTTGCAATTATTTTGAGTGCATGTAGTAAATTGCTTTTGTTCTTTTTGTTTTATTAACTTTGAGACACAGTTACGCGGCTATTTGAAAACATTGCCTATGAAGATGACAACATTTAAAGGCAAGAAAAATATGTAATCCAACTATACCTATGAGCTCTATGTTTATGATGCGAAAAGCTTCAAGCAAATAGCGCATAACACCAAGATAATATAACGCCAATAATTAAAAACTTTAAAAAACATAGTTTTCTTAAATTGAAAAGATGCTAGAATTGGATATAAGTTTTTATATTAAAAAAAAAATAATAATAAAAAAATAAATAATTGGCGCGTACACTTCTGTTAGGTGCTTGGCCGAGCTCCTCCTCCTATTTGTGGTGTGCGTCTTGATGTTGTTCAACAAATGGATGGAGGGACCTACAGTTTCAAGCCGACTCCGAACGGCAGATATTTTTATGAGGAGCTTTTTCATGGCAGAAATACACTCGGAGGTTTGCCATTGCCTGCCGAGGGGCGACCGCTTTTAGAAAAATGTTTTTATTAATTTTGCTTTCACCGAGATTCGAACCAACGGCTACGGTGGCCGAATATACCATCTTTAAAACGCCCAAATCAAGATGTGAGGTTATGAAATTTTATTTACGTAAAACAATTGTATGTCTGCAATTTTCAATAGGCGCATAAAACATTTTACTGTCAGAGTGTGCGCTCTTGCTAAAGTCGTTTCGAATGATACAAATAAAACTCATGATACGCTTAAGTGTCATGTTTTTATTATGTTTCCTTTAACCTTCACCTTACTTATGACATGATTAGCATGGCAAGTGCTCAGAAAATGTTAAGCGCTTGATTTATGATTAGGTAGATTGATAATTTGGAAGGTGACACCGACAACAATAGTACTGAGAGTCCCGTTGTGGCTACAATGTTTAGGCTGAGCAGAAGTCTAATTCGAAGTAAAGATTTTTGCATCAAATAAAAAAGCATTAAGGAGGCTGATTTTTTAAGTACTATATGTGAAATTCTAAAGCATCACGAGTTAAAAGACACAAAATTTTGTTTTGTAATTATATATTATATGCATAAGGTTTATGAAATTGGCGGAACCAACTGCCAAAGGAACCATTTTGAAATGCAAATGGTTTTCTGTAGAAAATTTTCTGTGGCAGAAACGACGGAGCTATGCAATAGCCTACCTAGGTCGATTGCCATTACGAACCATTTTTAAGCTACTTAATGTTTCATGTCCAAAAGAATCGGTCCCGAGACCAACTGAATGGTGGTAACGCACAAACCCAAACGGCTATGAGGAAGTTTGTCCTAGTGCTACTAAAACAGTTTTTGTAAAAGATTAACCAGTTTGAAGAAAAATATTGAATTATAGATATAATTATTTAATTTTGTTTATTATTTTACATAATTTGTTTAATCGATAATTAAGTATTAAAAAAATATAGTTTTTTATTTTTCCAATTCAACCAAAACTGAACATTGTTCCCTCCTAACAGACTGGTCTACGAAGTACTAGTATGTAACTAGTCGCAAGATGGCGCATATATAAGTATTAATATAATTTTTGGGTGTTTAAAAAAAAAATGGTGCAAGATGGTGCATGAGCATGCAACTAACTTTTTAAACCGAACTGTTGAAAGCAATAAAAATGAAATCGAAAAGAAGACAAACAAGTTGTGTTGTGCTACAATTAACACCCTTCGATATACATTTGTATATGTACATAGGTATAATATGTTCGGCGCCCCACTCTAGTGTTTATTGCACACAATTACATTTAATTTTATTGCTGCTACCGTTTCTTGGCTATCGTGGTCACACGCCTTCTTAGCCAATTAAAATCCAGTTAATTTCCCAATACCGTGCTGTAAATTGTTTGAATTACAGCAATAATCACTCTCAAGTCCATTCTTGACCATTCCTTACACGTTCTTTGTATTTCATTGTTATGTTCACATTTCATGTGTGAAGTTGATTGAAAGAAATCAGTCTCACATACACTCGTAAGCTCCTTTACCGCTGCTATCGATACAACGACGTACAACTTTATCCAATTGTCAATGTTTCCGGTAGTTTAATTTTTACTTCGCTGTAACGTACACTATTGCATCAATTATTAGTAGCATGGCATTTTTTTTATTTATTTCTAAACTAAATAATTGTATAATACATTTTTAACTTTAGCCGTAAATACCAATTTGTGGTTCTGGCCTTATGCGTTTTCAGCCGCGTTCCGTTTGGCCCCGACTTCTATGAGCTTTTTATAATGGGCTAACACTGAAAAACTCCACATTGCTTTTATGCCTAGCAAAAGTTTCTTGGAGAAACTTGTTCAGCTTTTTTACAACTTTTGATTTGTAATTTTTTCCAAATTAGTCTGCTTTGCTTTTCCTATGCAGAATTTCAAAAACATGATTGCTCTTTTATACTTGCCAATCAATACGATCTTCAAGTGGGTCTATTACAGAATGCCTCCAGTATGAATTACAAAGGTAGAAACACCCTGAGCCCGCCTCTTCACCAGAAAATTAAAAGAGTTGAATTTGCAATGGTAAATAATATCGACACGGAAAACCAAATAGAAAACATGAACTTGATTTTGCTGAAGGTTGGAAGCATCTTGGGTTCGATGTAACTGAAGAAGTTTCAATCAGTTCCTTCTATTTAAATTAATTTTTTGCATATGATATTAATATATTTTATTTTGTTTTTGTAAAATGTTTATCTTAATTAACTTTAATTTGAATTAATATAATTTTTTTATTTAATTTTCTTCATTTTATGATTTTCTCTGATTTAATTTAATTTTCATTTAATTGTACTTAATTAATTTATTTAATAAAATTTTATTCAATGCTATTTAATTCTTTTATTTTTTTTTAATTTTATTTAATTTTTTTATAAATTTTTTGTAATTATTAAAAATTAAATTTAAATAATTTTATACATTTTTTGATTTAATTTTCTTAATTTTTTAGTTTTATTTTACCATATATTTAATTTAATTTCTTTTTTCTTTATTTCATTGAAGCTAAGTTTTTGTTTAGTTTTATTTTATTCATGTAATTTAATTTAATGTTTTATTTAATTTTCTTAATTTTACAGTTTTTTTTTGTTTTATTTAATTAATTTCTTTTCTTATTTAGTTTCGTCCAATTTAATTGATTTATTTAATTTTTTCTAATATTATTTTATTCAATTTAATTTAATTGAATATACTTTTTGTTGTTTAAATTTTATTTAATTTTTGATCTTAATTCATTTAACTTAATTAATTCAATTTTCTTTTTCATATTTAAAATTATAATTTTATTGCTTAGTTTTATTTTTATTTTATTCATTTCGAACTATATTTAATTTTATGCAATTTTTTTAAATCTTATTTTAATCTGTGTAATTTAATTTAATACATTTTATAAATTTAATTTTTTTTAGCTTTTATTTTAATTAGCATTAATTCAAATTTATTTTATTTACAATTTTATTATAATTAATATTTTATTTCTGTTGTTTTTAATTTAACGAAATTTGGTTTATTTTCATTTTAGTTATTTTTTATTATTTTGTTCTATGTTTTTTTGTATTTTTTAATTTAATTTAATTTAATTTTGTTTTTCTTTAATTAAATTGACTTGAAGAAATTTATAAAATTTTACTCAATAACTTCTTTTTATTTAATTCAATTTAATCAATTTTTTTATTTAATATTTTATTGTTATTTTATTTTATTTTGTTTAATTTTGCTTATAATTTTATCGTTTTCATTTAACTGGACAGAATTTCAATATAATTTATTTAATTTGATTTAATTAATTTGAATAATTTAATTTAAATCCGTAGATATATGTTTTTCTTCTATTTATTTATTTTTTTAATTTTTTTATTTGTAATATAATTCATTTTTCTTTTTTTTAATTTAACTAATATTGTTTATTAGTTTTTTTAATTTGAATTAAATTTTGTATTGTTTTTTATTTTAATTTTATTTAGTAGAAGGTACATGTATATATGTGTAGTTGAGTGTGTATTACAATAATTTTTTTTTTTTCTTTTATTCAACTACTCTCAACTTTTCCCAGAGAGAAAGTATTATTTTTTTACGAACTCACATCAGATCATATTTTTAGCTTTAGTGCAGGATGATGGTACGCACAGTGGCAACAATTGATATATTTGGCAAATCTAATTATTATAAAAGTAATAAAACCACAAATCTCTCGCCAACCATCTTCAAACTCATTTTGCATGGTACCAAATTCACTCACTTCTAATGATTTCCAGAAAAAATTGCGTGGAAATGTTCAGCGACAAGAAATCGTAAATAGTCAAAACGTTAAAAAGTTTATCAGAAGTATAAAACGAAAAAAAAAAAATAAATAAATAAAAGCGGACAACAGTGGTCATTAGAGGTCGGTTATGCGTACGGTTCAGTGATTAAGTTGCTGTCATGTAAAGTAAATCGAAAGAGGAAAAGCGTACATCTATTTGTAGTTATATTATACACAAATATGTATACACATACGCGCAAGTATCAAACATACCATGTCATGGAATGAATTTGTCAAAATGTAAAAAAACTTACCATGACAAAGAAATTTAATTTTTCAAGGTAAAAAATTGCAAAAAGGCTCATAGCTACTTTGACGTTGGCAGCGAAACGCTCCTAAAAAGCTCGCAAATTTCATTATTCTGCTAAAACGCGGGCGTTCTACGCATTTCATATTATTTATTGTGCTACAAAATTTTACTAAATTTCCACCGCACAACAGTAACTGGCAACTGTCACGTAAAAAAGTAAAACATTTGAATATCAGTGTTTGGAACAAAGGCTGGGGCTTGGAAAGAATGCAAAGTATAAAAAAACGCCACATATCCATTAGGTTGATGAGAAATTAAAAATAAAGAAAGCAAGTGAGTAATGAGGAGTGACCTAAGCCAGATGGATGACTTAGGCGTTTTAGTTTATTGCCAAGGGAAGGGTGTTTGGAGAACATGCCTCATTTACATAAAAATCCTCATGTGTGCATATGGGTGCGCTTGATACAATTTTGCTAAAAGTTTTGGTCTAAAATCATTTATAGTGGTAAATGTATTTAGTAAAAATTCAAATGCTAATGAAATCAATTTAATATGAAAACATTTGATACTAAAAGAATAAGTAAAAGTGATACCGTTTTTTTTCTTTCTTTCTTTTTACTAAAAAGTTTTAGTTAAGCTGCTACTGAAAATTGTCGTGAGACTTTCGATCTTTATCATTTTTATGACAGCTAGAAAATGTGCATATGTAGTAAGTGTATATGCAATCTATCGACTGCCCATAGCATTCTAAATATACAGACACTAGGAATGCCAATATTACTAGTAGTTTTTGATCACGGAATTTCGGTATTTTTAATATAGACACTTCGGGATTTCGTTTGTTGTTTTTTTTTTTTAATTAAAATATAAGCATCTTAATATTCCATCTTGCAATAAACCTTGCCGAAAATTAGAAATAAACCAGTCCGGAATATTATTTATTTGGTTCACAAGAGCAAAAGCAAACATTTATACAGTTCTTAAGACGTACTTAAGTTACATACACTGAAAATAGGTAAATATTTTCAAACCTGCCTTGAAAATATTTACCTATTTTCTATTTTCAAAGTATTTTTAAGTATTTGCAGTTGTGTTTTTAAAACTGAAATAAACAAAAACCTGTAAATAAAACTTAATACGCTCTATGAAACGCACAGAAGAAATATAGCTTCATGAGTCACACATTTTCTCGTAATCTATCAAAAATTGAAAAAACTAAATTAAACTAATAGTGCCACGACGCCCTTGGTTGTAAACTCTGCTGATGCGATTGTTGAAGAAGATGTTGCGTGTTTTGCTATCTGGGTGGCATAATTGCCAAGAATGGAATGTCAAAATTTGGGCTTCACGAAATATTGAAGACGTACCCAATTATTTAAAATTTTTAATACGAGTGTAAAGCGGTCTTCTTGTAGGGTTGTGAAACGTGGAAAGTCCCTAACAGAATCTGCCAGAGTATGCAAACCTTTGTAAACAAATGTCTTTGACGAATTTGCCAAATTTTCTGGCCCAGAGTTATTACGAATGACAATCTGTTAGCACTACCAAAGTCAGTACCTGCTACTGTCCGGATTAAATACCGGAAATGGCGTTGGATTGGGTACACTTTGTGAAAGGAAAATAATGGCATCGCTGAAATGGCACTCGAGTAGAGCCCACAAGGTTCACGAAAGAGGGAACAACCCAGAATTGCATGGATAAGAACGGCGCATCCTGAATGTCAACAAATTGGTAGTTGGACTAGGAAGTTCTGACTAGGAACGACACTAAATTGTAACTTTCCACAAATTTTTTTTTTTTTCGTATTCAATTTATTGTCAAGAAAGAAAAAAAATGACAAAACCAAATCGTCGCATGCACGTAAGCAAAAAAAAATATATTTTTTATGAGGGGCTTTTTTATAGCAGAAGGAGGCAAACCGAGGAACGACAGTTATAATAAAAAATTATTCTCTCTTATTTGATGCTTCATTTCGGTGTTTCGACACTGGACACTACCGAATGATAGTCATGCACCAACTCATTCTGTTCGAGCCGCGGCGTTTATCAGAATAGC
The DNA here is from genome assembly GCF_028408465.1 of Anastrepha ludens. NCBI lineage: Eukaryota > Metazoa > Arthropoda > Insecta > Diptera > Tephritidae > Anastrepha > Anastrepha ludens. The sequence goes on along the minus strand of NC_071500.1, from coordinate 120,129,560 downwards.
TAAGCATTTAAAGTTGATCTAACTATTCCAAATAAAATCCGAAAAAAAACTAGTTTTCAAGCAAGGTGGATTTAATAAGGTGACAGCATTCACCCAGCTGAATTTTTCGCCGTAGGTATGGCTTACGTCAAAATGATACGCTTTGTTTTTATGTATTGGTATGTTTACATTCGTATGTTTACATTTGCTTGCTGATTTTGACATGATGCTTGCACCAAACGCAACAACAAATACATGTAGGGTTTTACTTACATATATGTGTTTGCTGTCACCTGTAATAAATTCGCCTTGTTTTCAAGTGAGCATTGAATATTTTCTCGAATAAGTTAAAATAGTTCGGGAGTCGTACTAACTGATCCCGTGATTTTCGGTACTTAAAAAACCGAATATCCCTAAAAAAGACGTATATTTGTATGAAAAAAATATGTTTTTGTAGTGAAAGCGTTGGAAACGAAGAACGGAAATGGAGGGAATTGTGTGCAACTACTGATGTATTTATAGGAGAAAGTTTATTTTGAGAATTTTGTATGATCATACGTGAGAGATTTTGATGAACTACGCTAGCCAGTTTGAGTATAGCTATTCAAATACTTTTTCAAGACAATATAATTTGAACTTACCTCCTCGTCAGTAGTTAGTGTAATATTGGGTGTACAAATGAGATTTGAGAGATTTATAAACGATACTGTAACTACCTAGTATTAAACCACATCGGATCTTCTTGTAACTGTTAAGCATCATCATTTTATTACCTCTAAAGATTAGAGTTTATCATTTTGCTGAAGTATAAACATCTGACTATCTCTGCCTGTGCTCTAATCATATCAACCTCTGTGCCAAAAAAATGCAATTTTGAAATGGCAAATGCCGTTTTTTTATTTTATTTTGAAGAAAATTGTAGCAGTTACTCACATGCGGAATCCACCCCCCTATTTGAACAGAGCATTGAAGATCAAACGCCCCCTAGATGATATGACTACATGATGATGCTCGGCCACATGATGCAAAGTTGTTAAGGCTGCCTTCAGCGCTGCCTTTGATTGCTTCAACTCGTAACTTATCGAAGAGGGGGCGACGAGGAAAGTTTAAGGAGTACCAAGTATCTCATTTGGGGTTCTCTATGTTGTTGTTGACAGTAAACGAAAAACAAAAACAGTTGTAAGCAACGGAGTTAACGTTTGTGGGCCCGACGGGCAGCACCAAGAGAGAATTTGCAAAGTTGCGCCAACAAAAGTCGCGCTGTATAAACGCGGTCTGCGGAAACTTATGCATACATACATGTATGCCCTTTAAATCTGTATTCTGTGGCCTGAATTACTAGTAGTTACAAAGTAGAAGCATTTACTTTCTCGAGCTTTAACCTTTTGCGTCGTAAAAGTCGGTGCGGCTAGTCTGGATGTCTAATGTAAAGACGTCATTAATAGAAAAGGAAAGATTTCTGAGATCAGTTGAGTTAAACACAATAATACAGTTTCAACAAAGTTTGTGTTTTCTAATAAATTTGCTTTAAATCACTGGAGGGCAAATAACTCCGAAAAGCTTAATTTGCTCCGACTAGCTGGTACTCCCATCAAAGAAATTTGCCGATCGTAAAGAGCTAATAAGAGTGGAAAATTTCTCTTATTAGTCTAATTTTATGTTTATGTTGTTATCTCGATCTCGTTATGCGGTGATAAGCACCAACAATCAGTCCATGATAGATTTTATTTGAACCTTCGTCACCGCAACATGCTGGTAGACGCGATCCCCCATCCCACAATATTTGAACATCCGTGGACCCAACCGGTTTTATATTCGGCGATGAACTATAAGCAGCAGCGTTCTACAAAATGTATGGGAAATTTTTCATGCTTTTACAAAAACAAAAGAACTAAAAAACGGGGAAAACTAGCAAAACAAACACGACTCAAAGAGAAAAGGGCAAAGGATATAAAAGTTGATAAAGCGCAGATTAGGTTAGATTAAAGGGATTGCTGATAGGATAAACCGGCACACTAAGCTTAGCTTTTCTTTTGGACAAAATTTGCGAACATTTTGCAGTACAGTACAGTATTAACTTTTGAGCCATCCAATCTTGTGTGGCCATGGCTTTGTGTGAAGGAGCTGTCACCGCGTACACTATCAATCCAGAGTTTCACTACTGTTTAGAAGTCTATAGCAGCAGAATTTACTCGAAATCCTTGTTAATGCTCACAACACCTAAAATCAAACACCAAAACAGTGGAAACTTCGTGCGTATGCCGGCAGAAACCTCTCTAGGATAAGAACATAGCCATCTATCATTTCTGCTACCTGCCATTTGGTATTTTGGTCTCAGCTGAAATATTTTTCATCAGAAACATGACATTTCGGCGCTTTAGAGTGTTTAATTTTGTTTAGAAGGCGTTTTGATCGGATAACTCGTTGTTCTCGTGTTTGTTCGGACATAAACTTTCTTCTTCATGCCCATTTTCATAGACGTCTCAACGGATATGACCCTCAGAAACATGAAACTATCTCTCAAGGGCCCTTTTTGATTTTCAAGGGTCCTCGTCAATGATCGCTTGCGTGCGTGTTGCGTTTTGCGTTTGGCAAACAGATTCTGCATCCTTGCCTGATGTTTCTAATTCACGGCGAACTTTATGAACAAATGAACGGGCGCACTTAAGAAAATTAGAGATTTCTAAATGGGTGTGCATGCCTCTTCATTTCGTGAGTTAAGTTGTAGCCCTCCATGCCTTAACTGAAAAAGAGCAAAAAAGAAAATTGACGGTTTCGGGAAGTTATAGTCACATATATGTCTGTCCTCAACTACCGCATGCACCCTGTATATACTTATACATATATAGTATATATTAACTGAAATACTAAAGCCCTCTCGCAAGCCATCATATTTCAAATGGTACAAAAGCAAATTCTGACAGCCGCTAAAAGCCGTTTCACTTTTAATTCTCTCATCTCCAAATTGAAATAAATTCACTTTCAACTCATCTTTAAAATCTATACAAATCGATTGATTAATGATTCGTTAGTTCAGTTCAAAATGTTAATGATTCTCTTTGTATGCGTTTAAACACATCCATATTTATTTATCTTAAGGTATATAATTACATACATACTTATGCAAAGTGAAGACATGCTTTTATTGAGGAATAAATAAGTCAAGTACGAATCAGCTGACTAGCCTGCGAGAGGTCAAATGTATATACAACAAGTATATTTAGCATTCACACATACATATAAACTGCTTTTTTATAAATGGCAATACGTGCAGCTAATTTGTATGTATTTTTAAATAAAAGCAAACAAGAAACTGTTTTAACACTACTCCTCTTGTAAAGTTGTTCGTTTCAAGTTTTCTCTATCACCGACAATCAATTGAATTTGAGTGGCTTTAAAATGACTGCAGGCCGCTATCACTTTTTTATGCATCAAAATTGAAATAATTCTTTAACAACACCAATCGTGTAAATATGTGAGCATGTATGTTCATGGTTAGTTGCTGGTTAGTTATTGCAATTGGAGAATTCAATCGACACTGAAATAAAAAAAAAAAAACAGCAGCAATTTGAGCAGTCAACGCGCTTCCAATGCAAGCTACGACTATGTATGTGTGTATGTGTGTGGTTGTCTTAGGTTAGGTGTTGGGCTAGCAAGCGCCGAGCAGAAATTGTTAACAATTGTAGTTGTAAATTGTTGTAAGTTGCCAGCTTTCGAAGGTAGCGACTGTTAGCATTTGGTAAAGTGATGAATCGGTCGTTTGGCTAAATGATTTGGGCCATGCCCACTGGTTGGTTTCATGAAAAAATACCGCCGATTCAAGTGCAGTTCAAGTTTTATCTTTTAAAGTATATTCTTTTTGTATTAATTATTTAGCTGCACTTGTAAGGGTGATCAGATTGGAGGCACTTTTACAGTAAGGTTTTTTGACAGAACACGCGTGACTACTGTCAAACTAAATACATAATTTTTTTCAGTATTCATTGACATTTCATCATGGAAAGACTTACGCCCCAACAATGTTTACACTTCATAGAATTGTATTACGATAATTGACGCTCTGCGAAAAGTGTTCATCGTGCGCTCAGGCCTATTTGTTTTGCTCAGCGATTAGACCTATTTTTGGCTTAATGGCTACATCGATAAGAAAAATTTACATATTTAGGCTGAAGAGCAAACCGAAGTCATTCAAAAACAAACATTACATCCATTGAAAAAACCCGTTTGGTGCGGCCTATGGGCTGAAGGAATCATCGGCCCACATTTCTTAAAAGAAGAGGCTGGCGCCAATGTAATAGTGAATGGCGAACACTATCGCGCCATGATAAACGATTTTATGATTCCGGAACCAAAACCGTGATCTCCACAGCATTTGGTTCTAACAAGGCGGCGCTACTTGCCAAACAGTCCATGAAACAATGGACTTACTGCATCAGACCAGTGGATTGGCCACCAAGATCGTATGATATCACACCATTGCACCTTTAATTGTGGGGGTATGTAAAATCTAAATGACCGAGTTACGACGCAGTTGCTTCCAACATTTGAAAGGTTCATGAATAGTTCTGCAGAAAAATAACAAATATTACCCAAAAAATCTGAATTTTTATGAAGAAATACATTTGAAGGCTTGTGATCGTTATTAGAAAAAGCTTATTCATTCTCTCGGGGTTTCGAGTTCGGATATTACTGAATGGTAGACACGCGCAAACCCAGCCGGCTACGCCGGTAGCTGTCGTGTCTTTATTAAAATTCGAATGTTTGTTTCTGGGAGTCCCTAAAAATGTTAAGTGTAACTGTTGCGAAAGACAACCCATTTTCCACTTTCTCATCTCTGTTTCTCTTTCATTCACCAATCAAGATCTGCCAATAGCCAAAGCGCATGGGCGCCGCAGCAAACAAAGTGTGAGATAAATTGTATACAAATTTTGATATTGAATCGCAAAATTTTTGTATTCCAATATTGTCGTCGTCAACAGTAGCAATAGAGAAAGACACTGTCAAATACATCATCTCAGAGATGGACGAATCGCTTTTTGGATCCGGTTCTACATTAAAATGAACAAGGTGTGAGACTGTTTCGATTAATGGAAGATTCGCGTTGTAGGGAAAGGGAGGGGTGCATACTACTGAACGTGGTTGTATGTAAATGAATAGGAACTCCCAAAAATGTCTTTCACACCGTTATCTCCGTTAGCCACAGCTGGTATATTATTAGAGCTCCGAGTCAAAACTAATCGGATAGAACTAACTAAGTAGTACACTCATGAGATCAATTGTTTGACAACGCTTGAAATGGAGACGATCGAGAGTGCTAGGTAAGTCATAACTCCCAATAATGGAAAAGCTTTTAACCTGGCATATTATAATACATAAGACTGTTTGTGGTTAGTTGTTGGGGGAACGCTGAGGAGTCTGCTCCTTAACTATACTTTTTGTATTTTTTGTGTTTTTCTAGAAACCGCATTTTTCAAAACGGTGGGCGTGATAACTCAAACAGTTTCTAATACCTCCAAGGCCCATAAATTCGTTTATTTTTTAATTTTTCCTTTCTGTTATTCCCCATTTTCTTTCCTTTGTACTGAGTAATCGTATCACAATGATCGGTTATTCTGTATTTATTCAACTGCGTGCTTCTACGACATTCAAACAATTTTAAAAGCCAGTAAACAAGTTTTTTTCATAGTATTCTTAAGTTTGATTATTTTTAAAAGGAACCATTTCTGAAAACATTCTAATCCTTATGAAGTTAATTTTTATTGTTTTATGAAAAATTTTATGGCGTTATACCCGATTTGAAAAAACAACCTGAACTTTGCGTTTAATATTTCTTTATGAGTATTTGAATTTATTATACAATAAGATTTGCTCCTTAAGGAGAATAATTTTTGAGAGCTTCTGTTAAATAACATCAAAAATTTCAAATAAATCCCCTTTTTCATAAAATAACAAAATACCTGAAAAATATGATTTTGGTTCATTTCGTTAAATGTCTTAGGGTCCTTCATGTGAAACTTTTCATAACTCATAAAAAATGCATTAAACTACGCCTGCGCAGGGTATACTGAGAACCTCAATTATATATTTTTATACAACTGCATACATATGTTCTTTTATGTCGTTCCAACAAATTATTATTATCGATTTTTGCGTTTAATTAAAATGAATGTTTCCTAGGTTATTTGCGTTCTACCCACGCTGTCGTCTTTACAAAAACTATCTCCTCTGTCAATCGTTCGATTACCCCTATCGAGCTGCATGAGCTAACTACCCCATTTTATTTCATATTTCCCCTTTATTGCGCATTTCCATTGATTATGCCACCATTATATTCACTCCACTCGTGTGCTTTCGTTTTTTTTTTTGTTGTACCTTTGTTTGTTTACCTGTTTTCGTTGTCGTTTATTTGGTTAGAAAGACTGTTTTTCATATTGTACCTGTCAGTCATAACACTCACGATGATAGTGGCAAACAGTATTGAGCAAAATATAAACAATGTACCTTTTGTCTTGGTCCATTGTAAGCATGCAGCTGTACTTGTGGATATGTAAATACATACATTTGTAACTCGAAAAGTTATGGGAATCCCATCTCAACCATTAAAGCAAAAATTAAGTTAAGCAGTTTTCCAAAAATGACAAAAGAAAAAAATTTCCAATGCTTTTGAAATAAAAAAATTGCAAAAAAAAAATTTGCTGAAAATTATATTTTATCTTAAAAAAGAAAAAGGTAAATTTATATAAATGTTAAAAAGAGCCGAAGATATTTACAAACGCCAAGAGAAGCAGATCTGTATGTACTTGCAGCAACTGCAAAGCTATGCCCATGCCCTTAGACAGCCCTCCAACCACTTCAAGGGTAGTTGAGTGCTGCAAATCCAGGCTGAACTATTTCGTAAAATTTTCCAAGTAATACAAAGGCCAACAAGTGGAGAACTACGACGAATCGGCATTTCGATGCCTTCTTCTTTTTTAGGTAAATTTCCACAATTTGAAAGCGCTGTTCTGGCGCTAAACAATTCATGAGAACTTGCCAAACCTTACTGAACAGAAACACAATATCAGAAACATTTACAACAATATTCAAACTACTGTTTTTAGGAGGCGATGTGAATTGAGTCCAAAAATCGTTCATTTTGAAACCGCCACACTTCTTCTTGTTGGTTTTTAAGCCGTAGGCAAATGGTAATACGCCGCAATAGGCCGATGACTTCAAAGTCAATGAAACGGAGTCTCTTGTTCAAATTGAATTCAGTCAGCAGAATCATTGAAAACGAATACCTGCCACCGTGGGAAGAAGCCAGTAACACAAATATACGGAAAATATCGTACTTTAATTTTGAATGAGAGAAACAGATCTGTAAGGGTTTTCATTAATATTTGCAATAGTGTTTCCTAACAAACTTAACGGGTTAATTTGAGCTTCGCCTTAGTCACTTCATTAGTAGACGTTAGACGATGAGCTATTCAAAAACTCAACATTCCAAAACTAAAAGAAAAATAGTTGATGTGCTATTGTTTTATCGCGGAAACAAAATTGATTTTGAATATAATTTTTCAAAAGCATTATCTCAACAAGAAAATATAAGAAAGAATCACTTAAGTTTGCACAACACCAAATACAAATAGAAATATAGATAAAAAAATATAGGCTTTTATTCATACGATTAATTAACTGAACATTCAAAATGGCCGAACTCGTCGGCATGAGTGAAAGACATGAGTACCAACATATCGCCACAAAAAAAAAAACGAAATTCTAATATACGTAACCTGCGAAAATTCAAAATTCGCGATACTTTGAGAACACACCTCGTGCATTTGGATTGATATATGGATTGTTGTATTGTGGGGCTTGTGCCATTAGAACCTTAATGCCAAAATGAAATCATGAAAGCTTAGCTCGAGCTTCACACCTTCAAAGACAAAGTAAAACCTCGTTCCTGCAATGAAAAACTTTCGTATGACATTTCCTTGTACACCAGACTACGCTTTTGAAGTACAAACGACCTCTTAAACAAAGATTTCAAAAAATAGCTCAACCTATACTGAAGTACACCAAAACTGCCTTCTAACAGCAGTCAGTTCTTATAACAAATTTTTTGTCGCAGAAATGCACTAAATATGCACCCTTTTCGTACCATAAAATTCAATAACTTTTAATAATTTATAGTTTCTCGTCAAGAGGTTGTCCTTGAACCCACAATTTCCTATCAAGCAAAATCACACTCACCTACATCAGCCACTTATATATGCATATGTAAATATATAAATGCGCACATAGGTAAATATGCGTTAAAGAGTTTGTGAATGTGTGTTTTGAAATTGTTATCTCTTCGGCGACACTTCAAGCGCGCATTTTCAGCGACACGAGCCAAGGCGCATTATCAGCGGACCCCCAACAGACCGAAATTGCGTTACTTGCCTGGTGAATAGTTGACACCATAGACGCTCTCCCATCGAAGCTAATATGAACGACAGGTGTAGCGAGCATTACAAAAAGTCTATCAAAAATTTAACTGCACCTATAGCGCTTTTCACGAGCCACGAGGCGTTGTGTTTTCAAAGAAATTTAGACATAGTAGAGGTGTAAGTGTGGTAGTACGAGTATGGCGTGTTGTCTACTGAGTTCGGCGGCAATCGGCCGTGTAATTCGTGTGGATTGGCCTTGAACTTTTGATATATGTGTGAAAGTTACTGTACATATGCACATACATACAAACATATGCATTGCATATATTTTACTATCGAATTTTGCTTTTAGTTGCATTATTGTTTTAGGTTTGTTGGTTTTACAACTTTTCCTTTTCTCAGAAATGGAAAAGTGATGAAATGGGTTTAGTAGTGTTTTTATTGGTTCGGTCAATGGTTTTTATGATCACAACCCCATCCCTTATATTTGATGACGTTCACTGAAATTTCGCTGCGTCAAAGTAACTCTTTTGTGCCCACTTTTCTAATATGTCCAGTATAAAATTCCTGTTTGTATGTGGGTAGGTGCACGCATATTTAGTTGATATTTGATAAACGTTCCGTCGTTAGGTTCAAGGTGTGTCATGAACAGCGAACGGCTCGTAGCTCCTGCGTAAATAGCCTGCGCTAAGCTAACGCCCCCAACGCAGCGGGAGTAATTAACATAGTGGCCTCGTCAGAGGTTAGTTATACTTTATATTGCTTCTGCTATTTTACCTTTCTTTGTTGACAAACGATTGCTGCGTACGTTTATAAGTATGTGTGTATATGTGTATGAATGTAGTTTGGTTATCTATTTCGGAAAAGTTGAAGAAACTAAGGAAGTTAATAGTCAATGACTCCAGTTTTCAATGCTAGACAAACTACGAGTACAGGAGGGGAGCTATGCATATACTTATACAAACATGTTTATATATATGTAAGTATAATTGGCATGTGCATGCTTTCTTAGATGTTTGGCCGCTTTTGGTCAACTTGTGGTGTGCGTGTTGTTGTTATTCTTGTTGTTCCACAAATGGAGGGATCTACCTTTATATGCCTCCTCTGCCTGGAAGGGTCGACAACCGGTTTCTGCATCTGCTTTGACCGTTCTTAACGGAAGCTACACAATTTCAAAAGCACTTTGGCTCAGTACGTCAGGACGCTTAAAGTGCTGGGCATCCCCCGCCATTAATTCCCAAACGCATACCGGTCGACGACCACCTGTGACAGGGTGATCGGAACTCATGCGGGGAAGCTTTGACTTCCGTACAACTCCCATTCTAGAAGCTGTGAGGATCCTGCAGAGGCAGAGACTGTTGAACACTTTCTTTGCAAATGTCTAGGTTTGACGGCTAAGCGTTTGAGGTTTCTTTGTGAGCCTTTTGGGGATGGCTTGAGGCATTTCTCCAGCTGGGATCCCTTTTATCTTCTCCACTACATCCACAACTCTGGATGGATGTAGATGGTTTTTCTTCCTTTAAGCTTTGTAATCTTTCGCAGGTAGTGTCCAACATTATGGTATCAAAACGGCTCTCTGGTGCTATTTGTACACTACAAGTACCCGTGGTACTCTTGCCATCTAACCTACCTACCTACGTATGTCTCTCTGAATGGTTGGGTTTTTTTAGTAAGAATCTTGTGTTTCTTTATTATTGTCTGCTGAGCTAGACCGCGCGCTATTAGAAACAATTTTTTCATTTGGTTGTTCATACCCACAATGGGTTTCGAGCTCGTGTTCCAACGCATAGGAATCACGCACAATCGCATGGGAAATTGTACAATCGATTTAAAAAAAGGGACTCTTTACTTGAACAAAAGATCAGAAATATGAAAAACATTCGATCTTCTTCGAAAATCCAATAATCACTCGAAGCGATGATGTCAATTGGTCCCCTATAATTTTCATTTTGACTTTTTTAGACTATTTACTGTGGGGCACCACTAAAGATAAATGTTAGGGGGCGTCCATAAATTACGTGAGATGTTTTAGGGGGGGGAGGGGGTCGAGTCAAATCTCATCTAATCTTACGTTGGAGAGAATCTTACGTTCTGATTGAAACAAAAAAATTGTACATGCTTAAGATTTAATCTCAAGCGTAATCGTAGTATGATTAAGATCATTCACTAATTCGTTCGAAAGAAAATAATTTCATTCATACTTCGACGTTATACATTACTACTGTCAAACCACCATATTTGTTTTATACCAAATAGCTCAATTTAATCTGAATTTGCGGTACAGTGTAACCCGTCGGTTGTTTTCGCGCCACTATGAGCCGAACGCCCTATCACTCAGGTTGACGTTTGACCATTCCGGACTTTAAAGAACATGACGGAAAATCATTTGCTCCATTTCTAATACGCGTACCGATTCAACCGCTGAATGCCTTCATCAGCACGCCTATTGATCTCTATTGCCCAAGTATACGTGATGATTTAGAGAAAATATGCTGCAGTACATGCGGTATTTACTTCGCATCTATCACAAGAGCTGCAGAGCACAGGAGAGCAGCTCACATTGCACCAGCTAAGCAAGCGCGTATGTTCCGCAAAGTGCGACCCTCACGGATTGTCACAAGACGAGCTAATGAGTTACTGTGCGCAAGCGCCAACGGCTTAGAGTGGCTAGATTAGAACGAAGTTGAAGGAGCACATGATTTTACTGAAAATCATATGGACATGTTGGTCCCAATAGTCTCTCTTGAAACCGCGCATGATTCTCCATGAACTGAATTAGAGTAGATATTCTTTTTTTAATCGCAGTAGTTACGATTTAAGTCTTCTATTGTTAAATTTTTATTACACTTATAACTCTCAGCAATATTGATTACTAGTCTTAACTAGTCGTAAATAAAAGCACGAAGCAAATTTTTTTTCTTTTTACAATAACAATCCAACGCGTTTACATAAGAAACCCACATTTTGAAAAATCTCACGTGAGATTGGGGGATGGGGGAGGGGGTTGAATAAAATCTCACGACATCTCACCAGGGGGGGAGGGAGGGTCAGAAAATTGAAAAAAACACCTCACGTAATTTATGGACGCCCCCTTACAAAAATGATAGATTATTAGGTTTGTCCAATAACTATGATGAAAACAAAATTGTGGGGGGCGGGGGCTTAACTTAACGTAACGGCAGTGATTCGCCAGCCGATTTCCGAACGATCTTCTAACTCGTCCAATCTGCCGTTGGCAACGAAGTGATCGTATATCAGTAACACATTCTTAGTTAGCTTCGTAAACAAACCGATCCGTTCCTGGACTACACCACCCATACGTTGATTCTGTCAAATTCGCTGATAGCCGACTAACGGTCTGATATTGATCCCTTAAAAATATTTTCACCATGACTACAATCAACCAGATTGGTGAGTTAAGAGCCGAAAACGGCGAAAATTTGTTTTAAAGTCTGCCTTGGAAGTCGTTTGAAAAAAATGTGTTGGCAAGGCTTGCTCTTTCTAGCGACGAAAACATAAAGCTTATTTAAATATATTCATTCCTCTTTAATTTATAACGGAATTAATATAAACCAAACGCCGGTTGAATCACCTTCTATAAGATGGTAAGCACAAACAGTCATTGCCATTTTATGAGCTCTTTGTTATGAATTGAAATAACTATTTAAGAAATATTTCTTACTTAAAAAATAGATAAAAATTAATATATGCCCAAACAAATAACGGTAATTTTTTCACTTACCTCAATTTTCGTGGAATAATCCTCGATAAGTTTCTCATGCTGCTTCACTAATTCTTCATTCTTCTCCAGCAAAGCTTTACCCAATTCCGCTGCCAATAATATATCCGATTCTTTTTGTTGTAATTGTGCCCACACATCAACTTCCGATTGTTGACGATCTAGTGCCTTAGAACGCGCCTCCATAGCTGTTATATAATCCTCTAAATTAATTGAACCAATATTTGAATTATGAAAAATGTTCGTTGATGATGATGGCGACGACGACGACGACATTGACATTGACGACGACGGCGACGACGACATCAACGTGGTCTGATTATGCTTTGTAGCTATTGAGGATATCAAATCGGTGTGGTGATGATGCATCGTTGGATCATCGCGATCGCGTTCGGCATAAAATGATCTACGATTCATCCGAGGTTTATGCATAACTAATCAACCCAAGCGAGCATTATGTACACGTATGAGATTATCTTTCAGTTTGATTTGACGTTCACACAGATGGTACTTTAATTTTTATATCTTTGTTTTAGTAACAGTTATATTTTTAATAATTAATGGTTTTCAAGCATTGGCGAGTTAGACGAAATGTTTGCTTTTTTTGTTTAAATATACATTAAAATGCCAGTTGATCCCTTAAATGACATAATATTTATTTAGTTGAAAGTAAAATGTATGTTTATGGTTAATTATTTTATAAACCAATTGCGGTGGAATGGTTCTGTTGTGAAACATACAAATATGGTAATGCATAATGATGAACGCAGTCTTTAAAGGAACTTTTGAATATTTTTACTAACATGAGGTCAAATTTTTCCGACTGGGATGTAATGAAATATTTCTAAATGTGAATTCCATACTCAGTTCTATTTTGGTTTGAAACTGTAAGAAACTGATTATTTCGCCTGGTATATGACAATAAATGCAATGGATAATCATTGATTGAAAACGTTTAGATTATTTTGCCATTTTGGATACTTTGTAGACATTTTACTTAAAGTGGTGAAGAGAAGTATATTTTTGGAAGAAGTAGAGGGGAGAATTTTAGCTTTCCGTGAAGAAGATTTAAGTAGCCTTGAAATAGCGGGAAAAATCTATTGGTCTGCAGTCGTTATTCGCCGTTTTTTAAGACAGTTCTTCACATGGTCAAAGCATAAAGGGCCAACCCAGCTAAGAGAAGCTCAGAAACAGAGATAAGTGCCACACTGCCAGAAATTCTACGAAGCTATCCCAATTATTATACATAGAACATATCGATGCATATCGATGAACTATGAATCGCATTCATTAATCTTCCAGTAGCATTCCCAGGCAGAAATTAAAGAACGCAAATCTAATATTGGCTCTACATAATTTTGACTTTTAATACAATTTTATGTTCAGGCAATCTTTTCGTAGGAGAAAAATAGTCAATCTTGATGGTCCTGATGGGTTTAACCCATATGCATGTGATCTACACAAGGACTGGAGCTGGTTTCAAAGAAGAGTTTTGGCGATGGTGATTCACTTATGTTTAAGGGCGCTTTACCGCAAGACGGAGGGATCGAAATAGTATTTCTAACATCCCGAAGGAGCTTCGCCAAACACATATGGGTACATGCTAGGGAGAAATAGTTAGAGCTTACAAACAAATGGAATAGTGCAACAATAACCTAGAAACTATTATCGAGGAGGAGATGAAAAAGGCACGATAATTAGGAAAGCTCGACAAAAAGAAGTTGGATTTATGAATTAATCCCAAGCATCGAAAGATGGTTTAATCGAAGCTATGGCGAGGTTGACTTCCTGCTAATGCAATTCTCAACAGGTCGTAACCATGACCAAATCTATCAGGAATTATCGAGAAAGAGATGGCTACACTTTACGAAAATGGCATGAACGTTGAGAAAACTCGACGAAAAGAAGGTGGAACTATGCCTTGATCCCAAACATAGAAAGATGGTTAAGTCGTAGGTGTGACGAGGTTGACTTCCTGCTAACGCAATTCCTGGCAGGTCATTGTTGCGACCTGACGTACCTACACCGCTTTGGGTACGAGAGGTGCCTTTGTGCCGAATAGGTCTTGGAGATGAAGATGCGAGGCATATACGAAGAGATTTTTTCTAAATTTTTTATTTTAATAATATTTTCTCACAAAAAAATGGTATGAAACATGCACCGTGCAGTAGATTCATACAAAATACATGTTTTCTCATCGAATTGGCCGGACCCATAGACATGGGATTAGTTAAGAATATATGGGGAATGTAGTGATATGCAGATATGCCAAACCGAAATGGTGAAGTGATTGAATGGAAAGGAGGTCTATTAGGTCAGAGAGCTGACAGAGGACTTGCTTATAGATTCATTCATGATATTGTAGTTAATCATTTGGGCTTGCGCCGTGTAACTGCATCCAGCAGCCATCGAATTCACTGGCTAGTCTCTCTGTGGTTTTTTCCGATTGATGGAGCTAAAAAACCACAACGGGGAACGAGCAGCCAAAAGGAAGTCATGGGTAAAATCGATGACGGCTTTATTCAAAATAAAATGTCACTTTTCGCTCAGAATTTCACCTTCTTTGCAAGTGCTTTGGGTACGAAGGCACCAAAACATGATAGTTTGTTGATGTTAAAAGCTATAGTGTACGTGAACACAATCATTATATATGTGTATGTATGTCATCGGAATTATAAAATGCCAGGATGTCAGATCATTTTCTACATGTGCACCAGTGATCATATAAAAAACCAATGCTGTGTGAAATAACATACTAATAATAATAATAATTATTATTATTTATGAAATTAGTTACGCGCCGCAGTGTGTAATAGACATGCAAATTTACATAGTTACTCCAACACCTTTAACTCTATGATTATATATAATATGATATATTAAATATTTAGAATAAACTCCTTTCAAGAACCAAACCCACTAAATTTGGCCATATGGCATCAATGGTTGCAATAAATCGATTGTTAAGCGAGCTGTATGGCAAGTCGCCCCGCCTTGTTGGAACTAAATGTTGTCAATGTTTAGCTGAATAGTTTTTGGAAACAAAAACTCAGTCAGCATGGCCCGATTGCGTTGGGCATTCACAATAACAGCTGCTCCTTCCTCTTTTCGAAAGATATAAAAACCGATGATGCCGCCAGTGCTCTATGAACTTCGCGTAAAGATTTATTAATTTTTTATCAAAGTAAATTTCCCCAATTTGGAAGCGCTGTTCTGGCGTTAAACGATTCATGATGACTCCCATCTAAAGCTAAAAAACAACTGATAGTACGGTTTTTAGGGCTGTGCTCAATACAATTCAACCTTGTCTCAAGAGTAAGGCGACGGTTTGCTCTACCTGGTTGAGGCGTTACGGCGGAGTAGATACTTAGGATATTGAGTGACAGATGTCATAGTTACACTCAATACTTTTTGCGGGTCAGACACTTCGTTTCACGGCCATGGAAATAAAGTATTATCTTTATGAGGTATCAAATCCTTTGCTACGCGGGCCATTAGAATCACTGTCGCATGACGTTTAATTAATAGTGTTTTGGTATCCCCGAAAGAATGTTACTCTTCAGCGGTGTTGCACTTAATCCTGTAAACAAGCATGTGTTTTGCTTACTCAGGAAAGGGTACAAAACATTAATCGTAGTCTAGCACACGCATTTCCGAATATTATTTTAACGTTGGCCCCCTAAGCTGCTTTCAAGGGCGAAAAACTTTCCTGACAAGGCTTCTCAAAGGACACAGTTTGGCTCATCTGTCAGTGTGGCATTTTTCAAATCGAACACGAAAGAAGTAGAATACAATGAACAGGCAACATTTTTTGGCTGAAACAAAACCACTATAAGTAGAGGATTTTGGAGAAACTGGTATAAAATGTGCGCTATCTCGTCATCAGAATTCTTAAGCGAAAATAGTCTTTATTTCACAGCCACATTCTGTGACACGAGAAGGAAAGAAAATAGAATTTCAGAATGTTAATATAGGAGAAAAAATTCACAAGCCGAATAATGAGAAAACGAAAAAATATATGTGGAATATATAATAAGAACGGATCTTCATGAAGCACACCACACTTTGGAGGTAGGGGTCGGCCAATTACTTAACAAATAATTAGAGAGTTCACATTTGTCGTGCTATTTGCCATATTTGCTCTATTCTATTATATTAGGAAAGTCGTAAAAGTGTTGTTTTTGATTCATTAGTAACGTTTTACTATTTCAAAACCACTCTGAAAGGTTTGTTTGCAGCAACATCGCTTGTAGTAGTACAGGCCGCTCACACATTTCACTTCACAGCTCCTAATACACCAGCAAAAAAAATATATACAACAAATAGTGCGGCTTGTGAAATCTACATATGTACTCACCAAGAATTATACTAGGTTGTTCAATAAGTTTTCCGGTTCGATACTAGCCTATTTTTTTGTTTTCTTGGTACACTCTTTGTTTACAAGCAGTGATTGATTTTTTTATTTTTGGAAGATTCAAAAGCAAAGGAAATTTTTGAACAAATATTGAAAGTGCAGAAGGACATTTCGCCATCAATTAGTACAGGAGAAAGATGGGTTGCTGAAATTAAACGTGGTTGCACAAGCCTTGAAGACGATTCACATCAACGACGTCAAAAAACAATAACAACGCCAGAAATCGTAGAAAAAATACAGGAAAATATGATAGGAAAACCGTCAAGTGACTGAAAGAGATTAAAAGAGTAAAAGCTTTAAGCATCTCGTTGGGAAGTGTAAGCAATATTTTGACTGAAGTATTAGGTTTCAGAAAGCTGCGTGCACAACGGGTGCCGCATTCGCTAACAATGGTACAAAAACGCTTTCGAATACGATTTTCTCAGCAATATTTAGAGCGTTCTCGAGAGGAAAAAGTGGATTTTTTGCATCGGTTCACCACCATGGATGAGACTCGGGTCTATCGCCATGATCCTTTCTCAAAACAAGAGGATAAAGAATGGTGTGAACTTCGCTCATCACCTCCGAAACGAGTTCGTGTTCAGAAATCAGCCAAGAAGGTGTCAGCATCAATTTCTTTGGATGCGAAATGAATTTTGTTTGTGGTTTACTTCTAAACTGACAAAACAATACATTCTGAATATTATTGTAACCTTTTAGACAAGCTGTAAGCAAAATGCGTGAACGAATACCCAGTTGCAAAAGAGTTTTTTTTTTCATTAGGACGATGCCACAAGAGCATTTTCATAATGGCTAAAATCCATGAAGTAAAGTTCGAATTGTTGGAGCATTCACTAGAGTTGGCCCCTAGCTTTGTTTGCAGACATAAAAAAATTCATGGTTGGAAAGCGTTTTTCATCAATAAGCAATATTAATTTGTTATGAAAAGTATTAGTAAATAAATATACCGTGAATATATGTAACAAAAACTACGTAAGAAGTTAACTAAGTGGAAAAGTTGTGGACCGAAATGTTTCAAGAAAAGCGAAATTTTTTGTGTTTTTTTTCTTGTTTTTGCACGCAGTTTCCTGCTAAACTCAAACAAACACAGATGGCGGAACGTTGAAGACCCAATCTCCCATTCAATCATTTTGGGTACCAACTACGGATATTAACGTCCTCTAACATATAAAAGTACATTCACAGTAAATTCGAAATTGTAACTTACAGTAAATTTTATTTGCCAGCTTCAAGCAATGGAAGGAAAGTAACAAGAAAGTGAGAAATTCGAATGCAAAGGCTGAAAGCCGAAACTGCATTAAAATAAACCAAAGTAACCAATATTCTCTGCACTTTGGGGAGTACAGTAGAATATTGTTGCTTTACCAAATGAAGTAGCATTCCTTTTTCATTTGCCATATTGAGGGCAACTAAGGTCACATGGAAATTGTTAGCTGGCAGGCAGTGTTTGTCAAGTTTTTCGGTTTGGTGTTTTCCCACCACTTTATTTTTTGAGAGTTTCAGCTTAACAAAATTCATAATGCCTGGCGAAAAGAAATGTGACTAAACGGCGCATGAACCATTTGTCTGCAATATTGTTGGGCAACAGTGTTTAGTTCCACTTGGTAATAATGATACGCCTATTTAGGCAACGTCCCCCAAATCGAATGCAGTGCTGTTGCAGTTGCAGTTGCGGTATACATTTCTTCTTCTTCTTCTTCTTCTTCTACTTATTATTATTATTTTCCATTTTCTTTGCCTTTCTGTACGAAGTTTGGTGCGGTTCCTGAAGGTCAGCGCACGTTAAGCGGCTTTTACTTCACGTTTAACTGTTTATATTGTGCACACACACATACGAATGCACATAGGTAAATATGTATGCAAGTAGTAAAACATTTTCGGTCTCACTTTTTCGCAACAGAGCACACTGCAGTGCGTTTCTGGCAGGGAAATGCATTTTTGATGGAATTTAATTTATTAAAGCATTTGAAGTCAACGTGCCTGTTGTCACTTGGCATTTGCGTGCGTGTGTGGGTGTGTGTTTATCGTATGGCTTTATGGCGCATTAAAGGTGAGCCGTAGGGAAATTTTGCTATATCGAGAGACTTGAGGGACATCCTTTGTGAACGTGTATTTGTGGTTTAACTGTACATTTGCAAAGTTTAGTAAAGGTAAAAGGTTATGAGCGACAAGGATGCATTCCGTGGTTTTATGAGTTTTTTCTATATACAATTGTTAGTACACAGCTGTGCTTAGGTATGTATGTATGTTTGCAGTTATTATTTATAAAAGGAAATGCATGCAGAGTTAGTATATTAGATAAAGCCCGCACGAATGTGCAACAAAGAAGGCACAAACTTATATACAAATTTACATATTCATTCATACAAAATCAGTATGCACAAAAAGTTTGCGCACTTGGGGGCGTTTCTGAAGTGCTAGCAATTTTTTTCCAAGTGAAATATTAACTTGGTCTGTTTTTAATAATTTTGAATTTAATTTTTTTTGTTAAGCTTTTCTAAAAACTGCGCATCATGGCTACTGACTGCTTCTACTACTACTGCCTTATCTGCCTTTATCTTTATTCTCAATCTTCTACATGTAAACTCTTTGCAAACTACTTTATCTGTTAGTGCGTCTTCCGCTCCCCACCCTCTTGCACTACACCACACCGTAACGTTCTTCATGCGCTGTTGACTTTTCTCGTGTATTCGTCGTTACGTTAATTCCGTTTCTGTTATTTTGTTAATATTTTTTTATTTTTGATATTTTTTTATGTATTTTTGTTTGCTTTCGCTACTATTTTTTCACTTCGTATTTTATTTTGTCATTGCACTTTTAGTCGCTGCTGTTCCCGCTTTTGTTATGGCGTGCAAGTGTTAAACTTTTCGGCTATCATTCGGTGTTTGTTTTGCGTTTTTTTTTTGCCATTTGCCGGACTGCTGTTCAGTTAATAACAAAAAAACTTCGGTTAACTGCTGTAAGAGTATGGAAAATTTGTGTGTGGAAATTCTGTAGAGTTCCAGAGTTTACTCAATTTTCACTCGTTTAAAATATTCACTTTTGCAACTGTTCACTTTTTTCATACCATTTTGGGTTTTGAAATAAATACATATTTATGTATGTATGTATATATGTAAGAATTTTTGGGAATAGGTTTGACTGCCTTTTAGCAGTTTTGAAAAAAGACGGCCCTTTCCATATTAATATATAAATGTATGTATTTACTTATGTACATACGTATGTATGCTTGTTACCTTTCACTAAACAGACTTCTATTTTCAGTTTCAATTTTCAAACTTTTAATTTAATTGAAATAATTTAGTTTACTTTCATTATTTACATCTTTGCGGACCTCATTTTTTAATGCAGTTGTCATTACCAGTGATCAAATTTATATTATTTTACTTTTTTAGTTTCTTTGAATTCTTTTCAGTTTTGTTTATAGACAATTTCTAAATATTTGATTTGTTTTTAATTATTTTTAATTTCAACTCTGCACATACAAAACATTCATTATGTGAAGTTTGCGTAGCACTACATGAAACTAAAAAGTGATAGGGATGAGAATAAACAAGCTTTTGGGTGAAGCAACTTTGAACATAAAACGCAAAATATTTTTTGGCGGGTATAATGAAGCACAAAATCTGTCGCTAACAAAAATTGGAAATATTTATGATTTATCTTCTTTACATTAATCTGAAATCTATAAGAAAAAAATATTTAGCGTTGTATCGAAAGCTACATGACAAAAAAAAAAAAAGTATGTGGATTTTCGGACCCAGCGACCGATTTTAGATTTTTTAGATTTTCAATTTTTTTAACTAAAGTAATTAGTGGGTCTATGAGATGAGGCAGGGGCTATCGGCTACCATGTCCCAGTTCAGTCTCACTAGCTCCGTATAAGATGATTTATTACCCTATCGGGTTGCCTTTTTACTAGCACTTTCAATGGTGTATTGTAAATATTAAACCATTTCATTTCAGGGACCGTCTCTCAGACCACGTTATGTGACTCAATTGGGATTGGCCCAAGGCGTATCGTGAATGGTATGTAACGAAGGTAATGTAAAATAAATGAATACCGCTTCTGTGTTACTTTTCACCATTCAGTAGATCTGGAGCATTTAATTTAAGATTTTTCTTGATTTAAACCTTAGACTACACTTGGAACCAGTTCTGTGGTTTATTTAAGATCACTTTTCGTATCCTAACCACAGAATATGACACCTGTACTGCAAATGCATCCTCATTCTCAACTGAAAGTCATTTTCCGTTACGAATTGTGAAAGGAGCAGCAGCCTACTATTGAGGAGTGAGAAAAATTAATCTGAGCTTCGGGTGTTTTATTTGAGAATATCCTCATTTTCTCGTTTGCGATAGGTGCTTGAAAAAAGAATATAGAACGTATCGCTTAAAAAATAATATCTATTTTAATACTTGATGCTTCCGATTCCATGATTTATTTTACCCACAAGTGAAAGAATCTCTTCTATGAAATCTCTCATGAAAATCTGAGTTATGAGGATTTTATGAAGTAGATTCAAAACAAAACTTTTATACGTTGTTGAATAGACCCAATCAGTCGATTCCATGCCGTTCACAAAAATTGGGAGTCTTTCTGTAGGTATTCACGTATATATCCCAGTCTACAAAGGTACAAGATACAATTAGCCGAAGAAGTGAACCCTCTTAGTCACATGGCTAAGCTTTGATCACAGAGCGAACGTTGGTTCGAATCTCGGTGAAAACACCAAAATTAAAGAAAACATTTTTCTAATAGCGGTCGCCCCTCGGCAGGCAAAGGCAAACCTCCGAGTGTATTTCTGCCATGAAAAACCTCCTCATAAAAATATCTGCTGTTCGAAGTCGGCTTAAACCTGTAGGTCCCTCTATTTGTGGAACAACATCAAGACCCACGCCACAAATACGAGGAGGAGCTCGGCCAAGTCAATTATAATATTTATATAAAGATAAATTATATGATAAATATAATTGGCGCTCATCTCTTGTGGCCTCGTTACCAATAGAACCCGAGCCCTTCCTTGCTACGTAGCAACTCACCATCAAGGATAAACTTTAGAGGGAAGAGCTAAGGCTAAGGGAGCTGGCACCATATTATAGGGCTATGTCAGGCTAAATCTTTATTGCAGTTACAATCAAAAGAAGTTTAGGAAACTTATAAATCTCCGTAAGGATAAACTGAGAATGCTCACGGGTATTCTCACAAGGGATATGATCCATTGACTCTTGTCGTTTTTCGACCAATTCCCTGAGACTCCAATACATCTTCTACTTGAGCGGGGCACTATAGCGCGGAGAAAGTTGAGACATCTCGACTAACTGCAGCTAGAGGAAATGCATATAGGTTTAGCCTAACCCAGCTCTATCTTAAGTTTAAAAGGGAACTCTGTTTGGATGAGGTAGTGTGATGAGTAGAGAGCACAAAAAACCATGAGGTCGAAGTGCAAACCTCAAATCTATCTTTCTATCAATAATTGGCCTATACAACTTTATAGGGTGTTTAGCTGAGCTCCTCCTTCTTTTTGGGGTGTGCCCCTGGATGTTTTCCTACAAATGGAGGGACCTACAGTTTAACGCTGCCTCTGAACGGCAGATGGCTTTTTTATGAGCAGATTTTTCAAGGCAGGAATCCACTCGCTCTTGTCTGCCGAGGGGCGACCACTATTCGAGTTTCAAATTTTTGCACTTACCAATGGCAGTCACGCAATACTCCGTTTAGCCAAGACGGCTGGAAAATGGGTATCTCTAATTACAAGCAAAGAGGCAAGCACAGGTGCCAGGACTTATGTGAGACTCTTTGGTTTAAAACCAAACTATATTTCACTAACAGTAAAATTTATTTAACTGACTCTATATGCTGAGTGAAATACGTATGTATATACATATTTTCATAACAATATTTTATAGACTTTTTATAATAATTTTTCGCTCAGTGTAGATTAATTTTTTAATTTTTATTCATCTTTTTTGCAGAGCTGTGTATCTGGATCATTTTCATTTATTTATATTTTTAATTTTGGCTTTAGAGTTAAAAATTGTGCACGCATACATTTGAAAAACCTTTAAGCTGCATTTCTGGATATATTTTTATTTATTTTCCCATATACGCAGCTTTAACTTTTTCGATAGCTTTTCTTTTGCATTAATATAAGAATAATATAATGTAAATTCAATTTTTTTATATGTTTTATTTCACAATTGTCTTAACGTATCATTCAGTATAGTTTTTTATCAATTTGAGTTTAATATTTTTATTCACAACTTATATCTTACGCACTCATATATATATATATAAATATATGTATGGATTTGTATATACAAATAGTACACAAGCACGTGCCACTCGCGGATGTTCTGTTTGACTGTTTCAACGACAACATTTATTGACAAAACAAAGTAGAAGTAAAAAAAATAGTTTCGCGTTGATTCTGCAATGACATGCACTTTGATTGCTTTTCACTGAAATGCTACTTATGTACCATAACGATGTTGTTGTTGCAGATTTTCACCTTTTTCGTACCTTTTTTGCACCACACACTTCTCACCTTACTGCACGTCTTCACAGTTCACACACACTATAGTGCGCGAATTCACTATTTGCATAGAGCACTTAATACAGCCTTCAAACAAATTCAGGGCCCGATACTATAGTAAATATAACCACTGACCGGTAAAGAGCTTCCGACGGTGTCAGCAATGGTAACGAACGATTTTATTTATATTTTTGTTTGTTGTATATCTATTTGTTTTGTTGTTGTTGTTTTTATCACTATCAATTTCGAAAATTTCTTCCGCCAGCACCAACTGTCAGCGCAAATGTTCGATATTAACTGAAATGGCAAAATTCCGAGACCGAAAACACAGCCAAAACACCGTCAGCACTTACACACACACACTCACTTATGGCGCTCGGGTGTGAGTAACCAAGTCAACCGTTGAGTTTTGGCTTAAACATTATACGAAACTACCAACAAACGTAACAAAAACAGTAGTGTACGCAGGCACATACACACACTCACACATATATGTAAAGTGTCTCTCTTACCAACAATTCATCTAAATGACAAAGTAACGAAGTGCTACAGTAGAAGCGAGCGTTTCTTTGGTGGCTTACTAAAATTTCACTAAACCATTTAGTGAGCAGAGAGAAACATTTTCCAGATTTCCAGAGAAGGAGAGAGAGCGAGAGAGCGAAAGGGTGAATATAATCGGCCAAATACAGGTGTTTAGTTTGGCTAAGATAAATTTACATTCCACAAAATTAAAACGAGTTTGAGAGAAGCAAACACATGCGTTGGAAGAGAACTTTTTGAGTAAAACTTAAATTACCAAAAAAAAATTATTTGCAACAAAGTGCATTAAACTAAAATGAGAGGTACAGTGATCAATTTTTGTGTGGATTGTTTACAGCTATTACTGATTTTTGGTTTAAGTATTATACAAATGTAGTAATAGCTTCTCACGATCATATTTGTGGTATTGCTCATACTATTTTTCCAAATTTTTAAGATAGTGGAATAAAAGATTGTGCCATCCCAGGGTTGTGACGTCAGCACCGAAACAAAGAAAAGAAGAAGACGAATAAGGAAAAGCAATGAAAAAACTGCATTTGGAGATTCAGTACCATTCGCGCTTTCACTATTTAACACTTAATTTTTATTATAATTTTTTTTTTAATATTTAATTAACGGTTATTCAGTTATTTCACCTGACGTAAGTTATACTATTAAAAAAATATCGCTTAACGACAGCAGACGTCGACTTGTGGTATCGAAGCTACGTAAAAAAGTTTATGAGCTCTAATTTCGTAGTAGGAAAACCACAAAGGATTTGTGGGAAAACAACTCGTGAATTTTGCATCATGATAATGCACCGTCGCACAGTGCCATCATTATCAGTGAATTTTTTACCGAAGAACAAAACGAATACCATCCAATAGCCATCGAATTCACCTGATATGGCTCCCTGTGATTTTTTTCTGCTTGATCGAGCCAAAAAACACTACGGGTTACGCGTTTTAACAACCGAAAGTAAAAATGAAAAAATCGAAGACGGCTCTGATAGCTATACAGAAAATAGAGTTACAGAAATGTTTCAAGAGCTCGATTAAACGTACTTAATGTTGCAGTGTTTGAGGAATAATTTTGATGTTAAATTTTCTAAATATATTCCGGGAACTTTTTGATCAAGGTGGTATAAATACATATCACATGAATATGCGTGTAGACATCTTTAATCTGTCCAACGTTCGTAGTACTCATGTAAGCGATTGTTCAACAAAATGCACCAATTATTTCTTAGTTTTTCAGTTAAAAATATCAAATGCAGCCAAATTCTTCGCGCTGGCCTTTCTAAAGAATAAATGGTAATTTTCTTCCTCTTCCGTAAGTGAATACAATATACAATACAAAAATTTAACGATATTCAAGCAACTTTTTTCATCCTCTTAGCTTACAACCGTCATGCTTAGTCCAGTGCTTCCAATTATTAGATATTTTACGGATTCCACTTATCAATCAAACTCAATCGTTCATTTCCTATTTGTATACCAGGTGTGTTCAAAAAGTATCGCGAATTTTGAATTTTCGCAGGTTACGTATATTCGAATTTCGATTTTTTTGTGGCGATATGTTGGTACTCATGTCTTTCACTCATGCCGACGAGTTCGGCCATTTTGAAAAGATGGCTCAAAGAACCTGTATCAAATTTTGTGTGAAAAACGAAATTAAGTGCGCGGATGCATTCCGAATGTTGACTGTGTCATACGGAGAAGCTACTTTGGACCAAAGCAACGTTTATCGGTGGTACAAAATGTTCTCAGAATGGCTCGTGCCATTCGATTTTTTTTCAATGATTTGGGCATGAGACGGGTCGCCGCAAAATTTGTACCAAAACTGCTCAATTTCGAGCAAAAGCAGCATCGCATGAACATTGCTAATGAGATGTTGGACTCTGTCCGCGACGACCAAAATTTGCTCCAGAGGGTCATAACTGGAGACAAATCGTGGGTTTATGGTTATGACGTGGAAACCAAAGCTCAATCATCTCAATGGATGCTGCCGCATGAACAAAGACCGAAAAAAGCGCGCCTAGTTCGGGCAAATGTAAAAGTTTTGCTTACCGTTTTCTTCGATTGCAGGGGCGTTGTGCATCATGAATTCTTGCAACAGGGTAAAACGGTAATAAAGAATATTATATGTAAGTTATGCGGCAATTTGCGCGAAGCAATCTGCCAGAAACACCCGGATTTGTGGAAGAACAAAAATTGGCTCTTGCATCACGATAACGCCCCTGCTCACATATCGTTGCTTGTGTGCGACTTTTTGGCCAAAACAACACACTAATGATGCCACAGCCACTGTACTGCCCCAGATCTAGCCCCCTGTGACTTTTTCTTATTCGCGAAACTGAAGAGGCCCATGAAATCTACGAAATTCGCGATCCTTTTTGAACACACCTCGTATTTTTGGTAGTATTAGCAGATAAGCTTTATTTCATCACAAAAATGTATTTAAAATTTTTGTTTCTCTGCTAACGGACAAAACAGAAACAGTGCAGTGCTGCGAAATCATACGAAACGTTGGATTCAACAGAAATTGTTTTGTTTCGTTCATTAACCGCTAGGGTGTGGCTGAATCGAAAGGAGCTGAAGTTGTTTTTATAAATATGCTCCAATATTGTATCTGAAAAGTGGTAAAGTAAGCCACTGTGTCACTGAGTTTGGCGCCCACCTCAATTCATTCAACTACCTTTTCGTATGAGTACAACCAACGCTCACTAGCTTGCAGAATGACTGTGATTACCTTTTGGTCATTGGCCATTGAAATTCAAAACGAGACCCACACTCACTCCTTAACGCCCTTCTTCCATATCCGTATTACGCGCTCACAAACCTCTGCATAAAACGTGAATTTTCACGCTTCATTGACCTTATTCTTAGACCTCATAGTAGACCCGGTTTCACTGTTTCACTGTTTTTCTTTTTTTGTTTACTTTGCCATTTTCCAATTTTACTGCCGCTGTCATAGCCCCATTCCCACTTCAATTGCTTGGTGCTCAGCTCTTATGTTGCACCACGTTCTCTCACAAACGTGGACTTCATCTCTATCTCGAGAGAGAGATAAATCATTGGTATGCATTGGGGTTTTTCGCATTTCTCTCGCCTTCGGCGTTCATTACAATTGAGTCGCGGTTCCTCTTTTAATTAAGCAAAAACAAGATTTTTATTGGCCACAACATAATTTACTTAACGATTTGTTGGACACTTCTTGGCTATAACGAGGCGTCTTGTTGACACTTGCCACGCAATGTAGCTCTTGGCAACCGGCGTAAGCAGCGTAAACTGTTGTTTATGTGTCGCAGTTTGATGCTAAGCCGTTGCATTTATGGTTCGCCCAAATTTCTTTCCTATTCTGTGTTTCTGGTTTTCTAAGAGTTTTCATAAGAATTGAACATTTTTGTAATGCTGGAATTTAGCAGCGTTGACATTTTCCCACGCTGTGTCGTCAATGCCCAAACATAAACTAAGCACCAGTGGGTAGAATAGAGTGCTATTTTAAAGGCCAATAATATTATATGTATGTACATATGTACTTACCTATATATTGTACTATAGGTATATATACAAAAATGTATTTTGGCCTCAATGCCTGCTAAGTACAAACATACAGATGCACATATGGGCCGTTCCTCGTGTGGCATTCACCAAGCCCAGTCGCATTGACTCCAGCTTCATTGTTGTTGTACTATGCAGCTGTCAATTTAATTCAAATTTCTCACGCCCAGTTGGTTTATTGTGCCACTGCGAGCTCAGTACATATACGAGTAGTTGTTGTAAGTCAAGCATTTTATTAAAAGAACATGCGGCTTTACTGTTTTTATTGCTGTTGCTCTGATTTTTGTTGTTGCCGCGTTGACCTTACGCCGTAAAAGTTGGGTCGCACAGGGCCAGAGTTTTGCTGTTATTGTTTTGTGTGGTGGTGGTTGTGTTGCAACTTTGGGGGCTGGTTTATTTTTCTATGTCTTTATTTTTGTTGGCATTATTGACTGGGTGAAGTACTTATCTGTGCCATTGCGGCCTTTTGTTTCGGTAACTGTAGTGGATTTTATTCTGCCAAGTTTTTGTTTCGACTCTATTGATATAATTAAGGCTCAGTTTGAATGGCAGCGAATGGCAGATAGTTGCAATTTTTGATGTTTCTATTATTGTCTTACACATATTTTTTTCACAAGAAGTCGACAAGTTTTTGTTAAAACTAATGCATTAGAAAATAAATGGTGAAGCAGGTGATCATCAATTCAACAAGTAACCAGAAAATGAAATGTCAAATTAATTTTCAAGGTGGAATAAGATTTCAGTTTCAATGGAAGTTTCACCCTTCTTTCGATGCTTGCATTTGCATTGTGGTAATGTTAGCATTGATGGGTTTCTGGTGGCATCATCCGCCCTTATTTCTTTCGAAATGAGAAACGAGCTGCGTTACGATGAATGACGAGCACTATCGAGCTATGCTGACTGAGTTTTTGGTTTCCAAAAATTATTCAACTGAACATTGGCGATATTTGGTTCCAATAAGACTGCACAGGACGGACATAAAGCGCATTTGACAAAAGATTTATTAGACTGATCGAATTGACCATGGAACTCGTAGCCCCGGCGGACATATGCCGGATATCGTATTCAAAAAATAAATGACATGAAATTACCTACCTTATTATAATAAAAAATAATAAGAAAGAGTTATTTTCTAACAGCGGTCGCCCGTCGGCAGGCAATGGCGAACCTCCGATTTTATTCCCGTCATGAAAAAGCTCCTTATAACTATTTGCCGTTCGGAGTCGGTTTAAAACTGTAGGACCCTGCTTTTGGGAAACGATATTAAGACTCACATCACAAATAGGGGGAAGAGCTCAACGAAACACCCAAAAAGGGCTTAAGCGCTAATTATATATATATATATATATATATATATGTTATCATTGTAAGTTCTCAAGCTTTTAAAAAAACACCCGATGTAAAAAGAAGATTCAATGAAGCCCAAAATACCGAAGATGGAGGCCCTAAATAATCCCTCTTTCCCTCTTTCTTCCTTATTTAAATGGTACCTCAACGCAAAACAGAAAAATTGAAAAAAATTTCGGAATTTAAAATTGTCGAAAAATGCTCTCATCAGTTGAACTACAGCTGTATTCGAGCTACACAATATTTACCAACATTTTATTTACTTAATGTTGTTATTGTTGTTGCTGTGGCAGCAATGCTAAAGCCTGTCAGTGTAGTGTAAATCACCGGTCGATTTTCATCTAAAAGTAGGCTTCGATATATACAATAGAAGTTGGAAAGCAAGGGGTGAAAGAACGCCACCTCGCGCACACCTTGCTTTATCTTCCTCTGTTTAGAAATTTGGTCTCGAAAAATCACTAACGAGTGTCGACCCCTCAGACAGTTAGCAGACCACCTCTTCAGTCCTGGCGGGAGTGCTGACTGTAAAATGTCATCTTGTAATGTCTATTGGGGAAAAGAGACTTATCGACCGATATGATTTAAAAACAGAAAATAGTAAATGATAGAAAAGGTTTTTTCTAATAGCACTCACCCCTCGGCAGGCATGGCAAAGCATATGAATTTGCTGCGAATAAACGAAAAAAAGAAGGGCACTTACATGATTGTGAAGAGGAAGAGTAGGCGAAAGTATGTAATGGAAACAACTAAAGACAAGAAACTATACTTGTCAAATAATGCAACGGTTTTGGGAAGGCGCCACGTTCAGTACTCAATTCGCATTGGGCAAAGCATCGAGTGCATTTCTGTCATTAAGTTAGGATAAATGGCTACCTCTACAGTGGTCCTTTGGACAGGATGATGACGACGTACGGTGGCATTAATAGATAGATTAGATAGGATTAACCGCTTCTCGTAAAAACCGGCTGCCATTTGGAGGTGCATAAAACTATAGGCCAATCCATTTGTGAAACAACTTCAAGACGTAAACCACAAATAGGAGGAGGAGGTCGCCAAGCAACCAACAAAAGATGCAAGCACGTTTTGAACTTTTCTTCAACTGCAATTTGAATGAGGCATAATGACTCGCACGCCTTTGTCAAAACAAATACCATTTCTTCTTTTCGCACTGTTTCGTACAACAGAGCGTTTCAAAAAGGGTTTTTTGTTTTTTATGGGCATCCATCATGACGTCCAATATGTGGACCTGAAATACTTGACAATTTCCATTTGAGAATATGGTTTTGACGGCCGTTGTGAAAATGAAAGCTTATGCATACCATACTCCAACAAATATATAAGTATATGTACAATGGTCGATCAAACAGTCCTTGAGAATTGAAATAGGCAATACTCTATTTATCGAGATCTCCAAAGTAAGCGTTTGGCGTCCTCGATGACCTTTTCATGCGACCTAAATCGCCGATTTTTTTCAGCAAATCTTTGAAAGTGGAAGAGTGGCCATGGCCAAAATGTCGAAATAAAGGCTGACCGGCGACTTGCGAAAGGAGAGGTGCTAGAGAGACCAAATATGCCGAGGCTACTAGGTAGACCCCTAAAAAGATGGTATGAGTGCCGGATTTACGGCTCACGATCTGAGTAAAAAAATATATATATATCTGAATAATGTATAATTACTTTAATCCAATGTTGTTATAAAAGAGTACACAGTCCTAAATACAGTTGAAGAAGAACAAGAAAAAGTGTTTCCCCTTGTGAGGTAATCGAATTGAATGACATCGCGCTAAATTAAAAAAATCTTTTACCAGAATCATTCCTTTTAACCTCTTTTCTGTTCCAGAACGAATATTACTTAAATACCAAAATAAGTCAAAATCGGTTATTGATCCAAAATCATTTCAGAATGAGTACTCTTTTATTTCTCGTTTTGAGAGATCTCTTCCTCTGCTCTCTAAGAAGTAATAAATGAGTACAAGACCAACAAATATCATTTACTGCTCCGAAAGCATTCAATAAGTATGCACTTGTTGTGGTACTACATATTTGAGAGATCTCTCTTCTTGTTCTATTTGGTGAATGAAACTTTTGAACGCCTGATATCTTAAAATTTGATTAATTTATATTTTTTGTTCGGCTTGCGACTCAGTTGATTGAATTCTTGGCCAAACCTTAAATTTATTGCGCTTACGGCGGTTTAAGCCTTTATTATAAGTCAAACCTCACAATTCATTTACTTGCATGCAGCTGGGAAAAATGTACAATTAAAATGTATTTAGATAAATGAACTTGCTCAAAGCGCACTATATTTTTTTATATTTTATGTATCCTTTCTATTGTATTTTACTTGTATGTATCTTTCTTTTGGTTTGTATGAATTTCATTAAATGCACCAGAATTGTTGCTACTGACATAGATATCCGATTTCCAGTTGGCTTTGGTGAATGTTCATGCTTATCAGGTATTCTATTGCTGCTGCAGTTGGATTGTTTATGACGGCAATTGTCGCTGGGCTACAAATGGCTGGTGCAAGATTTGTGTATGTGCAATATGACCTGGGTGTGTGCTTGTGTTAACATTGCTTAGTTTGTTGCGCGGTCAGAACATGTGCCACTTGTTCTGGTGCAAGGAAACTCTCGAGCTCAGTTTTTGCGAAAGAGATGTAAAAGTTGTGATAGCAACAACAGCGATGAGACACAATGTATGTATATAAATGCAAAAGAAAAAAATATAGAAAAAATAATAAAGTAAGCAGTCAACTGAAAGGAAAATAGAATGTTGAAAGCAATCGCTGGCGACTGCATAGCGCAAATAATTGCGAAAAATCTTCTGCAGTTGCACTTAAAGCAGGCACCTAGGACATAAGAACTTCTTAAAGCTGATATTTACAGGTAAGCCACGTAACAAAGTAACCAAGTAATACGTGTAGCTTTTTAATACACAGCTGTAGTGAGATAACGTTAAGGAAGAGGCCTTTAGCTCTCAATGTTCTTTAAAAAAATTATGATAAAAAAATCAAAGTTTGAAAACATTTTAATTATAATATAACAAATAAAGACAAAGAATCCAAAGCTGCATATATTTAAAATTGTTAAGCAGATATCTAGAATACTATGAGAGTATGGGGTCTTGAAAACGAAGTGAAAGAAGAGCAATGAAAACTTTTCGCATACATTCGACTCGAGTTATATGACAGGACAGGGACGCCAATATGGCATAAGATTTCGAAATTATATAACTCCTAAGGCCAAAATTTCACTGGTCGATCTCAAGCGACAATTAGAGGTAAAATAAGATGTCTTCAAAGGAGATAAACACTTGACGAAAGTATTTATTTATATCAGTTAGAAAAGTTTACAAAACTTAAAAGTTTAACTGTAAGAGAAGATAGCTTCTAAGATCTTAAGCTATGCTATGTGTTTAAATTTAAGTACATAGTTAGGCTTATTTTAAGGTTATACTACATTAAATATCTATTAATACGTTTAATTAATTTATTCTATACATGTATGTGTGAATAGCTAGACTTGTGAATTTATGTTTTCATATACGGTAATAAGGTTTGGAGAGTTCTAGGAAGGTAAGGATTTTGTGCATATTTTCGAAGTTCGGGTAAGAGAGGAGGTGAGAAAGTTTGTCTTTATTGAAAATTTGTGTTCGTTGTTGTGTTAGAGAAGGACAAATTTGGAGGGGATAGCGTTGAATTAGTCTGGTGTGTGGTGCATAATGGGGCCTATGAGGTATGTTTTTGTGAGCTTGGTGTGGCCTAATCGTAATCATAAAATTTGTGTTTGGTCCAATCTGGTAAGTGAATTTTGAGCGTTTTTTAAGTAATAGCAGTTTATGTGTTGCTTTTGGTAAACTCGTTGATACCAATTAGAAGTTTGTGATATCAGGTTATGATGTTTTGCCTGGTGTGTACTTTTTAAGAAGTCGTTGATATCTTTTACGTTGACGTTGTTGGTGGTAATGAGTGGAGGCCGAGATGCTACTTTGGGCCTGCTAGTTCATTACCGACAATGCCGGAGTGTCCCGGTATCCATATCAATTTAATTTTAGGATTGTGTTTGATCAGGAGTTATCTTATATTACAAGCTAACACGTCTTTTTGATATCTTGACGATGCCAGTTAAGTCAGGCAACCTCACTTTTCGATCATTTAAGACGATTTTGTGAATTTTCTTTCAACATTTTATTGTTGTTTCTTATGCCCATAACACTTTTTAAGCCATTGCTTCGCTTGAACGGTATTTTTTCCATCAAAAAGCAGTGTAAAGTTAAAAAACAAAAATCTTTGTGATCCACCGTTTTTAAAGTAACAAAAATAGCTTCACTTTTCACACTCAAAACTCCCTCTTTCTCAAAATAATGATGCCCATAATTGAAGACCGAAATATATTCCCAAATAAACAATTCGGCTTAAGGGGAAAAACACAGTACAATCGAACAAGTCCATAGACTTATAAACAGCATACAACAAAGCATTTGAACAAAAAAAAAAATATATGCACAGCGGCTTTTCTCGATATATCTCAAGCATTTGACCGCGCTTAGCATGATGGATTACTCTATAAAATAAAATACACTCTTCCAATAAATTATTACATATTTATTAAGTCCTACCTCGAAAATCGATATTTTTTGTCAAATAAGGCGAAGAACAGTCTGAACTATATGAAAGTTCTATGGTGTACGCGAAGGCAATATTATGGGCTCCGTCCTATACTTGCTAAATACATACAATCTACCAGCTTCCGAAGAAACAATAGTTGGAACGCGCGCGGATGACACTGCCATACTCACAATTGACTCCACCCCTATGTGGTTTGCCAAAAACTCCAGAAAGGACAGAAAGGATAAAATAACTCATTGGTTGAAAGAATGGTGCCTTAAGCCAAACGAGACAAAAACTTGCCCACCCGTTAAGTTCAGTAATTTAATTATCCCCAAATTATGTGAATGTCCAAAATATCTCACCATGCATCTTAATGGCAAACTTACATGGAATATCCATATTTTCACCAAACGGAAAGCTCTAGGAATACATTTTAGAAGCCTATATTGGTTACTACATCGAAATTCTCATGTTTCTCGCGAAAGTAAGCTCTCACTTTACTCAGGACACATTCAAGACCCAGATTACGTCGATGCCATCTGCTTATTGTCAACAAAGCACTCCGACATGCAGAAGAAGCTCAACGATTTGGTGGGAGAATCAAAGAAAATCAAGCTGAATATCAATTGGAAAAAAACTAAATCGCTTAAAGTAAATGTCTTAGATCCAAGTAGCAGCTTTAGCGTTATGAATTCCAGCATTCGAAACGTCAATCTTTCAAAGAGGTCCAAGTCATCGCGAAGGATCGTGGGCGCGTTTTTTAGAGGCCCTATGACCCATCAGAGAGGACAAAAATTAAGAGAGAATAAATGGTTGCACCACTAGGTGCATTCCATAAATGTCTCTTAAATGAATAAAGAAATGGATTACAAAAAAATATATGTATATCTACAGCATCGACCTCGAAACCTTTCTTAAAAGCTAGTGTGCAATCTTCTGAGAAATCAGCCAAGTTTGAGAGTGCAAAGGATTTAATTCCATCTGAACTTCCTCAAAATCTACTTCTAAGTCATCGACATAAAATTATGTATTTTAATTTAGTGCAGAATTGTCGTGATTACTCAAGCTATTGAAAGAAAAAATGTTTGAAAGCTAAGGATTTTTACTGTTTAAAAATCTATTTTTTACATTGGGAGTAAACGAATTTAACCCCAAAACTGCACTTGGTAGGGCGTACGCACACACATATGTAGATATACAGGCATGTAGGTATATCGATGGTTTTCGAGAAAAGCGACACAACTCAAAATTAACTCAGAATTCGGAGTTTTGCCGTTAAAAGCAAAAATCAACTACAGGAAAAGCGTCATAAGCGAATCTTGAAGCAATTCTGAGAGATGGCGTTAGTGTCGTTTTGTCAGGTGATCGAATGGCGCGTCCCTTATCTAGAAAACTGACCCAACACAGTATTTTGTATTTTTGAATTATGTCACTTTTCTCGAAAACCATCGATATGTACAACGACTTAGAAGTTGGGGCCCATACAACATGAACACTAATATTAATACAAACAAAGACAAACTACAAACTACGGAAGAGGCTGAACTGACAGCAAAAATGGCATCTCAAGTGCACGAACTAATGTTTCCAACAGCTATTGCAGTTGGCAATAATGGCTGCGGCGAACTTTCTAAAAACCCCTTCCAAAGGAGCTCAAGATTGGCCCACTCGCCACCAGACACGGAAACGGCGAACTTTCTAAAAATCCCTTCCAAAGGAGCTCAAGATTGGCCCACTCGCCATCAGACACGGGAACGGCGAACTTTCTAAAAACCCCTTCCAAAGGAGCTCAAGATTGGCCCACTCTCCACCAGACACGGGAAGAACCAGATCGGCGTCACCGTGCAAGCAGCACTTCGGTTTCGTGAAGGCGATGACGGCTGAAGAAATCTGCCAAGCAATCGGCGATAAAGTTAAGGAGTTGGTGGAAATCATGGAGCTTCCGAAGCGAAATATCAATCAACCAATATAACGGAGCTCCATAAAAAACTAGGTAGATCTGTCCTTACCCCGGGGAACCAAGCCCCAAGATGGACGAATGAAGCAATATCTGCTATTCTATACAAAGGTATAAACAACACCTCTGATTAAGCGTACCATGGATTGCATGCCAAAGAGGGCAATTGATAACGACGCAGCAAGCTCAGCCAAAAGAAGTAAAACGAACCACGTTGAAGTCTTGAGAAATACGCCGGTTAAAACGAACGAGCAAGCAAGATTAGGAAAATGGGAGGTGGTTAAAGCTGAGAAGAATCAAAAGGGCTCTGCGCAGAATACTCTCAAACGAGACGATAATAAAGCAGAAAACAACGTCGCCAAAAGCAATCGAAGACGGAGAAGACCACCAAGTAAGGACGCTATCGTAGTCAAAAGCGCTGGTAGCATCTCATATGCCGAAATTTTGAAGCGCGTTAAGACAGAGCCAAGTCTTAAGGAGCTTAGTAATAACATACAAGGAGTCAGCTGGAAGATCGACCGACTCAAATACCTCGAAAGTTCATGAAGCTGTTAAGGCGGCCCTAGGAGAAACTGTAGAAACTGACCTTAGTAACACCTGCTTCAAATGTTGCAATAAGGATCACCAGGCCAAAAACTGCACACAAACAGCAAGCTGTATAATGTGCACGAAGAAAAAGGCAAGCGGCATGGCGCATGCAATGACCAGCAGCAAGTGCTCTCAATATCTGAGAGCTCTTAAAGAAATTCGGCAGAAATGAAGATCTTGCAACTCAATCTTAACCACTGTGAAAGCGCCCAGGACCTACTCGAGCAGACTATACGGGAACACAAAATAGATGTTGCTATACTTAGTGAGCCCTATAAACACAAAACAGGTAACGGCTGGGCCTCTGACACAACAGGCAAGTCAACTATTTGGAATTGTGGAACAAATAAGTCCCAACTGATGAGCGTAATGCAGCCCGCGGATTTATACGTGCGCGCGTTGAAGGCACATGCATTTACAGCTACTACCTACCTCCCATCAATAGGCATCCCAGAGAACCTCGCCCAGGATGTAAAGGAGCATAGACCTGTCATCGTTGCCGGTGATTTTAACGCTTGGGCTGTTAACTGGGGATGCACACGGACAAACCCTAGAGGGCAAGCCCTGCTAGAAGCTTTCGCCATGCTAGATATAGCCTTGATGAACACAGGAAATCAACAGACGTATCAAAAGGCGGGAACGGGATCTATAATCGACCTTGCCTTCTTGAGTTCTAGTCTTGTTCGCGACACGAAATGGTTCGTCAGCCAGCACTACACTCGCAGTGCTTCCCTCGCAATAATTTGTAAAATCAGAAAGCACGGCGAAGAAAGGTCTCCAAATAACTACGACACGTGGTACACAGAGAAAACAATGGAGAGATGAGAATATTGAAATCACGCTGGCAGATGTAACTCTCGTAGGGGATGCATCTGAGAAAACTACACAAACAATGAGACACCTAACAGAAGCATGGACGCAGCCATGTCCAAAACGAGACCCAACAAGCGCAACAGCGAACCAGTCTACTGTTGGACAGCAGAAATTGCAGAACTGTGCAGCTAATGTACAGGGTGGGCCATGTAATTTGCTTTTTGAATCGGCTATAAAAAAAAAAACTAATTAATATTTTTTCAAACTTTTTTTTTTTTTGAAGATTGAAAATTGTCTTTTATGAATAAAAAATAATATCGTTCAAATGACTGCCACGACTGGCTTTACAGTAGGCCATTCAACCCAATTTTTAAGCACATTTTCGATCATTTGGGCTCCTATTTCATGAATGGCAACTTCGATTTCGTGTTTTAAAGCATCAATCGTCTCTGGATGGTTCGCATAGCATTTGTCCTTAACGGCTCCCCACAAAAAATAGTCCAACGGGCTTAAATCACAGCTCCGAGGCGGCCTATTGATATCGGAATTTCGGCTGATTATTCGGTTTTCAAAAACGGTAGCCAAAAGTTCGAGTGTAACTTTGGCAGTGTGACAAGTTGCACCGTGCTGTTGAAGCCAAATATCATCCATGTCGTTCTCTTCAATTTTTGGAAACAACTCGTTGAGCATGTCACGGTAACGCTCGCCATTTACTGTAACCGCGGCTCCTCGCTCATTTTAGAAAAAAATGACCCGATGATGCCGCCAGAGCAAAAACCGCACCAAAGAGTGACTCGTTTTGGATGCATTTGCTTCTCTACAGTAACGTGTGGATTTTCCGATCCCCAAATCCGACAATTTTGCTTATTGACGTAGCCACCGATGTGAAAATTAAAAAAGAAGAAGAAGACTCACCACTTTGGAAATAGGTTTTCAATATTTCCCAATTTTGTTCAAGCTTATAGCGTCCCATTTCGTAAATGTCAAACCTTTAAGTAAATGATGAACACATTTGACATGTCATTTGTGTTTTCATTCTTAAAAAAATAGGTGGTTCAAAAAGCAAACGCTATATGGCTATATTAGTCACAGATACAACAATCGGCTTGCTATTCGTCCAAATTCAGGCGCATCCAACAACAATATTCCACGTGGATTAAAAAACATGTACCATTTAATATAATGTAATAATCTCCGACGGAAGTTCTTATGAGGTTATTTTCTTCTGAATGTGTAATCGTATATAATACTGAACGTTATTGGGTGGCAGATAGTATTTAATAAATGGATATACAAAAATAAATAAAAATTCGGACGATTATTTCCACCAAAAGAATAACGAAATCTGTGATAAGTTGTTCTTCAAGATCGACCATTTTGATAATCACTTGTACTATCCCGTAACAAATATCAAAGATGACATAAAAAAAGTTAACGTAAAGGAGTTATTCACTACTGTATTGTAAGACCCTGTCATACTCCATATACAAATGTGCTGTTTTCGTTAATACAATGTAAAGTTATAAAAACTGCATTAAAAATTGTTACATTTGTATGTATGTACGTATGTCTATGTATCTCAAGAACGTCTCACTCCACTGCTCGTATGAACCCATGGACACTGCAGCCACCTGACCGCCCGCCCATGGTAAGAGTGCTCATAATACGGACGTATATAAAAGCTCAGTCGAGTAGTTGCACACAAACAACAAAGATTTTGGAAGATGTAAGATGCAGGAAGGGAGCCAGCAAAAACAAAAACAATTTAAGAAAACAGAGGAAGATGAGGAAGAAGAAATGGCGTAACATGTTTGTATGTATCAGTTGTAATAAATATAGGAAGATAATGAGTAGGGCAGGTACGAGTGAGTGAGTATAAGTTGTAGCGTTATTTGATATTTTGACTTTGGCTGTGCAACAAGTTGAACGGAAGGGAAATCAAGGTAGAGTTGCCAGCTGATTATTCGGTAGCCTTATTATTACTGCAGAGTATATTAAAATTAAAATAGAAGAAATATGTAAAAAAGGATTGATAAATAAAGTACAGATAAAAATATTACAAACATTTTTAATAAATTTCAACTAACAATTTTATGAGAAATTGTATTGCAACATTTACTCTTTCTGATTTATTTATAAATAAATAAAAAAAAAATGTTTGGGGCCCACTTAAAGTAATTTATATATATGTATTGGTTATTCGGCCATACTAAACAGGAACTCTGTTATCTCTTCCGACAGAGACTATCATGTAAGTCTTCCATCACCACCCTTGCTATTCTCCTGTTCACTCCCAACTAGGGAAGAATGGAAGACAAATCTAACCGAAATCGATGGCCCTCTAATTATATATACAGATGGTTCAAAACAAGACGGCAAAGTGGGATTTGGAATCTTTTCCAATTCCCCTCACATCAATCTATCATTTAGATTACCCGACTACTGTAGCGTATTCCAAGCGGAAGTATGCGCTATCTGGTATGCTGCGAAAACTCTCTTAGAAAATAGAATATCACTAGAGGATATCCGCTTTTTCACCGACAGTCAAGCGGCCGTTCGAGCACTCAGCTCCTCTTATACCCACTCAGATGTGGTTCGATCCTGTCTCTTATCTCTTAACGAGATAAATGTTCAGAATTCTGTCCAAGTTATCTGGATACCGGATCACAGTGGACTCGAAGGTAACTGCAAAGCTGATGAGCTCGCAAGAGCTGGAGCTGCGCAATCAAATGTTAGTAACTTACCCACAATCCACATTCCGCTCTCAACATGTAAATTGCTCATTGATCGAGAATTTCACAGCATTGCTGATCGGAGGTGGCGAGTGGAAACTACTTGCGTTATGACCAGACAAATCTGACCATCCTACAATCTGAAACAGACGAAAACCGTTATAAGTCTTTCGAAACACGAACTAAGGCATATAATATCTCTTATCACCGGCCACTGCCTTTTGGGCACTCACGCACGTCGGCTCGGGGTTCCTCAAAACGACCTGTGCAGATACTGCGAGGACGAAGATGAGGAAGTATCGAGCAGAAATTTGCTGTGCAGTTGTCCCGGTCTAGCCAGAAGTCGACTCGCTCTTCTAGGCTCTCCAACAATTGACAATCTTTCAGTACTCTCGAACCTGAAAATCGAATCTCTCATCAAATTCTCGAAACGAATTAATATTTTTGACCAAAATCTACATTAAAAATCTCGGTTAGGTGGGGAAATCATATAACATAATGAGCTCTAGGGCAACACAACGGACCCAACTTGCGGTCTATATGGCACTCCGATGCGGGGTAACCCTTAAACCAACCAACCAACCATTGGTTATGCGCTAGGTACAGAACTCACTATGGTGCTTTTTTTGCTGCATGAGAACTATCGCTATGGATAATTGGGATTTGACAGATGAGAATGGCAAACTGTGTAGACATTTCAGTTCAGTAAGGTTCGGCAAGTCATCATAAATCGTTTAGCAACAAAACAACTCTTCCAAATTGTGGAAATATATATATGTACACCCTTTATGTGTGTTTGGCTGAGCGGCTCCTCCTATTTGTGGCGTGCGTCCTAATGTTGTTCCACAAATGGAGGGACCCAAAGTTTTAAGCCGATTCCGAACGCTAGATATTTTTATGAGGAGTTTTTTCATGGCAGAAATACACTCGGAGGTTTGCCATTGCCTGCCGAGGGGCGACCGCTATTAAACAAACTTTTTCTTCATTTTGGTGTTTCACGGAGATTCGAACCTACGTACTCCGAAAGTTAGTCACGCACCAACCCATTCGGCTACTTGGGAATATACTTTGAAAAAAAAAATAAATTTGTTCGCGAAGTTCATA
Organism: Anastrepha ludens; assembly: GCF_028408465.1. NCBI lineage: Eukaryota > Metazoa > Arthropoda > Insecta > Diptera > Tephritidae > Anastrepha > Anastrepha ludens. The sequence goes on along the minus strand of NC_071500.1, from coordinate 120,089,246 downwards.
GAGCGAAGTGTTGAAGGATCTTTTGTTGACCTTTGTTTTTCGACTACGAGGACAATTTTACCTGAGGGTCTTGGATTTATGGTTCAGATTTATTAGAAAAATTAGTCTAAAATTGGGCTAATCGAATGGACTATGTAACTCGTCTCTGCGGTGGACACATGGCGGATGTCATATTCTAAAAATATATGCCTTGAAATTATTTATCAGTTTATAAAAAAAATTTATTCCAACATAGCTTCTCTTTTGTATTATTATTTTAAATTCTCAACCCTTTAAAAAACACCCAATACAAATCTCGTATACAAAGGTCACAATATCTTGAAAAGACTGCCTTTGGTTCACATTCCTTAAATTTTGAATGGCAAATCGGCGCAGCAATTCTTTACCTGAGTTTATTATAAAGTAATAATCATAAATGGTGGCTTTGGGCCATGACAAGGTGTAAAGTGCCCAAGATCGAGTGGTTATTGTTACCCACTGAAACAAAATCTACCTTATTTTACACAAGCAAGCAAAATTGCATCAAGAATGGCTTGCTAATGAACAACATTTCCCTCTTCCCCTCATGCATTTCGAAGACATAATTTGACGACTGAAATCTCAATCTCTACATTTTAAGGGCTTGATGACGTATTTTTACAATGATCACAGATTATTCGTCCTTAGCGAATCCACTTCGTTATTGCTGCTTAGCCTCCAAGCGGCTAGTACTCGAATAGCTGCATGTCATAAACATGACTAAAGTCAACGCATCTGCAGGAAGTGACAGTTTGGATTGAAAATTCAGCTTAGTGGTTCAGCGGTCAGGGGCGAGCACTTATGGGCTGAGATTGATAACATGGCCTGCTACACCATAAATAGAAATATAAAGTATTGCACTGCATGACAAAGATCCTTGCTTCAAATGGTCACGTTTCTAACGGCCAGTACTGAAAGCCGCTTTCCTAATGTCGCTACAATCTGCTTTACTTTTCTTGGAAAAATAGTTCAGATACAGTCCAGTTCGGACATTCATATAAAATATATTGAGACACCTCGCCTCCCTCCAAACATTGTCGGTATTTTCTCTCGGTAGACGGATACATCCGTTGCCGCTGCGAACGTTGTCGAGTATGAATGGTGAAGAACCAACCTTAAGCCGGCTTTATTCAATCAGGTTACGTCATTTCTACGCACTATATCACATATCGCACATATAAGTTCTTAAGGTGAATATCGACTGAGCCATTGGGCTATGGAAATTTGAAAAATTGGTAGCTGTAAAGCCAACTGAAGCAGTACCATGCATGAGATTGTATTTTCCTATTTTATTTAGTTTTTTAAAATAAATTGGCAATTTGACCACATTTTTAAAATAATGGCATAAATTGTCTCTCTGATCAGACTGATCAGACAAAATATAGACGTTATTGTCCGCGTAAACAAATTGGCCTCGGTAGTAGGGTTGCAATATTATGTACTCTGAGGAGATAAAGTACATTTTCAAACATGAGCTGGGACCTGCCGCAGAATCAATTGAAAGACACTCACTCGTCTTCAGCAGCTTTAGAATTTTCGAAGGCTGTAGTACAAATTACTCCTTTTTTTGTCGGGAGAACTAGGAAATACATCACTCAGACAACATTAAGTCCATTGTACTGCGCTCGGGTTCTCTTTTTAATTTTCTTTAACCCGATCTCGAAAGAAATCTGAGCAGATCTTGTGGTGCCAAGAAGCCAAAGTGGCCGCAAATTAACATATCAGTGTCTCAAGCCCGATTCGAGGGAAAGCTGGGCAGACGCACAGAAAGTGGTCCGCCGTAGAAAGTGGGGCCTACCTTTTCCATGTGCTTCGCCCATAGAAAGTGGTCCGTCATCAGTCCAACCAGCTGCCTATAGTTCCTTCTACTTAATGACAGTCGGTCGGACATAACAGGTAACATCAGAGCATCGTGGGCTCTTACTGAGTTAGATAGTATCTACAAACTACTCGACCTAAATTTTGCTACGCCAAGATTTCTTTTCCATTCGAAAATTGCGTCCTACTATTCTATAGCTCTCTTTTGTTTTGGCATGCAAGAACTACTATTAAGTAAATATTCTCGTATGTATCTGGTCTGCAAGGTTCTAGTAATCATAGACTGAAATATAATATATGTATTCACTACTTAAAAAACGTGGCATGCGCTGAAATCTCTGGAACATAAACCAAAATAGCTCACGCGCTTTGGCTGTAGTCAACATTTTTTACTGGTCTGGCAATCAAAACAATTCACCTGACTATTTGCAACTGCATCAAACCAAGCGGAAATGTGATTTGAAGCTTCCGAGTTTCCAAAACAATTCTACTAATCGAGTGCATTGGGTGCTCATGTTTCAGCAGCGAGTTATGACATCCCAAAGTAGTACATTAAGTTCTTCACATGCCGATTCATACATACACACATACATATATACTTACACAATAATGACCATCTAGCCTTTTTGTTTTTGAACTGCCGACTGCAATTTGCCACTACCGCCTAGAACGAGGCTAATTAATATAAGAGCCAGTTCTTGGTGGTTTCGCTTGACTGAATTGAGGTGGCAGTCAAGCCAACCAAGCCGTGTTATCATAGTTCAGTGCAAGTCCAGCCGGTACGACGTATGTCGCAAGGGTTAGTGAACCTTCAGAAGACATTCAACCGCGACGCAGCGACAAAAAAGTATTTGTAAACTACAACAACAAAAATAAAAACTTGGAAAATAGGAAAACTGATAGCCATTTCAAATACTTGGAATGAGAAGACAACAACTACATATAAACAATGAAGAACGACTTGACGGTGAGCAATGATGTAGAAGCTTCCGGTTAATCGCTTGGCGGCTGCTTCAATTGACGCTGAGTTATTGTTCATGCTGCGGCTGCTTGATTGGGGTATTGCTATCGGTGGGGTTTTGTTTTCTCTATTTGTAATTATTTTTGCTAGAAATATAGACAAGTGTGTCGTTTAGTCGTTCGCAGAAGATGCATTTCATTGTTGCTGTTAAAGTTTCGATTTCAATGAAAATCATCGCATCTGCCGTACATGGATTGTAAATGTATGTATGCAGCGGTACTGGCTAATCCCATACATAGAATCATTGCGAAAGTTGGCTAGCCGATGGGAATGCGAGCGAAAGCTGGGAGAGCTCATGTTCCACAACCAGCAGAGAAGTGTGGAACCTAAATAGAGAAGGCATCAATGGAAAGTGTTCTGTTTTAAATGAATTATTAGTTCAGTAAATAAATTTATTTAATTTTGTATAAAATAAAAAAAAATATTAAATATTACATTTAATTTAAAATTTTACTTTTAACTAATTAAAATTAACAAAATTGACAATCTGTTCAGTTTAATGCAATTATTTTTCTTACAATAATTCTTCTGAAAATTGGTCGCCTTAGAAAATTTGGTGAAATGAGTGCCATGTCGCGCTTTTTTGTACGACACCTGATTTTTGCTGTGATGCCCGGTGGCACGAAAGCGTAACAGGGGTATTTTTATTATTATTGGGTCACTGCGACCAAAATAGATCTGTGTGGCATGAAAGCGTAACAGGGGTATTTTTATTATTATTGGGCCACTGCGACCAAAATAGACCTATTGTGCAAAGCCTGCTGTGGTACTCTATGCTAGGTAAGGTTAGCCAGGTTGCTTGTTTAAGACAAGACCTTCGGTGGCCCTCAGGCTCATTGTGATACCTCCATTCGATTTCCATCCCCACCACTTAGATCTTTTTAAGAAGGTAACTAGTCCCTCCAGTGAGACATTTTGAAAATTTCCTAGGTCTTCAAAGAAATAATCGCCCAAATATTTGGCACGGCTTCTTTAAAGTGCAGGACATTCACAGACGAGGTTTTGTATCCACTAAATTTCTTCTTCATCTCCTGTAGAAGCCATTGTGCGGTACACCCATTCTACTAGATAGTATGCCATTAGTGCAGTTACCCGTTTTAACTTCTGTGAGAACACTAGTAGTTGATCTGTTGAATCCAAGCAGACATTTTGTGCTTTTAAGGTTTAGTTTTGGCCAAAGCACTTTGGAGACCCTGCAGTTAGTAGTCAGAAACCATCTTATATTGGTTTCCACGATAACGCTCAAGTCAATCGCAGTGTACAGGGCCATTGTTCATCTTTGAGCCGTCAGTACAAATACGGTGACCACCATCATCCGATATGACTCTGGTCTGCGAATTCTTACTTATACCTATGGTACTCTATATTTAAGGCTTTTTCAAAATTTTAGCACATTCTCGGGTTTATTGCTCCATAATTTATATAAATGCACTGCACTAGCATCAATATAGGGTAGCCTTTTTCTGTCTAGTGCAGGACATTCTTAAGGAATTTGTTCCGAATTTCCAGTGAACATTTCAGAGAATCGACAAAGTAAAGTAACCAGTTAAAAGCCTACTCTGTTGAGCGAAATTAGCTTATCAGAAACTATTCTATTCGGCGTTGGAAAGTGTTTCACTGGTCGCCGACCGATGTAATTTTGACAGTGATCAACGAATTACTTCTCCTCCCACTTATTGAGATATTTGTTAATGTGCCCTTTTGTAAGTGCACAGGACCAATGCTTGCATGCTTGCTCCTTTTTAGCTAAATGATCGGCAATTTCGTTTCTCTTACAACCCTAATGTCCAGGAACCCAACCTAATAATACTGTGTTGAAGTTCCCTCACATGTTAAGAAGGTTGAGGCAGTCATTTATCATTCGCTCACACGTATCTCGACGACATGTATTTCTGCCTGGAAGATGGTTGGGTAAAAAACCATTGTAGTCGATTCTTTGGATTTAGATCCATTGATTCTGTTCTACCATCTTCTAATTTCGACCCATCAGTGCACCATATCTGGGAGCAGGGTTTGAAGGTAATATGACTGTGTGAATTATGTGTTCGATGTGAAATTCTGGCAACTTTGGCAAAAATGCAGCATTCTATCTGTCGAAGCTTCGTCTATTCTTGTGCCCAAGCCTTTTAAATCCATGAAGCAATAATTAAAGGTGATGTAAGTAGCCTAATTTTCACCCTATGTTAGCCATCTTGAAGCTACTTAATAAATCCGTGTTGTCCTCTTGGAAAAGCTACTTTTTATTTCAGAGCAAATTCTAAAGAAAAAGTATTCAAAAGCGTAGAAATTAAAACTTTTGCTGAAAAAGTTAGCAGACAATACTGTTTTGCCTATTCCATTTTGCTTAGACTTTCGCATCTTTCAATTCTATTGAAAGTTCTGTGAATATCATTGTGAAATTTACATTGCACTAATTGCATTTGAAGTTTTGGGACTTTTGATAAATAGCTGCCACATAGCCACATTGAGATAGATACGTCTTTCGTTGCAGATTATCAATCTGATTTTTTGTTAATAACTGCTTAAAATTTATATACACAGGTGTGATTAGAGCCCATTGCTGCCACCAATACTTTGCGTTTCATCAAAAAAAAAAGAACCCAGTTTTAAATAACAGGCATTTATCCACGTAAGCATGATTTCTGTGACAAAAAATAACACTAAAATTGAGATTTTTAGAATACTTTGTTTATATTTAAAGTACAATAAAGGAAAACACTCAAAACACTACATTTTTCTTAACAATTTTCGGGAAAGATTTTATCAAAAATGCCTGTGTTTTTTTTACTATTAATTTTTGGATTGAATCTTTTAACAGACGAAATATGCCAAAACCAAGCTGTGTTTTGTGCCACAAAACGTGGACAACAAGTTTGCTAACAGAAGATGAGATAGTTTCAGACGACTCTCTCTTCGCCAACGATTCATTAAATGAGGACGCTGACTTTGATAGCTTACACAAAGATGCCCTTGAATATATTGCCGGTTACATAATACGCAAATTAAAGTTGACCGATTGTTCATGCAATGAGCCTACATTTACTTGGGTTGGCACTTTATCTAAGGGCGGATTAGTTAAACCAAGCACCGAGTTCTTGGACAAAATTAAAATGTTGGAATCAGCGTTTAACCAGTTCAACGGCAGGGAGCTTTACGGTGGGATATCATTTTCACAAAAATTGTTTACATTAAGTAAAAACGTGAGTTTACGCGATGATGTTAAACGATTTTTTTTAAATGCCGGATGCACTTTCGAATAAAGCATCTTAACCGGTGCAATAAACAAAAGAAGAGAACAATGAGCATTCGATTAGATAATTGTAAGTAAAGTATGCAATGCTTTGGGCGTCTACTTGTGTTTCTGCGTAGATATATATAAATTTATCTTTTTTTAACACAGATTTTATACTTGTAACTTTGCAGGTAATCTAGTTAAAAAATCAAATCTATGATTAGCGGATGTGACGAAATAAAAGTGGTTTTTCCTCGTTAAGAGTTTCCACTATTCTCAAGTTGTTTTAATTATTACTTCAGTGTAGGTTTACAAGTGGCACATATAGATTCCAATCCGATGCATGGTCAAAATACATATATATATATATGACACAAATCCATGGGACTAGTTAAGTTAAAAATATAAATAATTAAGTACCACTTATAAAATAACATAAAATTATTCTATGGCTTACAACGACCTTTTTCAATTTTTTACTACATTTTCAGAAAGGGGATAAACTTATGCCCTTTTTCCCCTTGCTTCTAAATTGCATCAATGGATTAAGTATCATCCGAAGTTGTTGTCAAACTTTACTTAACCTTGTATAATTGAATCATGTTTTAAATCGACATCACGAAAATTTTGTTTGCACGATTTCTTTATTCTCTTCTTTGCCATTTTCACTTGTAAATTACCGTCAATAGCGAAATTTTCAAAGAAAATATTTACAGAAAGCTCCTTTATTTGTAAAGGGTTTTTCAATTGGCGCGGGTCGATTTTGGCGCCTTTGGCAGCCATTTTGTTTTGGTGACATCTGTCAAATCCTTTGTTTATTATTTAGTTGTTTATGCCAAATCATCATGGCAAGTTACACGATTGAACAGCTCGTTCAAATGATAAAACTAAATGAATCTTCATTAACGCAAACATTGCGCGCGTTGCGCCCATTTTTCGGTAGACGTGGTGGCCCTTCCAATTTCTTATAGCCCATATTGAACCATATGGACCTAGACGACATGTGGTTCCAGCAGGACGGCGCTACGTGTCACACAGCAAACGCTATTTTATTCCATTTCAACATCTACCCGCCCTTATTGAAAAACCCTTTATTTACCTTTCCACCTTCTTCACTCATCTATGCAAGATAAGTGTTAAGTTTAGCATTTACAAATACTTTCATTGACCTTAATAAAAGAGCTCAAGAGCCTTTGTCGTCTATCGGGAGGGTGTCGGTGGCACCTTATTTCAGTAGTCGACCTCACCAAACTTTTTCGCTTCTTCACTACACGAAGCCTACCACTCTGCCTTATTAAATCTACGCAACCCGTTTTACGATGAGATCATACTCCAATCGAAAGTCAAAGTCGATGGCACACCAATTCCAATTGTCTAAATGCCTAACTTCATTGCTTTCCTTCCCGGCGCATACAACCGGGATCGCCAATAAGATCTAAAACCGCAGCAAGACCTTCAAGCCGTTAGTCGGTAGCAATTGAAGCAAACACAAAGGAAAGCCTGTTCTAAACTACTGGGATAGATAGAATGCGGTGAACTAGTTCACATTTTTACACTTAGCACTGCAATGGATTCGTTCTTTTGTCGCCTCAACACCTAATATAATACACAATATAATATTAAGTAAAGGATGGCATGGCCACGCCATTAGCACCTCAGAAGCTCAATCACTGACGAGATCCAGATCTATATTAAACAAATACTGGATATGACGGAATACTGACGAGGGGTAAGGTTAAGGGCACTAGACAGGGCTACTTGTTGTTGTTGTTGTTGTTTTAACAGCATAGTTTGCCCTGTCAGTGTAAGTATATCATCGGTCGTCTTCGTCTAGCTCATCTAGGGGTAGGCCCAGGAAACATGCTGTTTCGACAGGTTGGGTCCAGAGGGAGAGGGGGGTTAGATGAGTCTGATTGAGGGGGCATGTGAAGAGGTGGTTAGTGTCGTGCGGGGTACCTTCACATGCCGGACATGTGTTTGGTATGTCGGGGTCGATTCTGGATAAGCAGGAGTTTAACCTGCTACAGTATCCAGAATGTAATTGTGCCAATGTTATACGAGTCTCACGGGGAAGCTGGAGCTCTTCATCTGCAATAGGTGGTGGTTGGACTCCGATTACGGCATTCACAGGACGGGAGTTCATGAAGGTGGTAACGGTCTCCCGGTGAATGTCGTTTATTGACTGTCTAAATACTGTCCGGTCCAGACAGGGCTACTTTACTGGGGCGGCAGCCCTTGGTCGGGGAACACGCGCGTCAGTCCGATACATAGAACTGGCTGCCATGGGAGAGGAAAAGCTTCAATGGTGTTCAGGTTATTGTAGTACATTAAACTCCTACCTATCCAAAATTGGCTCTCCCTTTGAACTCAAACCGTCGAAATAAAATGTTTCCTCGGCCTACAGTTAGGTGAGATAAACGATGACGGCCGGCAACTACTGCCAGGCCTCGATAAACTGTTACGACACCAACAACGGAGTACTGACAGACGGTTATACTTTACCTGAACTACATAGATTAGATTGGCGAAGGATTGTCACTCCAGCAGTATTCCCCAAACATATACGGGGAACGTTTGTGCTGCCATAACAACAGCAACGGAACACAGAGTGATACGAACGATAATCACTCTTAGTCCATTACTCACTTCTCCCTGAATGCCGGTTCGGAATCTAATTATCATACAGACAAAAAGCTTCAGCTGCCTTGTGACCTGCGTTTTTTTTTTGGTAACTATTATTTACCCCTACATACTAAGCATAAGTCCGGCATGCGAGTGTACCCGCTTGACAATAACTTCGATTACCGTTAGTTGATATCGGCGACGAAAACGTTCCCACAACAGTTGGTTCTACGTTGCCGGAATAGTCCGCATTTATATCTGCTATTACTCTAGCAGCATTTCCTATACATGAAGACAGAAATTTCCGCAAAGAGTGTCTATGAGTGTCCATTCTGAGCGACAGTCAGGCGGCACTCAATCATCCTGTGAGATTAAGGCTTTGGTTACTGGTGCTTGATTGTATCGAGAAACTGACTCTACTAGGAACGCAACTTGCTATGTAGCAACACACCATCAAGGAGAAGCTTAGGAGTGAAGAGGTAAGGCTGAGGGAGATTTGCTGGCACCAAACTATAGGGCTACGCCAGGCGAAATCCTTACTGGGGTTACAATCAAAATAAATTTAGGAAAGTCATAACTCTACCCAAGGATAAACTGAGAATGGTCACGGGCATTCTCACAGACCACATGAACGGGATAAAGTCTACTGATTTTTGTCGTTTCTGCGACCAATCCCAGGAGAATGCATCTTCTCCTTGCACCTTCTTCTTGAATGTACATTCGGCCAACTGCAGCCAGAAGAAAGGCACATACGACCAATCCACCCCAACTCCATCCTGAGTTTAATAAAGGGACTTGGTCTGGATGGGCAGAGCACACAAGGACCCTGAGGACGAAGTGCGAAACTCTAAGAAAATCTATCATCCATAGGGACTGTTTTTATGCTGCTACAATAAGAATCTCGCTGAAACCAAAATTAATAATATAAAAAAAATTTTTCTTATAGCGGTCGCCCCTCGGCAGGCAATGGCAAACCTCCGAGTGTATTTCTGCCATGAAAAAGCTCCTCATAAAAAATATTTGCCGTTCGGAGTCGGCTTGAAACTGTAGGTGCCTCCATTTGTGGAACAACATCAAGACGCACACCACAAATAGGAGGAGGAGCTAGGCCAAACACCCAAAAAGGGTGTACGCGCCAATTATATATATATATATATATATATATATACAACAAGACGACAACTGATGGTGGTTTTTACTTTTCCTTTTTCTTTTCATTTAACTTTTTTTCAAAAGAAGCGATTTTTTATTTTATTTCTTTCAGCAAAATATGTACAGAGGAAATTTTTTTTTTTTGCTTTTTTGTATTTGGAAAATTAAATACGTTTTTTGGTTTTTAAGTATACAGGTTATTTTTAATGCATTGGTTTTATAAGAAGATTTACAAAAGAGTTGAAAAAATAAAGAATATCGAAAATTTAATAATAAAATAAGAAACTAACAAAATTTAAACGAAAATGCAAATGTAAAGTGAGAAACGTAGATTATTAAAAAAAAAAAACTATATGAATGTCTTTTACTAAAGTTTTCTTACATATTTACCTTTAGCAATTAAAAGTTCTAAATTAATTTCGTTATAAAATATCAATAATTTTTGTGACGTCACAAATATACAAACATGTAGGTGCTTTTTAAAATGGAATTTCAATTATATATTCGCGCGTGTACGTGAAATCAATGAAATCAATTTCATATCAATGCGCGATATATTCCATGTTCTTCAACTTGTGCGCTTCATTGCTCTTGATTTACATATTTTTGCGAAACTTTATAATTTGCTTATATTAATACATTCAATAGAAATACAAATTATATTCTCTACAACGACAATCGCTGCTAATACATTTTCGTTATTCATCATTAAAATATAAAGATCAACAGTTAATATGGTGAATATGAGGAGCGACGAAAGAAACAAGCTATGATTAGTTGCCATCACTTTAGGACTTTGAGTACGATGTGTAAATAGGTATGCGCTGAATATAGTATATGGCTTCTTTAAAACGTTCATCAAAAATTTCGTGAATAGATGCTATGTATGTACGCCTATAGCCCCTAACTACCGTTATGCAGCTTTCAAAACCACATCACAAGCCACTCAGTTGCACTTAAAGTTCCTTTGCCTTTGCCCGAATACCTTCGTTATCTTTAGTCTTAAGCCTATAGCTTCAGCACTCGTTTCACCTCGACCGTTGGAAAGGCCGCGAATTCGCAGTTGGCAGCACGATGTGGATTGCGCTGCAGATATTCTGTGAGTATTTCGGCTGCCAGGTGACTGGCACGTGAGGAGATCTCCGATTTGGCGGGCACTTGTTGGTTGCGCCGTTGCAGCGCCACAATCGACTCGATGCCGGTCGCATCAGGCTTGGGGCCTGCCTGGAGGAGCGATAACGCCCATGCGTGCTTCATGCGCGTCAGTTCGGCTTCCAGTTCAGTGATACGCTTGTCTTTAGGTTGCGGCACATAAATTGGTTCGAATTTCTTTAGCTTGTCGCGTATCTGCTGCGCTTGCATGCGTAAGCGAGAACTGCGTTCGTTATGGAACACCGTTTTCAGCAGCTGCAGCTCCTCGGCAATGAGTGGTGTGCTGCCAGAAACTCCGTGACTGCTAAAAGCGCCACCGCTGCCACTTGTCGATGAGAGTGAGGAGTCTGCAAAGCGTTTAGTACCACCCGTTGACTTGAGCTTCTCACGCAATGTACTCTTCTCACTCTCCAGCGCTTCGATATCGCTCTGCAGATGATCGAGTGTATCCTCGTACTCCTTCTCCTTCTTCTGCAACTTCTCTAACTGTGCGTGTGTTTCTTCATACTGACGCTTCCATTTTTCCACCGTATGTTCGAATTCGCTCTGCAATACCGAAAGTTTCTTCTCGGCTAGGTCCTTGCGGATCTGCATCTCTGAGAGTTCATTCTGCTTCAGTTTGGCAGCCAGTTTCAGCTGCTTTATATCCGCCTCGCGATTCTCAAGTGTCGCAGCCAGCACATTCTTCTGCTCCAGCTGCTTTTTGATGAGTTGGGCGCGGGAAATGATTGGCGAGATAGGTTTCTCCTGTTTCTGATTAGCCAAGGACATAATTTCATATTCCTTGTCCAACAAATACTGCGCCAATTGCTGCAAATCGATGTTTGCTTGCGACAACATGCCCTTGAAGTTCTGCGACGGGCCACGATCGTCCTGTTCGTATACACGCTCGCAAGCCTGTGTAAGCAGTTCCCAGAATTTGGCATGCTCAACGGTGTGCTCGGCAGTGTTGTCCGACTCAATGGAGGCAGCTATCACCTGCACAGCCTGCTTTGTAGCCGAGTGCATTACGGACATGATGCGTGAGAGCGACTGTGTGATTTGACGCATCGCTTCTAGTTTAAGTGGCGATATGCCGCACTTGATTACATGTTGATCCTGTGGTAAACGACGTTTAATGAGCTTTACTTGCTGTTTGATCGCTTCCGTTTGCTCGTTAAGGTACTGCATTAACAGTATTGAGTCGCTGGTTTCGCCACCTTCGCGTATGATGGTGCGCCCTATGGTGACATCATTCAAAATCGACTCACAAGCCGAGCCCAGCGCAGCAACACAATCGCGTATCATTTGTGTTTCATTGAGTAGATCCTCGCCGGCTAGTAACACAGAGTTCATGGCATTGAAGAAGGCCACACACTTTTCGATATTTTCTGTGGTGGAATTCTCATCCAATTGATTTGACTTCAACAACTCAATAATACCATCGATGGTTTTCTCCTGTGCGATCATTTCGGGCAGTGAATTACCGGCGCGCAACAGTGTATCTGGCTGGCAGCTGTTTAGTCCATAGAGAATTTGGTGAAGCGCGCATTGCAAGTTGTGGATGTAGTGCATGAGGCGGCACTTGAAAGCGTATTGCTGCACAGTGTGCCCCTGAAAAACTGCCTCGCGCGTTATATTGTCCACAGCTGGGAAACGCTCCCGTGTTTGGCTCACTACGATGCCACACTTGAAGACGATGCGTGAGATTAGCAAAATAACCAGAATTGAATCGTGATCCCCACCACGGCTCATGAACGATTCCGGCATGAAGGCGGTCAGCATTTGCACGTGTTCGTTAGCCTGCGATAGCTCGATTTGGCGCAACTGCACATCAATGGCGCGCGTGTAAGCTTTCGATTCAGCAAACATCTGCTTATAGTCGATTGTTTCACTGGCAATCTTTACGCTGGGATCTTGCAGCGATTTCTGGTCATTGTTGGTTGTGCGATCGCGCAAGTCCAACAACTGTTCGTTCAATTTCTGAACCAGCTCGCGGAATTTTGTGATTGTCTGATCGCGATCGTAGATCGTTTCAATAGCCGCGTCACGTTCGCGCAGTGCCTCTTTGCGCGCTGCACTCATCAAATCCAATTCCTCACGCAAGTCCATTTCAAGTTCGTGGTTGCTTTCTACCAGCTGTTCGTGTACTTCTTCAAGCGCTTCCAGCTGTGCCACCTCTTCCTCCAGCATTTTCACTTTGTCTTCCAGCTCCATTTTCTTTTCGGCCAATTGCTCAACCATTTCTTCGGCGCCAAGTGCAGCATCGACTTGCTCCTGCAGAAAAGGGAGGGGAAAAACATTTAAAATAAAAATATTTACAAAGTGGTAAGCTTAAGCGATTTGAAGCGAAATGAAATGGCAACTGATAAAAAACGTTGGTGTATTCCAATCGATAAACAAAGCATTTGAATGGTTAAGATTTTGCGAGTTACCTCCTGAGCCCCAGTTTAGCAAGCAGATATGGGGGAAAAATAGAAGAAAGATTTCGGTAAGTTATACGGATAAATTTTTTGTTAACATTTCTGTTGGTGCCAATGGTATGTGCCAAAGGGCAGGCGGAGCGCAACGGACTACTTCTGGAAGAAGTGCACTTGGAAGGGTATTGGTGTGAGAAAGTAAAATTAAACCTCCCAAAGTAAAAAAATTAGATCCGTTGGGCATTGTACCCCTGATAATTTATGAGATTAGAGTGCATTTAAAAAAAGCTTAACCGTTATTAAGGAAAAAATCACTCTAGGCGTTTTAAGCATCAGAAATATAGAAAGTGAATTGCATGTATGTGTGTAAAAGAATTAGAGTAAAATGTATGTAAATGTGTTAAAATTGGTGTTTCATATGACATTCCAAAACACACAACGTATATAGAGAAAACTAATATTAGAGACAAAATGTTTATGTGGCAACGCGGATGCGTTAGTGAAAAGCGACAGTTCTTGAAATGCTGAATCAAATCAATTTATTTCCATCAATGCATTTTTTTCTTTCTGCTTCCAGTAATGCATTTGTGATATGTTTTTATATTCGCACGTTGCCACCTTCCCGTAATCCACAACCCAAAACTCACCTGCAAGTCGGCGACTGTCGCCTCCAATTCATCAATTTTGCTTGACAGTTTTTCCTTTGTGCGTTCCAACTCGGCCACTTCCGACTTCTTCATTTCCAATTCTTTTGTAAGTTTCTGTATGTCGTGTTTATCGTGCGCAGACAAGTCACGCAAACGCACTAACGTCTCTTTTAAGCGTAAATTTTGCTGTTCCAACTGCTTGAATTCATAGGTTGACATGCCACCACCTTCGCCAGCGATATCACCAATTGATGTTTCAGCTTTGTTTTGCATCTCTGAACGCAATAATTCCAAGTCCACTTGTAATTCTTCAATTCGCTCCTTGGCGGAGTCCAATTCGAGTTGCAGTGTATCTGCTTTTTCTTCTGCCATTTCTTTGTCCAAGGTGATAAGTTCAACATTATCAGCCAATTCAGACATTTCTTGGGCATGTCTTTCGCGCGCTTCGATGGCGTCTTTTGTTTCTTGTTTAGCGCGCTGTAACTCCTTTTGCAACGATGCTTGTGCAGTCATGATTTTGCTACGGAATTCTTGCAACTGCTCAAACTGAATTTTCATTTTATCGAATTCGCGTAGTCGTTCTTTGTCTTCGCTGCGGCGTTGCTTGAGCGTTTCTAGTTTCTCGGTCAGATCGGTAACTTGAGTTTGCAGATCGTCGATAAGTTTCTGTTGCTCAGCGGCTGCTGCCTTCTCTTCAGCGGTGGGGCCAGGCGGCACAGCGGTAAAAGAAGGCGAGCGCATTGGCTGCAATGGCGTGAATTGCGGCTTCAGAATCTCAAGGAAACCAGTTTCGACGAAGGAAGCACGTTTCGAGGTAGAATGCGAGGCACTACCATTGCCACCGCTACTCCCACCTTCAGCTGTGGGAATGGACGAACTGGATGCTGTTGCAGAGCCAGCAATATGATCCCTAGCTGTAACGCTGGGTGGTTGCAAACTCTTCCGGCCGCCACTGGAACTACTTGCTGTGCTGCCGCTTCGTTCTATTAACGAAGCTGAGAGCTGCGAACGTGAACCTCCCAATGATTGGCGGCTGGAAGAGAGCGAGCTCCTAGACCCGCTCAACCGTGCTTTAGTGGGTTGGGCTATGGACATTCTAACGCTGCTGCCACTACTTGCCGAATCGGCTATATCTTCTAAAGACTTCTTGGAATCGGGAGTGCCACCAATGACTCGAATTTGCGTCGGGCGTACAAACATGCCACAATTTTCCGCGCATTCAAAATATGTCTGGCCTTTGATTTGACCATTGTTTTTACCTTTCGGTTCATCAAGTACCACGCCCACCCACTTGCCAACGGCGAAGCTGGTCATACCAATATAGGCAACGGTTCCTTGCAGATCCTTGCCGGTTATATCGACCCGCGCGCCTACTTTTAAACTCCTCTCCGACATTTAGGCCAATTTCTCTTACGTTGCCGGTGCCGCAAGTGAAGGTGTATTTGGGTACGAGTGTTGCGTATAAAAGACGTTGAAGCCTGAAAATAGCATAGTTATAAATATTTGGCCTTATAATTACGCATACAGAAGAACGATAAACCAAAACAAACTAGGTATTAAA
The DNA here is from genome assembly GCF_028408465.1 of Anastrepha ludens. NCBI lineage: Eukaryota > Metazoa > Arthropoda > Insecta > Diptera > Tephritidae > Anastrepha > Anastrepha ludens. The sequence continues at coordinate 120,073,624 of NC_071500.1, read as the reverse complement.
GCTAAGAAAGTTGGATGACGTAGGCCTCACCGACCAAACAGCCAGTTAACCAGTTAACTAATATGCCAACGTCGTGCGTGTGTAGAAGACATGGTAAGAAAAGTAATAACATAAATTAGTCATCCTCTCCGTTTTTGCATTGGCCTGTACACTTTCCAGTTGGAAATTAACCAACGGCCACAACCCACTTTTACCTTCGTTTTTCTGTTACATACCAAGATGATTTGTTGCTTCTAAATGTTTTGTAACATTCACACTAAAAATTTTATACACAATTTTATTTAATTTATAGGGATTCTGCAATTCTCCAACTGCTGCGGAAAAGTTGTGAAAAAATTTGACAGCATCTAGAAAAACTGAGGCGAGGAATTACAGAAAGTTACGCCGTTAAATTAGCACTTACGCGGCGGGTACCCTGATCAGCTGTTATTTACGTGCTGCCACTCCGAGTGAAAGTCATTTAGTAATAGCAAATTAGACAATAACGTAAACCCGCTACCACGTGAGCCGAGTCGGCTAAAAAGAAATAAAAACTCAGTACGTAGAATTTTTCTACGCGGAGCGCAAAAATCAACGGAATTTAGATATTTTTCGTGCCAGCTGATTTCTTACTTCCACATATTGTTCCAAGTTCGCAAGTTTTGGAGTTGGCAAAAAAGATATAGGTTTTTATCAAAAGTGCAATACAACTTTTTTAGAAAGGTGGTAGAAATTAGGCCAATCATTTGATGTTCAATGTTGACGGAAATATTCTATAATGCTCAGAACTTAGTGCTCAGAGTTTCTTTCACATTTTTAATGTCAATGTGAAAAACTTCCTGAGGACGTTTGTGTAAGTGCGAATTGGGCCTAACTTATGGATTTTGAATCTTGATTTTGATCTTTGAGTCAAAATAAGTCAATTAATCTTGTTCCGATAATCCACTTTGAAAATCGTAGTAAATCATCGCACGAAAATTTTCATTTCTTGTAACATTTAACCACAGCAAATTATTACCTGCCCATTTTGAAATTGCCTACTTGTTACTATTTATTTTATAACAAAAGGCCAACACGGCTAGACAAATATGGTACAATTGAAGGCCTCTTCTATTTGTCACTACTCTGTTCGCTATTCCTCTGTTCGGGGCACATGGCGAGAAATTTTGCATGCGAAAGCAACAACAAAGATATCGATCAAGATTTGCCGCTAGCGAGAATGATTATACTGGTATAACTCACTATTTTACCAACAAATGTAATTTTAGACAGCTCTATTTCACCGTTACCAAGATATGCTCATTTATACCAGTTACTTCAACTATTCGCCACTTCCTAACGCTTGGCGAAAAGAAGAGGCCTTGACTGTTGTTAGTATAGGCATGGATTAAAAATAAATGGCAGCACAAGTTTCAGTAACTTCAAGGACATCCCATCCGCACCAATAGCACTGGACTTGAGGTTCATAACAGATTTAAAAACTTCTGAATCAAGAGGAGCTCGGCCAAAGACCTAACAGAAGTGTATGCGCCAATTATTTATTTTTTTGTATACATATATACATTACAAGTTTTTACAGCTAACCTGACTTTACTACTGGAACAATCATAAGAGCTGTTCATGACCCGAACAATACGCAGTCAAGTCAAGTTTCGCATCTACCGTCCCAAGAAACCAACAATTTAACACTTCCTAGTTCATATTTGACCGATCATCAGACAGCTACATTTACATATTTCAAATCACAAAGCATACATACCTACACATAAGCAACAGTATGAGCAGGACAATTAAATGCGACATCTAGTGCACAAATTTCAAGTTAGGTTGTGGTCGCAGACAAAACGTATCTAGATATATATTAATACGGAGAGCAACATTTTGTCGTACCTTTTTTTAGTATTTATAGTCAGAGAAAAAAGTTGAAACATATACCAATAGATAGCATATGTGGAGACGGTTTGCACAATGTATTAAAATAGATACATAATTGAATAGGTGCAGATAAAATTAATCACACTATTTTACTTGTATTATGATATTATATATTATGTTATAATATGTATCATGATATTATATATATGTATCATGATATAAAAGTTGGTGAAACAACTGGAAACTTAAATATTGTGAATCAATACTATTATAAATTTGATTCAGAAATTATGATGGTCATGGATTAATTAATGATTGTTTTTTATTATGCTTTTTCAAACAAAATTAATTTTTTTTCCGTAATACATGAAATTAAATGTTTCCAATTCATGAATAAAAAAAAATTATGATAAGCTATCCATTTATATATGTTTCAACTTTTTTCTATGACTATAAATACTAAAAAAAGGTATGACTAAATTTTGCTCTCCGTATTTATATAACCTCGATTAGCGTCGAAATTTCGACGGACGGGCGATCCTAGTTTGATTAAATTCAAGAATATGGTTGGGTCTTAGGGTTATTAAAAGGTCTAACAAAATATGATACGAATTGTGAGCGGATCTTGTTGGTTCATATTTCTTAATTACAGCAAGACCTACAGCAGATTCTTGGCCCACTAAGTTAATAATTTTAATTTTTTTCAAATATTTCCTTTACTTCCTATGAGTCAGATGTGCTCACATAGCTTAGGTAGGAGGCTAATACACCAATTTGGATCATTTGATGGTTTTGGGTCGGTGTTCATAATAATATTGAAAACTATTGTAGGCTTTCTCTGAGTTTATGAATATTCTTGAATAGTAGCAAAGACTCTAATGTTATTATCTTAGTAATTTGCTCTCAGTGCATCCGAATATCTCCTCACTCATGATCTTCTAATCGTATTTATTCAAACGACTGACTGTGTTTGCTGATTTGATTGCATATATCACATCTCGTCTCTTAATTCGCTAATTGAACTAAATTGTGAGAAATTTTTGAGAACTGATAGTCTACAAGTAGAAATGTACGGTTCGCGTGGCTAAAATGATGCTCCACAGTTATGGTCTTAATAGGAAAATTAGTTTGTTATGTTTTAATTCACTTTGGAAATCACGGCTCGTGCACAGTGGTCAACAACAGTTGCATTTATTTTCGTAATAAAAAAAATTGTTTTATAATTTTACACTTTGTTTATTTGTATTTAAATATTTGCGAAACAAAATTTTTTTAATATAAATTTATTTTCATTCAAGAAAGAAGTTAAAAAAAATTTTAAAGAAATTGAAAATAATATTAAAAATCAAGGACAAGCAAAGTTTGTTTTTACCAATCCTAGGGAAAGTCATATGCGCATATTCATAGACTTCAGTTAGAGTACACTTTAGTTTGAGTCATGCTAAATACATTAGTGGAAATTTTTATAATCTCTCTTTTTTCATTAATCCGAAACAGTAATTGGTACTATCTCGAGAAAGGAAAAAAATGTAGATTTTCGAACTCAGCGACCGACTCAACGAAATAGCTTAGTCTGATTCTTGAGTTCTTTTGGCCGTAAATTAGTGTTATCTCGCCTAACATATATATAGGTATAACGGTTATTGTGAGTCTGACTTCAAATTCCTATTTTCGCATTCGCTTAAATTTTGTGCTTAATGTGAAATTTAAAATCAAAAACATCTATTTCGTATAATCATAGTCAAGCTAAACCCGGCTCTAAACTATACTTTATATTATGAACAAAAACTTTATGGTCGGGTTTTGCGTTTAGAGCCAACTCTAAAGTTAGAGCAACGAAAGGCTGTCATTAAAGTTGCTACTAAACCTGTCAAATTAAACGAAATTTCAATTTCTGTGTATGCTCGAAGCATTTAAGTTTAAGATTTTGATTAACAAAATAATGAATAACCACTATTTTGAAGAAATTGAGAAATACACAATACACAATTCATGATTATTAAGAGTGCCAAAAAATATATGACGAAGTCTTCCATAACCGCCAAAAGCTAGACAAAGCCACTGGGTAAAACTTGTCATTGTCTGCCGAGGGGCGACCAACGTTAGAAAAAACGTTTTCTATCAGTTTGGTGTTTCATGCACGGAGACCCCAACCTGTGCACTTCTGAATGGTAGTAACGCACCAAGCCATGCGGCTACGGCGACCGCATTTAAAAATATTGAAAAAGTACTTAAGGTAATAAATTTCAATTATAAAATTATACAAATATTACTCGTAATAATAACGAAAACTATTATAAATACATAACAGAAGAAAAATTATGTCGATTTTTGGACTCAGTGACCGATTTTACATAGGAATTTCATGGTCTTGATTTAGGGTAAGGAATCATTAATTATTTGTGAACCCTTCCACACTGGCGCTGAAATAATTATTAGACTTTGCCTACAGATATCTAACACTTGGCAATTTTTGAAAGCTTTGAATTCGTTGCATTTAAGAGAGATTGAAATTGTTCTCACTTTACTCTCTTCAAAGGCCTGCTGGAAGAGAATAACAAACTTAAATTGGATATTTTGTTAGAAACTTACTATCAAAAACAAATTCAAACTTCCTAAGGCGGAAATAGCCGCTATTATAGGAGCGATCGTTGGGATCATCATTAGAGAAACATTAATTACAAAGAAGGCAATTCGGGAATGAGTATCAGAAGGTGACCAACTCTTTCGTAGCATTGGACGCACGTTGAATCAAGGAATTGCAAGGAAATGCCTAACTTCTACAATATTTTTCGGATACTTAAGTAGCGATATTATAGAAATATGGTATGGATGAGTGATAAAATGGCTATGCAGCAGAGCTTTTGAGAGGAGAGCTGCGTGTGAATGAGATGATACAAACATTTTACGAAAAATTGCTTATATTTGCTTTTAAAAAATTTTCCGAGAGCAAACGGGAGAGCATTAAAGCATAAAACAATTACATATCTATCAAGCAAATGGTCCTTACATAAAAAATTGAGTCTTATACTAAAAAGTATGCTTATTTTGAGCACATTTTTGACACACTGTATCAGTATTGTATATCAACACTTAGAGGAAACGACGATGTTAAGTAGAAATGACTGAAAAATGCTTGATTCTTATGGAATTACTGTGTAGTTATTTTTAAACCCAGCCTGCAGCTGAACTACTGGGATTTTATACGAAGGAATATAAGTAACCAAAAACCTCAGAATAATGAAGGACATGGAATTTGCTATGCCTGTCTATCGGAGTTATCAGCATCACTAACAGCATCACTAACAAAAACGACGAATAAACAGGCCAACAATTCTTAGAGCGATCAGATTTGAAACAAAGGAGATACAGTGTGGAGGTAGGTTGGATTACCTGCCGCTGTGCACAGTGGCCAACTTTCCCCAACAATACAGTTTCGATTTATTTGCTCCGGTTTGGCGAATTATCAATTTTCTCTGGTGAATTTTATCGAGCCCGGAAAGTTATCCTGGGTACTGCAGCTCGCTGTTTCAAATTACAGAACATTGGGATAAAAAAATAAAGAGCTAACCATAGATATGGCAATCCATATTTGCACAATTCATGCATAGTAGGTGAAGAATTGTATGTCTTTCTCTTCCTGATCGACTCTTATTAGGCAATGCTCTGATAGTACGTGCTTCGTGATCCTCTCCGATTCCAGCTCGGTCACGTTTTACTTGAGATCCGTCAAACCGCCTATCTATAATTAGCTTGCCGATATTTTTCACTTATAATCCGCTGGTTTCAAAAGCACGAGGATGCCCAAAAGTGCACTGAATAGGCCAAGTTATCATTGACCTGAAAAATATGTACGTAACTGGAGGAAAATAAGCCAAAAACCGTGACGCCTGGAAGAAAATTGTGAATTAAGCTAAAGCTCACCCCGAGCTGGAACGCTGCCTTAAGATGATGATATTTTCTGAGAGACAGTTTTTAAATGGCGGATGACATGCCAATGCGTAAATTTTGAAACATTATTTGCCTTGTTTTGTAAGTGTGCGGTGATTTTCATTTGGGTTGGGACCCAAGAGAAATTCGGTTTTGTTTGCAGTTAGGAGATAATTTGGATCCTACCTAACCGCAGAAACTTCCGACTGGATGACACTGATGTGATCTGGATGACACTGATGTGATCAGGTGCGGAATAAGCGAGCGAATGCCACCGTGAATCAAGATTGGAGTAAATTGTTTAAGCGGCAACGCCATGAGGTGTAGTGTGATAGTTTTCAAAAAATTTACACAAAAAATTCCCAAAAATTAAACAAATTATGTCAAAGAAAAAAATGTCCGCGATTACAGTGGCTCCAGAGCACCTCGGAACTGAAACTTCAGATGTTTTCAGATATTTATTTTTAATGATAGCTTGACTTTTGGTATTTGTAATGGAAATATAAAAAAAAAAATAGTTACATTTGATCCTAAGCAAATAAAAAACTTGTATGTTAAAAGGAACCAAAACGGTACCAGAATTTTTAGCATTGAAAAAATCTCCAAATTTTTTTAAAATTATGTTTTATTCTACTAAATTAAAAAAAAATGTAAATGTGTAAAAGAAGCAAAACATTTCACTTAAAAAACGATAACAAAATTTCGAACACTGAATAACTCTGAAAATTATACATTTTTTTTTTATAATTTTTTCAGTTTGCTTCTTAGTTACAAATAGACGAATTGTCAGTAAAATTGACGACAATGTCCAAAATACTTGGTTCGCTTGGCACGGCATCGTTCAAATACTATTTTGAAAGAATTTCGAAAATACGAAGTACAACAGCATTTGATGTCATTTAAGCATTTTGAAACATAATCACTTCACAAAAAATAGAAAATAGGACGTGGCACGAGAGTTGCTATTTGAATTTCGAGATATGGTAACAGCATTGTGAAAATGCCAAATTCTGTATTGTATTTTTAGTGGATCAATCAGCGACCTCTTCAAAAAAACGAGCGCTGGGTATACATACATATGTATGTGTAAGTAGATGTATGTAAAATAAGTTCAATTTCACCCGAATACATGCCAAAGGTATTTTTTCCCAGTTCGAATGCTGATTGTTGCCGACCGCTAATCTTGTTTAACGATATATTTCGTTACTGTTATTACTGTACTAATCTCAAAAGCGATTTACATGTGCGCATGTGATATATGTATTAAAACAGTTCATATGTAGTTTTGCAGGTTGACGATTTATTTCTTAAACTTTTCAAAAGTTTTTACATTCAGTAATCGCGCACGGAGCACGGAACCCGTCGGCAGAAGAAAGAAATCGCAAATAGAATCTGTCGAAAAAAATTAGAAAGGATATCAATAGAAATAAATTAAAGAAATAGGCTCAGCAGAGTTCAGTCTATTTGAAATAAATCCCAATAACATCATTAATTTGAAATAAAATTTGCTATAAGCAAACATTTTTTCAGCTAATAAATCATTCCAGCGAAATAGTAAAATAATGGCACATGAGGTAAGTGACTGCGAGCCGCCATAAACAAAGTAATAAATAAAATGTGACATTCGCAATCGCAATTTTTAATCAACAACCAACTCTAAGCAAAGGATTAAAAATCGAAGGTGCCAGCAAGATAAGAATTCAAATAAATACTCGTAGGCACCTGCACATACATACGCACATATATAACTATTTATATGCGCGCAAGGAATTCCATTGCTTATGAGCTGGTGCAAACTTAGTGAATTTACAGTTATTTAACGAGTGTTTTTGGGCAGTGTCAATTGTGCAATCCGGAAACTCTTTTTTGATAGTTCAGAATTTAAAAATTAGAATTTCAAAAATTTTATCTGCTTGTGCTTAGCCTTAAAAAAAATTATTTTCGGATTGTGTTCTTGGCAGATGATTTCTTTATGAGCAGCTTTCTCGTGGCAGAAAGACACTCATAGCGCTGCCATTGCCCGCTGAGGGGCGAGCGCTATTGGGAAAAATCGTTTCTATCCTTTGGTGTTTTATGCCCACACTAGGTTTCGAAGCCATCCTCTATCAAATGACAGTCACGCAAAAAGCATACGGCTCCTGATAACGTACCCTGAGCTAGACCCGTAACTGAGCTAATTTTCTTCAAATATTAATCTTTTTACTTTTTTCGTAATAAAAGAAATACTGTTAATGGTGTCAAGAAAAGAAGTCGTATAGAAACCATCAATTTTCCTAGAAATTCTAATTAAAAACCAAAGAATGCGGTTGAAAAGTTTGTGGAATTTTTGTATAAAGTTTTTACTCATGGTTTTTTGTAGGTAATAAGTTACGCTTTTATATAAAGTAGTAACTTACAGGAAACAAAAAAGGTAAATGGTCAAAACTTTCGCACTTCCGATAAGCGAACACGGGCTACATCAGCTGCCAGCGGGCACGACTATGCCGGAAAAATATATCATATACATCATTATATCGTATATCATTATGTCATTGAAAAAATCAGTCCGTGTAGCTTTAGTGTAAGCAGCTGATCCGGTCCTGTGATACTATTTGAAAGGACCAATTTGGCACATACAAACAAAAAAAGTTTTCTAGTAGCCGTCGCCTCTCTCGGCAGGCAATTGGAAACCACCGGGTGTATTTCTGGCATGAAATTGGGGAAAGCCCTTGGCCCAATAGCCGACAAAGGATCTAAGCGCCAATTTTATATATGTGTATATATATAAAGGGTGATCGATTTAGAGGCATGGAATTTTAAATTGAAATAAAACAACGAAAATTCTAATTGATGGAACAATCTTTATTATTTTTGTGTAGAACAATGCGTGACATTTATTTTTTAAAGATAATCCCTTTCAAATGTTGGCTGCAACTGCGCCGTAATTCGGCCATGCTTAAACACCAATTTTGAATGCCTCGCTAGTTCGAGACCAGAGATAAATTCTTCACCGAAAGGACGACGCAGTAAATCCATCGTTTCACGGGCTGTATGTCAAGTAGCGCCATCTTATTGGAACCAAATGTTGTGGACATCACGGGCGCAATTTCCGGCATCAAGTCTTTTATTATAGCGTTCAGCATTCACTGTTACATTATCGGCAGCCTCGTCTTTGAAGAAATATGGGCCGACAATTCCTCCAGCCCATAGGCCGCATCAAATGGTTGCTTTCAATATATGTAATGGCTGCTCTTGAAAGGCCTTGGATTGCTATGCAGCCCAAATATAGCAATTTTGCTTTTCGACCTAGCCATTAAGCCAAAAATGGGCCTCATTGCTAAAAACCATAAGTTGACCTGAGCGCGCGATAAACACTTTTCACAGTGCGTCGATTTTCACAATAAAATTGTACGATTTTTAAACATTGTTAGGGCGTGAGTCTATACATGATAAAATGTTAATGAATATTGAAAAAAATTATGTACTTATGTAGTTTGAGAGTAGTCATGCGTGATCTGTCAAAAAGTCCTACCGGAAAAAGTACCTCTAATGTTTGACCATTTTTCTGTTTTTGCTGTTCTTTTTCTTTATAAAAGCGTACCTCATTGTGCAACAAAAATCATATAAATTTTGTTTCCCTCACGTTGTTGTGTATTTTCTTCATATAAACAAATGTCGTGCATTCATTATATAGAGAAATTACGATACACTGTCAAAGAAAAAAAATTATAAAAAATCAACGTATTTTTCTAGCAATTTTAAACTTGCACTTTATTACACAATACTAAAATTTAATAAGCTATACAACTACATACAAATAATTTTTCTACAATCTCTAATAAAAGGAAATCTAATCTACAATCTCTAATAAGGAGGTTGGCAAATTTTTCAACGTTTTGTATACAATTTTAAACATGGATTTATGTGGTTGTTATTAGAAATAAGCTATACTTTTATATGTAGGGGAAAATGGGGAGTTGTGAGACACAGGGAGTTGTGAGACATTGTTACCTTTCGGCATTATTCATTTGTTTACATTCGATTTTAAGTGTCAACAAGTGTTCTCGATGCGATCTCACTTTTCAGCTAGCATTGGTCATATTTACACGCATTCGACGCGTCTCTCCAGTTACTGTGTTTTGGAACTTCTCTGTAAGTTTTTTTCATCATTTGTTTTGCGATACATTCGATCAGTTGTTGAAGCGAATTTCAAATGTTAATATATACAAATTATTAATTGCCCTATTAGCTTTGAATTTACACATTCACTTGGGCATGAACGTTCGATGTATTTATGACTACGCGGCCATTTATAAAAAAAAAACGATTTGGGGAGTTGTAAGACAACAAATGTGGGGAGTTGTGAGACACCATTTTTTTCGACGTTTTAACGGATCTTTCATAAGTACCTCGCAATATTCATGCATTGTTTGTATATATATCATGAAATTTTTGGTTAAATTTGAGTTTTTATTGTTTTAAGTTAAGCAGAAACAATTCCATTCATTGCAATGTACGCGGTCGAGCTGTGCACCTAAAGCGCGCCAATTTACGAACTGGTTATTATACATGTTCTCACTGCGAATCATCAGATTGATGGCATTGCATTTTTTATACACTTTTTTATAACAATTGTCTTTTCTTTTTTATTTTTCATCTTAATAAAGAACTAACAACTAAAATAAGTCATTTTTATTGACTTAAACCATGGTGTCTCACAACTCCCCACATTTTTGTATTTTGTATTATATTTTATATGATTATATACAATTTTAATTTTAAGGAAAATTGTAGTTTTGTTAAATAGGCCATACCAATAGCTTCCAGTATTCATTGACTAAAGATTCCATCGTTGAGATATGCAGAATATTAAGATTTTGAGTAATACGGGTCCAAAAACAAAACCCGCCTCAAAACTCCCCATTCTCCCTTACAAAAATAATGAACTTTAAAAGCAAAAAAAAAAACAAATAGTCAAAGCGGGTAAAAAGGTTGATGTGCTTTCGTTTGTCGCGGGCTGCATATATGTAACTGTAAAAATCATTATTACGCACAGGTGACGCGTCGCTCGTGTAAGTTTCATGCGCTCTTTGGCTTACTCATACTATACATATATGTATGTACATATGTATTGGTTGTATGTAACAAATATGCAGGTGTGTGTATGCACCAAATACAGGAACAATATCGACGATTTGTGTGCTTTTCCCTTCAATCATTTGCCAACTAATAGAAAACAAAATACTTTAAATACCTCTTTGAATTCGTAAACAATTACACATCAGTAAACAAATTCAAAAGTTGCGCAATAAAAATAATATGTTATAGAACATTTAGCATACAATGACAAATAATTCTTTTCGAAAATATTTCAATAAAGTAAAAACAATATACATAAGTTTTTTCTTTAACTCGAGCACAACTGAGTCGAGGTTATATGTATAAAACGTGACTTAAAGCGCTTCTTAGCTAATCACTCACTTTGTCATGTGGATTTAGTTGTACAGTGCGAAAAAAGTGCTAGTGAAGCGAAGTTTTAAATATCCATTGGGTTAAGTGAATTGGTTTTTATATTCGTTTCAATTAGTTACATGAAGATTAGGTGATACAACAACGGCAAGTAATTAAATTCAAGTGAAGTACAAAAATAAGAGACCTCCGAAGCAAATTAGATTTTAAACGCCCATAAATTATAAGAAAACCCCCAATGTGGAATGGAATAATTTGGATGTTGTAAAACGTGAAAAAAGTTACACGAGGTGGAATTAGCAATAGAATACCCAGTAAATTATTCATTAACTTTCCACGATTTATACATAACACTAAATTGTTTTATATATACATAACTATTTTATTTTTATTAGCTAAGCTTTTATTGATATACCTAAATACTCAACAAGAAATTAATTTTCTTGGAAAATGATTGAAAAGTACGTTCACATATGCAGTGCTTAGCAATAAATCCACAAAATTATTCTACTCCTTCACATATGGCAGATTAGTTGCAAAATTGACAATCAGCTGTCAAAACTGTTTTGAAAGGAGTTTCTTCAAAGAGGAGAGGCTCTTCACAGTTTTGGTGGAATATTTTAGTGATTTTGGTTCGTTTCATTATTATCTATAATAAGTAGAAAATGCAAAAATAGCAATATCCAATTTAATTTCGCAATTTGCTGATAGACAGTTGGCGGAAATCCGTAAACGCGTCTATTGAGGTTGGAAAAAATGATGGCAGATATGCGCAGGCAAAATTCGATATTATATGTTATTATACGAGTAAGCAATAACAGGCCAACACGACTTTTTCTTTAATATGAATGCACAGTCAATAATATTTGACGAACATTTCATTAGAGTTATAGCTAAAGTCTGTTTTCTTTGCCGGCGTCCAATTTATTGTATTTAGCTTTTATACTTACGTTTCTCCTTACATTCGTATTAATAATTTTCAATAACACGGAAAACACAGAGTTGTACGGAAAAAATGTCTTTACAATCTAAGCTTATTTTATAATCTCGGATTTCGGGAAAGAAATTGTGTATGGGCGATCTCACTTTTTAATTACGGATTGGGAGGTACGCTCGAAAAAGTAGATAAGCTAGTTATATGTGAAGCTTTTATAAGAGTAAATGTCCATAGCCTAGTGCTCACTGAGTACAAATACTAACGCGCACTGATTGCTAAGTGATCTTGGTCGAGTTTCACAAAGCTCACCGTTCTTTTTTCCTCCTTCTTTCTATGTAAATGAAGCTAATTCGATAGCAAAGCGATTCCAACGATTCCGTTTTGGTAAGTCAATCGTTAAATATGTAGATAAAATCATGGAAATCGTCAAGTCGGATCGGCATTTAAGAATTTATTCCATTGCCTAGGAATGGAAAACAAGTGAGAAAACTGCTAAAAACCATTTGCAAAAGGTCTCGTATACCTATTTTATTTTTATAAACGAAGTAAAGTTAAACTTCTTGTTGGCATCAGAGTCCTTGCTTCATTCACAACCTTTCGCCACCCGTCTCTATCTAAGGCTACTTCCTTCCACCGCCGCACGTTCAGCATTGCAAGATCATCGTCAACGTCTTCGAGTCATCTCTTTCTGGGCGTCCTCTTCTTTGGCCTTCAGCAAGGCAATTGACTTTCGAATTGTTCTCGCCTTGGTATTCTAAACATGTGTCCAAGCCATCTTATCCTCTGAGATTTTATAAATCTTATCACAGTTTCGTGTTTTGCTAAAAGTTCCAGCTCATGATAATAATTGTATCTTATTCGATAAATTCTTGGATAGAAGAGTTTAGTTTGTTGTTTGATGGCTTGGTACGTTTTCGTACATTTTTATTCAATAAAACTTGCTTAATATCAGAAGAGAGATTTGGCAGCATTGAACATAAGGAGTTATACCAACTTTATGCGGATATTATTGCTCGATAACTTTATTATTGCTTTCACTTGGAAATTTTTCGTCAAGCGAGCAGAGTCCAAACATAGCCAGCAGACCAGCGGCGAATCGATGGCGCCTAGAGACTTTCAGCGGAGAAATTTCCATTTAGACCAGTTGTTGTTCATCAAGCAATATTTAGACTCAAAAAACAGTCTCTATATTACGAGCAAACTTTAAGCAGGCCACAACAAGAAAAATGTGGGGGAAAGAGGTAGTTGTATTTTATTTGACTTAAAAATACGTAACAGAATGTAATGTTTTTTTCTTAAATGCAATGTTTAATGACTAGGAAAAAAAGAAATTTGTTTATCTTCCCGTAGGAAAAAGTCTGGTCATTTTACGAATTGCGGAAGAAAATAATTTCAGGAGTTGTTTTTAGATTTCTGAAATCATTGTGCTGGAACTTTATCCAATAATTGACACTCCGTGATATTTACACCCGGAACTCTAGACTTCTATTTGAACTAATTTAAATATTAATACACAGAAAGATAAAGGCCACCACAAGGGACACTTAGTGTTTCCAAAAGGCGTCGGTTAGCACGAGAAAGAAACGATTGGCATGCTTTGTCAAACTCGGTCAAAATCGTTTATCTACTTAATCGCGCCAATGAAGAAAATAAAAATCTTGGATAATTATGGGAGTCTCAGAAGAATTCCCATAAGACCTTTAACAGAGTTTCGGCTATCTAAAAGAGCTTTAACAGTGTTATGGCTATGTAAAAGCGTTATTCCGCCAAACGTAGAGTATGGTAAGTACAGAGTTTCTGTTGAGTGGATCAGGCAATCAATCAGACTTCTGAGCATGGTGCTAGAATGGAGTTCGAGTTCTTTGGCCTCCAACTAGTTGGCAAACTGCTCGTTTTGGTCATCATCAGAAAATAGATGAAATAATATTTTGAACATTTGAAACTCTGCAGCCGGACTAAGCTATGAAAATTCGTAAAAATATGGACCACCTGAACTTAAATGCTTCTTTGTTTGTTTGTTGGTTTTCACTTTGCGGCTTTGATACTGTTAAACTTTGAATACGGCCTCGACGTGAGGAATTTAATGCACTTACACATATTCTCATATAATTAGTTCTATTACACTGATATTATTAGTCATGACTTAATTAAAAGTAAAACACTTTTTACACAAGTGAAAATCGATTTCAAGAAAAACCAGTCTAATTAATTCAATATAGAAAAACAATAGGGCAATTAATGATTTGTTGTATTTCGTTCTGCACTTGGTATATTTGATGATTTACAAAAACAATGCTTATGCAATGCAGAAATTGTTGTTATCTGTTTGTGCTGTGTTTATTGCTAACAACTGTTCGATCGAATTGCACGAACCCTACAATGCACACCCAATGACTACTTGTGAGTTTGATAACTAAACTTTTTACACGTATTGCTCCTCACCTCAGTTAGATCCGACTTAAATATTATTGAGAACGGATAACATCAAGTTCAGGATATGTTAGAGAAAGAAAAGCAGTTTCGAAGAAGAAAATAGTTCCGCGAAACTAAGGTTGTAGTTAGGCCTTTTCCCACCTTTTTGAGTAGGTATATTTTTCAGGTATTGAGACATATTTGGCTCACTTGCTTAGCCCGCATACTCTCGCACCTGTTTTATTATGCCGTTATTTGTAAGGCAATTTCCTCATGCTGACCACAAACCGGCAAAAAATCTTAATAATCGGTTGAAATTCGGAATGAAACTAAACGCCATTTTGCTAATATTCTCAATTTTCCCCTCATGTGTACATTTCGAAACCTCAAAAGGAACAAAGGACCGCGATAGATACTCCGCGCGTGTAACCGCGGGTTAAACAAAAAAAGCATCGATTTCTATTCGAAATTTCCACGGTGATATAATTCAGTACAACTTAATAGAGTATCAAATAAAAAAAAAAAAATTTAAAGTATTAGAAAAAATCGGTGGTTTGTTAATCGATACGTTTGTATCTCGTAGTTTCTTGGATAGGTACATATGTATGTATGTACATAAAAGTTACGCTCCTCAATATCCCATATCAGCGGTTGTACAATAAACTTAATTTTTCTTATTTTTCATGGTACGCAATTATTATTTTACAAAAGCAAAAAGAAAAAACTGTATTATAAGATAAATCGTGAACGGCCCTAATTATAAAAGGTATTGAACTTTGTACTTCACTGATCGGCACACATTTTGTTGTTGCTTTAAATTTTCGTTATTATTTACCTCACATTCACGTTTACAAGTGCCGATATAAAAAATTGCGATCCGGAACGTAAACATCCCACAGCAACAAGCGTGCGAGTAAATAACAAAGTAATAGCGAAACGCGAAATTGTGCCAAGTGCGTAAACAAAGATATGTACATATATTAAATTGTACAAAACGTGTAGGTATTTTTAAGCACAACTAAAAATATGATGACTGTGCACTCATTGCTCAGAATTGATTGAGCGATTAAATTTATAGTTGAGCACGTGAAATGTTGAAGAAAGAACAGGAAGATGAATACTCGAACCGTACTGAAAAGAGTATCGATTTAACTATAATGCCATGTGGTGGCAAGCAGTGCATCAAATTTGCTTGGTTCAGTAGTTTTTCAATGCAAAATTTTTCATTATTATGGAATTGAGTGACCAGAGAGCTGTGATAATTTTCCCAATTGCTTTGTTGCAACAGCTGTCAAAGTTACCAATGACATCCAGCTGTCAAAATATATTGAGTTGGAATTGTCATTTCAACATATGTAGGTATATACAAACATACATCGTTTCACGCCTGCCCAAAGTGTGGAAATTATTAAGAAATATTATCGAAACTCCCGCTAAGTCAAAGTCGTCATAATGGTTTCAAAGTGCAGGCATTTCATTGCACCGTTGAAAAGCTTGAGAGTCAGCCCACTCTTTTGTATCTTGAGCCATTACCCAAGCAGATAATGGTGCGTAGTCAAGAAAACATAGCTATATCGAAGATACCCAGGAATATCGATTCGGCTCCAAACCCGGCTTATTCTGCTTTATGCCCGTAGACAATACCGTGAGTTCGATATTTGGGCGCTGGGAATGTTGGTCGAGGATTCACATTTCGGCCGAAAAATCATTTTCTCAAATATGGTCAGTTTGGGTTCAGCGGCGGAAATCCCAAATCACCTAAATAATAATGTTCTAAAGTATCTATTAGGACTTTCCCGGTTACCTTGTTTACAGATGTTCACATCCGCTCGAAAAAAGTTTGAAAAAAAATGGGATTATAAAACCTTAGACTGCTCTAATATTCCTTTAATTGAACCCATGTGTAACATATAAATTCTCTGTTTAGTACTTTAATGGTCAACTGTGTACAATTTTATTATGATGAAAATAAAACTGTGGAATTTGTTGCTAAACATTGTTCCAAAATGTTCGGTATTAAAAAAAATTTCAATATTAATACATTTTTTCACATTCATACTATAATCGCTCAAAAATCAAAAAAAAAAAACGTCTCTTCAGCTGATTCTGTCAAATTCACTGAGAATGGAGGAGCAGCCTACCCTAGACTATAAATCGAAGGCAAGGTGAGTTTTTATAAAATGTATGCATAATAAAAACCTGGTACTCTTTCACAAAAAGGCTACAAGCAAGATTGCACCCATCAGAGAGTGCGTGCCGTCACAATAGTCTAGTTGTGTACTGTTACCAATCTTTTGCCCTTCGAAATAAAGTCAGTGCTTTTTTATACCCAAAACGCAAACATTTTTGAATTCGGTGTTTATTTCTCTTTTTAATTTAAATGTACCAAATCTATAAATTAAAAATATTTAAATAATTAAAAAAGTCTACTATTGGAATTAAAATTTATACTGAGGAGATTTCAGCGCTATTGAAAATTTGTTGATTCTTATAAAATTTGATGTTTTGAATGTGGAAATCTCAATTTTTGTTCCTTTTGAGGGAGCGCAACAATATTAGACCTTCTTCTTTCAATTCTTTTAAACATTTAAAACCTTTTGTTAGACTTTCAAAAGCCTTTGAATTTACTGAATACCAATTAAAGCCATTGAAGTGTATTTATAGGGGGAGAAAAAAAACCAGTTAATATTGAAGAAACCATAACTCTTTTTTGAAAAAAGAATACCTCATCTTGTTACATAAGTTCAAATATAGCAAAAAAGGGGGGTTCGACCATTTTTTAAAGAAATTCTCTTAACATAAGTTTTAAATAGAAGAATGGATTTTTAAAACTCTGTTTTTTCAACACAGCCTATTGTACATAACCTCAACACATTTATTTTAATAAGCGCACACAGTAAAGACAATTTGTCACGAATACAAAATTTTTAAGTACTTCAATAAATAGTAAAAATAAAAATAAATAATAAAAATTTGGTATTTTCTTTTCTTAAAATGGGTATTTTAGTGCTTTTTGTATATCCAAAACTAGGCAACACTGCAGTTGCGAGAGAGAGAGATTTGACTGCTCGAAGGGGAAGAAGAAGAATAAACTCGGAAAAAATGTGAATAAAGCGAAGAAATGTCACACACGAATAATCACCAACAACAGCAACAATCTTAATCGTCGACAATGTGACCAGATGATAAAAAGAAGTTATGCTAAATACAATAGAACTGAGTAAATTATTGAACTAATTTAACTAAATCGGCTGTCGACCGCCCTGTGACATTGTAGCCGGAGTTGCTGGCCCAATTTTGTTTTTCACCATAGCTAATCTGGTAAATCTATCATCCTTGGTAACTTTGGCTGCCACGTCACCGGGGTCTCGGCAGCAGAATTCTTCCCGTTCGTTTCATACGTATTCACAAGCTCGTTGATTTTTTTTTTCACTTTTTTGATTTTTTTCGTACGTACCAACACCATCTCAATTTTTTTCGTAAACAATTTGCTCACATGACCCCTGCTGCGTTCTCTGAGAGCCGGTTAGCTGTCTGATCTTGGCCACCCCTCTGAAATCTTTTCACTATTTATACGACGGTATTTATTTGTTAATACTTGTTTAACTTTCTTGCACGAGTAATTTGCCATTCGAATGCCCAAACTACAAAAGCAAAATACGTGCAAATTTTATTTTGGTACTACTGCTCCCACCTTAAATTTATATATGGTATGAATTTCTTGTTGCACTTTAACCAGTTTTTCACTCAGAAACGCGACCAGAATTGTGGAAAAAATCAATTCCTGGAAAAAATTACACTTTTTGGTTAAATATCGCTTTTAGAATTTCATTAGGAAAAATTTTTAACTTTGCTCTAATATCTTATCGAACTTTTTTAAACTACCCAATATAAGAAAGTCTTGTGGTCAAATATTTAATAACATGGAAAGTAAACAACAACTTGAAATAAAAAAAAAAAAAAAAAATCAAGTGTTGTTCATTGAACACACCATAAGTGTAACACACATACATATTCGTATACTTGTACAGTACACACCAGACGACAATAAACATCAATATAATAATAATTTTAATTTCAATGAAGAAATATTAAGATAACTGCGCACAAAATTTCACATTTAACTGGGCGCATAACTGTTTTAAACAAAAGTGTTTTGCAAGCGAAAGCAAATTGTGTTGTTCTGGACTTATCACAGTGGGGCAATAACACTAATTTCGTCTTATTGCATTTTAATTACCTGTTGAGTTGTATAGTCAAAATATTCGTCAAGTATTCCTTTGTTTTTAACTGAATAAATATATGTGTACATATGTATGTGTGTATATGTGTGTCAAAAATTGTTTTGTTATAGAGCAGCAGAAAATATACAAGGACAAACATGACGAACTGAACATATGTATGTAACATGCATTTTTATGTAAATATGTAACCTTCAGTTACAAAAGAGCAGCTTACCCTAAAAGGAGGTGTGTACCACCTGGGCTAGTGTTGGTTTCTCAAGAGCTTAAAAATACAATAGTAAAACCCGTTTCATCGCTAGTGGCTGAAGAAAACTTATTGTTCACTGCTGAAAGTGTGCACAAATGTACATACATAGCACGTGCAAGTGGCGTGAGCTATGCTAGATAGGATACACTGCCAGAAAATGTGTAAATTAAAACTAGGTCAGAAATCTTGGATCAAAATTGTTTTAAAGCCAGTGTGCTGCCTTTCTAAATAATAATCAAATTGTAGTTAAAGAGGTTACTTGCATATATTAATAAGCATAAACGGATGGAGTAGATAGAGATCAGAATCGGAAACATCTCAAAGGTGCCGTCACACCAATGGTATGTGCGGCACGCTCCCACTACTACTCTAATAATCCTCCCACCCCAGCTAATTTTAGCCTGGGACCACACCATAAAAGTGTAGCATATGGGTAGAGCCGCGTTTATGTCCGAAGATACAACAGGTACTTGCGTCCAGGCACCTCATGCGCCCATGCCTCACCTGCAGGCATGTGAAGGCTATACGCCGTCGATGGTCCCAATTACTATCACTGTGTTTATAGGTGCTTTTAAAGTAAGGGAAACATCGGAAAAGCGGCAGTAGTGTTATACGTATTAACCCAATACCGTCTTGTCTTCTGTAAAATTATATATTGATAGTATCCTACTCAAAAAGCTGGGTTCAACTGGTCTTCACCTTAGCTTACTTAACTGGTTTACATCTTATCTCACTGTAAATTCGTGTAAACAATATAAAATTTGATGCCATTTTGGGCCACTATTATTCTTAATCCTTATTGCTTTTGCTTGTGGCGTTTTAAATTATATGTTTGGCTTCTAGTATATTTCAGGATTTTACAACAAGTGCGGCAGTAAACAAAAATTGTTACTACAATACCATTCGGCTTTGGGATTCCAGCAACCACATTCCAAACAAAGCGTTTCTCCTTTCGACGGCATGACAAATGTTCATAAACTAATTCTGTTGTATCTGCCATCTCACTACGATTATAAATCTCGTAGATACATAATGCCCGTTGTTCAATTATTGCCCTCAGTGAACAGCACAACTTGAAAAAGTGGCAAATGTACCCAGTGATCGCTGTTCAATTAATGCATGCGAAGACACACAATGCTCGAAGGTCTCGAGAGGCTCGCGTCACAAAACGTTTCGAGCCTTCACTGTGGTGACGGTTAGGCTGTGTTATGCGTACAACATTTCTATACTCGTTCACGCTGACGTAACTTTGGTGGATGAAGCGAGCATTCGCATTGCCGCAATCGTCGTGCACAATGAGCTAACGGCCCATTGCTTATTACCGAACGTAAACGACTGATCATACAAAGCCCGAGTAAATGATCGCGTATACACATAATCCAGGTATCTGTCGCAGCTCCCGCATCCCAATATGAAAAGATATGGAAAGTGTGAACGAAGTACATGCCAAATAGTAAACTATTTTTTCGAAGTGAATTATTTCCAAGTGATTTTGGTCGAGATAAATAAAAAGCGAAAGTCGTGTCTTCTTTCCCATATGAGGTGGTATTTTCTATGTATGAAGGCTCGACCATCCACAGCCACCAACAACAGTTATCAATTGATGAATACTAGCAGAAGTACATAGTAGTCTCTTTTTCTATGCTACTGGAGTGACCTAAGCAATTAGGGAAATGTTTTATGTTTTTTCAATACCAACAATAAAGTAGTCAGCCTTCATAAAATTCAAAGGCTCCCAAACGATCCGTGACGAATCTCGTGAAAAAGTACTGAATACTTGAGTTGAAAAATTAGCTACTGTAAAGTCGTTCTTGGAAGTCATTTGCATTAAGTTCTGTTTCAAATGTAATGACAAGGTTTACTCTATCCAAAAAGTGTCATCGATTCGCTATGTGTTAGGGAGTGCGAATAGGTGAAAGAACTGTCTTAAATACACATGTATTATATTTATATAAATTTGTGTGTACTAGTAAAAGTGCCTGCAAGAAGCATACTCCCATACGAAAAAAGGTTGTCATTCTCAAGGACTTTCGAATATTTCCATATACTCGTATATATCTTTTTATCTACGAGTATCGTTCACCATCATCTCCCAATTTCCCTTAGCCGGCTTTGACTAAATTTGCTTTTCGCTCATCAGCAAATTTGCCCAGTTGTACTTCCACTTTGAAATATTGACGGCTGAAAACGAATTATATTCATGCAAATATATTAAATTTTCAACACAAGGGGTCTATGAACACACGTTTGTCAATATTCGACCTCACTCGAGTTGCTGGTAAATTTGTCGCACATACACACCCACGTGCTTATATGTGAGTTATTCATGAATGCAGGTTTTTTCAATATCTGACGAAATAACCTTCAGTTTTGCAAAGTTATTGGCTTAGGTGGAGCTTTCAGTTTATTATATAAACACAGATACGTAGGAGTGTTCATGCGCGCAACCAAGGGGACTTGAACCCCCTCCCGAAATTTTGATAATAAGTAAGGATGTCTTTTTTCATCATATTTATTACGATAAAAAATTAAAATATTCAATCATTGGTGAACAATTTTTTTTCCGAAGAATAAAAATAGTGCCGGCCAAATCTACAAAATTATGCAGTTTGCTTTTGTGTTTCCACAAGAACGATAATAATGCCTACCGCTCGAGTCTTGATGGTAGTGCTGAATTAAATTGAAAAGAAATTTCATATTTTTATTGTACTGACTTACAAGAAGCTTTTTAAATCGCATGTAACAGAAAATTAGCAAATGAGAAGCAATCGCTAATATCGCTGATAAATTTCACAAAGAGCAGCGGACCTAAAAAACTTTCCCTGAGGTACTCCAGAGCTGGCAATGAATGTTTCAGAGGATATACCATCAATTGTGGCACACAACGCCTTCCGCATACATAGAGTTTCAACCATTGCAGGAAAACCGAGGGAAATCCAAGCGAAGATAGTTTATATAATAAAGAGACTGTCGAATGCTTTGGAAAAATCCATGTAAAGGCAGTCGACTTGCTCTCCTGCTGAGAAGGCTCTGTGAACCGTCTAGTGATGAAATTAGCCTTTTAGTGACAATGACATATTTTCTTTGACACTGCTTTCAAAATGATTTAGAGTTTGTCGATTGCTTGGAAATTGGTCGATAACTATTAATTGTCGCTTTTAAAAATTGGGGGTATACTTGTTTGATGTTATGATATACACACATACATATATGTTTTAATTTACAACTACTATCGAGAAAAGAGGATATCTTAACAATCATTTTTCTTATAACAGAATTAAATGATTGGCAAAAATTATTTTTTCATTTTTTAACGATTTAGGAATGAAATTCGACGCAACAAAAAAGGGAAAATATTTTGGACTTAGTCAAATGAGAGGGAATGTATGTTACTTAAGAAGTACGATGTTACAAGAGCGGTTGAATATCGCAGCACATTTTTATATACAGAGACAGAAATTCCGGCTCAAAAATAATTGTAGAAAATTTTGTTGAAATCAAAATATAGCTTTTTTTCATTAAATTATTATTGCTATTTTTTTATACTAATTTCTTATTATATTAATTTTTTATTATTATTATAAATTTTTTTTAGAACATTAAGAGGAGAGGATTTTATATAAAGTCTCCTCCGGAAAAAAATTCTGGTTGCGCATTAAATGTATGCTTGTGTGAATGTGTTGCAGAGAGGGAGAGAAGCCGTTATTCTATTTTCTAATTAGTTCAAGCTCAGGCAGCTATTTAAACAAAAGCCGAGTACTTTCACATGAGCCGAAACGATTCCTATTTTTCTTTGTGAATTAGTTAAAAATCTACATTTACATATATATGTATGTACATATGATGACTGTGTTATACATATGTATGTATATGTGAACTACAGCTTCGGAGAATTACATACAAACATACATACATATATATGTAGCTTTGCTGAAAATAAGTAGAAAATAACAACACTGCAATTAAAAATTGTAAACACCAACATAAAAACAAAATCCATATAAATTTTATTTGCAGACAATAAAAGAGGACAAGTTGAATAAATACTGTTGTTAGTAGAGCTGCTCATACAGCATTTGCATGTTTTGTAGGTATATTTGTTTACCAATGTCAATGTGATAAGAACAGGAAATTTAATGTTTACTCTATTTGCATTCAATTTTTGTTGTTTCATAATACATACGTACATACACATATAATATTGTACATTTATTAATGCCACCCAAGAGAACCAGTTTGAGCTGATTTCGTACAATTCCGAGCATCTGAAACGACTCCACGCACGAGAGAGCTGGCGAGTAAACAAATATCGAACGATTGTTCGATCCCAAAAACAAAGGAAGAAAAGAAAAACAAAAAAGGGGGAGTGTACAGTTGTGGCGCTGACGAAAACTATTTATCCACTACATGCATCCATGTATGAACACGTGTACTAACACACGCACAAGCATATAAACATGTCTAAAGCTTAGGAGCAATAACTTTTGCAATTGGCACGGTGTGTGGGGAAGCACGTGCTTGTGCTGCTCTATAGCGACATCGTACACTTGGTGTTGGTATTGTTGTTTGGGTTACGATTGGGTTTTTGCCACTTCTGCTTTTGTTCAGCAGCTGCTGACTTCAGCTGCTATATATGGTTGTACATATGTACATAGGTATATAAAAATAAATATCTGTAAACAAAAAGATGGAATTCCGCAGAAAAGTTGATTGATACTCAAGCAATAAATGATAAAGAAAACAATACCAGTTTTTTGTATTCAAAATGTATTATATTTACCTACATATGTATATACAGTGGCTCACGGCCGAAATCATGAGATTAACGGAAAATAAAACACCTTTTCACAAAATTGGTATATGAGTTAAAATAATAAAAATAAAAAACGAATTAAAAATAATGAAAAATTTAAATAATGAAGAATTTATATTAATAATGAAGATTAACAAATAAAAAAATATTTAAAATTAAAATAAAAATTAATTATTTTGAATATTCATGATACATTGCATAGCATTCGCACATGTGGATTTTGTACATTAGACAATGAATAGAAGTTATTTTGTTTCAAAATCTGTTTACTTATGTATTATATTTAATGCAAAGCAGCCGTTATTGGCTTCATGTTGTGTTTTCTGTATTTAATTTTCATTGTTTCTAGATGTTATATACCTGTCAAGTTGACGGATTTATAAGTACGTAAAAGCAGGTGGCATAGCAGAAATAATAAAATAAAAGTGTTCCAAAGAAAATATGGAGAAATACATATATGTATATTACCTTATTTAATTAAAAATCAATATGTAATTATATAAAATAATATTTGTACGCTCAGAATTTTTTAAGCATTAACTCGGAACTCCGGGGCAATGACGGGTTCTGTAAATCTGTACGGCTTTTTTTAAAACATCTTTACATACATATTTGTAATACATTTTTAGCCATTCCGCCTTTAACGCTTTTTTGAGATAAAATATACAAATATTTTAAAAAAAGGATATACACTTGTTACTTTCCAGTCATTGAAGAAAATTCCAGAAGATAATCATTCGGAATTACTATCATTCGGAATAAAATTAGATTGGAAAAATTCTGGGAAAAGATTGATGGCGTGCTAGCAGATGTACTACCAAAAGAAGTAGCAGATGGGACACTACTACAGGATTTCTTAGATTTCTTGTCGAGGTGAAATAGGTTTTAATTTGCAATACTATCGAGAAAAGAGGATATTTTAACAATCATTCTTCTTATTACATAACTAAATTATTAGCAAAAACTCTTTTTTTTGTTTTTGTTATTTTTCTTTAATTTCTTTTAGTCTTTTGTTATTCTCCTTTAAGGTATACAAATATTATATTTATGCCGCTCCATATTCCTTTCAATTAGAAGTTAAATTTTCGGTTCCTTCAGATGACATGTGTGCCGTGTTTGACTGTGCTGCGCAGATTTTGTGGTTGGAGTTCTGCATTTGGTTTTCTCCAAACAAAATTATTGCCGTCTGATCTGAAAAGGTTAAATTTGCTTTTGTCAGCAAAAATTATGGTGTTCTGGAAGTTTTCATCTTTAGTTATACGGTTTCTTATATGCTTCAATCTGGCAGTAGGGTTTTTGACACTAATAAATGGCTTGTTGCGGGCTATGAGTGAATGGCAGCCAGCTTCTGTTTGGAATCTGCGGACTGTTTCATGATGACACTTTTCTCTAAGACATTTTTCAACTTCATGTTGCTTCATAATTTCTGGAGGGCTCTTATGTGGACTGCGATGCACTCTTCGCATGATCCATCCTCAGTCATTGTTTGATTTTCACTCAGTCTTCGCGTTCATAATATTCAATGTGCTGCGTAGTGCCAGGTTTTAATACAATCACTTCACCGGTTTTTCGTTAGTTTTTGTCATATTTATAGTGTGTCTATACTACATATTCCACTCATTTCAACGGACGTTTGACGACCCATTTAATTTTTTCGTATACGACCAGGATTTTTAATTTTTTATGTTTTTTATTGTTTACGTATGGATAATATAATTTTTCTGTCCAAAACACATAAATATATGAAATTAAAGAAAATTTTTGGTAATATTATATACATACATATTTCCTATGAGTGACTGCTGCATCATTTTACTGTGCGCCACTGTATGCTCATCAAAGTAAATTTTGTTCAAGAGTGATGATCTTCAAAGCTTGCCAACTACGGTGGCAAGCAGCGAGAACGCTTGTAAGTGGCTGGGTTATTTTATTATTGCTCCACTTCTGTTTCTCGATTCGTAAACACGCCTTCTTACGCATCCATGTGAGCTTATAAGTACAAATTTATTTAGTGGAGGTTTCTGTAAATATATATTAATATTATACGTGAATTTTCGTACGCAAATATATCTGTGCTTTTTCGCTTTGGACTCGTACAAGGCACAGCTGTGTACGCATTTCGTTCGCTTATTGTTTTTGTTTACCATCGTACGCAGTGGGGTAAAGTAGATCACTTTTGGTGAAATATTATGAATTGAAGCTAGACAGCATTTGTTGCTAGCACCTTTTAATTATAATATAATTACTTACAGTTATGTTATGGGTAAATAAGTAAATAAAAAAATTAAGATTTTTACGCACAAAATTTTGGCGTGCAGAGATGCGCATACAAATATCCTTTTTAATTATTTGCGAATATATACATATCTATACTTATATAGATTAATTGGCTCTTAAATCTTTTTTGGGTGTTTGGCCGAGCGAGCTACCCTCCTATGCGCCTTGATGTTACTCCACAAATGAAGGGACCCACAGTTTCAAGCCGACTCCGAACGGCAGATGGTTTTTTGTGAGAAGCTTCTACATGGCAAAAATACACTCGCATTTGCGCATTTGAGAATAATAACATATTATACTGTGGTCTTATGTTCCAACTCTAGGAAAATAGCTGACCCGAATGAAGTGCAAATCGAGTTTTAGGGCATTTTTTCGAGTAGCAGACGATGAATATCGGTGAATGTAAGCTGCGCCAAATATTATCTGTTAGTAGCTTAGACTTGCGAATTCATATGTATACATTTACCTTTATTACGTGAAATTATCTACGTGGTTATTGGATATTTTCTGCAACAAATAGATTGTCTCGCGCTATGATGTATCACCTTATTGGAACCTTGCTGCTTCCCCACTGCCATTTAACTGGGAATACTTTATGATTATGTATGTATCTATAGCAACCAGCGCTGAATGTTACATTCTTACTGTTTGCCTAATAATGTTATATTGGGTTTCGCAGTCACTTTATTTTATTATAACGGTACAATGCTAATGCTTTTACCATTGTAAAATTTTCACATTCTCTCAGAAACTTTGGGAGAGATCAAACTTAAAAAGGTGTCTAAATCTTGAATCATAATATTTAAGATTGAATCATACATTCAATGCATGCGCTGCATAAAAATATCTGTTTGCTTTTTCGTTTGACGCGCTATCACTTTGTGGGTATCGTGGTTCGTGCGTGTGTAAATGAAAAATTTGAATGTTCCTTAAAAACGTGTCAGCTGATTTCTCTCTCACCAGACAGTGTTGCCAAACAGTACATTTCAAAATCATAACAAAATAAACCCAGAAAAAATTTAATTTCTGTTGAAATAACTTAAAAATAATATTGAATAATGTTCATTAGAGATAAATGAACTATTTGCGTTTGGAGGTTTTTGACTTTGGCTTATTATACAATACAATGAAAAATTGCAAATGATAACGCGTATGTGTGTAAAAGTCATAGATACGAGTAGAAGGCAACTGCAAAGCAGATGAACTGGCGAGATTGGGTACCACATTGCCAATCCAACCACACAAAGGTAACATACCTATACCTTTAGCAACTTGCAAGATGCTAATAGATAAACACACAATCAGTGCTGCCAACAGGCTATCGAGAAAAGAGGAGGTCTCAGTCCCTGACCTGTGCAACCAGTAGAATAACGTGGCCGGAATGGAACATGGGCCGCACAAACCGTTGAAACTAAACAGAAAAAACATGAGAA
Organism: Anastrepha ludens; assembly: GCF_028408465.1. Lineage (NCBI taxonomy): Eukaryota > Metazoa > Arthropoda > Insecta > Diptera > Tephritidae > Anastrepha > Anastrepha ludens. Next base: position 120,046,029 of record NC_071500.1, on the reverse strand, counting down.
ATCTTCTCGAGGTCCTAACAGGGCATTGTCTGATTGTCAGGCATACCAGTAGACTGGGAGCGCCCTATAACGACTATTGCAGAAGCTGTAACGACATTGAAGAAGAAGAGACTATAGAACACTTTCTATGCGGCTGCATGGCTCTGGATAGAAGAAGGTTCAATATTTTAGGAAAAAGCTCCCTAAGTAACTTGGCAGAAGTAGCCAATATAAAAATAACAAGTCTTGTTAGATATATCAAAGCCACAGGTTGGTTCAATGAGGACGATGTAGAGTGAGGAGAGGGGACAGCCCCGTTGGTATCACAACGAGTCTACAGCAGGCCTAGTTGTGTCAAACGAGAACCACTATGTATACCTACCTACCTACCTTATCTGTAGCAACGTTTTTTTATGAGAGGCTCTTAAATGGCAAAAAAGCGTTCACAGGCTTACCTATCCAGAGTCGATCACTTTTAAAGAAATAGTTTATATTAATGTATAGTACGTTTAATATCTACAGTGGGCTACATTGTCTCTCATGTCATTATCCTGCTACCATTCACCTCTTGAAGTTTTCCCTTAATGAATATAAAATCTCTACAATTGTGTTTATTTCAACAGTTAGTAGATTAACCTTCGGATTTTTGTACAGTGTATCAGTTCAAACGGCCCACAGTGCATAGTACAACGCGCATGAAGTGGCGATATTGTTGTTTGTGACGGCTAGGCTACTGACGTTATTGTTGTTAACAGTATGCATTGTGACTTGGCGGTGTGCGGATGTGTTCGTACAATGTTGCTTTAGTGCGTACGACGACTCCGCAAACATACCTGCATAATATAGACGTTCCATATTCTTGGCAACAAATAACAGCAGACAGGTGCTGCCGCTTGAAAAACAACGAATATTAAAACACTACGAAACTAATATAGGAGGACTATAAAATAACAATAAGTACGTGCATACATATGTACGTATATATCTATAAGATTTGTGAGAGCGCACACGGTCGGTGAGGTTGTTGCGAGGGCAGGTACACAAATGATGGTTGAGGGCGTGACAACAAGCAACAACAAAGCAGGCATAAATCACACACGCGCCTACAATTAAAGCAACAATAATCATAAAGATATTTGTTATGTAAAGTACAACAAAACAAGTGAAAATAACGAGCACTTGAATTAAATGCGTCGCGCTCATCTGCGTTGCAGTCTCTATCAACATTAAAATGGTGTGTAAATATGTTTTTGATAATTTCGCAAGACTAAAACTGAACTTTTTTGTTCTTGCTTTAGTTTCATTTGTGTTGTTTTTGCTTGAGCTTTGAGATTATTATGCTCACTGCGTACTGATGAAGAACACGTGAGTGTGGTTATTTTGAGAAAATACATACGTATGTTATTCGACTCATTCACAGCAATAACAACAACAGTATCTCAACATAATCGCCACCAATACAAAGCCAGAGAAAGCTCTTCTACCACTACATAAATAAAGTCACTCACACACTCGCAAGACAACACACACATTTACACACACGGCCATATACAATACATATTTACAACTATGGAGAGAGTAAGTCAAGTCTGAATACTAAATAACGATGTGTTGACGCTGACGCTGGCGTCGCTGTCGACAGCATCGTAATTGCCTTTGTTATGCGCAGGCAAATGCAAAGGCAGCGAAGAAACCATTTAAATTGCGGCGGTGCCTGCTGTACGACTGTCAAAACGTTTTTCAATTTGTGGCGAAAAAGACACACATTACTCAACAATACACACTTGAGGAAGGACCTCAGAGCAAACAAGGAGAAATAAGAATAAAAAGAATCAAGTGAAATTAAAAAGGCATAAACGATTTATGAAGTAAACAAATTTTAAGTGCTAATAAACAAGAAATTGCATACCAAATGAACAAGCAGACAATGTGTGCTGGCAAATACATACAAAGTGAACGCCTAGCATAAAATTATTCTCATAAGCAATAAACCGAATTTATCAGAAAAAGGCAAAAATCGAGAAATCGAGGCAGTTTGTATCAAAGTGCTGAGTAATAAAAATAAAAAAAAAATGTATCACAAGATGTGTTGAGTTATAAACAAATAATTTTCTTTCGCAATATTCTAAAAATTTTCGCTTATCAAGGCAAACCTGAGCATTTCCGCTTCCGCCTTACGATTTGCTGTATCTACGGGAACGCAAAACGCAATACAAATTTCTTTAAATTCCAATTCTAAAACTAATTAGTATTAAACGAGAAAAAAGACGCAACAGGAAAATGTCCGTGCCAATGTTATTAACGCTTACAAATCCCGCCGCCACCTTGGGCGATACGCTGCTACTGGATGAACACATCACAAGTGTATGTATTGCAAAATTAAATTATACATAAAATTAGTCTTTGAAAATTTACTGTGGCATAAATGCAAACCAATAACTTTATTGAATTAATTGGCTGCATTACCTCTCAACCTTTGTGATGCTATCTAATAAAAATGCTGTGTTAACTGTATTCATTATCCTCGTAGGTTATCCAAGTGCGAGTGTGACTGTTGTGCATACAAATACATCCATACTTGAATATAAAAAATCACGCTCAACTGCTTTCTGACGCATCAGCTGTGCTTTCCCAAAAGCAAACCTTTTCTCTATCATCACAAACAAATAAATCGATTGACTGCTATCGTAGTAAAATTCAGCGTATACATTCCCGGTAATCCACAAGTGTAATTATATCAGTGTTTGCCCGCAGCGCTTCTTTCTCTTTTCCGCTGCTACCAAGCATTAAGCGCCAGCACTCACTAATCACTCTGAGTGTTTGGCGCAAACAGACTTGCTATGCTGCAGGTATCTCAGGTGACGTCGTTGGCGTCATTATTTCCGTTGCTTTGTGTTTCTTTCTTGGTCTTGCGCTCTCTACCATAAATGCTTCTTTAACCCTCTCTTACGCGCCCATAGCAACATTTTCGCCGTGCTGGCAATGTTGTTGATTTTGCGCCGCCCTGTTTTTGTTTTTCACTTATTTTATGTATTTTTGTGGCAACTGTACACTGCGAGATATTTTTGTGTGCATTGCTGGTACAAAGTACAGCTCATGCAATAAATAAATATGTATATATTAAATACATTCGTCGAGTTCAGTTAGTGGTATTTGCTGGTTTGCTTGCTGATTTTCTGTTTTGCCCGCTGCTCGTTCTCTTTTTATGTATATCGACCGGCTGTGGGTTTCTCAATGAATTCAGTTGCTCAAATGGTTTTTGGAAAAGCAGTAATAAAAATAGTTGACAACTGTATTGGTATAATATGCGAAACTGTTTTACAATTAGGAGAAATTAGCGTTATAAAAAACAAACTTCCAAAGTATTTCGGTTTTTGAAAATATAAAAAAACAGATTGTTTCAGAGGAATATGATTTTATATGTTCGTATTCCTAACATCCTATAACCTAAAATATACAATATATTAAGCCAAACTCTTATTTGGAATTTTTTATTATTTTCGTTGTTATTGTACCTTTAAAAATATCCCCTATTTTTGTGATTTGTTGTCTGTTGAATTGGCAATGCTCGAGCGATTACCGATCTCAGCCATTCCGGTAACAATGAATGAACTGTCGAGGGAACGATTTGATATTTTTGAATTCATGAATTTATTTTCCAAGGGCCAACGGTTAATATGATCTATATCTGGTCGCCGTAGCCGAATGTGTTGGTGCGTGATTACCATTCGGAATTCACAGAGAGAACGTTGGTTCGAATCTCGGTGGAACACCAAAGTTAAGAAAAATATTTTTCTAATAGCGGTCGCCCCTCGGCAGGCAATGGCAAACCTCCGAGTGTATTTCTGCCATGAAAAAGCTCCTCATCAAAAATATCTGCCGTTCGGAGTCGACTTGAAACTCTAGGTCCCTCCATTTGTGGAACAACATCAAGACGCACCCCACAAAAAGGAGGAGGAGCTCGTCCAAACACCCAAAATGGGTGTACGCGCCAATTATATATATCTGGTCGTCATCTTTATCTGTGGTAGGCTATGCCTAAGAAATCACAAAAATTATGGAAAAATATATCGTGAATTCTGTCTACAGTTAAGACATCGAGCAGGATTTGTGGACGAATATAAATAAAAAACGCTATAATCTTGAGCAGCTGCCGTTTTCTGTGAAAGTTTTTTTTTCCCGCAACTGGCCACGTATTTTTGCTACGGCATATAAAAAAATATTTCCAGGGCTGCAAAAATGTTTTGAAATGCGTATTGCATCTAAAAGAGAAAACTGTGAATACAAAAAAGTAATAATAATTTTGATGTTTCAAAATTGTGTACTTTGTTGACAAAGTCCGAGTAGAAGTTTGACTGGTTGGTGACGAAGAAAAATAGATTTTCTAAGTGACACAGCTTTTGAGCCACTTCAAACTGGCAAAATATTGAAATAATTGCATAGGCTATAAGACTGCAATTTCATTCTTTTTTAATTTTGAGAAAAAGTTTTAAATTTTTCTTAAAATTTGTTGAATATTTTAAGATTTTGTACAAAGTTTGAAACTTTGAGCTATGTGGTTTTTGTTGCAGCATGAACTATACTTTTACAAAAAAATTGAATAAAAAAAATGATCAAAACTATGAACTATATTTTTATAAAAAAGTTAAATAAAATAATAATCGAAACGTTGCAATATGTCGCGCTGCTATTATTTTGAAGAAAGGTGTATATTTGGCATTAGGGTTTCAGGAGCGTTTTTCCTTGTGCCTAAATGCTCCATGAAAAGGAATTCAGTGGAAGGGAAATCTTTATTGGAAGAGAAAGATGGTTAATATTTTTTTTACGTTGTTTCACCATTTCTTGTTTTGGACTAGAATTTCCCAAACAAAACAAACTGTTGATAACGGAAATATGTGAAATGTATTTTTTTATATTTTTTATCTGTTATTTATTTTGCATCTATTGTTAAATGCATTTTGATTTGATTTCTATAAATACACACAAACTTGCTAAAACTTAAATATAATATTTTGATATTGATCAGGCATGAATCTGTGGATCATAATCTCACTTTCTTTTTCATTTGTTTAGAAATATTTTTGTATTTTGTTCCAAGGTTGTCAAAAACAAAAAAAAAAACAAAAATCTAGATAAGCTGCAAAAATTTATTTATTTATAATACATATCCATTAAAATAGTAAGGCAACTGGATTTTGGGGCTATCGACCTATGCAAAACTTACCATAAGCTTTTCTTTTATGCTGTGCTAAAAATTCATGGCGATATTTATTAACGGTATCTCATTAGATCGAAATATCCCTTTAATTTCACTTGCGAGCCGTTTTTTCCAATATTTTTATTATTTTGAATTTTGATTTTTTGGATTATGACACTCTTGTCGCAAATTCCCGATATCATATGATATATCTTACATGCATGTCTACGTATGTACTTTAATTTGTCAGCATTTGTTAGTTACTTCATCGTATTTGTACTCTTCGAATGCATAGTTTGGCTCTCTATTTTGCTTTCTTTTTTGGTTTCGACGATGATATCATTTCTATTTTAGCAAAATTGTTTCTGTTTCCAAGAAGTGTACATAAACTTACTATGCCTGCTCGCATGCGATCAGAGCTCTTTAAAAAGCGCATATGTATGCTAGTACATATATTACAAAGGGGAAATGTTACAAAATCACCTTAGGGGAATAGTGTCTGGATTACATACATACTTACATGTAATGCAAAGTACCAGTTAGCCAATTTTTTGCCCTGAATACTATTGGAAGTATAAATTGCGTTTTCTACTTTGTTTCATGCGATAATAAAATATTCCGTCATGTCGAACGAAAGGAACAAAAAACCATTCTTCTTCTTCTTAATTGGCGCTATAACCGCTTACGCGATTTTGGCCGAGTTTAACAAAGCGCGCCAGTCGTTTCTTTCTCGTGCTAACCGGCGCCAGTTGGACACACCAAGTGAAGCCAAGTCCTTCTCCACCTGATCTTTCCAACGCAGAGGAGGCCGCCCTCTTCCTCTGCTACCACCAGCTGGTACCGCATCGAATACTTTCAAAGCCGGAGCGTTTGTATCCATTCGGACGACATGACCCAGCCAACGTAGCCGCTGGATCTTTATTCGCTGCACTATGTCTATGTCGTCGTAAAGCTCATACAGCTCATCGTTCCATCGTCTGCGATATTCGCCGTTGCCAACGTGCAAAGGTCCAAAAATCTTACGCAGAATCTTTCTCTCGAACACTCCAAGCGTCGCTTCATCGGATGTTGTCATCGTCCAAGCTTCTGCGCCATACGTTAGGACGGGCATGATGAGAGTCTTGTAGAGTGTTAGTTTTGTTCGTCGAGAGAGGACTTTACTGCTCAGTTGCCTACTTAGTCCAAAGTAGCACTTGTTGGCAAGAGAGATTCTACGTTGGATTTCAAGGCTGACATTGTTATCGGTGTTAATGCTGGTTCCTAAATAGACGAAGTCTTTTACAACCTCAAAATTATAACTGTCAACAGTGACGTGGGTGCCGATACGCGAGTGCGCCGACTGTTTGTTTGAAGACAGGAGGTACTTCGTTTTGTCCTCGTTCACCACCAGACCCATTCGCTTTGCCTCTTTATCCAGTTTGGAGAAGGCAGAACTAACAGCGCGGTTGTTAAGGCCGATGATATCAATATCATCGGCATACGCCAACAATTGTACGCTCTTATAAAATATTGTGCCTGAGCGATTAAGTTCTGCGGCTCGTACGATGCTCTCCAACATCAGGTTAAAGAAGTCACACGACAGGGAGTCACCCTGTCTGAAACCTCGTTTGGTATCAAACGGCTCGGAGAGGTCCTTTCCAATTCTGACGGCGCTGTTGGTGTTGAGCAACGTCATCTTACATAGCCGTATTAGTTTTGCGGGGATACCAAATTCAGACATCGCGGCATACAAGTAACTCCTTTCCGTACTGTCGAATGCAGCTTTGAAGTCGACGAAAAGATGGTGTGTGTCGATTCTCCTTTCATGGGTCTTTTCCAAGATTTGGCGTATTGAGAATATTTGGTCGATGGTAGACTTTCCAGGTCTGAAGCCACACTGATAAGGTCCAATCAGTTGGTTGACGGTGGGCTTCAGCCTTTCACACAATACGCTCGCTAGAACCTTATAGGCGATATTTAGAAGACTAATCCCGCGGTAATTGGCACAAATTGCAGGATCGCCCTTCTTATGGATTGGGCAGAGCACACTTAAATTCCAATCGGCAGGCATGCTTTCATCCGACCATATTTTGCATAGGAGCTGATGCATGCACCTTCCCAGCTCCTCGCCGCCATGTTTGAATAGCTCAGCCGGCAGTCCGTCGGCGCCCGCAGCTTTGTTGTTCTTTAGCCGCGTTATCGCTATTCTCACCTCGTCATGATCGGGTAGCGGAACGATAATTCCGTCGTCAACGATTGGGGTATCGGGATCTTCACTTTCTCGGTGACATGCGCAGCTGTCACTGTTTAATAGGTTCGAGAAGTGTTCCCTCCATAATTTAAGATTGCTCTGTACGTCGGTCACCAGTTCGCCGTCTTTGTTCTTACAGGAAAACGCCCCGGTCTTAAAACCTTCTGTAAGCCGCCGAACTTTCTGGTAGAATTTTCGGGCGTTGTTCCTGTTGGCCAGCATCTCAAGCTCTTCGCACTCACGTATTTCGGCCTCTCGGTTCTTCTGTCGGATAATACGTCTCTCTTCCTTTTTCAGCTCTCTGTAGCGATCCCACATGGCTCGCGTTGCGCCCGATCGCAGCGTGGCTCTATAGGCGGCATCTTTTCTTTCGGCGGCAGCATGACATTCCTCGTCGTACCAATTGTTTTTTCGGGCTCGCCGGAATCCGATTTCTTCTTCGGCGGCGGTACGTAGGGAACGAGAAATGTTGCTCCATTGCTCGCGCATGCCGGTGTGTTGGGCAGTGCTCTCCGAGAGCAGGAGTGAGAGTCGAGTGGCGAATCTTCTGGCTGTCTGTTGTGATTGCAGCTTTTCGAGGTCGAACAAAAAACCATTAGCAGTGCATAAACAAAGAAATGCCTTTTTTATATGCTTTTTTAATAAATAACTAATTAGTTATAACCACAATAATGTGTCTTTCCAGAGAAATGCATATAAAATGGCATATTACGCAATTTACTCACATACATACAAATGTTTATAAATGAGTATGCATTTCCTTTACCTTTTATTATGGCGCAGACAAGTTGGCGCCTAGTAATTTAAGAACGTAATTTGTTCTGCTGATGATGACAAAATCTTATGGAGTTCATTTTCTGTATATTTTTATACGAGTATTATGATGCCAGCTTTTTCCATGGAAACTCCGATTTCTAGAATTATTTTCAACATTTCGTAATATAAGCCATACAATGAGGAAGGGTTGGACACCTTTGTGTATAAGTACATATGTATATACATATATGTACGCAAGTATGCAATTTTGCCATCTCTCCAGAGTTTCTAACTTCTAACTTAATAAAATTCAGAAAGCTTGCGCAATTAAATAACGCAGTTAAAGTTTATCGACTCTGTTGTGTATATTGCTGCACTTTGGCCTTCACGTACATACATACGTAATAAATACGAGTATGCGTATACATATTTGCTATAATATATGTATATAAGCGATATTGGCACAAATCCGTTTGCTTTGATTATTTGTGTGGATTAGTTTTCTTTTTTTGGTGGAATGTCTGTATTAAATTTTTACTGAATTTGAGAAATTTGAAACCTGGGGCTAAAATCGGAGCATCGAGCTCACACATACACACATACATACATACACATTTATACATACATATATACATTTATATACATATATGCACATATGTTCAAAGTGCGTTTCGCGACTTAGCGAGCAATTTCTTTATTCCGCTTTCAGTTTATTGAACTTTTGTTGAATTGAAGAAAATAGAATTCCGCTTACGAATTCCGGATCCCGATATTAAGTTTAAAATTTCGGGACCAAAATTATTACTAGTATTGATATACGCGGTAAAGTTCTTGCTTGTCTTATGTAATATTTTTTTTTATAAACTCTCCGTTGGGCTCCCAGGTCTTGACAGACCTTTTCCGACTTTGGACGTGAATTTAACATATTTCTATTGTATTATAGCTAACGACTTGAGCTTCCAGGTAACTTCATAAATTTAACCTTTTGATTTATGGACATAACCATTTAAAAAGGATCTTCGAAAAGGACAAAAAATTAAAAAAATAACACCTTCGGCTGGGCACCTCAGTGTGGCTGGAATCCTATGTATTTACATGTACAGGGTGGGCCAAATAAGACCTACTAATGTTAAGAACAAATAACTTTTTTTATTTTTTGACATATTTATTTTTCTATTTTTGTGGGTTATAATTGAATTATTGGAAATTTTTTATGGAACCCTACAGTACAACACAACGCGTTAAAATTACCGAGTTTTTCTATTCTTGTCAACGATCAATTGTTTTAACGCAGCGTAAATATCGGCGACATTTTTTGATGTCGGATGAATTTCCCTTGGCCATCTCGTTCACCAGATTTGACTGCGCCCGACTTTTTTTTATGGGAATATTTAAAAGACAAAGTGTATCTTAATAAACCAGAGACTATTAGACAGCTGAAGGAAAATGTTCGAGACCAAATACTGAGCCTTCAACCAAAAACATTATGTGGTGTAATGGAAAACGCATTAAAAGAGCCAATCTTTGTATCGAGAAAAATGGCGGACATTTGTCTCATGTAATATTTCATACATGGTTGGTTGGTTGGTTAGAGTGGTGATTCATCCAGAATCCAACTAGCGCTTCCGCACCATTTTGTTGCCACATCCTCGTTACCAAATTGTTTAACAGTTATTTGCAGCAGGACTATATCCAGTCTGTGCGGTTTAGGAACCTTATTAGGTTGTTGACGTCTGCGCCAGACAGTTGCTCGAGACTCTCGAACAGCGGTTTGCCCAGGGTTAACATTCTGTCCTTCCATAGGGCAGGGCATTCACAGAGGAAATGGAAGATTGTTTCTTTTTCCTCCGGTTGTTTACAACTATGACAGTATGTGTTGTGAGGGATGCCCATTTTGGCGGCTTGTTCTCCGATAGACCAGAAGCCAGTTATGACTGCCGTAAGTCTGCAGGTGTCCCGTCGTTTCATGTTTATTAATGTCAACGATTGCTTGAGGTTGTAGGTGGGCCATAACGTTCTGCTGATTTTGCATTTCGTTTGGTCTTTCCATCTACAATCTGCAATTCGAAGGTATTTTAGGGAAATTGCATTCTTGACCGCACCTAGTGGAGTGAATACTGGTACTGCAAGAGCGCTATTCATGGCAGATCCCCCTCTTGCCAGTTCATCAGCTTTTTCGTTACCTTCTATCTTCCGGTGTCCCGGGACCCAAATCAAGGTTACTCTATGGTTTTCACTCAAGTTGGTGAGGCTATTCCTACTTTGCTCCACCACTTTAGAGGTTGTTCTAGTCGCGTCCAGCGCCTGGATTGCTGCTTGGCTATCCGAAAGAATAGCGATATTGCCCTTAAAAGAAAAATCTGCAATTAGTAACCTACAGGCTTCCCCAATTGCTAGTACTTCCGCTTGGAAGACGCTGCTGGTATTAGGGAGACGCACAGATTTTTCAATTCCAAGTTTATGAGAATATATACCAGCTCCGACACCACAATCCATTTTACTGCCATCTGTATAGACTGTGGTATCGAAGTTGTTTAGAGAGAATCCCTTCTTCCATTCTTTTTTAGATGGAAAGAGTGTGGCAAAATTCCTATTGAACGTTACCATCGGGACGATGTAGTCAGTCCTCTCCGAGGTTAACTGAGTTTGTCGCAATAATAGACTAGCGTGACCATAAGTTTTTCCTTTCCAGCGACCCGCTTCATTTAACCTAAATGCACTTATGGTTGCCGTCTTCTTTATGTGTAGGTCTATTGGAATAACGTGTGTCAGTGCATTGAGAGCCTCTCTAGGACATGATCTGATTGCACCGACCGTTATTGCACATGCTGATCTTTGTATTCTGCCGAGTAGTTTGGTATTGTACTCTCTCCCTAGAGCCTTCCACCAAACTACCGAACCATACGATAGAATAGGTCGTATAACCGTCTTATACAGCCATAATGTATGCTTAGGTTGAAGACCCCATCTTCTTCCAAGCATACGTTTACAGGCATATAAAGCAATTTCTGCCTTCCTTACCCGTTCTTCAACATTTAATTTCCAGCTTAGTTTGGAGTCCAGAATTACCCCTAAGTACTTTGCGCTGGTTGATAAAGACAGAGTTTGTCCGTTGATATTTGGTAGGGTAAAAGTTGGTACCTTATATCTGGTGGTAAAAAGCATAAGTTCTGTTTTACGTGGGTTTAAACTTAGCCCACATCCTGTGGCCCAAGAGTTAAGCTCGCCTAAAGCCCTTTGGATGATCCCACTGATCGTATTTGGACACAGTCCTGACACCATTAACACCACATCATCAGCGTACGCCACCACTTTTACCCCACCTCCGTCAAGTTTTGTTAAGATTTTGCTGATCACACATAGCCAAAGAAGTGGAGATAATACTCCCCCTTGTGGAGTGCCCCCGTGGACCTTCTTGGTTATGTTGATATTACCCATATTAGCTTTGATGATCCTCGTTTCTAGCATGGAGATGACCCAGTTACTAATGCAACTGTCCACCTCCAGGTCTATCAACGCCCGTTGGATGGCATCTGTGCTAACATTGTTAAAGGCGCCTTCGATATCCAAGAATGCCGCCATGGTATAATGTTTGCTCTCTAGAGAGCCCTCTATTGTTCCGATAACCTCGTGAAGCGCCGTCTCCGTAGATTTGCCTTTAAGGTATGCGTGTTGTGCAGTTGATATACCAGAGCTCTCCAAAGAGCTTCTGAGGTGCGTATCCAAAAGTCTTTCAAAAGTTTTTAACAGGAAAGACGAAAGACTGATTGGCCTGAAGTCTTTCGCTGATTCATGTCCTCTTCTACCTACTTTTGGTATGAAGACGACCTTGACTAGTTTCCAGCTGTCTGGAATATGGCCTAAGTTTAAACACGCTTTAAAAATTTCTTCTAGCCATGGTAGGATACAGTCCAAGGTTTCCTGTAACATCTTTGGAATGATCCCATCTGGCCCCGGAGATTTAAAGGGTGAGAAAGATTTGATTGCCCATGCAACTTTTTCTTTGGTAATGATTTCATTTGCAAGATGCTGTGGATTATATTGGCTCCGCCTAATGTTTTCCCTCTCCCTTTCGTAAGGGCTGCATCCCGGAAAATGCGTGTTTAGCAGAAGCTCTAGCGATTCTTCTGCTGTAGCAGTCCAAGTTCCATCAGGTTTCTTGACCCAAGAAGCCATAGAGTGGTCTTTGGAAAGAACCCGGCTAAGCCTAGCAGAATCCCTAGTGGATTCGATTGACGAACAAAATTCCCTCCAGCTCTCTTTTTTGGCGGCCCTGATTGCCTTCTTGTACTGTCTCCGACTTTCTCTATACAATTCCCAATTTCCCGTCGAGTAGCTGAGGTTAAACGTTGATCTAGATTTTTCCCTTAGTTTTAAGAGCTCACTGCTCCACCAAGGAGGGTGAGTTTTTTTGCTAAATTTTATGGGGCAGGACGTTTTGTAGGCCCTACTAAATGCCTTTTCCAGTGTTATGACCCTACTCTCAAGGTTTTCCGTGAGAGTGATTTGAGGGATAGGAGTCCCTCCTATCCTCTTGTTTACTGCATTTTTGAACCTCTTCCAGTTGGTTCTTAAAGGATTTCGATACGGTAGGGGTGGATCTACCTTAAGATCCAAATCGTAGAGAATCCAACTATGATCAGAAAAGGACCTTTTATTGGATACCCTCCAATTATCTACCCTTACTAAGCTATTTTCAGACAGTAGAGTAACATCAATCACTTCCTCCCATCCTCTGAAGTACTCCGTACTAGGAAAGGTGAAAGTGGGAGTGTTACCCCTGTTACATACCGATAAGTTAGTATTAATAATAAAATTATATAAAGACTCACCTCGGTCGTTTGTCTCGGAACTTCCCCACAACGCATGCCTCGCGTTGGCATCGCATCCGAGCAGCAGGTTCTTGTTTCTGGCTTCACACACCAGCCGACGAGCCTCCTCGGGTGGTGCTGGCCGATCATGTGCCATGTAGATGGAAGCCAGTATGATGCCGACACCGTCAGCGGCTTCTACCTCCACAGCCGTCACATCCTGTGAACAATATGATGGGATTAAAAATATGTTCAAATGTTTCTTAGCTACAATACAAGATCTGGGGTTACCTTCAGTCCGTTTGTAGAAAAGGTTGTGGTTGTTCCCAGTGAACCCCTTCACCTCGGTGCTCCGCACCCAGGGCTCCTGGATTAAAGCGATGTCGACATCCTCCTCCGACAGGAGAACGGTTAGGTTGTCCGTTGCAGTCCGCGAGTGCTGCAGGTTTATTTGGACAACCTTGAGACCCATGCTGCTGGTCGCTTTACAATTTGACGGCGTCGCTAAGCTGCACTCCCGGGTGCTGCTCATTAGCGCCATCGTTTTTGGTAGACGCGGCGTCGTCAAGTTGCATGCCTGTGAGCAACTCGTTGGCGCCGTCAACCTCGTCCTGTTCATCCTCCGGATTAGCAGATCGGAATATCTTCAGTTGCGTTTTCCTGACGCCGAACCGAAGTTTATTGTCCACTTTCCCGAGTGGCTCGATACTCTCCTCCGATATTTGGAGAAGGAAGGACACACTGTTCTTTTGCGGAGCCTCCGCTTTGATGATGCTCCACTCATCCATCGGAACAGTGCGGTTGTGTGCCTGCAAGTATGGAATAAGTTGCTTAGCTTCGAATTCCATGTTCGGGATCCAGATGCGAGCCCTCGGCCGTCGAGGGATTTCGCTGGCCGGGATTAGTTTGAGCCTCAAACCTTCCCAGTCGTTCTGGATCTTGCCCACAACTGTTTGCAGGAAGTTAAGGGAGAGTTGATCATCGCACTTGATCACCCTGTATCCGCGGACCACCTCCATTGAATCAAATCCTGGCACATGACCCTCCGGGTTTGCCATGACGTGATCGACGACAATGCGGGACAGCCGTGCCTCGATTTCGGACCACTTATCCGATGCAGGTTTACCGCGGTTTGTTATTTCATCAACCAACGCTATTTGCAGGTGATCCCGTGCCACCTCATTAAATGAGCGTTTGGTTGGTTTTGGTATTGAAGCGGTGTGAACCGACACTTTGTGCTTCTTCGTTGGTTTGTCGCTTTCGTCCTGCGAACGATTGCGTTTTACGGCTTCTGCCTTCTGGGTGGCCTGGAACGCCAGGTACTCATCGACCACCTTTTGGCACCTTGCCTTATCGGCCGCGTCCTTGGGATGAGTTTTACCTTCAGCCTCATTTTTATTTATTCTTCCGAGAATAGTCAGAGACCTCTGGTAAAGCTTATACCTGGACGGGCCTTTTTTAACGTTTTGGCGCTTTTGCCCCTTGGCATCAGCGGATGTGCATGGTTGATTAGATGTTGATGGCGTGCTGTGGCCCACAGCTTTGCCATCAACCGTCTCTTGGCTGGAGGCCAAGAGTTCGTCCTCTGAGGAAGTTCCCAACTTCCTCAGTTCGTTGGTGTCGGTCCGAGTTGTCCATTTGTCCGTCTGTTGTGTCAATGGGTGCGTCCGTTTATCCGTTCGTTTTGGGTCTGTGTCCGTCCGTTTGTCCGTCTTCTTTATAACCTTATCCGAAATTTTTTGTTTTTGTTGTTCGTTCATTCTGTTTCGTACGGTCACCTGCCCTTCCAGAAGGCTGCACATGTCGCCATGTGCGGTGACCAATGAGGATTTAGGGGAAATAAACAGTCCGCCATGGCAGCGCCCCATACCATGGTAAGGCCACCGTTACAACCTGAGGCGGCCTGGTGTCAGGAGGGCTCCGTTAAAAGACAGCCTAGTTTTATCCCCCGGCTGCCAAACCCACCCAGTAGGCACGGGTCGCGTTACACCTTGGGTTGAGGGAGTTTTTTAACGAAGTTTACGTCTTCGACCTGTGTGGTTCGCGGGAGACCTACTCTCCTACCTTCCATATCTGGGAGGCGTTCCCCTATCCACCACCTGGGGACGCGCCCTATAGGGATAACAGGTTCCCCCAAGGTCATTTATTTATCGAGCTCACCCATGAGTCCATATAGTTCGCAGCCAAACATCAAGTTAACTTGTCACCTTTTCACAAGCCAAGTGAGATTTGTGGGATGAAACAGCATTCCTCATAGCATTCATTAGGTTTAGGTGGTGGGATCTTAGGACTTGGGGGCTTCATTACAAGGCATTGCTGCTTTTACTCAGCTTAGACCATTTTGTGAGTTGTTCTTTTTTCTGAAAAACTAGAAAATTAACATACAAAATTTCAAAGCGAAAGCACTTTCTCTTTCTTACTGTAATTGTTTACAGTTAATGGTGCATAAAATGATGCCTTGAGTGGGACTCCTTATAACGATGACTCATCTCGTTATGATGTGCTGACTCTCAAACGCATTTCCATGTACTGTTTATACTCCGTTTATTCTCCTTTTATACTCTATACACATTGTTCAACATCTATACATACATACGCGTATATAGGAGTCTAACATTTTGCGAAAATGCTGCAAGAATTTTATAACTGAGCCATATACAAACTTAGGAAATTAGAATGAATTTCAAATGATGACATCAATCGCCACAGCTCACGTGAATTTTACTCCTACTCATAAATGGCATTGAACACAGGTTTTGCCTAGCACATCGGCCGCCTTTTCTGTATCATACCCACCCTGCTGCAAGTTTTGGAGCCAATACGTAAAAGCCTGTTAACTGCTCCTACTGTTATGTGTGGAACATAACGTCACATATCGATTTCATGGCGGCTTTGCGATAAATGGTAATTAATCATAGATATTGCCAGGTCTTGAAGATTAGTCACTTCAGCAAAAGGAACGCCTTGATTTCTTGATGGTTTTAAATACAACACTACACTTAAAGTGGCATGAGTAGCGTGTAAAAGATGTTTACAGTTTTGTCGTCATGCTTCACGCTCACTGTTAACTCTTGGGAATCAACAAAACTCAGCTGCCTAGAGTCAGCGCAGGCGCTTCAGCACTTTTGCATAACAAAACGGATATCAAAAAATTAAATACGAGTACTTTACCATTTATAGCGCACGGCTACGCTATTGGGTGGCAGCTTTAGCGCTCGCCAAGCTTTAGCGCGTTTCGAGTGATTTTAATTAAATAAAAATAATAGAAAAGCAATTAAATATATTAATAAGTGGGTAATAATCGCTTGAGCGTGCCGTAACACAAAACAAAAAAAACAACGATGCTGACTGAAAAGTGTGAAAAATGAATGGTGAAAATGATTATCAAAAGCTGCTGAATGTAAATATTTATTCTAACGAGACTCTGTGAAATACGCTATTGCTACGAAATTGCACTAATTTATTGAAAATGAGACTTGATGAGATTTTCAGTCATTTTGGTGTGTGATAAAGAGTGCAACGTGACGTTTATTGATTTTTGTACGAAAATTGGCAAAATTTGTGCAAAATATTTGGGCTAAAGAAAAGGCTCATGAGTGAAAGAGATATTAATGCATGAAATGAGGATTGAACGAATGCAAGACATTTGTTTTTTTTTTTTTTTTGAATGCGGAATTTCAGTACGTTTTGTTATATAAGTGAAATACCACTATTCACTTTCCATCTCCCACTTTCTACTTCCCACTTTCAAATGCAAAATCAAAAACCCCCATTCAGTTAAATCGAGCAATCAACGTGTGCAATCCTCTTGTGAAAAACGCCGCACGTGCTGCTCTCAGTGGGTGCTAAATTTAGCTTTTTGCGTAAGCAATACTCGCATTCATTTGCTGTACTATAGCAAAGTTTCGGTTTGTTGTTTCCTTCAACTGAATTTAAAACCTTTGTTTTTCACTTATGGCTGAAAGTAATTATTGGCACCTAACATCAGCAACGTGACTTCTAAAGTGTGCCAACTGAGTTTACTGTGCACAGGTGGCCTAAAAATAGCTGATAAAATTCAAGCATGCTTTATTAAGAATGCTTGAAAGTAAATAGAAGGGATATTCCTTCAATATGCGCAAAGTAGGTGAAATGCGTCTTGAGGATGACGAAAAAAGGAAGCCATAAAGACGTTGATTGCCCCAAGGTGAAGGTCACAATACAAATTTTAAAATAAAATTAAAATTTTAGTTCTTGAGAGTCCCTTTTATTTTCTCTTTCTTGTGTGAAAAAAAAAATTGCTTTTCTTTTTATACTTTTAGATCTCCTCAATAATAGTTTACAGAGATGATTATACGTGTTTATTTCAGAAAGTAAATTCAAAAACATAAACAGAATATTTTGCTTAAATCTCCATTTTGTTTTACTTTCCTTGGAAAAACGAATTATTAAAAAAAGAACAGATATGGTTCACGTGAAATGGAAAATATAAGAATATTTTCTTTTCGATATACATACATACAGTTTACAAAAATCACTTATATCTAAATATTTCAAAATTAATGCAGTTAAAATGAACAAAAAACTATAAAAGTAATAGGACTATCAATAAGTTCGTGCGGTTTTTTTTCGAAATTTGAAACTTTATTGACGTAAAATGGTTACAAATTTAATATTCAAAATATTGTCCATCGCTTACTACTACTTTTTCCCATCTTTCTGGCAATTCACGGATTCCCTTTGTGAAAAATTCGGTCGGTTTTGCCGCAATCCACGAATCGATCCATTTTTTGACTTCATCGTAATTACGGAAGTGCTGGTCAGCCAGGCCATGTTGCATCGATCGGAAGAGATAGTAATCGGATGGCGCAAGGTCTGGACTATACGGCGGGTGGGGTAGGACATCCCATTTGAGCGTTTCTAAGTATGTTTTGACCACTTGTGCAACATGTGGCCGAGCATTGTCATGTTGCAAAATAACTTTGTCGTGTCTATCGGCGTATTGCGGCCGTTTTTCTCGCAGTGCTCGGCTCAAACGCATCAATTGTCGTCGGTAGACATCCCCCGTAATCGTTTCATTCGGTTTCCGTAGCTCATAATACACAACACCCAGCTGATCCCACCAGATACACAGCATAACCTTCAGGCCATGAATATTCTGCGCCGACGTCGATGTTGAAGCATGGCCAGGGTATCCATACGTTGCCCGACGTTTTGGATTGTCGTAATGGACCCACTTTTCATCGCCAGTCACAATTCGATGCAAAAAACCCTTTCTTTTGTGCCGTTGAAGCAGTTGTTCGCATGCCATAAAACGGCGTTCAACGTCTCTTGGCTTCAATTCATACGGCACCCAATGGCCTACCTTTCGGATCATTCCCATGGCTTTTAAACGTTTGGAAATGGTTGATTGATCAACTCCCAAAGTTTTTGCAACCTCTTCTTGCGTTTGAGCCGGATCTTGATCGAGCAATTCCTCCAATTCGGTATCCATGAACTTTGGCGGCGCACCCTCGCGTTCTTCGTCTTCCAAGCCAAAATCACCACTTTTACAGCGTGCAAACCACTTCTGGCACGTTCGCTCAGATAGAGCATGCTCACCATAAACTTCCACCAAGATACGATGACTTTCGGCTGCTTTTTTCTTCATATTAAAATAATGAAGAAGAATTCCCCGCAAAAACACATTATTTGGCACGAAATTCGACATTTTCAAGTGTGGTAAAAATATTGTTGTTTACGCTTCAAATAAAAAACTTATACTGACGTTTGTGCCTTACGACAGTAGCTCTCCAATGAATGTTTGGAAATGTGGATCGATGGAATAAT
This sequence comes from Anastrepha ludens, assembly GCF_028408465.1. Lineage (NCBI taxonomy): Eukaryota > Metazoa > Arthropoda > Insecta > Diptera > Tephritidae > Anastrepha > Anastrepha ludens. Next base: position 120,027,248 of record NC_071500.1, on the reverse strand, counting down.
AATCAAGTTACGCCATCTGTTGTAAAACCGCACGAACTTATTCATAGTCCTATTAATAAAAAGTATGCAGCCTGCTGTCGCATTCAGCCAACAGAAACAAAGTTGAAAATTACAGAGATTTGTAATTTATGTGCTCAACATTACTTAGCGTTACTGCTTAGAAATACTTTTAAACCTAAATATTTCTTAGTTACAAGCAGATTACAAAAAAATATTTGAATAAAGTAAACACTAATTTAATTACTTACATATTTAATGATTTTCAGTTGTTCTACCATTCAAATGCAAATTTATTGTTGCATGCGATGCGATTGCCTTTCGAATTGTGTTTCAAATCTATTGCTAAAGTTATGAGTATCATGAAATATAACAGCAACAATTTATTTATTTATTTAGTTTTTACGGTCTTAAAACCAAAATGTCTCTCACATTAGTGTAATGAGGTTCGCTCTCGCTTTTTGCTTACCAGCTGTTTCGCTCAGATGCTGATTTAGTCTTGTGCAAATGTAACAGAGTTACATGTGAGTGGCTTAAAACGTCAAATGAATGAACTGCTGTAGGGGTCTGCTTTTTAACTAAGCAATCGTGATAATGTTTTCATTGCTTTGTCATCCAAACTTCAAAAGGGAGTAGTGTGTGACGTGTTTTATCGAGAGATACGAACAATCATTGTCTGTTCGTGTATTTCTGCTTCGTTGTTGTGCAAGCTCTGCGTTTACATTGCTGTAAATGATGTTAAACGATGTTCACTGCAATGTGTTTATATCGCCTAACCCCTTTAACATAATTGCAACAAACATCGGGTAATGGGTTAACGGGTACCCGCTGTCAAAATTAGAACACATTTAATAGCATGAACTTGCATTGAATTGCGGCGAGTACGGATTTATTGCCGTCGGCTATTTTTGCGCCGGCATAAAATTCTTAGTAATTTCTATTTCCTCCGCCGGCTTGAAGACTCAGGGCTGCTTTTCTGGTTATCTGATGACATTTTATTTGATATACAATAATTTGCTTTTTCTTCTTCTTTATCGCGAGGACGAAGAAGAAGAAGAAGCAACAGCAGGCAAATAACAAGCAATTCATGTTCGATTTGCACAAGAAATTCTGCAAATTATCCATAATTTAGAAAGAAGTTGTTTATATCTAACAATGAGCTTCAACGAGATGCTTCATAAATATAGCAAACGAAAAGATTCACTAAAAAATTAATTTTATTGTAACGCCAAAAGGTCAGCTGAAAACCGACCCGTCGTAATTGTCTTTAACCGATCGAGTTTTCCGACGGAAGTGAATCAGCATATCACCACCCGTCAATTCGTTACCCACTGCCCCGCTGCAGCTCTGTTCCTGGCCTACGTAAAACAAATGCACTAGTGCAGCATCCTACTAGATATACTTTTTGAATTTCGAAAACGAGAACTTTCAATTGGCACAAAAAAAATTTTTATATTAATAAAAATAAAAAATACTGCAATAATAATTGTAATAAAATGTTTAAAAAATTCACTTAATGTGCAATAGGTTATTTTAAAATCTATATCTATTTTTGAAATACTTTCTGTCACTTATTACTTTTAAAGCATTAAACAAGGCCTTTATATGTATGTGCATATGTAGGTATATACATATCGGCACATAATTGGCAAAAAAAGTGTTCGCTGGTAAACAAACATTAACTCCTTCTATAATTAACAGTTTTCTAACTTTATTTACGTTACTTTTAAGCCATGTCTGCTGTCTTCTTCAATGCTCCGAAGCCAACATGCAACCCATCATTTACCACATTGATTGCTGGCAGCAGTGCGGAATCGCTGATAGTAGTCGAAAATAAGCCACTAATTGTTTTTGTTGATTTGTCAAAAATAAGTCTTTTCATTGTTTATCACTGTCTGCCATTCGAAAGTTTTCCCCACCAATATAGTTTTCTTCTACTCATTGTAGCATTAAATCCACTGTCTAGTAGGAAAGCTGAAAGCCGTACAAAAAACAATAACACAAAAAAATACGAAATGCTATCTAGAAGTAAAATTCGCGCTTCCCACAAAAAATTGAATAATTGCCAAAAAAGCACGCCCGAAAAATATAAAAAAATCACCTCATTTGCTGATGTAATTGCGGATTTAGGTAGCGCTAAGCGAAAAAATGCTACCAAACAATTAACACAAAAACACACCCATACACAGCACAAAGTAAATACACACATTTATACTTACAAGAATTTGCACTGTCAATAGCGGGTACGTAAATTTGTACCTAAAAACGATTTTCTTCACATTAGCCGCATAAAAGGAATCACAGTGCTATGTTTGTTTCCTTATTTACCGACAAGGTTTTACTGAATCATTTGACCGTCAGAGTTTCGCAATTGCCTGCGCAGCAAATTTATTAGTTGAGTGGCGAAAATATCGTAGTAAGCACGCGAGTGTCAAGCGTATAGAAAATTTTCAACAAATATACTCGTACATACAAACATTTCAAACAGTGTAAGCAACGCGTATAGAACCTATTTTCTTTGCTACGTCACCCAAAATACGTCGAATCGGCAGTTAAATGCGAAAAAACTTACAGCAATGCTATCTGGAAACACTCAGAAAATGTGCCACACCGCCGCTATTAACAACACCAACAGTTACATTACAACCGCAAAGTCAGCAGCAAACTCACAAGCAAGAGCAAGAAAACTACAAATTGCTTGCTATTAGCTTATCACCCAAACGTTGCATGCTGCCGCGCAGTATTGGTCTCTGTATCGACTGCTTTCACATGGCAACCATCACAAGGTTCCCCGCCTACAGTTCAAGGCCACATAGCACAAGCACGGCAACTACAAAAACAACAACAACAATTGCAACAGTGGAAAATGTCGTAGTCGCAACATCGCCAGTGTCAGCTGCGACACCAGCAGTCGGCACAGCTGACGATATTCCCGACGTAGATGTAGCGAAGACTTTAGTTACAGTCGCAGATGTAGAGGGGGAAACGACAGCAACAATAAACACAACAACAGTTAAGCAAAGATGTGAGAGTGAGGTAAAATTATTGAAAGCTGTTAAAATAGAAAATAGCAGGCGTGCCAAATTTTGTAATTTTTTTATTTGCGCAAGCATTTTTCCATATTGCTTTTACATATATGTATGTACATACATACTTAAATGTTACGTATGCGAGGCGTGGGTTCACGTACAGGGAGGAAATGTGTGAGTGTTGCTATTGACGACATTATCAGCTGATAGGCACTTCGATGTTTAGATCTAAACAAAAGTAAACAGGCATTGGGTGTGAGGTGAGGTACTGTTGTTGGAGGTAATTGACCACATACTTAGATTACTCATACGCCACGCGCAACAGTGTGGTAGCGAAAAGTTTTCCGATATGTACTTGTTGCTAGTTGCTAAGCGTGTTCTCTACTGCTGATAAGCATGAAAAGCTTTGAAAAGCTCATGCACTTTTATTGCCATAATAGAAAAGCTTTAAGGCGTTCAAATTCAAATATGCGCGAAGCTTTAACGCCGCTGCTTTGTGTAGTCTAAAAGAGTCTGAGGGCACACTAACTGGCGCAAATTGATAAGCATACTTTTTCAGTTGCCTCGCTTATAAATGTGAATATTTATGTACGAATTGCTAATGTCAGGCGGATCTCATAAGCACTCACTTTGCTTGTTCACTGCCAGCCAATTATTATTTTGTGTTGTTCCGCCTACGAGTGATAAGTTTTTATTTGTCATACCTATTTTTCTTTTTGACAATAAAATCTGCTTTATTTGCTGCTTCACGCTATTTTTATAACCTTTGGTTGCTGATCACACGTGATCTTGCGTTGATCGCCAATCGTACAGTTCGTTGGCAGCGAAAAAACCTGAAATAAGAAAGGAATATAATAAGAAACGTGTATTCAAAAACATGTTCAGCCCGACGAATTGTGGTCGCCAATAATATTCTGACTTTTAATTAGCCATTACAGCAATTTTGTTTGCTGAACACCCGAAAATATTAAAACTGAGCGAAACAAGTACCTAATAAATATTATATGCATATATTTGTATATGTATATATGTGTATGTGTATGTATTCGGAAAAAAAAACAAAGTATAAAACAAAATATTTATATCGGATTAACCTTCTAGTATCTCTCGAAGATCACAAGAGTCTGAGGTCTTTGTTCAACAAAAAAAGTAATTAGCACTTAGTATGATTGTATTTTGTTGAATAACAACTTCATTCGATCAAAATACTAGGCACTTTGGCTTAATCTTAGGCAATTACACATCCGCAAGCAAAATGGCATTCTGAGACTAGGTGGCTATAAAACCTTTAGATGACCTGTGCATCATTTCTGAAAAATATGAAAATGGGTTTATTTTGATCGCTTTAAGTGGCATGAGGATAAGAAGTGGATGCTTAGTGGAAATTTCTGAGATTGGAGGTAGCATGCGTTTAGTCTAACTGCAGCCGAGATACCTTTCAGTCATCACTGAGCATAATAGTCTCACAGTGATTTGAATGATCGAAGTAGAGAGAAAGCACTGCAGTTGGCTGAAGATCTGGGAAAGCCTACTTTTACCTACAGGTTGGCCAGATGTTTCATTCCCGGGTACTCACGTGCTTATTGGTACCCAGGGTAAAATAACTCAAGTTGTGTTTACAAACCTAGTAAAAGTCGCAGCTTATACTGCGACAATAGTTTTTGAGCTGTTAGAAACTGGTGATAGAAAGATGGCATGACAAATATCTAATTTTATAATTGTATACTCTCGCCCAAAATCTGAAGTATTGATCAAAGTAATGGATTTTTCAATTTCATATATTTTTATAAAATTTTTTAATTTTATATATTTTTGCAATTTTATCTTTTTTTTACAATTTTTCAATTTTAAATTTTTTTTTATAGTTTTCAAATCTTACATTTTTTTATATAAATTTTCAACTTAATATTTTATATAAGTTTTCAATTTACAATAGTATTTTTTGTACATAATATTTCAATTTTACATTTTTTACATGTTTTTTTACAATTTTATATATTTTTTTATAATATATTATAATTTTTCAATTTTTTTTTTATATATTGTAATTTTTTAATTTAATATTTTTTTATATAATTATTGAATTTTATATAATATTCAACAAGTGTATCAGAAATTATTTTCAGAAATATGGGTTTAAAGCAAAAGCTTTTTAAAGCAAAAGAAACAATTTTTTTTTTTTTATTGTGATTATTGCTGTAGGAAATAGAGCACCTCAAGCCATATTGTGTGCATCTAAGATTTAGAGAATTTTTCATTACTTCTATAGAAAATAAGAAAACAAGTGTCGGTCGAAATGAGTCTTGTTGTGCCTTGGTTACATTTCATATCTCTCTTTAGTGGGTATGATGAAAATTGCCTGACGTGGTTCGACTTCACGCTTCTCACAGGCTACTCCACCGATGATAATTGAATAATCGAGTGCAACGGATGATTCTGTCTATTCAGTTGGAGAGCGGACTGTGTAGACTAATAATTTTCAAGAAATGTATGGCTGATCTAAGGACTGTTAAGAGTTTGCCTAACAAGTATATATTAAATATCCTTAGAAGTAAATTGAGAAAAAAACTGAAATTCAGTTAAAACATGTTTAAGTATTTCGGAAGAAAAGATAGTAAAAGGACTCCAAAACAAAAACAAAAGAAAAGTAATGATAAAACGAACTAATGGGACTATATTTGCTTAATAAATTTCAAACACTCCAAGAGTGTTTAGGGTGTTTGGCCGTGTTCCTCCTCCTATTTGATGTTGCTCCACAAATGGAGGTACCTACAGTTTAAGCCGACCTATAGTTTAAACTTTACCAATAATTGTTATTTATTCCATTGTTCATTTAAAGAGAACCGAGTACTGTCATTTCCTTCCCTATGCATTACTAAATGCCAGTGCTGCCTTTGGGAAAACATTAATTTTATTTTATATTTACTTTGTTGTTGAAAAATTTTATTTATATAAGCGCCTGTGAGCGCAATGTTCTTTCCGAGTTTTGACTTTTCTATTTTCATTTATTTACAGTACTTTGTTGGTAGTTAATTTAATTTGCGGATATTAAAATTATGTCAGGGACACGCGTTTGCTTTCACAGCAATGACAAATTCAGATAAACAGGTGCCTGTGAACACACATACTTATGCATACTCAAATGAGTGCTATTCGTAAGCACTTCGTCAATCATTCAGAACTGACACCGAATTATTCTCCCTATTTTTTTCTGATATTTTAATGGTTTTTCGTAAAAAGTCATACGAAATGATTAAATTTTTTACTGGCGGCTTAACATTTCAAATGTTTAAATAGCGAAATATCGAGTTATCAAGGAATTTGTTGCCATGACAGGGAAAGTACCATTTGAAATGCCTTTTTATGATAATTAATTGTATGAAAATACACAAACACATGCGTAGGTGCATGTGTGTAAATATTTTGATGGCATTTTAATGAGTCTAGAAATGTTGAAATTAAGTGAAATTGTCATTTGAGTGCCATATCGTCTAATTACTTTGTCCACTCATCACAATCCTTTGTTTTTTATTTATTTTTTCTATGTAATTTATCTCTTTTTTTTTGGAGGTAATGAATTTCTCATTCAAAATTGAATTTAAAAAAGAAACTGGCACTTCAAATGCCCTATATGGCAAATAATTGCTTTTTAGCGTTAAACTATATTAATATTACGGAGATTGAACCCGCAATAATTTTCCACACAATCGCTTCCAAAAAATTACGCCGGCAGATACTATTTAATTACTAATTTTACTCAACTTTTGTTGTTATGTGCATCGATTGAAGAACTATTCAGTTGCATTGTCGTTAGAATTTTTTTTACTTTTTTGTTTAAGATTACCCAATATGACTTTTAAGTTATTTTTCGATTATTATCGGGTGTATTTTTTAGCTGCATGAGAACTATCGATATTGGTTACTATGGTTTGACAACTGAGAATGGCAAACTGTGCTAACATTTCTCCGAAATTTTTAAAGTAGTAATCAGCTCTAAATAAGCATTCATTTTTACTTTAATATTAGATTCAGATGGTGCGCGTACCCTTAGAAAGAACCTTAGAAAACTAGTTATACTAAACTAGACTTACTACCAATTTACCTGTTTCAACCCTCTACGTTAAAAATACTACCTGCAGAATATCGCAGTCATTTTGTCTCATACCCGATGTTGCGTGAAATAAGAAAACAGGACAGCGCCTATGGTAGGATTTGCGGAATCGAGCTCAGACATAAAAACCCCATTGAATTTTCTGTTTTCATAAGTTGATGTGAAGCTTGGAGATGCTACTAAAAGCAGGTGATCTAAACTGAATGCCTACAGCATATCGGGTTCACTTTTATAAACACTCGAAGAACGAAGGATATGACACTCAGCCAAGCGCTCATAAAGTAATTCAAGTGTGGTTTCTTGCAGGTACGAGTATATTAATGGGGCAGATGACTGATGAGGCTATGGCGGCAGAGTTTATGTAGGAGCTGAACTCTACTGCATTTTCACTCAGCACTTTTTAGAATACGCTTAGGGACTTCTGAGGATCCAGATCGGTGACGACCAGGACAGTTTGGGCATAGTTGCGCTACAAAATTTGGGAGATTGGGAAGCTTTAATTATAATTCTCATAGGAATATATATATATGTATAGATCATATTATGTAACTGTTGCTTACACCCAGGCCCGACGAGAGGGGGGGATCGGGTACTTTTTCCCACTGGCCCGGAGTTTTCAGAGGTGCCCGGACTCGAGATTATACGTATTTATATGAATTAGACATCATTTGAAAGGGCCCGCATTTGCAATTTTCCCTGCTTACACCCTCTTGTGGGTATTAAGCCGGGCTCCTCCTCATATTTGTGGCGTGCGTCTTGATGTTGTTCACAAATGGAAGACCTACAGTTTTAAGCCGACTTCGAACGGCGAATGGGTTTTTATGATAAGAATGCCAGCAGCAGAGAAATTTAGATCGCCGCTTAAACTTTTGTTTAGGAAAGCCCATCTAATTTGACCTTAACTGCATAGCTTTGCTAAATATGCTTTAGGATTCCATACAGAGAGAAAAGTTTTCTTTAGCGATATTCCAAGTACTTTAAATGGCCTACTGAAACCTGAGTAATTATAAACTTCTCTAGTTCCAGTCAATAATTCTACATGAGTTATGTTCACCAAAAACACTGACCGCGATAAAAACGGTGCTTTCTCCCGATGCATCAGAGTATAACTTTTTTAAGGTTGAGATTAGATTACTTCGAAGTTTACACGTCGACCTCATGGTCTATTGTGCCCTCTGCTCATCACAGTACCTCACCCAGGCCCTATTCTCTTATTAGGTAAGTTCAGGATAGAGCTGGGTTACAATTTGTTTTCTTAAATAAATCTGATGCCAAGTAGTTCAGTTTCATTCTCGGCCACAATTAAAGTAAATACCGACAGAGTCGAGCAGAAGCTGATGAAAAAAATGCAAACCATTAACGAGCCCTGACGGAAGTTTTGAAAATTATGGTTGACTTTGCGATAAAAAAATAATCGATAGTCACTAATAGAGCCATCGATAATTTCAGATCTCTGGCTGAGCGTTCAACTTAAGGCAAACGAAAAAACTAAATAAAAAGTAAAACCAAAAACACAGGTCAGGGGTGAAAAAAACAGAATACGTACATGTAACAGTAAAATATTTTTAAAACTTTTTATTTGCTTATTTGTTTGAAAATAGAATATAAGTCCAATAACAGTCGCGTAATCAGTTGTGTTATGCCCAATGAAAAAAAAATAGTTTTTCTTCCGCACGTGTATTTTGTTTTGAATATTTCAGAACAATTTGTTCTATTGCTAATCTGTCACGTTTAGTAATTTTAAGACTTCAGGAAATGGCCTGCTATCTGTTTAGCGCTGCCAATTGTTTTGTTGCTTATTTTCTGAAGGCTCGGCTGACGCACGTGACCTCAGATCTGCGGACTTGATACCCATCTCACTCAGTTAGAAGTCTTCCTGCCGCTGCGCGCAGCTGGCAGCTACTAATTATCTTTATTCAAATGCTTATCATTCTAGGCAGCTAAACAAATTCGACCATCCCATTACATTTGAGATTTTTGTTGGTAAATCTAATCAGCAATACCTGCATTTACGCGAGCAATTGCGCTGCGCTTAGTTTTAAACCATGGACTCAATCAAGCGTGACTGCAGTCAAACGCTGACAAGCGTTAGAATCAGCTCGCGTTTTCTTCATTGCTTTTGTTCAGAATTAATTAGTTTCTATAAAATCGTATGATGTTTTTTCCGAAAGTACTAAAATGTTTTCGTCCTTTTCTTTTGCTCTTTTTCGTGCAGTGCTCCTCGTACGTGGATACCGCATTGATTGTGAACGAGCTTTTGGTTTTGGACACCCCTACGCAATCATCGACAACCTCACCTTGCACGCCTACACTGCAGCAATTCGTCGTTGAGCTACACGCCGACTTAGGTCCTAGCGAGCGCGTTGGCCTCACGGGTGATGTGAAAGCTTTGGGTGAGTGGCGTTTGGAGCGCTCCGTTGCATTGCAGCCGCAATCGGGCGGTCGCAGATGGCAGGCCAATGTTTTGCTGCAGACTTGCCGCAACATCAGCTACCGCTATTTCATCTATGCTGAGGACAAGCAAGGGCGCAAGCAGATTCGTCGTTGGGAAACACGCCTGCAACCACGCGTGTTCAAGCCTTCAGGCGAGTTGGCTGTTGCAGAAACGCGCGTCGATCGCTTTGGTGATGCAGATGGCAGTGGTGAGACGCAAGTGAATCGTGGCTGGTTGACGAATGAGTGCATAGTGCAGCTGAAGTTTGAACGTGAACAAATGTTCCAAGTGCTCGATATTGAAAAATTCGATCCAGCCGACGAAATTTTAGTTAAGATTTTGCCGTTGAATGAGGAGAGCGAAGCAACCGAGTCGGGTGTGCACGTTGAAGTGGCAAAGTTGAAGTATGGCGAGAGCCATTTGCAGCCACAGCAGGCTTTTGGCATTGCCTATGGACGCGGAGAAATCGTAGTATTCCATATTACTGCGCCATGCCCATTGCAGACTGCTTTTGCGTTGCTTTTCCACACACCCGATCAGCGTGCAGTCGGCAAGGCAGTCATTACGGCCGTTCAGCTCGCGGGTAGCGAGGGTGTGCTGGAGTTGTCCATCACTGAGCCGGTGCCTGAGGCCACCACCATTATTGCGCGTCTTACACTTCCGTACCTGGTCGTTAAGCCATTCGCTGACAAGACGCTTGATTTCCGCACCACATACGCGCACTACTGGCCCAAGAGCTGGCCAAATCTGAATGTCGGGCATCGTGGTAATGGACGCAGTTACATTGCTGATCCACCGGCCGAACGTGAAAACACGATTGCTTCGTTTATGCGCGCATACGAAAAATTCGCAGACATGATCGAGTTGGATGTGCACTTAACAGCCGACGGAGTGCCGGTGATCTACCATGACTTTGGTATGCGCACAGCGCGCAAGGGGAAGGAAGTCACCAAGCCAGAACAGCTGGAGTATGTGCTGATCAAGGACGTGAACTATGAGAAACTGAAGCAATTGCGCGTATTCGCCATCATCAATGGCAAGCCAGTCGAATTTCCGTCCCACAACGAAGAGCCACGTGTAGATCATCGCATCTTCCCCACACTAGTTGATGTACTTGAGGGACTGCCCAAGTCTCTGGGAATCGATGTTGAAATTAAGTGGCCACAGCGACGTGCCAGCGGTGCGCCCGAAGCGCATCAGACAATCGACAAGAATTTCTTCACTGATCGTGTGCTGGCAACTGTCATCAATCATGGCTGTGGTCGTCCGCTGATTTTCTCCAGTTTCGACGCGGACATTTGCACTATGCTGCGCTTCAAGCAAAATCTTTTCCCTGTGATGTTCTTGACCCAAGGTCAAACCAAGAAATGGCTGCCATTCATGGATTTGCGTACTCGCACTGTTGAGCAAGCGATCAACAATGCGCAAGCTTTCGAGTTGGCAGGCACAGCGCCACACGCTGAGGATTTGTTGAGTGAAGAAGGTGCCGAATTGCTCCAAAAGGCACGGAACTTGGGACAGATTTCGGTTGTGTGGGGTGACGATTGTAACTCAAAGGAGCGGGTGAAGTACTTTGTGGACATTGGTGCGACTGCAACCTGCTACGATCGCACAGATTTGTATATACCCGAAGACAAGGAGCGTGCATTCTTCAATTCGTCTAGCCTGTTGGCGCAATTCGAGGACCAGTGCCTGCGCTAAGTGGGCGGTGGTGTGGACAGAGAGCAGTGATAGTGATAAGGGGCGGGTATAGACCCGGCAGGGAGGGTAGTAATTAAGAGATAAGCAGAATCGAACGGTCGATTGGCGGAAAGAGGGCGGGCCATTAGCCATCATAAGTGAGGGGCTTATGTAGAGCCGAATTTTAATAATATATATACATATATATTTTTTTATATAAAATATTCACAAGATAAATATTAGAGCAATATTTAAAAATACTTACAAACTTAGAACAAAACAAACAAAAACACTTACGCTAAAGATTTTATTAAATACACACACAAAGGAAAATGTAGACAAACAATCTAATTAATGATGATGTTCAAATGAAAGAAAGAAAAAAAATATGCTTAAAAAATAATTGAAAACATAAAAAAATAGTTCCCTTAAAGAAAGAAATATTTAAAAATTTGGAACTGTTTTTTATTTAAGTCGCAACTTTCGATCAACGTCGTTCGCTGGCGAACACAGATCGCTAAGTGAGCGCAAGAGAAATCAGAAGCGAAAGTATAAGGTATAGTGGGAATGTGTTGGCAGCCCCGCAGTCGCTATCCAGCTCGAGCTCCGGTGTGGAACTGTGGTGCGTGACCCCCAATGCAGTAAGTAATTCTGCCCCTGAAAAAAAATGAAAAGCAACAAACAACTCTCAGTATTTCTTAAAGAAGATGTAATTCTACATATTTAAAATTGAGAGTCTGTATGTGAGTAGATCAGGGTGAGAGTCACTTGAACACATAGCCCCAATGAGTTTGAGAGTGAGATATGGACCTGTATACATAAAAATTACTATTTTACCTTATTACTTTGGCCTTTCTTGATGGCATCAATTCGAGGCTATTTTTGATGGAAATTTAATTTTAAATTTAAAAATGACAATAACTTAAAAAATATTTATTATAAGAACAGTTCTGATTTTTTGGAATATTTCATTCTTAATTGTTTTTTTTTTTTTCATAAATTTTTGTTTCTTTGTTAAGCATTATTTATAGCTCTTTTGTTTTTTTTGTTGTTTTTTATGACTTTTACAAAAAAACAAATAGTGGCAGTAAATTTACAAAAAAATTGAAAACTTAGTCATCTGTTAATAATTTCTGTTATTTGATTAGTTTAAAGTAAAATTAGTACACAATTTTAATATAAAAAGATAAATTGGCATTTTATAGAGCAAAGAAATAATCAGTATTTCTGTTTAATTATTGATCAGGAGGTACCTGCAATTTCGAATCTGAAGTGATGGCACTAAACGCCAGTGATGCATCTTGAAGAGTAATGGCCCCACCACTCAACCGGGCAATCCAGTTTAGAGTAATAGTCATTAAAAAACACAACTGATGCTCGTAGATTGGAGGATCCGAAAACAGTTCTAACACCTATATCTACCTTGGAAAGAACGGAAATAGGCTCTGAATCATCGAATACAATTAGTTGTGTCAACCTAAGCCAAATCACGAGCCCTATTGCCATTCACGGTAATTTTACGCTTTATGATTCTACACAAGTTTGGATGGGTATTCATTAAACTGAAGACTAATGAAGCAGCAGTAATCGCATTGAAGTTTTCATATGCTTTGATCATATTGGCCGCTCTTTGGCGGACCATTTCCTTGGAACACTTCGAGTCATTAAATATTTCTTATTCGTCAAGCAATGGTTGTAGTATTTAGCTTCTGATAACAACGAATGCATTACGAATTTTGTTCAGAACTTCATAATCTAATTTAACTACTGGATTGGCTATTAAGCTCTGGACGAGCTCTGCGAGAGCAGACAGGTCAAAATTTACTGGGTACCAGGGCACAAAGGGGTAGAAGAAAATGAGAGAATCAACGAACTTGCTAAGACTGGTATGCGCTTGCATAAGATGAATACGTCGAAGTTATATCCACTCTCAGTTTTGAAGACGGAACCAGATGAGGAACTAACTCTGAAAGCACAGGCTATATGGAAAGCCTCGACCTCCCACAGGATTGCCAAAATAATGCTACGAACTTGCAATACGAAAACAACTATCTTTATTTTGTCACTGCCGAGGAAGGAATGTAAAATGTTGGTTGGAGTACTGACGGGACGTTGTCTTACTTGATATCACGCAGCTAAAGTGGGATTGAGCCAGAACTACGCGTGTAATTTAAGCGATGAAGAAGGAGGTACGTTAGAACACCTTCCTTGCCACTGCCCTGCTCTAATCAGAATTCGTTACAACTGCCTGGGATCGGTATACTTTTCATCGCTGAAGGATATTGCTCAGAAAAAAATTAAAACTCGTCAAGACATGTATCACAAACTAGCGACTGCAACAAGACTGGTAATACCATGGATCCTTGTGGTCTATGTGAGATCTATTTACATCCGCTAGATACATCTAACCTTCACCGACCGTTGAAAAATCATTAGAAAACCTTCTATTTCGAGCACTCACGCCTGTTAAATATGATCTCACAATTTGAATCGAAAGACAAACAAATATCAAGTACTCTGACCTATTTTGGCTCGTCTTTACTCCTAGTGATAGCGGGAATTGGAAAAAAGACACAAACGTATGACATAAACAAGTCAAATGTCTTCAGTCGCTGTATAGTCCCTAAATAAGAGTATCTTAATAATAACAAAAATTTTAAACCTAAGGATTGCCCAAATTACCGTCGTACGTTTAATTTATGATTTGGCGCTGGGCTTAGAAATACAAGAGTTTGTAAAGGCCTACAACTGTTTAGCTCCTAAAAAAATGCACCAGCTGAATAAAAAGTTTGAGGTATACCATCGCCAATCATTTACCGAGATATCCTTTTCTTAACGGTGAAAAGCGAGCTCGATATATCAAAAGTGGGTCGTAATTTGTTTTATAAGGTTTTAAAAAAATACTTCTAAAGTGCTTTGATGCTCCAAAGCAAACATTAAGTGGGGTGTCTGCCAGAATGAGCAGACTAGAAATCGACGTTGGAAGCTGTTGACTCTAAATATTACTCCCAGCACTTTTATATGACTGAGAAGTTTTATATGACTGATGAGCTTTAGACGGATATTATGATATATGAGTGAAGATCATATAGATCAAGATTGAAAGTAAAAACGAAACGATTTCGGAATTATGCATTTTGCGTATTGTGGGACCTGAGTTTTTTCAAGGCCATTGGATATTATTGATTTAAATAGTGAAGATTTTGAAAATTTCTGAGACACAAAGGCACAGTTGCAGTTTACTCAACTAGCACTCAGCTCTTCATGAACATACAGGATACGCGCAACAAGGAGCTCAGCCAATCTGCCATAACTTCAAACAAGAGGATTTCGACTTTATAAGTGGAATATTATTCCAAGCAAGACATTCAGCACTGCGCCTTATTGAGGCCTTTTACGAATACCACCTAATTCAATGCATGAATAACTGCTCCGTCCATAGTTTGTGTAGCTGATATTGATAAAAAAATGAGGTAATTTCTTGTGAAGCTATACAAGTCCTGTTACTGCCATTTACTTGGTTATTCCAAGAAGATTCAGAGCAGAAATATTCTAAGCTCTTCATCTGCTGTTCTCCGAAAAAATGGCTGAATAATATTTAATATTCTCGTCTGAAAAAATCTTAGTCTGCATGTGACTGCTGCGTCAAGCTCTATTCTACACTATATGTTATACTACAACTAAACTGTGAACATATACGAGTATGTGGGTGAACCACCCAACTGATATCAACCTGATGTATTGTAGAAATGATATGAGAAAAAGCAGAAGCGGAACACAGTACTATTTGAAGTCTGGAGCGAGTTGACCACTAGAAAAGTTGAAACAGAAGTAGGCCGAACGGCGTTATTTTTTCAGAAAACGTACTGCATACATACATACATGCACATGCATATCGTCATGGTTGCTCATAAGAAGTGCATACGCAACGACAACAGGAACTATGATATTAGCTGAAATTATCAGGGTGTAGTTTATTATGAGTTGCTCAAACCCATTACAGAGTGTCACAAGATATGATTAACGCTTAACATATTTGTATTAAGCCGAGCTTTAATGAAACTCCGTCAGATATACAAAGGACGGAAAAAAATCAAGCAATATGAGAGATACACACCAAAACAGATTTGCAGGTACGACGGAATTGGACCAGAAGTAATCAAAGCCCAGTTAAAAATATTGGAATGTATGGATCTTGCCAAGTGTGATAAAAGTATTCATTAGACATCTCTTCTTCTATCTTTGGTTTGCGTTTGCCGCTCAGCCCGCTTCTTTCCTATAAAAATGCCAGATATACCATATGATGGTTCGTAGATCATCTTGAAAGATGAGTCGCCTTATCAACATTGTCTTTTTACGAGGCTACTAGGAAAATTTTTAGCAATAGAAGATGTTTCCGAAGACACGTCTTTTAATATTTGGTGTTTTTTATTAAATTATTACTTTACACGAAAACTTATTCAAGTTTCGTTTTTGTTATGTGATAGAGTAGAGTTCAACAAATTGTTGAAAAAAGTAAAAAGGGCATAAATATTTTTAGAATGTTAATAAAAACGTTTTTTTTTTATGGTAGTTCCATTAATTCTTTCTCATTGGCAGATGTTTCGGTAGTCAGAAACGTACCTGAAGTGTCGAAACAGACTCATAAAAAGGCTGTTTTCCTTGCATGCATACTCCTGATATTTTATGAAGGAAGTTCAATTAGAAATACAATTTACGTACAACACGTTTAATCAAAAATAGCTGGGCCAGTCTTAAAGGTAACTAGGCGCGGCCAAATTGACTTAAAATTTTCTTCAAATTTCTTTAATTTTGCTGGTGACATTACTACTTGCACAAGTAACGTTTGAAAGCAACTTGAACCAAATTAAAATTATTAAATTTTTGAATTTTTGTGTTTGGTTTGAAGCTGTTTGGCGATAATTTGTTGTATTGCAATAAAAATCCGATACTAGAACAAGAAAAGAGGAGCAAAGTTTTTTCGTATTCCGTTTTGTCTACCGGTTAGTATGTAACAAACATAGTTTTTCAGTATCGAATCCACGTGTACCCACAATTTTACTAACACAGGAAAAGATATTTGTAGCCGATTTGACCGTGTCTAAGTGAAATTTTTTTCTCATTTCAAAGAAAGTACAAAAAATTTAATAGCTTTGTAGGAGTGCGCGAGCAAAAATATGTATAGAGAGGCTCCTTATACAGTCATAGTATTTTTGGGGGTTTTTTTAAATGTTCAACGCAAATGGCTAATAAAAAGACCTCAGTTTAGAGCTGGTAACATACATAAATTAGCTGGCGTTTTTCGTTTCATATATAAAAATTTATTTTTTTATTATATTTTTTTTATATTTATAGGAGAAAATATTTGATAATTTTCGGATTTTCGCTGAAAGGAAATAATTTTTATGCATAATTTACCTTGCTTTATTACTCCCTGGAACCATAGCAAATAATAATAATAATAATTTTCTATATTAGAGCTCATTATGTGCAAAGAATTAATAAAAAAGAAAGACGCTAAATTTAAATTTCAAGTTAAGTTATTTATTTTTTTTCATGAAAAATAAGAAAATAAATTGGGGGAGGAGCTCGACCAAAAAGGGTGTAAAAGGTCGTAAGCGCTAATTATATATATATATTTGCCATTTCTCATGAAAAAAGACTTTTAATTTACTACTATCAGAATTACCAAAAATTTAAAATTATTGTGATATTATTTACTTATTTGAAAATACGTTAAAAAACCAATTAATTTTTATTAACTAAATATTATAAAAATAAATAAATAAAAATAATAAATTATTGTAATTAAAAGTACACTAATTTAAAATACAATTTTTAAATAAGCTGACAAAAAGTAAATGAAACTTATGGATTTCTTGTAAAAACACCAATATTTTATTATTGTTAAACTTTATCAAAATGTTTAGCACACAAAACAAAGTGAGCCACAGAAATACGAGATTTCAATTGTTAAAAGATACACAAAAAAGTTTTTCTATTTATTTTATGCAATTTACTGCGGCGAATTTAAACGGCTTTAAACAAATTTTAATAAGGATGAAAAAACATAAATGCTAGCTTATGTAAAACCTCTAAAGCAGAATGTATGTATGTACACTTTAAATGAACAATTGAAACAAATTGCAGCAGAAAAGTGATAATATAATAAAAGCAATTGTATAACATTCTGAAAAGAAAAAATATAGCTCTACCTTATTTTTTTTAGGCTTTAATAAACAATATACAAATAAAGTTGAGCAAGCCAGTTTTATAGAAAAAAGTGGGCGTTGCTTTGGTCTTGCCTCTAATACAAAGCAATGAAATAAATAGACAATAGATTTTTTCTACTGATATGACAACTGTTAGTCTTGCACTAAATATTTACATTTTATAAAAACCAAATATTGTTTAGTCACTATTATTAATACAAAATTCTTAACGCCCTATTAAATTATTTATAATGCAAAACAAACAAATATCTACACCAATACAAAGCAAAAAACCTGAAGCTTAAATGCTTTAAATTCAAAAATTGAAAATAGTTTATGCTACGTTTAGTGTACTAATATTTGCTCAAAAATATCCAAATGTGATTTACAAAAAAAAAAAAAAAATTATAATATATAATATTTTGTTTGTTAAATAACTGCACTCGAGTAAACGCTATTTACATAGTATGCTTGTATTACATAACTAAGTCAGTAATTGTATTGAGAGACATACATAAAAATTTACAAAAGTTAATAAACCATTTTTTCAATTACGTTTATTTTCAAATTCAAGTGAAATGAGTTGTTTTTTTAATGGAGCTTTTGTTTAATAAAAACAATGAATTTGAAGCTACTTATGGTCTCCGGGCCATTTTGGTCTACCGATTAGTGAAAAGGCACATCAAATTGCAAAATAAGCAGCAGATAATGGCTCTGTCAACAAAGTTGAATACAGTCCTTCACAGCTTATTTGATACACATACAATTTTTTTGTACAGTTTTCTATTTGTTATAATATTTTGCGAAACTGGAAAACAGAGTATGCAGATATTTTATTTATTTTGTTTTATTTCGTTTCTCAACATAAAATACAATTAAGTAAACCATTTCATTGTAATGCAGAAAAAAAAATTGGAATTTTAAGGTATTTTGTACTTTGTTTGGCATCCTTTATTATCAATTGCAGCTTCGCATTTACGTGACATGGAGTCAACCAGTTTTTTTTGTGTACTCTGGAATAATTTGGTTCCACTCTTCAAGTATCGCCTTTTTATGGATGTCATGTTTCTTCAAAACTGACCACAAATTTTTGATGACGGTCAAATGCGGTGATTGTGCAGGAGTTTCAGCAAAGTGCAAACATTTATGTATTAACCAGGTTTGTATTATTGTGACTTGTGCTAAGGGTCGTTATCTTTATAAAAGCAAAAGTCATCTTCAATTTGTAATTTTCTACCGCCTTGAATCAAATTTTCTTGCAAAAGTTTTAAATAAATATATCTTTTCATTCTTTCTTCGATAGAGGTAAAATTTCCAGATCCATTGGATGACATGCATGTCCAAACCATAACATTGCCACCACCGGGCTTTATAGTAGCTCGTAAAGTTTTTAGTTTTGAGCTGCGTATTGGCCTCGCGCTGTATAAAAGGTCTGCCATCTGGGCCAAATAAGTTTATTTTTACTTCGTCTGCAAAAAATACAGCGCTCCAAAATGCTGGGGCTCTATTTAGGTAGTCACGCGTAAATGGCAAATTTCTCTCTCAGTACTCTTCGAACAGTTTCTGGATGGCAAGACTTACCTAAACCCTTTTTGGCCATTTAAGTTAACTTTGGAGCACTTGTTTCTGAATTTTTCTTCACTTAGCGCACTAACCATTCACACTCTTTCTCTGTGGAAGTTTTAATTGGAGTCTGTCTCTCATATACCACACGATTTTCGTGCATGCCGCATGCATTCCTTTCTTGAAATGCTTCAAAACTAACTCACGCTTTTCTATCTAAGAACGCGGTCCTATGGTTAAAAAACACAAGCGTACATAAATTTAATATTGCTTTGTGTCTCGCATACTAAAAATAAAATTTCGATTGTTGAAACTTACGCTGGGAATAGCGGTATTTTTAACGGTACCTCTTAAGCTGCGGCATGAATTCTAAATAAATAAAATATCTGCAATATCAGCGGTTTTTTTACTTTACCAAAAATTCGTATTTGTATCAAATAAGCTGTGATGACTGTACACAGCCGCAGATGCGTATGCGAATAATTCCCAGTAATGTTTTCTCTTGATGGTACATTGAATTTACATGTGTCAAAACACAAATTCCACAAATTTTCACAAAGTTTCGAGCAAAGAGCCGGTTAAAAAATTGTAATATCGATGCTAAAGATATAAAACGTATCAACAGAATATTGGATGACCACACGAACGACGGCAGTTACGTGCACATGATTCGTGGCATCGATTCAGAGCTACGTGGGTGCGGAAGGGGTAAACTCTTATACATACCAAGTTTGTCATTGTGTCAGACTTAATCCAATGAGGAGTAAATAAACTATTCGATAACTATAAAGGCTTAAAATCAGTGCAAAATGAAAAGTACACAGTAAATTTGCTTTCGTTTATTAAAGCAGCTAACATTGCATTTTTGCATTGCCCTGCGCAGCAGTGATTTCACGGACGGTGGAGTACCCTGGTGTTTTGTGGATTTTCATTCCGCCATTTAAATAAAAGTTAACAAAAAAAACAAAACGAATGCAAAATGATGCACAATAAACACAGTTCAGGTTTTTTTTATATTAAGGTTAGTATTAACTTCACAGTCGGGGATTTTCGCCAAAGAGGTTTTTCAAAGGAGAAGAAACGTCAAATTCATGAGCATCGCCAGGGCGAATTGGCAAATTTTGGTAAGAAAAGTGTTTTTAAACAAATTAATGCACATATAATATAAAAACAATAAATACGAATCGATAAAAAGTATAAAGAAGATTTACTTGCACGCTTTGCGAAGACGTTGCCTAAAAAATGCCATATCTTCGTATTCGAACTCAGGCACTTACTCGCAAACGATATGTCAGTTTTCGCTCAATTTTAAATAGGGGGGGTTTTTTTTCTTTGCCACACATCAATATGATAAGAAATATTATAAACGAAAAACAAAAGAAACGCAATAAAAGTTATGTGGGTTCCTTGTCATGTCAAAAAGATCTACGAGTGTATACGTTAAATTACTTAGTCGGTAAACTCACGCATGATTGGGCCACCTATCAGCAAATATAAATTAATGGATAGTAATTTACAAATGGAGCTTCGAAGTTGCCAAGCCCATGCTGCAATATACCAGATTTATCAGTGCAACATCACCTGGACGGATGCCCTGGTCTAAGTCAGATCCTAACAACAGTTTTTGGCAAAAGCAAAAAATCTGACCATCTGAAACTTTCCTAAAATTTCAAACCTTAGCTAAACTAAATATTATATATACATTTTTTGTTACCTTTCATCCGGCATATTATCAAGTTGTTCATACTGAATGTAAATTATCTCCAAAATAGCCGAATAAATATAAATCTCGAGCCGAAGGTCTTAGTAGCTGTTGTTAAATTTTAGTGTACAGGTATTGGTTATTTATAACTATTAACTTACAAATAAATAAGTAGCATTTTAAATAGATGGGAAAAAATGGTGCTGGCATGTTACGCGGTGTTTCACGGCGTGAACGGGTCCTACTTTGCCGTGAGCTATACTTAGTCTTGCCATAAATTCTGCGACAAATTTTACAATGCATACGGCGAGAACGAATTCACAGAAGAAAGTTCCGTTATTTTTGCTTTTGTTCGTATACATTTTCTACTCATAAATTATACTCAGTTCCGTGGCAAATTTCGCTTGTTAACCAACACCAAATTTATCTTACGCTCAAGTAACAGCCATAAACACTAAAAATGATGCTCAATCTATTGCAGCAACTATAACGGAAAACAAAGAAATTTCAGAATTGAAAGATATGATGAAACAATTAATCTCACAAATGTCTGCAATGATAAACGTGATCACGTTACTTTGCGCTAAATTTAATGAACGAACAAGATAAATTAAGAATTGTCCTTTGGAACGCTAACGGTCTAAGCCAACATGCACTGGAACTAAAAACATTCCTAAAAAACAATAACATAGACGCAGCTCTAATATCTGAAACACATTTCACAGATAGAAATTATTTAAACATTCCTAACTATACTATTTATCACACCAATCACCCTGATGACAAGGCACATGGTGGAACGGCAGTAATTATAAACAAAGACATTAAATGCATTGATGTGAACCACTATAGACAGGACTACTTGCAAGCGACATCTATACAAATTGAGGACTTTAGTGGTCATTTAACCCTTTCTGCCATATACTGCCCCCCTAAACATAAAAATTCTAAGACACTATACTTTGACTTTCTTAAAACTCTTGAAGGCCGTTTTATTGCAGGCGGAGATTTCAATGCAAAGAATACCTTATGGGGATCCAGAATAACAAACACGAAAGGAAAAAATCTTTACGATGCAATAATAGAAAATAAAAGTGACTTTTTAAGCTCTGGAGAACCAACTTATTGGCCAACTGATATGCGAAGCGACCTGAATTAATTGACTTTTATATTACGAAAGATATTAAAAGTGAGCAACTGGAAATAAATCCAAGCTTTGACCTCTCATCTGACCATTCTCCAATATTCTTAAGCTATGAAACCAGTCCTATCCTAAACTACAAGACACATAAATTTTACAATAATTGTACGAACTGGAACTATTTTCGTGAAATTATGGAGCAAAGCCTTAACATAAAAGTCCCCCTAAAGAGCGAAAAAGAAATAGACTCCGCAATCGCATACTTCAATGACAGTATAGTGTATGCAACAACAACTTCCACACCTATAATCAAGATGAGTAACAACAAACACAAATTACCCCATAAAATCTTGGAAAAAATCAGAGAAAAACGAAAACTAAGGCAACAATGGCAATCTACACGCTCATCAGATATCAAAAAAAGGCTGAATATAGCAGCAAAAGAAATTAAAGATATATTAAAAGTGGACAAGGACGAAAAATTTGAAAAATATATCGCATCACTGGGAGCTACTAGAGCTACAAACTATACACTATGGAAGGCCTGCAAAAAAATCGAAAACGCAGTTATGCACCAACCCCCTCTAAGGTCAAGTACAAATTCTTGGGCGAAAACACCAAAAGAAAAAGCTAAAATACTCGCTGATCATTTTAAAAAAGCATTTACAAATCAACATAACAACCAAGACATTGACAATTCTGAATTTCATGCCCACCTCACAAATAACATAAATATACCAATCAAGAAAATAACTTCAAAAGAAATTCGTATAGCAATTGAGACAAAAATTGACGTAAATAAATCCCCAGGATATGACGGAATCACAGGAAGGATTCTAAAGGAGTTACCTGACAAAGCAACTCTGTACTTAAGAAATGTATTTAACTCAGCATTACGAATGAAGTATTTTCCACTGCCTTGGAAGGTTGCTGAAATCATCGCAATACCCAAACCTAATAAAGATGCCTCTGAAGCTTCTTCATACAGACCAATTAGTTTATTACCATCATTATCTAAACTTTTTGAGAAGCTTATACTTGACCGCCTTGACCCCATACTACAGGCGCGAAACTTATTTCCCTCACACCAATTTGGATTTCGTAGAAAACACTCAACAATAGAACAGGTACATAGAGTAACAAATAAAATATTATCAGAAATTGACAAAAGAAATACATATGTTGCTGTGTATCTTGATGTAGCGAAAGCTTTCGACAGCGTGTGGCACAAGGGTTTAATATTTAAACTTAAACAGTATCTTCCACTCGACTACTATTTGTTAATGAAAAGCTATTTAGCAAACAGATTCTTTTATGTGAAATATAGAGACAAATACTCTAATATTCAACTCATGGAAGCCGGTGTACCTCAGGGCAGTGTACTAGGGCCTATACTATATGTGCTGTACACAGCTGATATTCCCCTGCCTGCAAGTATCGACATGATAGCAACTTTTGCAGATGACACTGTCCTATTGGCAACTCATAAAACCTTAGAAGCAGCAACAAACAAGTTACAACAAATTTTGAACAAAACACTAACATGGTTTAATGCTTGGGGTATACAAATCAATAGTGGCAAAACAATTCATGTAGTTTATTCCAACAAGAAAGTAAGACACAAGAATCTGACAATAAACCACTCACAAATCCCAATAGACACCAAAGCAAGATACCTTGGAATGACTATTGACTCCAAACTTCTCTGGAAAGAACATATTACGATGAAAAGAAATGAGGTAAAAAACAGATTCCGACAACTATATTGGCTACTTGGCAGGCGCTCGAAACTGTCATTGCTGAATAAAATACTTATATACAAAACTGTGATTGTGCCAATCTGGGCATACGGCATAGAAATCTGGGGTACTGCAAGCAAAAGTAACATTAACATTATTCAACGACTACAATCAAAAATACTCAGAACTATAACCAATGCACCTTGGTACATCCCAAACGAAGACATTCATCGCGATCTCAACATCGAAACAGTAGCAGAAATCATCCGCAAACGCAGCACAAATCATATTGTCCGTTTAATGAACCATTCCAATAATGACATGCGACAACTCCCAACAGCAGAAAGGGCAAACTCTAGGCGGCTCAAACGACCAACCCCAACTCAGCTGATAACTAGAATAATTTAAAGCTATGCACATACCTACACTTGTAAACTCACACAAAAACTTAACCCAAATGTAATATTGATAATGATTAATGTTATAAAATCCAAGCTGCAGAAAGAATTACTTAGTGTCATACGACAGGTGTAATTAATAAAGAAGGCAAAAAAAAAAAAAAAAAAAAACCATGGAATGCGGAGCTAAGGGAAATCGCAATGTAGTGATTGCATTATTTAAGTATCGCTAAGTGCAAGTGAGATTCACGAATTGCTGGAAAAACTTAATATTTCGAGAATGTTTGCTTACCGCACGATCAATCGTTTTTTGTTGAATTCTTGTTTTCAAAAATTAATCAGCTAAACATCGATGACATTTGGTTCCAATAAGACGCCGCGACTTGCCATACAACGCGTTTAACAATCGATTAATTGGACTGATCGAATGGACCATGTAACTCGTAGCCCCAGTGGACATATGCCGCATGTCATATTTAAAAAATAAATGGTATGCAATTATTTACCAATTTATATTATAATACAATTAAATCATCCCAACAATATTTCTAATTTCTGTTATGTACAGGTGGCGCAAAAGTAACCTTGCGATGTTTTTTGGCTGTAATTAAAAAAAAAAATGAAAAACTTTGGCCAGTGCAAATCGCCAAAACGGGAGATTAGGCGCCCGGGATATGCATCCTTCAGCATATCGGTTGTGGCACGTGCAGTGTGTGCCGTTGCACCGTCCTGTTGGAACCACATGTTTTCCAATCCCAATTCATCAAGTTGCAGCCCGCGACGTCTTCGAAGAAAAAAGGTCTGATGACTCCTCCAGCGAAAACAGCACACCATACAGTGACCTTGAGCGGGTGTAATGGCTCTTCGTGGGTTACACGCGGATTTTCAGTGCCCCAGAAGCGTAAATTTTGTTTATTTACGTACCCGCTAAGATAGAAATGGGTCTCATCACTCATGATTATTTTTGATCAAAAATCATCTTCCTCTTGGTGGTGATTAACGATGGCTTGAGCGTATGTTAGACGCGATTGGCGGTCAGCAGCTAACAGCTGATACACCGTCTGGACTTTGTACGGAAACATCTTCAAATCTTGTACCAAAATTCGCTGTAAAGACCGTCGACTGATACCCATTTGCGTGGCACGTCGTCTGGTCGATGTCAACGGCGCTTCCATGACATCCCCAATATTCTCTGCACAACGGCTACTCCGGGGTCTGCCACGCCTGGCAGCATCTCGTGTTGTGCCCGTCTCTTCGAGACGAGCGGCTAAACGTCGCAGTGTTTCACCAGTAGGCGTTGGACGGCGAGGAAATCTGCGACGAAATTCACGTTGTGCCAAAGTCACCGACCGATTATTGGTCAAATAAATAGTCAGCAATATTCCGCGTTCTGGAGCAGTGTAGCGTAACATTGTTTATTAACGTGTATTTCGCATGTGTTTACTACACAAATGTCAAAACAGAACAGACATTAGGGGCCAATCGAAAAAATGTATAGCATTTTCTGATAGGAGGACTACTTTAGCGCCACCTGTTGTTACATCTATTTTTGCCAAGAAATCTTAGACAAGCCATAAAGGTTCGCTTTTGCGAGATAATGAGAACCCTTTCTTTTCCCAGAATTTTTCTTTTGCTCAATGCACAAATCTTCACTTAACCGTTTAATAACGCGAGAAACGTCTTGCCCAGTACTTTAGTTTTTGGGTATTTTTTTAAACCCCACTAAGTTTGATTTTGAAATATTTTTATTTTTTTATTTATTTTAATCATTAATAATCTAGAAATTCAGTATTTCTTACAGTTTACAAAGAAAGAATTTTAAAGGGTACTTATAAACTAGTAAACAATCCACTTATGTAGTAACCTTTTGGAGTAGTATGCAGTTTGTGGAGGAATAATTGAGGCCATCTAGGATTTTGCGTCGATCGGTAAGCACCAACCTTTGTAGGATGGGATTGGATCAGTGAAACGCAAAGAACCCAAAGCACAGTGGACAATGGCTTTCGGGACACGATTAAACCTACTAATATGAAATGCATAATATGGTATCCAAATATAGATAGCGGAAGATTTTTGGATCTTTGCACGTTGGTGACAGCGAGTCTCGTGGGCGATGGAAAAGTGAGCTGTAAGAGCTTTACGACGACATAGACATGGCACAGCGAATAAAGAACCAGCGACTACGTTGGCTGGGTCACGGTGTTTGAATGGATACAAACGCTCCGGCTCTGATGCGGTGCCAACTGGTGGTAGCAGAGAAGAGGAAGGCCTCCTCTGCGTTGAGGAGGTCAAGTGAAGAAGGATTTGGTTTAGCTTAGTGTTTCCAACTGACGCTGCTTAGCACGAGAAAGAAACAACTGACCCGCTTTGTTAGACTCGGCCAAAATCGCGTAAGCGAAAAGAAGAAATAAAGGAAGCAAATTCTAGCTTTGGAAGCTACAAGAAAAGAGAGATACATATACATATAACAGCTTTAGAGTATATGGATCAGCAAAGTCTGAACTAAAATGTCGAATAAAATGATGATGTTTTTTTATTATGCTTTCTCTTATATCTTATTCGTGTGATATTTGCTCGATGAATAATTTATTTTTAAATATTAGCGACACGTTATATATTTTTACACTTTTAAGGTATCTAATGAGATACAAAAAACTTAATAAGCGTTTAAGTAGCACAAAATTGGAGAAAATGTAACGGATAATTTGTTTCGTTCAGTCTTTACTATAAAATCTATAGTTTCTCGAGCATATGACATTTTTCTTGGATAACAAAAATGTTGATTTTTGTCCAAAATTGTTACATTTACGTCTACTTTAAGTCATTTGTGGACTACTTTGTAGTATTATGGTAAAGAATTAAGTAAAAAAGGCAGCGGTTTTCCCCCTTTTAAAGGCCAAAGACATATCCGGTATGTTGATATTGATTTCTTAACTGGTTTCACAGGTATGGGTTAACGCTTGATGTCATTCTGTCTACTTTTTCATGAGGTGGTAATCTGCTTCTGTGGTTTATAGTTTACTTATAACTACTTGCAATAGATACTCTTAACAGTATCCAATACTTTGCACAACAGTGTACGAGTATTATCATTTGAAGTAATTATCCGCGTCAAGGCGAAGAAAGTCAAAGTGTCAACCGAAGTCAAATCAATTAGTGAACAAATAACAAACAAAGCTGAGGCTGCCTAACAGTGAGCATTAAAACTTGTTTGTGTGTACATAATTAGTTAGATTTGTTTA